>NC_135884.1:40475864-41075864 GCF_964194155.1 Cetorhinus maximus
GGGATCGGGAGGGGGTGAGGAGAAGGAGGAGGGGAGGGGGTGGGGGTGAAGAGAATGGGAGGGGGTAGGGGTGAAGAGGGGAGAGGGTGGGGGTGAAGAGGAGGGGTGGGGGTGAAGAGGAGGGGAGGGGTGGGGGTGAAGAGGAGGGGAGGGGTGGGGGCGAAGAGGAGAGGAGGAGGTGGGGGTGAAGAGAGGAGGGGGTGGGGGTGAAGAGAGGAGGGGGGTGGGGTGAAGAGGAGAGGAGGGGGTGGGGGTGAAGAGGAGAGGAGGGGGTGGGGGTGAAGAGGAGAGGAGGGGGTGGGGGTGAAGAGGAGAGGAGGGGGTGGGGGTGAAGAGGAGAGGTGGGGGTGAAGAGGAGGGGGTGGGGGGAGAGGAGAGGAGGAGGTGGGGGTGAAGAGAGGAGGGGGTGGGGGTGAAGAGAGGAGGGGGTGGGGGTGAAGAGGAGAGGAGGGGGTGGGGTGAAGAGGAGAGGAGGGGGTGGGGGTGAAGAGGAGGGAGGGGTGGGGTGGGAGGAGGGGGGAGGGGTGGGGTGAGAGGAGAGGAGGGGGTGGGGGTTGAAGAGGAGGGGAGTGGGTGGGTATGAGGGGGGAGGGGGGTGAGGAGGAGAGGAGGAGGAGAGGGAGTGGGAGTGAGGAGGGGGTGGGGGGAAGGGGGAGGAGAGGTGAGGGGGAGGTGGGGGTGAGGAGGAGGAGGGGGAGGACATGAAGGGGTGGGAGTAAGGGGGTGAGGGGAAGGGTGGACGGGAAGTAGGTGAGAGGAAGGAATGGGGGTGGGGGTGGGATGGGAGGGGAGGGCAGCGAACTGGGGGATGGGGAAAGGGGGTGGGGTTTGTGGAAAGTGGAGGCGTGGGTTGGGGGAAAGGGGAGGAGTTGGAGATGGGCGTTGGGAAGGGGGAAGGGGTTTGGGGAAGAGGGAGGGGTTTGGGGGCGGGGATGGACAATATTTCCAAACTTTGTATCATCTGCAAATTTTGAAATCATGCCCTGTGCACCACAGCCCTAGGTCATTAATATATATCAGGAAGAGCAAGGGTCCCAACACTGACCCCTGATGAACTCTACTACAAACCTTCCTCCAATCTGAAAAACAACCATTTATCACTACTGCAACAAAAACAAAAATACCTGGAAAAACTTAGCAGATCTGACAGCATCTGCGGAGAGGGATACAGTTGACGTTTCAAGTCCGTATGACCCTTCATCAGAACTAAAAAATATAGAAATGAGATGAAATATAAGCTGGTAGAGGGGCGTGAGTGGGACAGGTAGAGCTCGATAGGGGGCCAAGAAGAGACTGCCAAAGATGTCACAGACAAAAGGACAAAGGGGTGTTGACGGTGGTGATATTATCTAAAGGATGTGCTAATGGAGACATTAAGGGAAGCAAGCAGGACAAGCTAGTGGCAGATGGCCCTAGTGGGAGTGGGGTGGGGTGGGGGGAATGGATCGAAATGGGTTAAAAGGTGGAGATGAAACAATAGATCGAAATAAATTTTAAAATAGGTGGGAAAAGAAAAATGTATTTGTAAAAAAATTATAAATTATTGGAAAAGGGATCGGAATGGGGATGGAGGAGAGAGCTCATGATCTGAAATTGTTGAACTCAATATTAAGTCCGGAAGACTGTAAAGTAAAGTAAAAACTGTAAGTCGGAAGATGAGGTGCTGTTCCTACAGTTTGCGTTGAGCTTCACTGGAACATTGCAGCAGGCTAAGGACGGACATGTGGGCATGAGAGCAGGGTGGTGTGTTGAAATGGCAAGCGACAGGGAGGTCTGGGTCATGCTTGCAGACAGACCGAAGGTGTTCCGCAAAGCGGTCACCCAGTCTGCGTTTGGTCTCTCCAATGTAGAGGAGACTGCATATCACTACTCTTTGTTTCCTGTCACTCAGCCAATTTCTTATTCAAGTGCCTACTTTCCCTTTTATTCCATGACCTAGAATTTTGCTCACAAGTCTGTTGTGTGGCACTGCATCAAATCCTTTTGAAAATCCATATACACCACATCAACAGTGTTTCCTTTATCAACCTTCTCTGTTACCTCCACAAAAAACTCCCAGCAATTTAAACATGGTTTTCCCTTGATGAATCATGCTGGCTTTTCTTAGTTATCCTGCACTTGTCTAAGTGACTATTGATTTTGTCCTGAATTATAGTTTCCAGAAAATTTCCCATCACTGAGGTCAAACTGACAGGCCTGTAGCTGCCAGCTTTATCCTTGCAACCCTTTTTGAACAAGGGTGTAATATCCACAGTTATCCAGTCCTCTTCCCTGTGTCTAAGGAAGACTGGAAGATTATCACTAGTGCCTCTGCAATTCCCACTCTCATTCCCTTCAGTACCCTTGGTTGCATCTCACCCGATCCTGGTACCTTATCTATTTTAAGTAAAGATACCCTTTTTTCTCCCTAATCAGCCCTACTCTTTCTTTTATCACCCTTTTATAATTTACATATTTATGGAGGACTTTGGGATTCCCTTTTATGTTCGCTGCCAGCCTCTTTTTATGCTATCTCCTTGCTTTTCTTATTAGTTTCTTCATTTCTCTTCTGGTCGTTCTGATTCTCCATTGTATTTTCTACCTGACATGTGTCATACTCGTACTTCTTTCTTTTCATCTTTACCTCTCTCATCATCCAGGGTGCTCTGTATTTATTTGTCCTACCTTTCCCCTTCAAAGGAATATACCTTTTCATTGCCTGCAGTACTTTATTTTTGAAGGTAGCCCATTGTTCAGTCACTGGCTTTTCTGCCAACATTTGATTCCAACTCACTCGATTCAGGTGCATTCCCATCCCATCGAAGTTGGCTTTCCTCCAATTAATTATCCCTGCTTTGGATTGTTCTCTGTCCTTTTCCATGATTAACCTAAACCTTATGAGACAATGGTCACTGTCCCCTCGAGGCTCTCCCACTGATATTTGATCCATTTGGGCCAACTCATTCCCCAGAACCAGGTCCAAAAGTGCATATCTCTCGTTGGACTGGAAACATGCTGCTATAGAAGATTATCTTGAATACATTCCTGGAACTCTCGCCCCTCATGTCCTTTTGTACGATTCCTATCCCAGTGCTGGTGATGAGCTTGAACCGCTGCAGCTCATGTGGTGTAGGTACACCCACAATGCTGCTCGGGAGGGATTTCCAGGATTTTGACCCAGCAACGGTAAAGGAATGACAATATAGTTCCAAGTTAGGATGGCACGTGGATTGGAGGGGAACTTGGAGGTGATGGTGTTCCCATGCATCTGCTGCCATCGTCCTTCTAGATGGTAGAGGTCACAGGTTTGGAAGGTAGTAAGTAACCTTCCTTTTCTTCCTACCTCTCATCTGTGTTGAACTTCATTTGTTAATTATTTGCCCACCCTGCAAATTTATCCATGTCCTCCTGTAATGTGGTGCAGTCCTTCTCAGTACTGAAGTTCATTTCAGGGGCCCACTGGAGAGGGGTGGCAACTCCCAATTAGTAGCACATCATTCTATCAAGGTGGTGACCGATGCCCCCTTCTATAGAGTCAGCCCAGCCAAATATATCCATTATCACCTTGATCCAGACAGTCTGAGAGTGCCAAAGGATTCAGCACCAGCCCACTGTTTATGCACGAGGTGATGGAATTTCCTGAATGATCTACTGGATGTGGCTCTCCAGGAGAGTCACCCATTTCTTAATGGAGGAAGCCACGTGTGCAGACAAGAGGAAAATGGCAGCACTCTTGGCCTGGATGAATGCCTCTATTGTCTGAACAAAGGCATGGATACCCTTTGGAAACTTCACCACATCTTCATGGACATCACATTGAAGGTCCTGCATCTGCCATCCTACCAATGACTCCAAAGGCACATCATCAGCCTGGAGCTCAGCATCGGACTGGTGTCCCATAATCCTCTCAGTGGCTTTGGCTATGAGGGCCTCCAACAGCTGGTCAGTTGCATGTGTAGTGCTCTCACCAGGTTGTGATCCCAATTCTACTCGTGGATGCATGTCCAATGCCGTGAGCATATCTGCACTGGTGGAGGGTGTAGGGGAATGATGTGATGTTGCACCCTCTGAGGCTCCTTCCTCCTCCTCAGAGATGGATGACTTTCCCCCGGAGATGGCAGCTCTCTGTTCCTGTGGTCTTCCTGCATGAAAAAACAAAGAGCAAAGGATTTTGCACTCCCAGACACAAGCCTTGAGAATCGAGTCTTCAGATTGATGCAGGTACATTGGTGGACACAGCAACAGATTTCTCATGCTCGCCTGAGGCTCCCTCATGCCCACTCATAAGACTACTCACCCTCTTGCAACCACACTCCTGCCTAACCATTCACCTTAAAGCGGCCACCATGCTGCCCTGCCAGTTCAAGAGCCTCTTCTTCCATTGGCATTAGGATGGCTAGAAATGGGACTCGCCAATTGCTTGGTTCTCCCACTGGCAGGGCTGCACTGCTGGCTGGAGGCATTGAGGGAATCGCTGAATGAGATTTGAAGGAGGCTGTTGATGTGGCCATCGTCTCAGTCCCTGCCTCCAACCACTGAATGGTCAGACCCACCTGCCAGCCATTAACTGACCAGCCAGTGAAAAATTGGGGATCAGAGTGGGAGCATCAGAGCCACCCACTTCCAACCCTGCCTTCCCCTCCTCGCCGATTCACACAAAATCCTGACCAAGGTGTTTAGGAATGATAGGGAAGGAAAGAAAAGGAGGAGAGGTAGCAGCATTGATTAAGGAAAACATTACAGTGCTGGAGGGAGAAGATGTCCTAGAGGTATCATGGACAGAATCTATTTGGTTAGAGTTAAGAAACAATAGACATGTCATTACATTGCTGGCTGTACTCTATATACAATCAAACAGTGGAAAAGATACAGAGGAATACATTCGCAAGGAAATTTCAGAGGTGCAAGAATTATAGAGTAGTTATAATGGGTACTTTAATTCTCCTAATATAGATTGGGACAGTAATGGTGTAAAGGCCAGAGAGGGGCAAGAATTTTTAAGAAATTGTGTTCAGGAGAATTTTTTACAACATGTTTCCAGTCCAAAGAGGAAGGAAGGCATTGCTTGATCTGGTTCTGGGGAATGAGGTGGGTCAAGTGGATCAAGTGTTAGTAGGGGAACATTTAGGTGATGGTGATCATAGTATCATAAGGTTTAGGCTGGATGTGGAAAAGGACAATTCAGAGTCAAATAATTAATTGGGGGAGGACCAATTTCAATGGCATGAGAATGGATCTGGCCCAGGTAAGCTGGAATCCAAGATTGGCAGGCAAAACTGTAATAGAACAATGGCCTGTCTTTAAAGATGAGCTAGTTTAGGTAGAGTCAAGCTACATTCCTATGTGGGGGAAAGGTAGGGCAAACAAATCCAGAGTTCCCTGGATGACATAAGAGATATAGATTAAGATGTAACTGAAAAGGGTGCATATGACCGGTGTCAGGTGGATAATACAATTGAGAACCAGGTTTCATATAGAAAGTTCAGATGGCAAGTGAAAAAAGAAATAAGAGAAGCAAAGAGAATATGAAAAGAGACTGGCAGCTAACATAACAGGGAAGTCAAAAATATTCTAAAGGCATATAAATAATAAAAGGCTGGTAAAAGGAGGAGTGCAGCCCACTAGGAATGTAAAAGGGGAATTATGCATGGAGGTAGGAGGCATGGTTGAGGTACTGAATGAGTATCTTGCAGCTGTCTTTACCAAGGAAGAAGATGCTGCCAAGTCATGGTGAAAGAGGAGGTGTTTGAGAACTGGAGTGGTTAAAAAATTGATAAAATGAGGTATTAGAAAGACCGGCACTACTTAAAGTTGATAAGACACCAGGACCGGATGAGATGCAGATAAGGGTGGAAATTGCAGAGGCAATATCTATAACCATCCAATCCTCCTTAGATACAGGGATGGTGCCAGAGCACTGGAGAATTGCAAATGTTACACCCTTGTTCAAGAAAGGATATACCCATAATGTCGCGGACAGCAAAAATGGAAACGAGATTTATTTCATGATAATTATAAGTCGTCCATGTTTCACAGCCATACAGCAAGATGCTGAGGTGTCTTTTAAACCACAGCTTCCAAAAGGCATTTGATAAAGTGCCACACAACAGGTTTGTCAGCAAAGTTAAGAGTCCATGGAATAAAAGGGATAGTGGCAAATAAAATAAAATTTTTAAAACAATTTATAACATGTCCCTGCTCATGTGAGAAGACATGTTTTATAACATTTTTAAAGTTTTTTTTAAAATAACTTTTCATCTCCCTGAGGCAGCTCTGTGCCTCAGGGAGATTATCAAGCGCGCACCCGTGCACATGCGCGAAGTTCACACTCACCCCATTTGTCCTCCTCCCCCTGCCCACATAGGCAATGCTGAGCGCTGCCTCTCGCATTTCACAGCTGGGCCTTAATTGGTCCGCCAGCATGAAATCACCGTCCAGCCTCGATCGCAGGCAGCAGTCGGCTCCCCAACCACCCCCACCCACCCCAGCTGAGCCTGCCCAACAAGGACAAGATTCTGCCCATAAGATTCTGAGGGGACTTGACAGGTTAAATGCTGAAAGGATGGTTCTCCTTCTGGGAGAGACTAGAACTAAGGGTCATGCTTTAAAAATAAGGTGTCTCCCATTTAAGACAGAGACGAGAAAAAAAATTTTCTGAGCGTCGTGAGTCTTTGAAACTCTCCGCCAGAGAGCAGTGGAGGCAGGGTCATTGAATATTTTTAATACAGAGGTAGATAGATTCTCGACTAACAAGGGAGTCAAAGGTTATCAGGGATCGGCAGAATGTGGAGCTGAAGCCACAATCAGAACAGCCATTATCTTATTGAATGGTGGAGCAGGCTCGAGGGGCTGAATGGCCTGCTCCTAATTTGTATGGTCGCATGGGACTTCCAAGGTGTCCCATAGCCCCTCTTCCGGGGTATCTATCTGGAGATCGGAATATCTGGGCCAATATATCAGATTTATACCAGAAGTGGAAATATCTAGTAATAATGTGTGCTAATATATTCAATGCTTAGGAACTAGCCAACAAACTGCAGAGAAAAGATGAAGAAAGATTTTAATAGCTGAGAGTTATCATTCAGGGACCTGTTTTAGAAATTATTTTGCCTTATATACCCACGTTTCAGGGTTGCAGTGGGATGAAACACCATGTTTACACCTCAGGTGTCTGGGTTCAAATCAGCTTAGGCTGATGACACCCGATCAGAAATTGGCACTGCCTAGATTCTACCTTTGTTTAACTAGGATATTTAAATACTGGCTTTGGGTAGGAATGGAACTTTGTGTTGTGGGAGTTCCCCGACTTCCCTGGGAAATTCTTCTTTTACACCCTTGAAAGGTTTCAGTGGAACTCATACCAGTTAAGATCTGGCTGATTCCCTTTGAGGACTTCGGAAGATTCCAACATTTACTACATTATGGTGACTGATCCCAGAAGGAGATAAAGGTTGTTAGTTTTTTAAAATAAGTTAATCAACTTATGCCAGGGTGGTCTTTGTCACAGACACTGGCACCCCAACCCTGTAATATACATGTCCCATTCCTGAGATTTGTGGTGGGGTTCTGGCCTTGGTGGGTGGGTATTCTACTCCTAGGCATTTATGACATTGGAGAAAGATATCAGGAATCACCAAGCCAAGATTCTTCTAAAGAAGTTTGGATAGTCTCAAACAAGTTCCTATAAGAGTTTGCAGCACAAGCAAAGTTGGCAATTAACTGCGATTAAATGTATTCCTGGAGGTTTTATCACATGACTTGCCCCCACACTCCAGCTCTTATTTGGCCAATGCATCCATCCTTGTGACATATTGCCTTCCTACTCTTACTGGAAAGCAACATAACTAATTACCAATTGGATGATGCAACTGTTGGCCAAAAAGCCTTTCTTCTCCATTTCCAATATTTTTATGTCTGATAAAGAGAAATGTTCAAAGAAAATGACACAAAAAACAATATTTTTTAATGTCCCAATGATTTTTCTCCAGGGTTGCATACAGCAGTGTCCTGAAGATTGATCTTCAATTCCTGGAGACTCCAGACCAATCGTGGAAGAATGCCTGCATTGTTGCAATATTTAGGAATCTTTTAGGAAAAAAGCCTTTAGGCTCAATGGGGCCTAAGATGGATGGAGGCTGAATTTAATTGTGAAAAGAGAGCCTAGCAGTATCATTAAAAGGAAACCAAAACTTAATGTTACCAGGACCATCTCCTGATTTATTTTGGCCTCTTTGTTGCTCTTTGCAACATTAGCGATTTCAAACTTCAGGACATTTTGAATGTATCATGTTCCACTACTTTTAAAAAATGCTTAGGACATTTGAAATCCTGAAAAGTGGTCATGGAAGAAAGCATAACAATTAATTAATCCAATATACGCTACTTAAATGCCAATTTTTTAAAAATTAAAATGAACAGGGCACTATTTATTTAAGACTTTCTGTTCTCACAGCTGCAACCTTACCTTACATTATTGCAATAATGTGTGCTCTATATAAGCTCTCAGATCTGCACTTCAGCCTTTTTCTTCTTCCATCATCAGTAGCGGTTCTTCCTCTATTTTTCTACAGCAGAGTAATGCTCTTCAACTCACCAGTAGCTTAGCACTTTCTTGTCATTTATCATGTAGTAAGTTAGTAGCCATATTTTCTTTCTTCATTTTGTTGGTTTCTTGCTTGTTCTTTTACTTTAGTATCCACACAGAAATTCATACTGAAATTCATTTCAGGTAACCTTGCTCGTTTGTTAAAAAAATTACATATACATGAATAATAACAATAAAAGAAAGAAAATCACCCCATCACGGAAATCTAACTTTAATTAAGTATTAAAAAGAACTATTCCAATGCATTAAATAATCAGGTCAGTGAGTCCCACCCTGGATGTATATGCTCGTCCATACATCAAACTCCTGTTGCAAGTTCTTATAGAGAAGGGCATAAATGAGTTCAGGAGCTGATTTGTCCAGCATCTGAGGGATTGTAGCCTTCTTCCAGAATGCAACCAGCAATAATACAGAGAGAAGGGGCGATTCTTATTGTTCGTGACATTCTTTGTCAAAATTCTTTGAGAGCAGATTTCATCAAGAAAGCTCTGCTCATCAAGTACCCTTCCTGGCTGGTTCAATAATCTCTGTACCCTTAAAGTGTCTGCTTTCCTAAGACAACAGCATCAGGTGAGACATCCAGAAAGGATAGCCCTCTCGAGTCCATTATTAAGGATGAGATTTCAGAATTCTTGGAAGTTCATGGTAAAATTGGGCAAAGTCAGCATGGTTTCATCAAGGGGTCATGCCTGACAAATCTGTTAGAATTCTTTGAGGAGGTAACGAGTAGGTTAGACAAAGGAGAGCCAATGGATGTTATCTACTTGGACTTCCAAAAGGCCTTTGACAAGGTGCCGCACAGGAGGCTGCTCAGTAAGATAAGAGCCCATGGTGTTAGAGGCAAGCTACTAGCATGGATAGAAGATTGGCTGTCTGGCAGGAGGCAGAGAGTGGGAATAAGGGGTCCTTCTCAGGATGGCGGCCGGTGACTAGTGGAGTTCCACAGGGGTCAGTGTTGGGACCACAATTTTTCACTTTATACATTAATAATATAGATGAAGGAACTGAGGGCATCCTGGCTAAGTTTGCAGATGATACAAAATAGGTGGAGGGACAGGTAGTATTGAGGAGGCGGGGAGGCTGCAGAAGGATTTGGACAGGTTAGGAGAATGGGCAAAGAAGTGGCAGATGGAATACAACGTGGGGAAGTGTGAGGTCATGCGCTTTGGTAGGAAGAATAGAGGCATAGACTATTTTCTAAATGGGGAGAGAATTCAGAAGTCTGGAGTGCAAAGAGACTTGGGAGTCCTAGTCCAGGATTCTCTTAAGGTTAACTTGCAGGTTGAGTCAGTAGTTAGGAAGGCAAATGCAATGTTGGCATTTATTTCGAGAGGACTAGAATATAAAAGCAGGGATGTGCTGCTGAGGCTTTATAAGGCTCTGATCAGACCACATTTAGAATATTGTGAGCAATTTTGGGCCCCGTATCTCAGGAAGGATGTGCTGGCCCTGGAGAGGGTCCAGAGGAGGTTCACAAGAATGATCCCAGGAATGAAAAGCTTAACATATGAGGAATGTTTGAGGACTTTGGGTCTATACTCGATGGAGTTTAGAAGGATGAGGGGGGATCTGATTGAAACTTATAGAATACTGAAAGGCCTGGATAGAGTGGACGTGGGGAAGATGTTTCCATTAGTAGGAGAGACTGGGACCCGAGGGCACAGCCTCAGAGTACAGGGAAGACCTTTTAGAACAGAGATGAGGAGAAACTTCTTTAGCCAGAGAGCAGTGAATCTATGGAATTCATTGTCACAGAAGGCTGTGGAGGCCAGGTCATTGAGTGTATTTAAGACTGAGATAGATAGGTTCTTGACTGGTAAGGGGATCAAAGGTTATGGGGAGAAGGCGGGAGAATGGGGTTGAGAAACTTATCAGCCATGATTGAAGGGCGGAGCAGACTCGATGGGCCGAATGGCCTAATTTCTGCCCTTATGTCTTATGGTCTTATGGACTACAGCCGTATAGAAGAGTTCCGTGATTGTAGGATCTACTTGAAAAAACAAGTTTTTGTAAGGCTGTTGACCTTTTCTTCTTGTGTTCTGAAATGGCTTTGATAGTTTCTTCAGCACTCCAATACTACAGTTTAAAGGATAAGAAAAAGAATTCATTCATATATCACCTTTCTTTTCACCTCAAAGCACTTCAGTCAATAACTTACTTTAAAAGTGTAGTATCTGTTGTATTGTAGGCAAACACAGTAGCCAATTTACAAGGCCCCATAACAGCAATGATCAGATATTCCATTTTGGTGGTTTTGGTTGAGAAATGAATGTTGGACAATAATACTAGTACAATTTCCCCTCTCCTCTTCAAATTGTCCTATGGATCTTTTAAGCAAACCATTAGAGGTTTAACATCTCATCTGAAAGAAAGTATCTTCATCAATTCAACTCTTCCTCAGTACTGTACAGTAAAGTGTCAACCTAATTTTCTCCTGCAGTGAGGCTCAAACCTGTGATCTTCTGACTCAATCAAAATTTCATTTGGAACACCTTCGGGGGGAAGCATCATGGTGGTCTAGGTGTCCTGATCTTGGGGAAGGGTGGGGTCCTTGGTGGTGGGGAAGGGTTGAATGGTATTCGAGATGGGGAGCGGAGAGATTGGGGACGTTTACTGGGTAGCTGTTTGGCTTGGAGGAAATTCTAGTTCTCCTCCTGCTGCACAAGCAGTGTTGCAAAGGCATTTATCTCATGGATTCAGCCACTATTGCCTCCTTTGCCAAATTTCCGGAAGCTCTGCTTGTCTGTGGTTAAAAACAGAATAACCATTAAAATGAAGGCACACATCCTCATTAAAATATTTCCACTTTCCCCAAGCTGATTGGCTGGCCGCCCGTCCTTCTTCCTCCTCTGTTAAAACCAGAGGTGGGCGGATTTGAGACGCGTTGGGTTCCTGTTTCAGATTTCTTGCATTTTAACCTTCGACACAACCCTGACCCATACATTTCTGGGAGTTAAAATTCAGCCTATTATTGGAGTTAACCTTCCACACTGTATATAACCTGTCACAGTGTACACTGTGTTCCAGGACAATATACCCACTTAAAGGTTATCTTGGAGAATAAAGAATGTATGGCCTCATTCTCACATGCCACTAGTAAATTGCAGAAGCGTAGAAACATGAAAATTCCAGCTCAAACCAAGAAGTTAACAGGATTGTAACCCATTCTCAGATGTGCCACTGCAATCTCTAGATTAAATCAGGTTTCATGTTAACTCATTGGGTTGAGGAGAAAAAGCGAAGGCTCTTCGCAGTTCACTTCCTCCAGCTGTTGCCAAAAATGTTTGACCTTAAGTAGCTTCAGTTCTGCAGCATTGGTAGAAAAACCCCACCTAAAAATCAAAGGCTGCAGCCTTACTATCAGATCAGTCCTCTAGTAAGAGAATTAGCCAGTGCTTAAATAAAAGACATATTGCCTGGCAAATTCCGTTTTTGGGGGGCAAGCCTAACCAATACTTTATTTATCTCTAACTTACTAATTAAATTTGATGTGCCTTTTCTCCTGCTGACTTTCTCAACTGCTAGCATACATATGGGTTATGAGTTAGCTTGGCAGAAAACCAGACAAAGAATCTCTTTTTCTGAATAATGTATTGGAAAAGTTTTTTGGTTTCTTTATTTGTATATAGAATTTTGAGAAAAGCTGTGTTTTGCCTCATGTTTTCCTAGAAACCTGGCCATTCAGATTTTCTTTTCTCTTTTTCTTGAAGCAGGTCAGTCTGCTCTTTCCTATCAGTTTGGGTATGGCTTCTGCCTCAGACCCATAGAATGCGATCAATATCTGTTTTCAGGTACCCAATGCTGCTAGGACTTAGCAACCACAATTTTTCTCTATGGCAGGGTTGTGCTGGCAGTGTGTTGGGTTGACACTTCCACCTCTTCTCCCATGTGGCCCAATCTATTTTCCTGGGTCAGGTTATTTTTATTCATTAATTCGTTCACAGGAAGTGGGCATTCCTAGCTAGGCCAGCATTTGTTGCCCATCCCTAACAGGCCCTTGAGGAGTGAGTGGCAAATTGCTGCCTTGAACTGCTGCAGTCCATTTGTTGGAGGTACACACACAGTGCTGTCAGGGAGTTCCAGGATTTTGACCCAACAACAGTGAAGCAATAGCAATATAGTTCCAAGTCAGGATGGTGTGTGGCTTGGAAAGGAACGTGTAGGTGGTGGTGTTCTTATGCATCTGCTGCCCTTGACCTTCTAGGAGGTAGAGGTTACAGGTTTGGAAGGTGCTGTCAAAGGAGCCTTGGTGAATTGCTGCAGTGCACCTTGTAGGTGGTACACACTGCTGCCACTGTTTTCAGGAAGTGGAGGGAATGAATGTTTAAGGTGATAGATGGGATGCCAATCAAGCAGGCTGCTTTGTCCTGGATAGTACTGAGCTTCTTGAGTGCTGTTGGAGCTGCATTCATCCAAGCAAGTGAAGAGTATTCCATCACAGTCCTGATTTGTGCCTTATAGATGGGGGACAGGCTTTGGGGAGCCAGGAGGTGAGTTAGTCACCGTAGAATTCCCAGCCTCTGATCTGCTCTTGTAGCCACAGTATTTATATAGCTGGTCCAGTTCAGTTTCTGGTCAATGGTAACCCCAAGGATGTTAATACTGGGGAATGCAGCAATGCTATGCCTTTGAATGTCAAAGGAAAATGGACAGATTCTCTCTTGTTGGAGAAGGTCATTCCCCGACACTTGTATAGCAAAAAAAAGTACTTGTCACTTATCAGCCCAAACCTAAATGTTGTTCAGGTCTTGCTGCAAATGGAAACAGACTGCTTTAGTATCTGAACATTGTGCAATCATCAGTAAACATACCAACTTCTGACCTTATGATGGAAGGAAGGTCATTGATGAAGCAGCTGTAGATGGTTGGACCTAGGACACTACCCTGAGGAACTCATGCAGCAATGTATGGGACTGAGATGATTGACCCTCCAACATCCCAACCAATGGAGAGTTTTCCACTCCCCCACCCCCCCCCACTACCCCCAGCCACTTCAATTCCCATTGATGTCAGTTTGCTAGGGCTCCTTGATGCCACACTTGGTCAAATGCTGCCTTGATGTCAAGGGCAGTCACTCTCACCTCACCTCTTGAATTCATCTCTTTTGTCCATATTTGGACCGAAGCTGTAATGAGGTCAGGGGCTGAGTGGCCCTGGCGGAACCCAAACTGAGTGCCAGTGAGCCGGTTATTGCCAAGAAAGTGCCGTTTGACAGCACTATCGACACCACCTTCCATCATTTTGCTGATAATTAAGAATAGACTGATGGGGCTGTAATTGGCCAGGGTGAATTTGTCCTTTTTGTCAACAGGACATAACTAGGCAATTTTCCACATTGCTGGGTAGATGCAAGTGTGTAACTGTATTGAAACAGGTTGGCTAGGGGCACAGCTAGTTCTGCAGCACAAGTTTTCAGTACAACTGCTGGAATGTTGTCAGGGCCCGTAGACTTTGGAGTAACCAGTACCTTCAGCTGTTTCTTGATAGCACGCAGAGTGACTTGAATTGGCTGAAGACTGGTATCTGCGATGCTGGGGGCTTCAGGAGGAGATCGAGATGGATCATCCACTCAGCACTTCTGGCTGAAGGTGGTTGCAAGTGCTTCAGCCTCGTCTTTTGCATTTTTGTGCTGAGCTCCCCCATCATTCAGGATGGGGATATTTGTGGAGTCTTCAACTCCAGTTAGTTGCTTAATTGTCCACCACCATTCACGACTGGATGTGGTGGGACTGCGGAGCATAGATCTGATCCATTGATCATGAGATCGCTTAGTTGTCTATCACATGCTTCTTCTGCAAATATTCCTGTGATGTGACTTCACCAGGTTAACACCTCATTTTTAGGTATTACCTGGTGCTGCTCCTGGCATGCCCTCCTGCACTCTGCATTGAACCAGGGTTGATCTCCTGGCTTGATGGCAATGTAGAGTGGGAGATATACTGGGCCATGAGGTCAGATTGTGGTTGAATATAATTTTGTTGCTGCTGATGCTCCACAGCTCCTCGTAGATGCCCAGTTTTGAGTTGCTAGATCTATTCAAAATTTATTCCAATTAACACAGTGGTAGTGCCACACAACACGATGTGGGATATCCCCAATGTAAATTTATTATGTACTTGGGTAATCCCCAAACTCCTGGAATTCCCTTCCTAACAGCATTCTGGGTGTACCTACACCACATGAACTGCAGCGGTTCAAGAGGGCAGCTCACCACCACCTTCTCAAGGGCATCTAGGGATGGGCAATAAATGCTGGCCCAGCCAGTGAAGCTCACATCCCGTGAACGAATTTTTTTTTAAATGTGAAGGCGGGACTTCATCTCCACAAGGACTGTATGGCGGTCATTCTTACCAATATTGTCATGGACAGATGCATCTGCGACAGGTAGGTTGATGAGAATGAGGTCAAGTAGGTTTTTCCCTCTTGTTGGTTCCCTTACCACCTGCCGCAGACCCAGTCTAGCAGTTACGTCCTTTAGGACTTGGCCAGCTTAGTCAGTCGTGGTGCTGCTGAGCCATTCTTGGTGATGGACATTGAAGTCCCCCACCCAGAGTACATTCTGTGCCCTTGCTGCCATCAATGCTTCTTCCAATTAGTCTTCAACATAGAGAAGCACTGATTCATCAGCTGAGTGGGGGGTGGGGGTGCACGGTGGGTGGGGGGAGTGTGGTAGCTGGTAATCAGCAGGGGGTTTCTTTGCCCATGATTGACCTGATGCCATGAGACTTCATGGGGTCCGAAGTCAATGCTGAGGACTCCCAGGGCAATTCCCTCCCGACTGTATACCACTGTGCTGCCACTGCCACCGCTGCTGGGCCTGTCCTGCTGGTGGGTACAGGATATACCCAGGGGCGGTGATGGTGATTTCTGAGACATAGTCATACTCACAGAACCATACCTTACAGACAATGTCAGGCTAATGCTTGACTAGTCTTGGGATACCTCTCCCAATTTTGGCACAAGCCCCCAGATGTTAGTAAGGAGGACTGCAGGGTTGACATGGTTGGGTGTGCCGTTGTCATTTCTGTTGCTTAGGTCAATGCTGGGTGGTCCATCCAATTTCAATCCTTTTTTTTGACTTTGTAGTGGTTTAATACAACTGAGTGGCTTGCTAGGTCATTTGAGAATGCATTTAAGTGCTAACCACATTGCTGTGGGTATGAAGTCACATGTAGGCCAGACCAGGTAAGGATGGCAGATTTCCTTCCCTAAAGCACATTAGTGAAGCAGATGGGTTTTTATGACAATTGATAATAGTTTCATGGTCACCATTACCTAGGCTAGCTTTATATTCCAGATTGAGGTCACATTCCCAGGTGCAATTTGATGTCTTGATGGGAAGCTTGCTTCTGGGCAGAAGAGGAGAAATCTGGTGCTGATCAAAAATTTAACCAGTTTGAAGGAAATGCCAATGACTGCTCAGAAGCAAAGAATGAAACTTGAGAGGAATGAGTCCTTCTGTGAGTGGATTCTAATGGAATCAAGGGATATAGTGATTGGGTGGCAAAGTGGAAATGAGGTCGAAGATTATGGGCCAAGTGCTGGTAAATGGGGTTAGGTAGGTAGGTCAGGTGTTTCTCACGTGTCTGTGCAGACTCGATGGGCTGAAGGACCTCTTCTGCACTGTGTGATTCTGTGATGATTTAATTGAATGGAGGAGCTGACCCGAAAGGACATATAGCCCATTCCTAATTTTATTTATGTTTTTTGTGTAGCAGAGCCAAAATGCAAGGGTTTCTGACCTTACCTTTGTTAATTGACCCAATTAAGGTAAATGTGACAGCTGATATCTGGAGCTGAGGAATGAAAGATGTCATAAAACCATGTTTCATATCAAAAATGGCTTTATTTCTTGAGTGGGCCAAAACCCCAGTATAAATTAAGGCTGACAACAGCATTCTAAGTGAACAAAACAGCAGCTCGTAAGATGGCTAAACATTTACATAACTTCACCTTGCAAATTACAAAGCCATCAGAAAGGAGCCGGGCTGTCTGGAAGTGGGAGACAGGGACAACTAACTTAAATGATTGTAAATGGCTCCTCTCCTGAACCATTCATAGACATCCAGACCTAAGGTGTGTGCGGTCCAAGTCATTAGACTCAATCACTTAGAACAATGGACCCCGGCTGAAAAGGGGACTCCACCAACCATGTAATCTAAACACATCAAATAGTGGACCTGGAATGAGAGTTTCCCAGCTTGCTGTGATTATATTTCATAACTTACCAGTTTGTGAATGGAGGTCATGTGATGAGCAATCCAATCCTTTGTTGTTCCACCAGGGTCAGGGAGACAGAGCTGAAAGACCATGAGTTGGTAACAGTGAAAAGAAAACTCACAGCCCTCTTTCTCTCTCCAGCCATTCTGCAAAAGTGCCCTGCCTGTGTCTGACTAAGTAAACACCACAGGCAGTGTCTTCGACATAAACCAATCAATAGCTGACTCCAGAGGAAAAGACAAAGATTATCTGTCCAAGTCTTTAAATTGTCTTTTCGCAGAATCCTGGAAAAAACACTGAACAGGACCTGAAACCATCCAACGTGTCAATGTACGAGAGCCGTATATATGATTGACTTTCTTTCTGTATATCCAAACAATTTAACCTATCCTCCCTCCTTGTAACACACTTTCGTGTGAGTCTAATGTTCTGACATTGAGTCCTTCTGTCTTGCAATCTAGGGAGTGGGACTTAGACAGACTGTAGACATACTCTGATATCTGCTTAACACTTGTTTATTGGATCTATATCTAAACAGGTTACAGAGTAGGCAAGTAGCTCTTAGGCATGATTCCAACCTCTCTAAAGAGAGAGAGAGAATCTAACACATGGCTGACTAGTGTCAGTGGTACATCAATCATACATTAGCATATCCCATCTGTTAACCCTTTTACTGCATGTATGTGAGTGTGAACTGGAGCAGTTAAAAATTTATTTTTTACAGGTCAGATGTTAAGTACAGCAAATACCATTTCCTTTTTTGAAACTTACAAGAAAACCTGTCTATGTGTATCCTTTACAGTCACGGCACTAAAACAGTTAAACACTCAGAATAGGTAAGCAAATCATTTTTAAAAACACCTGTTGTGGCCAACCAAAAAGTGGCAAGAGAGGGGAGCCATTCTCCCACACTCCACTTGGCCACAACGAGGCCAACCAAAGGAAAAGCACTGGCCTATTGGAAGAAAGTACCCTTGGCAGTGAGTGCTGCCTCCAAGAATCCCCATACACCAGCTCAGTGTTGGAAGAATTTCATGATCAGGCCAGATTATTGGAGATTAGAGTTGTACCACATCTCAATGCAATGTTATAAGCAAGTTTCACATTTGAGCCTATTTTGCCTTCCCTATGTTAAATATTAATTATTATTTACCTGAAATGTTCAAAGGTACCACAACAACATCCACACCTTGCAAGTGTTCCTTCACTCAAAACCTATGAGAGAGGAAAGTAGTGGAAGATTCACAGCTACTTACTCCTTTCCCACACCTTGTATCACCCCCATAAATGAATGTTTACTCTTACATTCCATGTACTGGCAAACAGGGGATTTTTAACGTAAACTACTGTCTTCTTACAGGAAAAAAGCAGATCATAGCCAATGCCAGATAGCAACCACAGATGATGGAATTCTAACCCTGTACAAGCAGAAACTGTGAAGCCTATAGGCAGGCATACAGGAAAATCAGGAGTAGGAAGGAAATGGGAGTATACATTCAATAGAAAGGCAAACAAACCTAGTGGTTAAAACACTTAATTCCCTGAAAGTTTGAATACCTGTAGCTAAATCTATAAAAAGGCCAACAATATTATGGGTCTATAAACAGGGCTACTACACAAAAGTGACAAAATAATGACAGATTTGTACAAAATGATTATTAGGCCCCGATTACAGTACTGTGTGCAGTTTGGGCATCCTGTTATAGAATAGACATTAAAGCCATGGACGTTGATGCCTGGGATGAAAAGCAATAGTTGTAAGGAGACGCTTAAAATACAGGCATTATTTACATTGGAACAGAGAAGGCTTAAAGAGATGTAGTAAAGGTTTTTAAAATGAAGAGTTTTGATAGAATAGGAAAATACTTTTTCTGGCTGAGGGGTCTTAAATTTAAAAATTGTCACTAAGAATGCAAATAGAATTACAGAGGATTGTTAGAGCATGGAATACATTGCCAGAGGAATTGTTGAGAGAGTGAATATCAATATTTTTACAGATAAAATGAATAAATATTTGAAGCATAAGATACAAGACTACTGGAAAGTACAGGGCAGAAGGATTAGTTATGCATTGCTATAACAAAGAACCAACACGATGGGCCAAATGTGTTCTTCTGTAGTGTAAACCTCTGTGAAAGGCACCAGCTGCAAGTGGTGCATAAAATCCATTTTGTCCTGTCTCTTCAGTTCCTCTATGATGCTTATTATCTGTCACCACAATGCATTGTGAACCCATAAGCTAATTATTTATCTGAATGTGATACTCATTTACCCAAGCTTACCCCTTTTTTTTTGCCATGACAACAAGAGGAAGAAGATCAACAAGACAAGCCATAGCCACCCACTGTTTCAGTATTGCTTAGTTCTCTCTACCAACCCTGGTGTTCACTCTGCCTCTGCCAAACACTGGCCTGGAGTCAATTATCCAGGAGGGAATGCAAAAGTTAATGTATTGAGCAGGAGTGGACACAAGGAGCTGGGGGCAAAAGTTAAGAAAGTTAAGTAGTGGGTGTTTCTATAACACAGGGCTTTAGCGGTTCAAGAAGGCAGCACACCACCACCTTTTCAAGGGCAATTAGCGATGGGCAATAAATTATGGCCTTGCTAGCGACGCCCACATCCCATAAACGAATAAAAGGAAAGAGGATTAAGTGACTTGGTAATCAGCCATGACAATTAGCTCAGTAGGACCCATTCATCATTTTCAGTATAGATCTGTACTCCAGCTGAGACATTCACCTAGGAGGGTTAAATGATTACCATTTAATAACAGTAGTCAATGGGTTTTGATTCCCATTTGCAAAACAAAGTCTAAGGTGGAATTTTACGTCAGCGGGATTTTACAGTCCTGCCGAAGTCAACGAACTTTGGACAGCTCGCCGCACTTTATGGCCCCACCCCCGCCATTGTAAAATTCCGCCCCTAGTATTCAGATCAAGGAGTTAGAAATTAGTAGATACAAGGTGGCTGGGGTGGTGCTAGGGAACCAGGGAGGAAGGAAATAGAAATTGTGATGAAACCTGTACTTGTCTTGCTGAGTTCAGAGATCAGAAACTCCGATTCCCAATGAACCTCGGGCCTTTCATACATGTGCTAGCCAGGAACTGGGCGCACATGTGCAGATTGGGTATTTTGTGTTCTTCAGGCCAAGGACCGACCTTGCGCGCCTGCCTAGAAGGAAGAAAGAAGAGTGGCACAAAAGAGCAGGTCAGATGACCTGGGATGGAGCACCATTTGTTGAGCGAGTGTCCTAGGAAGCAGGAGGGGGACTGGGAGAGGTCCCAAACCAGGGAGGGGAGCAAGGAGAGGTCCCAAATGGAAGTCCCAGGTAAGGGACAAAGAGAGGGAACAGAAATAGGTCTCATTAAGTTCAGTTAAAAGAAAGGAGCAGAGAAATAGGCTCCAAATTAAAGAAAGAGCTGCAGGGAGAAGACTTTAAGTGAAGTTGGCACGAGAGAGGGCCTGAAGATTCAAGAAGGCAGCCAAAGGTTGGTGACTCCATGCTGCAGGCTGTTGGGGCAAAAGTACCCCTTTAGAGCAGTGGTGTTCCGCTTGACACAGCCAAAGATCTGAAATTGTGCTTGTAAGACAATGCTTGAGTGTACTCAGAAATCCAGGGGAAAGGAATCTTGGAAGGCGAGACTGAAATCTTGTGAGGTGGGTCATTGTTGAAGCCGCCTGAATGGGAGCAACTTTTGGAGAGAATTCCAAAGCGAGATCTTCAAAGGTGGTGTTTGGAAACCCTCATGAGAAAGATGAAGTTTTAGTGAGGTTGGTTGGCTCACAATGTGATGAACTGGGTGGGTTGTTGAGAAATCCATGGAATCGGCTTTGGTCGTATCTGTCATTTCTTCTATAGTGTGGCGTGTTTGACTGCAATTTTCCTGTGAGTTCACATGTCCATAATAGTTACTCTGAATGTTAGAGTATAAGATAGATATAGTAAATTGTTTTATCTTTCTGAACCATGGAATCTTGTGGCTTTATTTTTTTAGTAATTTTGAATCTCAAACTTAGTCTACTTTAAACAAAATGTTATTGATTCCAAACTGGATCTCCCCCGACAACCTGGGGTCTGGCCAAGGATCGTAACAAAGTTAAATGGGAGAAAGGAGATAGGGTAGGAGAGGGAGCAGAGGACAATGAAAGGGTGCGTGGCACTGAATCAGGGTCCATTTCTTCAGTGGGGGAACTTGAAAATTTTCAGCTTCCTACATTGTATGAAAATAGAATGGAAATTTTTTATTTGTATGGCTGGGGAAGCAGTTATAGTTCAATGTTGAGGTTAACAATCTATTCAATGGCTACAGCTGCCACAGCGTGAATGGTTGTGATGCCACCAAGAATGGATCTCTTAGAGTAGAAGTTCAGTATGTGGACGATGGTCTGACTTGAATAGCCACAGTCACCATTTCAGCTGTTCCTTATGTCCCACAAGATGGAACTGAATTGCTCCCTTACTTGTTAAGGAATAGAATGAAGTGAAAATTTCCTGAAGAAAGACTGTCAGAAAAACTTTAATGGATCTCTTCCGAAAACACAGAAAGGGACATTTTGAATACTACAGAATGCTTTGGTTATGGTTGAAGCCTGGAAGCAGTGTCCTGGTCTTATTAAGCATCACAAAATGAAGGCAACATGATTACCGAACAAACTCCAATTTACCCTATCTAGAAACTTAAACCTTTCCCTAAAAATATAATACAAAATATATGCAGAACAGTATTAAGACATTGACTCTCTCTGTTCGTAGTGTCTAGAAACATAAAGCTTGCAAACAAATCCAATCTATTTCTTGTTTTATGTCATTGAGGGGAAGAAATGAATCTCAAAAGTTCAGTTGCTTTGTATCATCAATTTTTTACCTTGACCAAATTGACCAACATTACCATCCACGAGCACTATTATTTTCCTTTTACTTGTCTCAGCATATGATAGCTGTAAACTGCTTTCCACAGGATCTGCCTGGTGACATCTTTGTAAATAAAATGAAAAGTATGCCATACAGATCTACAGCAAAGAATACCAACAAGTTGCATTTATATAGTGCCTTTAATGTAATGTCCCAAAGTGCTTCACAGGAGTTTTATTGAACAAATATTAACACCGAGTCACATAAGGAGACATTAGAACAGATGACCAAATGCTTAGGCAAAAAAGTAGGTTTTACAGTGTTCTTAATAGAGGAGTGAGAAGTACAGAGGCTTATGGAGGGAATTCAAGAGTTCAGGGCCTTAGGTATCTGAAGTCATGGCAACCAATGGTGGAGCAATTAATATCAGGAATGTGCAAGGGACCAGAATTGGCGGGTTCTAGGGCAGGAGGAGGTTACAGACATAAGGAGGGGCAAAAGCCATGGAGGAATTTGAAAACAAGGATGAGAATTTTCAAGCTGAAACATTGCTGGACTAGGAGTCAATATAGCTTAGTGTACACAATTGTCATTGGTGAATGGAGCTTGGTGTGAGTTAGGATACAGGCAGCAAAGTTTTGGGTGAACTCAAATTTACAGAGGGTGATAAGTGGGAGACTGGCCAGGAGAACATTGGAATAAACAAGTCTAAGCATAGTAAAAGCACAGATGTGCGTTTCAGCAGCAGGGTGAGATGAGGCAGGGAAGCAGTTGAGCAATGTTATGGAGGTGATGCAGACAGTTTTGACGATGGAACAGATATGTGGTCAGCAGCTCAACTCAGGGTCAAAAATGACACCAAAGTTGCAAACGGTCTGATTTAGCCTCAGATATATATGACTCAGAACTCCACAGAGTTTAAAGTAGGGCAATATGCCAATTTTTATCATCATTTTTAATTTATACTAAAGTAGTTTTAAAGTATACTTGTCGTGAGGGGTCTGGACATAATAGAAAGGGAGAAACTGTTCCCATTGGTGGGAGTGTTGAGAACCAGAGGACATGGATTTCAGGGGTTTGGCAAAAGAACCAGAGGTGACTTGAGGAAAAACTTTTTTTTTTACACAATGAGTGGCTGGAATCTGGACTGTATTGTCTGAGAGTGTGGTGGTGACAAATTCAATCATATTATTTAAAATTGGAATTGGATAATTATCTGAAGAGAAAAAAAAATACAGGGCTACAGGGAAAGGGGAAGTGGAAATAGCTGAGTTGTTCTTGCAGAGACACAACCAGCCAAGCAGCCTTTTCCTGTGCTACAGCCATTCTACGATTCAATCACCGTCACTAAAAAAAATATTACTAGGCAAACTTATGACACTGAAGGTTGACAAGGCCTCTGGATCTGATGGCTTGCATCCTAGGATCTTAAAAGAAGTGGATGTAAAGAGAGTGAATACATTTTTTGTAATCATTCAAAATTTCCTATTTTTCTGGAACGACCCCAGCAGATTGGAAAACCACAAATGTGAATCCCCTATTCAAGAAAGGAGGGAGACAGAAAACTGGAAACTATATTTCGCTTAACGTCCAACATTTTGAAAATGCTGGAATCCATTATTAAGGAAGTGGAACATTTAGAAAATCATAATAGAATCAAGCAGAGTCAACATGATTTTAGGAAAAGGAAATGGTGTTTGACACATTTATTGGAGTCCTTTGAGGATGTAACGATCAAGGTGGATATAGGAGAATCTGTCAATGTAGTGCATTTGGATTTCCAAAAGGCATTCAATATGGTGCCACATAAAAGGTTACTGCACAAGCCAAGAACCCATGGTGTTGGGGGTAATATAATAACATAGATAGAGGATTGGCTAACCAACAGGAAACAGAGTCAGGACAGCAAGCTGTAACTAGTGCAGTGCCACAGATGTCAGTTTTGGGACCTCAATATTAATAGGTGATTTCACTGAAACCTACAATATACTTAAAGGGATAGACAGGGTATATCCTGATTGTGGAGTCTAGAGCCAGGAGGCAATTTCAAAATAAGGGGGAAGCCACTTAGGACCAAGATGAGGAGAGGATTGTGAATCTTTGGAATTCTCTACCCCAGAGGGCTGTGGAAGCTGAGTCATATGTTTAAAGCAGAGATTGACAGATTTCTAAATACCAATGACAGAAAGGGATGAGGATAGTGTGGGAAAAGGCGTTGAAGTGGATGATCAGCCATGATCGTATTGAATGGCAGAGTAGGCTCGATGGGCTGAATGACCTACCCCTGCTCCTATGACCCTAACCTATATTGATGGCTTATGAGGCACTCACGGTTGGTCTCCTACATTCTACCCTCCATAAACTTGAGATCATCCAAGTGCTCACAGGCCTACATTGGATCCTGATCAAACAACGTCTTAAAATTTTCAAATTCTCATCCTTGTCCCTTCATGGCCTTGTCCATCCCACCTCTGTATACTCTCCTCAAACCCCACAATCCTCCAAGATACCTGTGCTCCTCTAATTCTGATCTCTTGTGCATTCTCAATTAAAATTACTCCATTACTGGTGACAATGTCTTAAGTTGCCTCGGCCTGAAGCTCTTTAATTCCCTCCCTACATCCTTCTGCCTCCCTACTTTGCTTTCCTCCTTTAAAATGCTTCATAAAACGTTCCCCTTTGACCAAGCTTTTGGTCATCTGACCTAATATCTACTTATGTGGCTCGGTGTCACACTTTGTTTTATAATGCTCCTGTAAAGTGCCTTGGGACATTTGATTATGTTAAAAGGTGCTATATAAATGTAAGTTGATATTATTGCAGGGTTGAGCAGGTTGGGCCTATAGTTACTGGAGTTTAGAAGAATGAGAGAAGATCTTATTGAAACATATAAGATTCAGAAAGAGGACAAATGCTGAAAGGATGTTTCCCCTTGTGGGGGATTTCAAAATTAGGGGGTATAGTTTCAGAATAAGCGGCCACCCATTTAAAATGGATTTGAACAGAAAGTTCTTCTCTCAGAGGGTCGTGGATCTTTAGAATTCTCTATCC
The DNA here is from genome assembly GCF_964194155.1 of Cetorhinus maximus. NCBI lineage: Eukaryota > Metazoa > Chordata > Chondrichthyes > Lamniformes > Cetorhinidae > Cetorhinus > Cetorhinus maximus. The sequence goes on from NC_135884.1 coordinate 40,500,572, forward strand.
CAGAAAGTATTGGAGGGTGAGACACTGAATAGATTCAAGGCTGAGGTAGATGCATTTTTGTCCTACAGGAAATTCAGGATGGGGAACAGGCAGAAAAGTGGAGTTACGGCCAAGATCAGATCAGCCATCACCTAATTGAATGGCAGAGCAGGCTTGATGGGTTGTAGGTCTCCTCCTACTCCTAGTTCTTAAACAGGGCAGCCAATTTGCACAAGGTTTGTTTGGAGAAATGCCTTTGTGCTCTGTTGCCTTTTGAGCGCTGTGGCTTAATTGTCATATGGCCTCTGAGGTCATCTTTGGTAAAACAAAGGATTGAGGCATAAGTCATTTTTAATCACCACATGAAACATGGTGTCAGGAGTTTGCTGCTGAAATTGAATGGATTTTGATGGCTGTAAGAGAGCCAGCCACTGTAAGAAACAGCAGAGAATAAGTAAAACTTCAGTATATAACTTTGTACAGGACATGGACTGCTGGGTGAGCCTGTATGTCTTTGAATATTCCAGTATGGGCTTCTATGGAGACAAAGGCATATTTGAGAATGAATTGGAAATCCTTCCAATGTCAGAACCATGAAATTGCCACAGAGTTAAACAAGAAACCTGAACAAATAAGAGTAGCAACTCTATTATCAGTGCTGGGGAAAGAGCGCTACAAGCTATATTGCATCCTAAACCCCACTGAGGAGCAGAAAACCCAGACTTGTGAAATTTGAGGCTTTGAATACCCACTTTAAACCCTCTACTAATGCTACGTGTTCAACACCAGAGCTTAGGAAGAGGATGGGGGAATATTGATCAGTAAGTGACTGTACTGAGATGTCTAGCTGAATCTTAAGGGTTTGGGCAACTGAAGGGTGCTGTTATCAGAGATAGGATTTGACTTCAGAACAAGAGATCCCACCATGAAGGTACGTCTGCGGGGAGAATAAAAACTTACTCTCAGGAAAGCTATTAATGTGCAGAAGCCCTGAAATGGTTAATTGTTATGATCACAGCCAATGAGCATAGAAGAGTTTTTTGTTCATGCGTGATGACTTTCTTTATAGATCATGCATGTGGATAACTTGTAACTGCAAATGCTAGACAATGCATTATTTTTATGAAAGGGGAGATATTTGGAGAAATGCCTTTGGGCACTGTTGATTTTTGAGCACTGTGGCTTGCCATGGTCATATGGCCTCTGAGGTCATCTTTGGTAAAACAAAGGGTTAAGCAGAAGCCATTTTTACACACCAAATGAAACAAGGTCCATGAACATCAATGGTCTGATAAGCTGTTTTAATGATGTTGGTTAATTGCTAAATATTAGGACATCAGCAGGAACTCCCTACAAAGTAGTGTTATAGGATCTTTAAGGCACACCTGAGAGGGCAGGCAGGCCTTGGTTTAACATCTCATCAGAATTACTGTATGTCCCATAGTGCAGCATCACTTCAGTATTGCACTGAGAGTGTCAGCCTAGATTGTGTGTTCACATAGATGGCGTAGGATTTGAAACCACAACCTTCTGACTTAGAGACAAGACTGCTACAAACTGAGCAGTCTTGCTGGTCACTTTACTGCTGTAGCATCAATATTGTCAGAAACAGGAGCTCTGTTCAACACATTATCAACTTATTTAAAGATAGATTTCTGTTATTACTTTGCAGGTGATGTTGTCGAAATAGGAAAAAGTGCTGCATTGAAGTGGTCATTTTCTCCCTTTCTTTCACTATCATTGCCATAACAACATCACTGCAGCCATTTCCCCTGCAGACTATGTGCAAAGCTGCCTCAGATCTAGTACAATTTTAATTGGACTATGACCATTAGAGTTGCTAGTGACATTCTTGCTGAGTGTGATGGGATGCACTTATGGCTCTACAAATGTTGTGGAGAAGACAGCCACCTGGATTATATACGGTTGCCATTCCATTCTACTTCTTTTCCCATTGCTATTGCACAGCTCTCACTTCTTCCATTCCATGGCCTTTGTTGTGGATCTGCCATTTGTCAGTTTGCATTGACAAGAGACCTGCTTTCCTTTTCTGCACACAGTATTCATTTTGCCATTACTGCTTCCCTGTAGATACCTTTAAGTGATTTCCCGCTCATGATTTGGCAAGGCGCAGTCACTTTTGGCTCCTTCAGGTTAGCTTTAAATAAAGAGAAACCAAATTCATATTGCATATTCTGATTTGCAGCTCTCTGTCATCAATTTGGAGAAGCCATGCTCATGAAATTTTTAGAGAACAAAATATAGGAAATTGTTCAGATTTGAGTTTAGTTGGCAGCCCGTTATTTGCAATTTGTCATACAATGTTACATTTGCAGCAGCACCTGCTGGTACAATATCTGTAGAATCTTGAGACCACTCATCCTTTTTAATATATAATAGTCACACACAGAAAGTACTTGTGAGTATGTCAACTGACTACATTTTACTGAAAGAAAGAGATATGATGTCTAAGCTTTTTGTCTTGCACTAATCAAGACACTGTCCTTTGCAGACAGAAGAAGCATGTCCAGGCATTATACCTTTTTCAACTAGATAAAGCTTAGGCAAGGGCCATTCCCTGGTCATTCCACATGGCAATGCCTTAACCAATCACAGTCGACCTACCTGGATTTGAACAATAACTTGGCATTTAACTGTTCCCTGCTGTTTTCTCCATAGCAACACCTCTACCAATCAATCAGCACTCTCCTCTCATGCAGTATAAATTGTTGTTCCCTTTACTGCTGGTAATTGTGCAATCTGTCCTGATGAATGCAAGGCGAAAAGTTTAGACACCATGTCTTTTTTCAGCAATACTCAAGTTCTGTACTACCAAATGACTGTGTTTTCATTGACATAGCAACACAATTTTAATAATGATGAGAGTTTATGCTTCTGCAGTAATTCCTAAAAACCTACACACAGATTAAGTAATTTTGTACTTCATAATATGCTCTCAAATGGACATGCATCTCATTGACTGGTATGGCTAAAACATAATTGAATATGGATGATTTAACAAAATGTTGGCATAACCTTGAATTATACTGTTTTGTTTCAGTATTGTTATAATTTCTGGGAGAATCTTTGAGGGTATTGGCTAAGTTATAAAAAATATGATTTATTGACTTCATTCAATAGATTTTCGGTACTAAAATCAGTGTTTAATTTTTCATTGTGTAATATCGTTTTTTTAGACTATCCACTACAATAAAAAGTATAATTAATAGGGCTTTAATGACCTTCATGTTTTGATGATATAAAGTAAACACAATAATATAATGACTAATTGTTTTCTCTTACCCTAGTGGTGATTAGATAAAATCTAACAACAGAAAACAATATTTTACTCAGAAGTGATTAGGCTTGTAAAATGTTTTGGTCTCTGCAAAATTCTGCAGCAGATGGATTCCAATATTTATTACATGGAGTGTTAAGAAAAATACCATTTTTATGGCTGCATTAATTAACATTTTATGGATCAGGATTCTCTATGTAAGTGTGATTCTAGAATTAGGAATTCTATACAATGATAGTGAGTGGAACTGCTTTGGCACCTTAATATTCTATGTTTGAATTAGAACATATATACATTAGTACATCACACAACCAGCATGCACACACACACACAGACCTGTCACAACACCCAACCACCCGCCTTCCCCATGCCCACCCCACCATTGTTTCATTGTTTCATTCAATTTCTGGTGATAGACTGTCCATCAATATCCATTACAAGCCTACCGACTCCCACAGCTACCTCGACTACAAGTCCTCACAACCCGCTTCCTGTAAGGACTCCATCCCATTCTCTCAGTTCCTTCGCCTCTGTCGCATCTGTTCTGATGATGCCACTTTCAAAAACAGTTCCTCTGACATGTCTTCCTTCTTCCTTAACCGAGGTTTTCCACCCACGGTTGTTGACAGGGCCCTCAACCGTGTCCGGCCCATCTCCCGCGCATCCGCCCTCACACCTTCCTCTCCCTCCCAGAAACATGATAGGGTCCCCCTTGTCCTCACTTATCACCCCACCAGCCTCCGCATTCAAAAGATCATCCTCCGCCATTTCCGCCAACTCCAGCATGATGCCACCACCAAACACATCTTCCCTTCACCCCCCCTGGCGGCATTCCACAGGGATCGTTCCCTCTGGGACACCCTGGTCCACTCCTCCATCACACCTTACACCTCAACCCCCTCCCACGGCACCTTCCCATGCAACCGCAGAAGATGTAACACCTGCCCCTTTACTTCCCCTCTCCTCACCGTCCAAGGGCCCAAACATTCCTTTCAAGTGAAGCAGCATTTCACTTGCACTTCCCTCAATTTGGTCCACTGCATTCGTTGCTCCCAATTCGGTTTCCTCTACATTGGAGAGACCAACGCAGACTGGGTGACCGCTTTGCAGAACACCTTCGGTCTGTCCGCAAGCATGATCCAGACCTCCCTGTCGCTTGCCATTTCAACACTCCACCCTGCTCTCATGCCCACATGTCCGTCCTTGGTCTGCTGCATTGTTCCAGTGAATCTCAACGCAAACTGGAGGAACAGCACCTCATCTTCCGACTAGGCACTTTACAGCCTTCCGGTCTGAATATTGAGTTCAACAATTTTAGATCATGCACTCTCTCCTCCATCCCCACTCCCTTTCCGATATCCCCCCCCCTTTTTTTCCAATAATTTATATAGATTTTTCTTTTCCCACCTATTTCCATTATTTTTAAATGTATTTCCATCCATTGTTTTATCTCTACCTTTTAGCCTTTTTCAATTCCTTCACCCCACCCCACCCCCACTAGGGCTATCTGTACCTTGCTTGTCCTGCTTTCTACCCTTAATTAACACATTCCTTAGATAATATCACCACCTTCAACACCTCTTTGCCCTTTTGTCTGTGACATCTTTTGGTTATCTCCACCTATCACTGGCCCTTTATCCAGCTCTACTTGTCCCACCCCCCCTTAAACCAGCTTATATTTCACCTCTTTTCTATTTTTACTTAGTTCTGTTGAAGAGTCATACGGACTCGAAACGTTAACTCTGCTCCTCTCCGCAGACGCTGCCAGACCTGCTGAGTTTTTCCAGGTATTTTTGTTTTTGTTTTGGATTTCCAGCATCTGCAGTTTTTTGCTTTTATCTTATTGTTTCATTGTTATTTGTGTATACTGATTTTTGATTTAAAAAGCTAATTGTCACAGGTTGACTTAATAAGTTATGTAATATATCATAATGTGGATGGGATTTAGTGGTCACATGTTGTTCTGTAATGATATTACATTATTATCTTATGTATGTTTCAGAGAATAATGTTTGGGTGAAAAACCCATTTCACAAATTTGCACATGCAGGGAGCCGCACCTAATGCAAATAGAAATTTTGAGCAATTTATAGATAGCTACCACGAGCCTGAGATTGTTATTCCTTGTAATACGCTAACTTATGTTGCCAAATTTCAGTCCCACTCTGAAAGACACTGCCTGTCATGATTCGATGTTTACCGGCTCCCCTCCAAACTTTGCCTATTTAAGTATTCATATGGTAGCTTAAATGTATCAGCTGTGGCTTAGTGGTAGCACTCTTAGCTCTGAGTCATAAAGTTATGGGTTTAAGTCCCATACCAGATACATGCACAAAATCTATACTAACAATCCAGTACAGCACTGAGGGAATGCTGCACTGTGAAATCTCCTTTATGCCCTGCTAGGTAGATGTAAAACATCTTGTGGTACTACTTTGAAGACTACATTTCAAAAGGACTTGATTAGCTATAAAACACTTTGGAACATTCTGAGATTGAGTTTTGCCATCCAATTATACATCATGTGATAAGGAGGGGTTTTTAAGAGGAAAATAAAATGTGGTTTCTATTTCTGAAAAGAGAGACATGTTGCCGAAGCTTTTCAGCTCGCACTTTCGTCTTGCAGGACAAACGGAAAAATTTTGTCAACACTAAATTTTAAACAATCACAACTATTTATGCTACAGGAAAAAACGGTGTTTATTGGTTGGCAAGTCAACTCTGATTTGCTGAGATGTTGCCATGGAGATATCAACGGGGAGCTATAAGCTGCCCAAGCTCCCGGGCAATTCTAAAAAGGCTCAAATCTTGAACATATTCTTTTTGTTTGCCCAAGTGTGCTAATAGCTAACTAGCTACCAATTTAAGATAATCAATTGAGCTGGTAACGTGGCTCATTTATGCCTGCTAGAAGCAACAAACATTCATATGCAGGAACCCACTCCCTGCAAACAAAAAGAATATGTTCAAGCTTTGTACCTTTCTTGAATTACCTGGGAACTTGGGGAGCCTATAGGCCCTGTTGCTTTCTCTATGGCAATGCCTCAGACAGAGTCAACTTGCCAACCAATCAGCACCCTTTTCTCCTGAAGCATAAATGGTTGTGATCATTTGAAATTTGGCATTCTTGTGTTTGTCCTGATGAGTGCAAGATGAAAACCTTCAGCAACATTTCTCTCTTTTCAGCAATATGAATAGTTATATCAAAATCTATGCATCTATGATACTATTATTGGTTTAGGATATATACACAAAGTAGTTGATCTTCATATTCTTTTCTCTCTCCTTCTTCATCAACTTATGCTATTGTACAGTGGGAGTTATGACCAAGGGCAATACTCAGACTAGCAAGGTTAGAGAAAGGGAAAGGGAGGGGGAGAGGGAAAGGTGAGGGAGGAGGCATGACAGTAAGAATAAGAGGTTGCAGTTACTGGGGAATTGACCCACAGTTGGGGGTACTGCAAAGACAAGCAGCTGGGGGACTAGGTGGGATAGTTGAGGATTGGGTTATAAGCCAAATATGATGCACGGAGAGGAAAAGGCCAGAAAACAGACTCAGCAGGTGGGTGGGTACTAATCGCTTGCTAAGGATAGCTCAAAAGGTACTAAATGTTAAGTGGATCCATGCCAGTTGGTGAAGTTAAAACTAAGACACAGTAGCTTTCTTTGCTGGAGAGAGTTTATTGATTTCGTTCACAGTCAACACTACTCCACTTCCCAGGGTCCCAGATATCCTCATTTATTGGCATTTTAAACAAGCAAGTTAACAATTAAAGGGAACAAATTAACAAATTAGCAAAAGATTAAATGAACAAATAACCAAAATGTGATTTTCGGGGTCAATAGTGCACCCCAGTCCCCTTGGTGCCCACTGATCATGGAAGGCCTCTAATATGCCAGTGGACACAGCATGCTCCCTTTCCAAGGACACCTGGCTGTGAATGTAGCCGGGGAAAAGGGGCAGACAATCGGGTCAGAGTACCCCCTCGATCGCCTGCTGCCTGGACCTGTTGATGGCCAGCTTGGCCAGGCCCAGGAACAGGTTCACGAGGAGGTCCTCCTTCCTCCCCGCCCCTCTTCACGCCAGGTACCCAAAGATTAGGAGCATGGAACTAAGTGTAGTAAACAATTAAGTAATACATTTTTTAAATAACTAGAAAGGGAGTGCAACCTTTGACAACTTACATAAGCGTGGTCCACGGACTCCACAAGAGCACAAAAAACACAGATATCTTGGAAGTCAATGAACCGACTGAACCTATGGATGTATGGGACTGCTGCGTCCAACACCCTCCACCTCAGGTCCCCGATGGTAAGTGGGAGGACTCCCACGTAGAGAGCCCTCCATTGAGGACATCTGCCGCTGGACAGCAACAGGGCACACCAAGGCATGTCCGGACGGCAGGTGAAGGCAAGGAGATGAAGGATGTGCAGCAGCAGCCCATACAGGAAACCCATTTGCAGCGAGCTAAAAGGCACAGAGGGCATTTCCACGAGGCGGCTCAGGTTGTGGGGGTTCCAGCTCCCAAGGAAAGGTTTGGTGCTTAGGGCCAATATGGAATTCCATCCAAGCAGGGATACGCTCAGACGGGTAGTCCACTGCACACTTGCGCCGCCTTGAGACCCCATGTGACATCAGGGCCAAGCACGACTGTCCTAAGGTCATGGGTGGCATTGGCCGTGAGCTGGCCATCCGCTGATGCATGATGTGCCAATTCCTGTGGAATCATCCAGCCCACTCTTTCACCACCCAGCACGTTCCCGATTGTGGTCACCCCAGCTGCCACAGCACTCCCTTCTGCCAGCCATCGAAATTGGTGCAGTGGCAGATTCCTGAGCAGCGGCTCTCTGACAATAGCCACTACTGCTGATGGGAGAGAGCTGCAGTGCAAGGTGACCATGTTTCAGACTTTGATCAGGTCCTGGTTAAAGATTGGCAACGTCTGCAAGGAGCCACGAAGGCCCCTCAGGTCTATAAACAGGTCTTCTTTTTATTAGGACAAAGAGAGGATGGAGAGAGGAGAAGAAAGAAGAGAAATATTTAAATAACCCCATCCTCTATCTCTTTTTCTTTGAACTATCCATTCAATTCAGCAAGAGAGAGAGATCATCAGGACAAACTTCAAATGACAATTGATTATGTATGAGGATGACCTGTTCTCTCCACATCACATACTTCTCAAATTCCTAAATATTCTTGAACAAGGCCCACCTTGGCCTCTTTCTCAATGCCTTACTTGAAAATAACACACTATAGACTAAAAAATGAATTTAAAAGCTCGTTTTGGCCCCTGAGTTAGGGCTGTATCTTCCATGCAGTTCTGAATTTGTCAACTTTTTGAGATGGATATATTTTTCAAATAAACAATCAGGGATAAGGGCCCCATGTGAAAAAGTCCTTTTAAGGGCATCATTTGCAAAGAATTATCATTAATTTTAAGAATTGTTTCGTGCTAATATATAATGTTGATGATGGCCCAGTGGAGGGAGCAAGTTTTAGGACTTAATTGTGCAAATGTCAGTGGATAACAGTCCGTAATGCAGACTTTGCAGCTTTAACTCTGTTAGTCAGTGACCTACAGACATACTATCTGTACGAACAGAACTACACACACCAAACAGAAATAAACATAATGATATTAAAATTAATTAACTTTTTGTAAATTATTTATGTTTTACACAATACGTGCATATTGTAAAACGGATGAGTGGGGAACAAAAGATTTTGATCGTTATCAGGGCAGAAAAAGTGGCATTTTAGTGCTGATGGGAATTATCCACTTTACTTGGATAATACAGTCATTATTTGAGCATTACGGAGACAAGCTGCATTACTAATCATTACATTGAGATGTTTGTTAATATTTGCAAACTGACTTACCCATTTCAAGTGTCAACCCCTCCAGCTGTTTGTTTTGCTGATGGAGTATTTTGGATTTGGAGCTCCCCTGCACACTGGGCTGGTACTCCAGTCGTGACGTGTGGCTATAGCGTAGGAGATTAGAGCCTGACATCCGCGCTTCAGGAAGTGCAACGCTGTTGTGTTTGTGCTAAATAAGCAACCACCTGATCCCCAAGTACAGATGCACAACACAGTTATTATGGAGTGAGGGAGGATGGTATTCGCCAATTTAAAAACATTGAAAGGCGCGTAACCATTCTTAAGTTGTAGGATTTGCCTGGTTTTTTTTCTAATCGATAAGTGACATTAGTGAGCGTGTAAGATAAACCACCCTAGCAATAAACGTAACCACTTATTTTAAGAGTAAATAACGGAAATAATACAGCAGCACTGAGCATTTAAATTGCCGGAAAACATTGAGTTGCAACCTTAAACTTCTTTTCAATCGAACCAGGTAACAGATTTATAAAAGCAAAATACTGCGGATGCTGGAAATCTGAAACAAAATCAGGAAACGCTGGAAAAACGCAGCAGGTCTGACAGCATCTGTCGAGAAAAAGACAGAGTTAACGTTTCGAGTCTGTATGACTCTCCGAAGAACCATAAGGACTCGAAATGTTAACTCTTTTTTTTTCCTCTCCACAGATGCTGTTAGACCTGCTGAGTTTTTCCAGCATTTTCTGTTTTTGTTTCAGGTAACAGATTTGTTGTTATATCCTAGTGTGAGCGCTTGGTGGGAAGGGAATCCAGAGGCAAGCTTATAGAAGACCACTACTTCTGTATGACGGGTAAAGCTTATGATGGGATGTCTGGTTTAATTATCCATGCCTTTTGCGGCCTTCTGAGATGCCGAGTGGAGATTTTAGTGGGCTGGCTGACGTAATGAGTTCCATGACCGGTCATTCATAGCCACAATCGCACTTCAGGTCATCCCGCACCTTCGACTTAAGGAACAGAGGCCGTATCACCACGATGAAAGCAAAATACTTTGGATGCTGGAAATCTGAAATAAAAATACAAAATGGTGGAAAAACGCAACAGGTCTAGCAGCATCTGTGGAGAGAGAAATAGAGTTAACTTTTCTGTCCATATAACGCTTCATACCGACTCTTTTTTGGCTCTGAAGAAGACTCATACGGACTGGAAATGTTACCCTGTTTCTCTCTCCATAGATGCTGCCAGATCTGCTGAGTTTTTCCAGCTTTTTTTGTTTTTATTTAAGGCCGTATCGCCATGCCCTGTTCAGATTCAGTTAAGTGCTATCCACTGTCCTCGAGGGAGGTGGAAGCAGGGATTTCTGCTGTTGGATCAGTGATGGATAGTGGGTTGATAACAGCCGCTTGAATATTGGCTGTTGTTTCTCAGAACGGCTGGCGCAATTTTAAACACTTCCTGGTGGGGTTATGAACAGCAAGGTTAGTGTTTTCGTAGCATTTTTCCAGCTCATGGAACACGACTGCTTTGAAGCAAATGGCAGGAGGGGCAATATAATCATAGAATAGTTACAGCACAGAAGGAGGCCATTCAGCCCATTGTGTCCTTGCTGGCTCGCTGCAAAGAGCATCTCAGCTAGTCCTACTCCATCGCCTTTTCTCTCCCATGTCTAGTGACATATGAGATGGACAAAGCATATGCTTATGTCTGCTCCCATAGCTAGTTTTTCCTGGGACAGGTCACTAGTTTGTCACCAGGGCCTGTGGCTTGAGGAGTACTTCTCAAGGATGGCTGACCAGGAGAGTCTCCTGCTCTTACCACTTGCCATTGGCGTATTGGAAGGATTTACAAATTGATAAAACTGCCTGGCTGTGTTATAAACATACCTTCCATGGCTATCAAGTCGTGAAGCGGGGCTTTAACCTGGAGCTTCAGGTTGAGAGGCGGGGAACACTACTCCTGCATCACAAGACCTCCATTTTTCCAGTAGCCCTGCAAATTATTTCTCTTCAGAACAATGTGGGACAGCAGCCAGAGCCAAGTTCACGACACTGTGGGTGGTTCAGCTGCACAAGGGGGGAGGAGTAAGAGTGCAAGAGCAATAGTGGTAGGACACTCAATAGTGAGGGGTGCAGACAGGCGCTTCTGCGACCATAGGCGTGACTCCAGGATGGTGTGTTGCCTCCCTGGTGCCAGGGTCAAGGATGTCACAGAACGGCTGCAGGTCATTCTGAAGGGAGAGGGCGAACAGTGAAAGGTCATGGTTCACATTGGTACCATCGACATAGGTAGAAAGAGGGATGAGGTCCTGCAACAAGAATTTAGGGAGCTAGGTAGCAGATTAAAAAGCAGGACCTCAAAGGTTGTAATCTCTGGATTACTCCCTGTGCTACATTCTTGTGAGTATAGGAATAGGAGGATGAAGGTGTGGCTGAAGAGATGGTGCAGGAGGGAGGGCTTTAGTTTTCTGGATCACTGGGTCTGTTTCTGGTGAAGGTGGGGTCTGTATGTCTGTGCAAGTTGGAAGGGTTGCATCTGAACCGGAACAGGACCAACATCCTTGCGGGGAGGTTTGCTAGTGATGTCGGGGGGTGCGGGGTTTAAACTAATTTGCAGAGGGATGGAATACAGAGTGAAGGTACAGTAGGGGGTGATGCACAGCCAAATATAGAAGGGAAACTAAGTTAGTCTGGAAGGTAGAGCAAATATAGGCCTGTTAAGGCAGAAAGGAAATAATGTAAGGCTGGATTGCATCTATTTTAATACAATGAGTCTTACAAGTAAGGCAGATGAATTGAGGGCATTGATTAACACATGGGAATCTGATATTGTTGCTATCATAGAGACATGGTTGAGGGAAGGGCAGGACTGGCAGCTCAATATTCCGGTGTATAGAATCTTCAGGCGTGACGGGGGGAGTGGGGGGTGTAAAAGTGGAGGTGGCATTGCATTATTGATCAAGGAGTCAATTACTGCAGTAAGGAGGGATGGTATCTTAGAAGGTTCCTCAAATGAGGCCATATGGGTAGAGCTTAAAAAGAAAAAGGAGGCAATCACTTTGCTGGGACTCTACTATAGACCTCCAAACAGTCAGGGAGAGATAGAGGAGCAGATATGTAGGCAAATCTCAGAGAAGTGTAAAAATAATAGGGTAATAATAGTAGGGGATTTCAACTTCCCCAATATTAACTGGGATAGTCTTAGTGTGAAAGCTTAGAGGGGGCAGAATTCTTAAAGTGCATCCAGGAGAGTTTTTTGAGACAGCATGTAGAAAGTCCTACAAGAGAAGGGGCGGTACTGGACCTAATCTTAGGGAATGAAGCCGGGCAAGTAGTAGAAGTGTAAGTGAGGGTGCATTTCGGGGATAGTGACCGTAACTCTGTAAGATTTAAGGCAGTTATGGAAAAGGACAAACATGGACAGGAAATAAAGGTCCTGAATTGGGGGAAGGCCAATTTCAATATGATAAGACAGGATCTGTCCAAAGCGGGAGCAGCTACTTGTAGGAAAATCTACATCAGACCAATGGGAGTCATTCAAAAAGGAAATAGTGAAAGTTCAGGGCCAACATGTTCCCGAAAATGTGAAGGTAGGACCAATAAGTCCTCAGAACCCTGGATGTCAAGGGAATATAGAGGATTGGATAAGGAAAAAAAAGGAGGCTCATGGCAGATAAAGAGGGCTGAAAACAGTGTAAGCACTAGAGGAGTATAGAAAGTGTAGGGGGGTACTTAGAAAAGTAATTAAGAAAGCAAAGAGGGGGTATCAAAAAACACTGGCGGGCAAGATAAAGGAAAAACCCAAGGCATTTTATAAATGTATTAAGGGTAAGAGGATAACCAGGAAAAGAGTAAGATCCATTAGGGACCAAAATGGCAATCTGTGCGTGGAGCCGGAGGATGTAGGTGAGGTTTTAAATGATCACTTTTCATCTGTGTTCACTATGGAGAAGGAAGATGTAGGTGTAGAAATCAGGGAGGGGGATTGTGATATACTTGAACAAATTAACATTGAGAGGGAGGAAGTATTAACGGTTTTAGTGGTCTTAAAAGTGGATAAATACCCAGGCCCAGATGAGATGTATAGGCTGCTATGTGAGGCAAGGGAGAAGATTGCAGGGGCTGTGACACTAATTTTCAAATCCCTTATGGCCACAGGAGGGGTGCCAGAGGACTGGAGCACAGCGAATATGGTACCATTATTCAAGAAGGGTAGTGGGGATAAACCAGGTAATTACAGGCTAGTGATTCTAACATCAGTGGGAGGGAAACTATTGGAAAAATTTCTGAGGGACAGGATTAATCTCCACTTGGAGAGGCAGAGATTAATCAGGGATTGTCAGCATGGCTTTGTCAGGGGGAGATCATGTCTAACAAATTTGATTGAATTTTTTGAGGTGGTGGCTAGTTGTTTAGATGAGGGTGGTGGCAGTTGATGTAGTCTACGTGGACTTCAGTAAGGCTTTTGACAAGGCCCCGCATGGGAGAATGGTCAAGAAGGTAAGAGCCCATGGGATCCAGGGCAATTTGGCAAATTGGATCCAAAATTGGCTTAGTGGCAGGAGGCAGAGGGCAATGGTCGAAGGTTGTTTTTGTGATTGGAAGCCTGTGACAATTGGTGTACCGCAGGGATCGGTGCTGGGACCCTTGCTGTTTGTAGTGTACATTAATGATTTTGATGTGAATATAGGAGGTATGATCAGTAAGTTCGCAGGTGACATGAAAATTGGTGGTGTCATAAATGGTGAGGAGGAAAGCCTTAGATTACAGGACATTATAGATGGGCTGGTAAGATGGGCAGAGCAGTGGCAAATGGAATTTAATCCTGAGGCGTGTGAGGTGATGCATTTTGGGAGGACTAACACGGCAAGGGAATACACAATGAATGGTAGGACCCCTGGAAGTACAGAGGATCAGAGGGACCTGGGTGTACATGTCCATAGATCCCTGGAGGCAGCAGCACAAGTAGATAAGGTGGTTAAGAAGGCATATGGGATACTTGCCTTTATTAGCCGAGGCATAGAATAAAAGAGCAGGGAGGTTATGTTGGAGCTGTATAAAATGCTAATTAGGCCACAGCTGGAGTACTCTGTGCAGTTCTGGTCACCACACTATAGGAAGGATGTGATTGCACTGGAGAGGGTGCAGAGGAGATTCACTAGGATGTTGCCTGGGCTGGAGCGTTTCAGCTATGAAGAGAGACTGGATAGGCTAGGGTTGTTTTCCTTAGAGCAGAGAAGGCTGGGGGGGGGACCTGATAGAGGTATACAAAATTATGAGGGGCGTAGATAGGGTAGATAGGAAGAAACTTTTCCCCTTAGTGGAGGTGTCAATAACCAGGGAGCATAGATTTAAGGTAAGGGGCAGGAGATTTAGAGGGGGTTTGAGGAAAAAACTTTTCACCCAGAGGGTGGTTGGAATCTGGAACACACTGCCTGAGGGGGTGGTGGAGGCAGGAACCATCACAACATTTAAGAAGTATTTAGACGAGCACTTGAAATGCCATAGCATACAGGGCTACGGGCCGTGCTGGAAAATGGGATTAGAATAGATGGGTGCTTGATGGCCGATGGGCCAAAGGGCCTGTTTCAGTGCTGTATAACTCTTATGAGCACAGGGAGCCACTCAGTTGAATTGGACTTTGTGTCCCTGGCTCCATCCTCATGGTGGTGTTTAACATATCCATGAGCTATATAGAATGATACAACACAATAAGGCCACTCGGCCCATTGTGTATGTGCTGGCTTTTCGAATGAGCTTTACAATTAGCCACGCTCCCCTGCTGTTTTCCCCAAAACCTTGCAAAAAAAAAATCCCTACAAATACTTATAACCATTTTGAAGGTTATAATTGAATCCGCTTCCTGTTGGGCAGTGCGTTCGTTAGTATATTAGTTTGTTGTATGTATTTTTTTGTTGGAAAAAGTGCAAGAGTTGCAGTGGGACGAGAGGAGAGGACTTGCCACAATGTTGCTGAACAGCCCCAGTAGCAGCAGCGCCTCCTGTTAAAGGGATGGGAACTCCAGTTAAAGGGGAAGGTAGATTTTTGCCACAATGTAGCGAAAAGATGGCGGAAACGGCCGAGGCTGACGTCAGCGCGGCCCGAAGCGCGGCCGGGCAGCAAGAAGGATCAGCAATGGCGACTGTGGAGAGGAGACTACCCAGTCCGGAGGCGCTGGCGGGACAGCCCTGGACCCACTGGATCGATGCCGCCAAACAGCACGGGGCGGACGGTGAGCCCAAAGCGCTCTTTAACCTTAGCAAACACTTTTAGCGGCGAGTGACGAGCGGGCCCGGGATGTTTGTGCGCCGACTTGGCGCAGGCAAGGCAGGCAAGTGTAACTCAGTGACTGACTGACTGACTGATGTGTCCAATTGTTACACAGGCACCGAATTGGAAGAAACTTTTAAGGAGTGCGGGAAAAACCGGGAGGTCATGCGGCTGAGCCGGGAAGGTGAGTGGCGGCTTCAAACTTTGCTGTGCTTCTGCTCCTGCCTGCCTGTTGTACAGGCTCCTAAACCGCGGACTGGTGACTCCGCTTCGCAGGCACTGGCAACTAGACCAAAAGGGGGGCCTGTTACATGGATGCATTCTGAACTCATGGTTTGCCCAAATATTTTGTAGGAGCTAGGTGAAGCAACAAAACGTTCAAAGTTCCCGTTCTCTTCCCCTCCTCCTCCTCCCAGTAATGATTTCCTAGTCGTATTTTTTTGAAAAGTTGATTTCTCTGATCTATGTGTTAAGGTTCAATTGCTATCTTGTTTGTCAGGTAATGAGGGAGTGGTTCTGGATAGTATTTTGGAACAATTGAAACTTTAAATCACGAATAATAATTCACTGTAATTGACCATTCTGTTATGTTTGGGTGATCCTACAGAAGATCTCACAATATTAAACTGTATTTCAAGAGGTTAAGGTTAGCTGCTCTTGGTTTCATTTATGTCAAACTATCTTGTGGATGAGTAATATACCCTGCTACTAAGTTATTCAGCTTGTTTGACATGTTGGTATTGAATCCAATTTTAAACTTCAGGTGGAAAAGTTGTAAATTTACATTTAGCAACATTGAAATGTATTATGTAGACTAATTTAAAAATCTCCATATTATTTGGGTAACAATCTTTATCGTAACTGGTAGAAATGACCATTGGATAACATTGCTACTTGAATCTACCCACTTTACCACCACCTCTGTGCACCTTAGATCATGTGCTTTAGACATTGGGCAAGGTCTAAACTAATGCCTAAACAATCTGTATGACCACCGATAAAAGTGCTGATTTAAATTTCAGCCATTTTAAATTAGAATGAAATTGGACAAAAAGACTTTCAGCTCCTCATTCCTTGTTCTTGAATCTGAAATTCCTCTTATTTAAATTTAGAACAGGTGTTGCTAAAATATTCTTAATAAAATTCAGTATAAAATGTGCTGCTGATGTATGTTTTTGGCCCTCGTTACAATACTTAAAATATTTGCATTTATTATTTTAACATGTTGGTACTTGCATTTGAATCCAAGATTCCTCTACTGGCTGTAAGGGTCTTAAAATAAAATTAATTTGGACAGTCTTTCTCTTTTCCAAGACGACGACTATGAGGTCATGGCACACAACTGTCCATAGTTCAACACTAACTTGACTTTGATAGAGGCCACACTGTTGATGTGGGAACTGGGAATGTTGCACTGATGTAATAATTTGCTCTTGAGTTGGGATTGAAGTCTGTTTTGGGGTAGTTCAGGGTGAGCTGTGTCCCTGATATGAATGTTTGCTGACACTGACTGCAAGTTGTATTCCGTTTCTTATTGCCAACATTCATCGGATTCTGGAATTGTTCTGCAGTGCAGACTTTTCCAGTGCTATTTTCATTGTAACTAAATTCTATTGAATCTGTAAAATCAGATGCTGTTGGTAATCATCTTATTGCACATGTGTAGGCATGGAACACGTTTAATGGGCCTTACGAGGCATTTTACCATAACACCATCCCTTAAATAATAAATTGATAGATGTGAGATATTGCTAACAGCACAAATTGTTTTCCCAGGTTATAATGTCAATGTGAGATTTAGTGAATGACAAGCAGTTAAAATTTAAAAAGTCAAACATCAGGGTTAAAAATGCCATTTTATATTGTGAAAATCTCTATAATGTTTTTAGCATTCATGTTGATAGCTGTGAGATGTGACCTGAGTTTTTTTGGAGTTAGATTAGTGGAGTGTTATACTATGGGCCACTCTATACTGTCAAATGAAAATCACGGTTATATCGAACCTGTCAGTTGTTAGCAGGGAAATGACGTGCATAGAATAGCTAACCTTTCAGCCTGTTTACTATGATGTTGAACAAATATCCATTTAAAAATGTAACATTTTATTAGTGTAGTACTAATAGGGCTACAAAGAACTTGCACAAATTTGAAATAACATTTAAAAATATTTTGGCTTGATTTCTTGGCCACAATTGTCATTATTTATTTATCACTTTTTTTTCCTATGTACTGTGTCTATAACCAATTTTCTAACTTCAATAGCCTTAACTCTTTCCATATCCCTTTCTGTCCACTTCTTGGTTTCTTCCAACTGTGTTGGACATGGGCACAAGCATCAAATATGGCTTCACTGACTTCTAATTGGCTGGAAGGAGGAGATGGCCAATCAATAACCTGAGTTTAAATTTGTTGTGATGACATAATGGATGTTCCCAGACCAGTCTTTGATACTTTTTTTTAAATGCTGAAAACAGCAAGGGTCTCTGTTGATTGAGTATATTCTTTTGTGGGCACCAGCGCCTGACTTGGCCGAATGGATGGTCATTAAACACTGAAATCGTAAATTAATTGAGTTTGGTTTGCGAATGCTATTTCAGTTTTTCTAAATTTGCTTAGATTGTCTATATGCTTGCATGCCCTGTGTAGTAAATGACACTCAAAACAGACAACTATTTCACTTCCACCAGATTAATTTAATACTATCTACCCTGCCTACATATTCTTTGGATGCATACATTGAGATAGTTGTTGTTACTTTGCATTCATTATCAGGTATCGTTCCACAGATGCATATTTCTGGTAGACTTAGGTTTATGTAGTGCTTTTCGCAACTTCAATGTCCCAAAGCGTTTTGCAGCCATTGAAATATCTTTGAAGTGTAGTGACTGTTACATTGCAGTTGTACTGGCTTGATAGAGAAAAATTACATTAATCTTGGGAAAGGAAAAGAGTTGCTTGTTGTACTATAATTGAGTGTCATTTACTGATGAGGAAATCAAACACATATACTGAAGTTCAATTGTTTTACAGCTTTATATCATTCAAAGCAGCAGGAAAGGCCCTATACCTGTTCCATTAGTCATTGCTCCTAGTTAACTGATTTGTGATCTATGAGCACCAAGACTTTGGTGTATCCATACAAACCAGATACTAATTAAAATGCAAAAGGATAGAGTTTAACTTCTAATGCTGAGAGAAAACGAGCGGTAACAGATCAGTGGCCTGTTATTACAATCAGTTGATTTTTCTTCCCATGAGAGGTAAATTGGACAAGGTGTGTATAAGGCTGTTGATCCACAGATGCCAGTTTTCTGCACTGATGCAGCGGAGACCCTTTAAGTCAGTGCGAGTAAGTTTAAAGTTAAAAGTGTCCTGCAAGACTCCAGATTTGGTTGGGATGTGAATCCTAAATTCTATATCCCGTTTATAAGTAGGTGGCTGAGGCACTAAGGACTCTGAATTCTGATGTTTTGGAAGTTTAAATGTATAATGCTTTAATTGTAGTAGCGATGTTTAGGACTGATCTAAATTTCTAGCATATTTCTGAGCTATTGCAAAATGTGTGCTCAATGAAGCTCATTTCTTATTACTTCAACATCAAGGACTCTAATATACATATTTAATATACATTTAAAAAATATATAATATATATTGTGAAATTTGTAATTGTTTGATCTATATCTGTCAATTTTTTAAAGTGCTTTCAAATCTACATAACGTAGGCAATGCCCCCATCCCTGGTTTGTTTAAAAATGGAGAATTTGTTCAGTAACATACAAGGTATTTAACAAGCCCAACTTACTGTGATGCCAAAGCAACATATTGCAGATGCTGGAAATCTGAAATGAAATCAGAAAATGCTGGAAATACCCAAGTCATGTAGTATCTGTGGCGAGAGAAATAATTAACACTTTAGGTCAATGACCTTTTGTCAGAACTGGCAATATTGAGATGTAACGTATTTTAAGCAAATATAGTGTCAGGGAAAAGGGTGGGATGGGAAAGGAAACAACAAATGGGAGAGTCTGATGGGGTGGAAGATGAGAAAAGATTAAATGATAAAAGGGATGTTGTAAGGCAAAAGGAGATGGTGAAAGAAGCAAAAGATGGGTTAAGAGGAGGTGTAAGTGGGAATGGCAGAAGCATCACTGACAGTGATTGGCCAAAAAAAAAATCACAGCAACAGTTATGATCTGACATTGTTAAACTGAGTCTGGAAGACTAAAAAGTGCCTAGTTGAAAGTTGAGGTGCTGTTCTTGGGTTAGGTCAAGCTTCCTTGGAGTCTGAGAACAGAGTGGGAATCGAATGGAGAATTAAAATAACTGCCGACCGGAAACTGAGGGTCACGCTGAGGTGTTCCACAAAGCAGTCGTCCAATCTATGTTTGGTTTCCCTGACGTTGAGGAAGATTGCATTGTGAGTCGTGAATACACTACAGTAAAATTTCTGTTAGCCAGTACTCTACCAACTTGAATACTCTTATTAACTGGAATTCTGGGATCTGTTTTTGTCAAAAACACCAGTAGTTGTTATTGGCAGCCTGCTCTCGCTTCGGCTCAGCATCCCACTGTTCTGCAGCACCATATTCTGTTAGTGCTGCTCACTCGATTCACATGCTCCTGCACCTCTCGCAAGACCTCTACACTCGCGTGATCACCCTGGAGCTTTCTGATTGGATGAAAATGTGAAACTGATTTACATCTTAGTTAACCAGAATATTTGATTAACTGGCACCTCCCATTCTTGGAGCATGTCAGATAAGAGATTTTCCTGTATATTGAAAGAAGTACAAGTGAATCATCGTTTGATCTGCAAGGAATGTTTCGGAGCCCAGGACCGTCCTTGACTGAGGATTGTCCACAATTGTGGTTGTCAGGAACTTGACCATGTTCATTCCATTTCCCACACTTCCGCTCTCATCTCTCACCCTCCTGAGGAGAACCACGATGGAGTTCCTCTTGTTTACACCTTCCATCCCACCACCTCCTTTCCACATTTATCCTCGCCATTTACACCACCTTCAACTTGATGCCATCACCAAATGCATCTTCTGCCCTTTCAGCATTTCAAAAGGGCTGTTCCTTCCTCTACACTGGTCCACTCCTCACACCCTCAACACCTCTTCTTCCTACTGCACCTTCTCATGCAAGCACAGGCGATGCAACACCTACCCTTTTATCTCCTCTCTTCCCAACACCCAGAGCCCCAAACACTCCTTCCAGGTGAAAGTGATTTTCTTGTACTTTCAACTTAGTATTCTGTATTCATTGCTCACAATGTGATCCTCTCTACATTGGGAAGACCAAATGCAGATTTGGTAACCACTTTGCAGACCGTTTCCATTTGTCCTGCAAGGGTAACCTCAAACTTTGGATTGCCTGTAATTTTAATTCTCTGCAATTTTCTCATTTAGACCTCTCTCCTCGGCCTCCTACACTGTTCCAAAAAAATTAACGAGAGCTAAAAAAAACAGCACCTAGTCCTTTGATTAAGCACTTTACAGCCTTCTGGGCTTAACATTGAGTTCAACAATTTCCATAACCCCTCTTCCCATTTCTTTTCCAGAAAGCAGCTGTTGATGATTCTGCTCTTTTTCTTACACATCCTCTCAACCTATCTTTTGTTTCTTTACTTGTTCTATTACCATCTTCCTTTCCCTTGCATCATCCTTTGTCATTTAATCGCTCCTGCCTTAATACAGGCCTTCCCTTTTGCTCTTCCAAATCCACTTCCCCAACTTCCCTGTCTCCGTACTTAAAACCTATTACATCTCTTATCTTTTCCCGTTCTGATAATGTAATTGACGTGAAATGTAAACTCTTTCTCTGTCCACAGCTGCTGCCTGACATGCTGTGTATTTCCAGCATTTTCTGGCTTTATTTTAGCTGTGATACCACCTTAATTCTTTTAGCTTAAAGTAATTCAACAGGCAAATACATTTTCTGTAGCTCCTTGTTTAACACAAATCAACATATATCTCAAAATCCTGAACAAATGTGATTTGTTTTTAACCTGATTCTGATCTAGTTACTTTATTAAAGCTTCAGAACTGTTTAAAAAAACTTTGATTTCAATCAAGAATCTAGCTCATGATTCATATTTTTCTGATCAACCACGCAACTCCCTGGATGAAACTGACAATGTTTCATAGAAAAAATTAGGTTGTAGAGTAATGTAATTTTTTTTTAAAACCCTCTAAATTATGTATCTATATTTTGATGGAAAATGGCTTTCATCTATAAAGCAGAGGAATTTATTCTGACTTTGCTCACTTACTAGTGAATACTTGAACATTAATATTAAAACTCTTCCAGATTTTGAAGAAATTAAAACAGAAGAAATATTTTAAAAATGATACTCTTAGCAGATGAACGTCCATGTGCTGCTTTGTATTTCCTTCTTAGTAATTAAGCCTTTTCCTCTTGCTGATTTTTTATTGAACTCAAAAATTATCTTCTGGGAACATTGATTGTTCAAATTTCATTTTCACGAAGTTCATTATTGGTCTGCATTTTTCCACTGACCTTGAAGAAAGCTGCCAGCAAAGATCTAGGAATCTCTGTGGCATGGGATGTCATCTTTCCTAGTACGAAAGCAAAATACTGTGGATGCTGGAAATTTGAAATAAAAACAGAACATGCTGGAAATACTCAGCAGGTCAGGCAGCATCTGTAAGGAGGAACAGAGGTAACACTTTGCGTCAATGATGACCCTTCATCAGAACATGAAGTTAAAGGATTGTTATCGACCTGAAACAATAAGTCTTCCTCTCCACAGATACTGCTGAGGGTTTCCAGCGTTTTCTGTTTTTATTTCACCATTTCCTAGTATTAATTTGATTCTGATATAAGGGATCTGTTGCATCCAGTAGCAGTGATGTCATAAAGGAGGCTAAGCAGCCATTCGCATTGAAAAAATTCTCTCAGCCAGCAAACCAGGAAGTACAATTCATAAAGAATGCTGGAAATACTCAGCAGGTCAGGCAGCATCTATAGAGAGTGAAATAGACCTGATGTTCCGGGTTGGTGACCTTTCGTCAGAGCTGGAAAATGACATAACGGGGTTTCAGCAAATACAGAGGTAGGGAAAAACAAAATGGAGAGTGTAAGGTAGAGTGGAAGGCAGGAGAAATTAAATGACAAAAGAAATGATGGTGCAAGGCAACAGAAGGTGGCAAGCAAGGAAACAAAAGATGGGTCTAGAGGAGGTGTAAATGGGAATAGTTGAATCATTAACAGCTGCCATCCAATAAACAGGGGTCTGAAATTGTTGAACTGGGTAAGTCTGGAAGGCTGTAAAGCACTTAATCAAGAAATGAGATGCTGTTCCTCTAGCTTGCGTTGGGTTTCATTGATCTCTGCCTCCTAAAATGTTCAAGTGGGAGTGGGGTAAAGAATTAAAATGACGCACAACCGTGAACTCAAGCTCACACTTGCGGACTGAATGGAGGTGTTCTGCAAAGCAGTCACCTGATGTGCATTTGCTTTCCCTGCATTCTCAGCAGTGAAGGTAGTATATACTAAACTGGAAGTAGTACAAGTAAATTGCTGTTTGACCTTAGCAGTGTTTGGGGCCCTTGACATGGCCAGGGAAGTTGTTCAGCAGTAGTTAAATTTGATACATTGTTTAAAAACCCCAATTACACCTCATTCAACAAGGCATAATTTTTGGGAGTGGGGGATGGTTTACAACAGGATTAGAGCATAAAAAGTGGAAGTTCACGTCAATTCAAGTGATTTCTAAATATTTCCATTTGCGGGGACATCAACAGTGTGCCCTGTAGAGGAGCAGGGAATCACTGACGGCAGCCCATTATAGGAGGATAAAGAAGCCATGAATGAGATATAATGAAGTTTCACTGGGATGTTACCAGCAACTTGGTTATGAAAGGAGACTTCAGAAGTTGAACTTTTCTTAATTTGCTCAGCTCCAGACCACTTGGAGCGCGGGGCAAAAAAACAGCCTGTGAAGCTGATATCTAGTCTGGCGTGCCACCACACTAATTCAGCACCTAACTGAACAAACTGGTAAGAAATTTTACTAATTTAAGAGAATTAAAATTCATGGTGGTGGCAGTTACGGAAATGTCCGGTTTTTGGATAGCTGGATTTGAGACACTGGACCGGTACGAAGAATTGCTAATAACTTCTTTCACAAATGGTTTAAATGTACAATATTTGTCACTGTTGAAGAACAATGCATAAATAATGTTTTCCCACATTACAGCAATGACTACACTTCCAAAAGCACATCTTTGGCTGTAAGCTGCTATGGAATGTTGTAAGGTCGCAAAAGGTGCTATATAAATGCAAGTTGCCTTTAATAAATTCTTGTAAAATAGAATTAGCTACTTGCTTTGAAAAAGCAGATTATTAAAAGGTACTTAGTTGATCTCCTTACCACGGACAGTATGGTGGTTGGACAGAAAGAGATTTGTGTGCGTACTTTTGAAAGATGAACTAAACTATCTGGTGGAGTTGTTGACAATGTTACTGTTCACTGCGTTGGATCCTGTGTGATGCTAATGTACTAATTGCCTATAATACTTCTATGTATCTTTAAATTCTAATATCCCCATTTCAGCAACATTACAAAATTAATAGATATAATACAGGATTGTATAAGTAACATATTGGAATCATAATTCAATAAACAAATTATACATTTTAAAATTAACGCAAATAATATATATATATTCGAATTAAAAATTTAAGTATATTCAAAATAAAGTATATTTGAAATAAACATCAGTGAATCATATTTAACATTTATAATTTTGATTAAAAGTCAGGAGAGACCAGAGAGGGTAAGGGGCCAAGGGTGGGCTGGTGGTAAGCTTTGGAGGTCCAAACTGGAGAAATAGTGTGAGGAGGGGAAAGAAATATCAGTGGAGAGGGCAAATATCAACACTTTCTGAATACTGCTGCACCATTGAGGTCATGCTTACCTGAGACTGTAACATTTAGGGCTTTGAACTATATCATTTTGAAGCAAGGGTATCATCAGATTGGTAGGGAAAAATGTCTGGTAGGCACAGGCTGCATAAGATCATCTTCCAGTCTGAAGTTATGCAAACCTGTATAGGGGGAAGTATGTAATGTGCTTGGTTTTGAAATAAATGGAAGCTATAATTGGTGTATTTTTAGTGAAGGACTGATGGTTGTCAGTAAAGAGATACAAATTAGAAAGGACAAAATGAGAGCACTTAAAGTCATGGAATAATTAGGGACAGTCAGCATAAATTTGAAAAAGAGTTTACAGAATGTCGTGACTGTATATGGACTTTTTTTTAGAGATTCATGAAGTATTAGGCAAATGGCTTACTTTTAAACTAAATCATGGCTGATTATCTACCCCAATACCATTTTCCCGCACTGTCCCCATATCCCTTGGTATCTTTAATGTCTAGAAATATACCTATCTTTGTATTGGACATTCTCAATGAGTGAACCTTCACAGCTGTTTGGTGGAGAGAATTCCAAAGGTTCACCACCCTCTGAGTGAAGAAATTCCTACTCATCTCAGTCTTAAATGACCTACCCCTTATTCTGAGACACTGTCTCCTGGATCTAGACCCCTCAGCCAGGGGAAACATCCTGCATCTACCCTGTTGAGCCCTGTAAATTTTGTATGCTTCAACGAGATCACCTCTCATTCCTGTAAACTCTAGAGAATATAGGCCGTCTCCTCATGGGATGATCCCACCATCTCAGAGATCAGTCAGGTGAATCTTTGCTTCAGTCGCTCTTTGACAAGTATATCCTTCCTTGGTTAAGGAGACCAAAACTGTACACAATACTCCAGGTGCGGTCTCACCAAGGTTCTATACAATTGCAACAAGGCTTCTTTACTCCTGTACTCAAATCCTCTTGCAATAAATGCCAACATACCATTTGCCTACCTAATTGCTTGCTGCACCTGCATGCTAGCTTCAGTGATTTATGAACAAGGACACTCAGGTCCCTTTGGATATCAACACTTTCCAATCTCTCACCATTTAAGAAATACTGTCTAGTTTTGTGTCATCAGAAAACTTGGAAATATGATTTTTGGTCCCCACATCCAAATTATTGTATAGGTTGTGAATAGCTGGGGCCCAAGCATTGATTCTTGCAGTACCCCCACTTGTCATAGCCTGCCAATCTGAGAATGGTCTGTTTATTCATACTGTTTTCTGTTTTGCTTGCTAACCTCTAGTGTGGGACCTTATTGAAAACCTCTGAAATCTAAATACACCACATCCACTGCTTTCCCCCTTATGTATTCTGCTAGTTACATCCTCAAAAATGCCAACAGGTTTGTCAAACACGATTTCCCTTTCATAAATCCATATTGATTCTGCCCAATCCTTATTTTCTAAGAGCCCAGTTGTCACAAGGATAAATCTGGGCCCAGTATAGACAGACAAAAGAATTTATAATGGAGAATAGGGAAATGGCGTAGAAGCTAAATAATTACTTTGTCTGTCTTCACCTGAGGAAGGTATAAGAAATCTCCCGGAAATAAGTGAACCAAGGGACTATTGAGAATGAGGAACTGACAGAAATTAGCATTATTAAAAGAAGTAGCATTGAGAAATTAATGGGACTGAAGTTGATAAATCCCTGCGACCCGATGATCTACAGTATAGTGTTGAAAGAGGTGGCTCTAGAAATAGTGGATGCATTGGTGGTCATCTTTGAAAATTCTCTAGATTCTGGAATGGTGCCTATGGGTTGAAAATGTTGAGAGAGAGAAAATGGGGAACTACAGACCTGTTAGCCTGATATCAGTAGCAGGGAATATAATAGAATCTATTACAAGGATGTGGAAGGATATACTTGCCACGGAGGGGGTGCAGCGTAGGTTTGCCAAACTAATTCCTGGGATGATGGGACTGTCCTATAGGGAGTGATTGAAGAGACCGGGCCTTAATTCTCGAGTTTAGAGGAATGAGAGGTGACCTCATTGATAGTTATGAAACTTTTAAGGGGCAGGACAGGGTAGATGCAAAAATGAGGCTTCCCCTAGCTGGGATGGTGGGGGGGTGATGGTGTGGTGGGGGTGCTAGATCTAGGGGACACTGTCTCAGAATAAGGGGCAAGCCATTTCAGACTGACATGAAGAGGAATTTCTTCACTCGGAGGATAGTGAACCATTGGAATCTTCTATCCTAGAGAGCTGTGGGAGCTCTGTCATTGAGTATGTTCAAGACAGAAGTCAATAGATTTCTAGATGCTAATGACATCAAGTGATATGGAGATAGCGTGAGGAAATGGCGTTGAGGTAGATGATCAACCGTGATCTAGTTGAATGGCAGAGTAGGCTCGAGGGGCTGAATGGCCTACTGCTCCTATGTTATCCTGCTACCACTGCATTCCTATTTACTCGCTTGAATGGTTCCTGTACCACAGTGCTATGATCCTTTCGCTCATCTCCCTGCAGCCCCCACTTTTGTGCAACAGGTTCTAAGAACTTCAAACCTGTTGGATAATTTCAAGGGCTGAGGCTCCTCCACTTCTACTTACTTGATCCCTATACCTGCCTCACCTGCAGTTTCACCCTCCCATCCTTGACCATGGACCAAATCAGACAACTCTATCCTAAGGGGCGTAACAGCCTCCTGGAACAAAGTGTGCAGATAACTTCCCCCTCCCTGATGTGTCACATTGTCTGCAACTCAGCCTGCAGATCTGACTCTGAGCCTAAGTTCCTCCAGCCACAGACACTGACTACAGACGTTTTTGCATTGGAGCATACAGGTGTCTACGAACGTCCACATTCTGCAGCTGCCACACTTCACCTGCCTGTGCTTATATTCTTATTTCAATAAATGCTCTACTTAATAAAACCTTTAGAATTAGTAAAATTACTTGAGATTTAAAAGATAAATGAGAAAAATACCAACCAATCAATCTGAATTTTGTCGAATCCTGTTTCTGTCTTATTTAAATTAATTGGACATAAAAGTTGATATTGAAGTTTACGTTACCAAGTTAGGGGAATGCCAAAATGTTCGTAAGAATATAGGAGGACAGATAAGTAGCAGGCACAGTTTGAGTGAGAGAAATGTGAAGCAACACGTTTTGAAAAAGCATGAAAGGAAATATACAGTAAGTGGTACGAATCGAATATTGGAGAAACAATAATTTGCAGGCCAGATTACACAGATCTTTAAAGATGAGTGTGGATAGAAAAGGCTGTAAAAAGCAAATTTAATTGTGTGCGCGTTTCTATTTGTGTCTGTCTGATTGGATGTCGGTTTGGCCACAGCTGGAGTATTGTGTATAGTTTCGGACGCTCCACTGTAGAAAGAATATTAGACCTATTGGGAGGATGCAGCAAAGATTTATCAAAATAAGAAATTTTAATCATTGCAATAGGTTTGAAGAATTTGTTTTTTTTCTCACTGTCACTGGATCTAAGAAGGTTAAGAGAAATTTGTGTTTTCCCAACATTTTGATGGGTTTTGAGAGGAGAAATAGTGGAAGTTTGTTTCCAGAATATGCCATTTCAGTAATGAGGCATAGAGAAGATTATAATTACAAGAAAAAATGAGAAGTTTGAATGTTTTTTCACATGTAATTGTTGTTTGTATATTAAAACATACATACCACAAAATTTAAGGAATTGGCAAGCATTTCAAAAAGAAGGGGCCAACCGAACTGTGGCGTAAATTCCAAGTTTGCAGAGGTAAAACTTGTATTCAACTAGTAAATCCCTTAATGGCTGTTGGCTATATGATATTTGGGAGGGTGGGTTGTGGGGGTAGGGAGAGGAGTGATGAGCTCAAAGTTTGAAGGATTGACTTGCCACAACTTACAGGGTGCATATTTTCTTGATTATCCATAGGAAGGCATAGGACATAGTGGTATGGTCACTGGACTAGTAGTCCAGAGGCCCATGCTCTGGGGACCCAGGTTTGAATCCCACCATGGCAAATGGTGGAATTTGAATTCAATAAAAAATCTGGAATGATGACCATGAAATCATTAAGATAAAAGCAAAAAACTGCAGATGCTGGAAATCTAAAACAAAAATAAAAATACCTGGAAAAACACAGCAGGTCTGGCAGCATCTGCGGAGAGGAACACAGTTAACGTTTCGAGTCCGTATGAGTCTTCAACAGAACTAAGTAAAAATAGAAAAGAGGTGAAATATAAGCTGGTTTAAGGGGGGTGGGGGTAGAGCTGGATTGAGAGCCAGTGATAGGTGGAGATAACCAAAAGAGGTCTGGGTATGCTTGCGGACAGACCAAAGGTGTTCTGCAAAGCGGTCACCCAGTCTGCATTTGGTGTCCCCAGTGTAGAGAAGACCGCATTGGGAGCAACGAATGTAGTAGACTAAATTAAGGGAAGTGCAAGTGAAATTCTGCTTCACTTGAAAGGAGTGTTTGGGCCCTTGGACGGTGAGGGGAGGGGAAGTAAAGGGGCAGGTGTTGCACCTTCTGCAGTTGCATGGGAAGGTGCTGTGGGAGGGGGTTGAGGTGTAGGGAGTGATGGAGGAGTAGACCAGGGTGTCCCGGAGGGAACGATCCCTACGGAATGCCACCGGGGGGGTGAAGGGAAGATGTGCTTGGTGGTGGCATCATGCTGGAGTTGGCGGAAATGGTGGAGGATGATCCTTTGAATGCTGAGGCTGGTGGGGTGATAAGTGAGGACAACGGGGACCCTATCATGGTTCTGGGAGGGAGAGGAAGGTGTGAGGGCGGATGTGCGGGAGATGGGCCGGACACGGTTGAGGGCCCTGTCAGCCACCGTGGGTGGAAAACCTCGGTTAAGGAAGAAGGAAGACATGTCAGAGGAACTGTTTTTGAAAGTGGCATCACCTGGTCCACTCCTCCATCACCCCCTACACCTCAACCCCCTCCCACGGCACCTTCCCAAGCAACCGCAGAAGGTGCAACACCTGCCCCTTTACTGCTCCTCTCCTCACCGTCCAAGGGCCCAAACACTCCTTTCAAGTGAAGCAGCATTTCACTTGCACATCCCTCAATTTGGTCTACTGCATTCGTTGCTCCCAATGCGGTTTCCTCTACATTGGAGAGATCAAACGCAGATTGCGTGACTACTTTGCAGAACACCTTCGGTCTGTTCGCAAACATGACCCAGACCTCCCTGTCGCTTGCCATTTCAACACTCCACCCTGCTCTCATGCCCACATGTCCGTCCTTGGCCTGCTGCATTGTTCCAGTGAAGCTCAACGCAAACTGGAGGAACAGCACCTCATCTTCCGACTAGACACTTTACAGCCTTCCAGACTGCATATTGAGTTCAACAATTTTAGATCATGAACTCTCTCCTCCATCCCCACCCCCTTTCCGATCCCCCTTTTTTTCCCCCAATAATTTATATAGATTTTTCTTTCCCCACCTATTTCCATTATTTTTAAATGTATTTCCATCCATTGTTTTATCTCTACCTTTTAGCCTTTTTTGATTCCTTCACCCACCCCACCCCCACTAGTGCTATCTGTACCTTGCTCGTCCTGCTTTCTACCCTTAATTAGCACATTCCTTAGATAATATCACCACCTTCAACACCTCTTTGCCCTTTTGTCTATGACATCTTTTGGTTATCTCCACCTATCACTGGCCCTCTATCCAGCTCTACTTGTCCCACCCCCCCTTAAACCAGCTTATATTTCACCTCTTTTCTATTTTTACATAGTTCTGTTGAAGAGTCACACGGACTCGAAACGTTAACTGTGTTCCTCTCCACAGATGCTGCCAGACCTGCTGTGTTTTTCCAGGTATTTTTATTTTTGTTTTACCATGAAATCATTGTTGATTGTCATAAAAACCCTTCTGGTTCACTAATGTCCTTTAGGGAAGGAAACCTGCTGTCCTCTACCTGGTCTGGCCTACATGTGACTCACAGACCCACAGCAAGGACTCTTTTAAAATAAAACACTCTGAACAAGGTCAATTAGGGACAAACAATAAATGCTGGCCTAGCCAGCGACACCCACGTCCCCTGAACAAATTAAAAAAACTGTACATGATGGAATCAATAGCTTAAAAGCTCACTGTCAGACGAAGCATGGAGAGGAGGGGGGTTGGGATGGAGATGCTGAAATATATGATTTCTATTATGCACTGAAAGTGGGAGGGAACCTCTTCTGGTCACTGATCAAGATGCCACTGTATATTTGTAATTCGTCAAATAGTCTGTGTGTATTATATACATATGCACGCATTCGCCCACCTCCTAGTAGCACTTTGTCTGGTGCTGGATTGTATTGGCATATTGTGAAAGGAGTGCTGTTGTTGGACACCTTTTTAAAGTGATATATCCTAGTGCAGTATTGTTGCTTGGAGCTTTGCGCTTGAGATAACTTTACCTTTTTAATTAGGGGTCACTGATTACATATTTTTCTTTCGTGAAATTGTAATAGAAAATAGCACAGCAGAACACTGTTAATAGATCAGAATTTTGTTTTCATATCGCTTTCATTTTTTCTTGATCCTAATTTATCTCTGTGATCATACACTTATATGCAGTGAAATGGTGAAATCCTCCCTGAATGCAGCAGTATTTCCAAATGTGTGACCTTCATAAAAAATACAGATATTAGTAACAAGATCAATTTAATCAGATGCTTGAGTAATTCTGATTCTTGCACAATAGATCAGTTATGACAAGGCTGGTTTTGTGCTTTCTGTGATGGTATATTTTTACTTTAAGAAATTTTGGGCAAGCTACCTGACTATTAGAACAGTTTGCCTTCAGATGAGCTTAAATCCTGTTCTGTAAAGAACCACCAGTTAAAAATATCACAAGTTCTTTTAAGCACAAAAACTATGCATTAAGATGCTCTAATCTGAAATGATTTCAGATAACCTGCGTATGTCAGGTTTTTAAAAAAAAAATCCATCAAGAAACTTGGCATTGAAATTATAGTAGGGATAGGCACAGTATCTGGAAAGGAGATAAAATGGCAGCCATTGAGTGGCTTCACCATGGATTGGCAATAGATTAAACTTTTCATTGCACAAATGGTGGTTAACTGATGCTACCCTTGAACTATTGACAAGGTATCCATAAAAATAAGTTTACATGTGTTTACTGAATTTTTCATAAGATAACCAGTCATTGTTTTGTTAAAATTACTTGGGTGGTTTAGCATTGATTCTTTACATTCACTTTTACCTACATACACAACATTTGTTTTCTGATATACCACTCCTCTGTTCAGTGGCCATGCAAATAGATGGCACCAGGGTTTCTGTTAATTTCAGTTGCATTGGATAATGAGACAAAATGCCCAATTATGAGTTTGTCTTTTTCCCTGTTCCTTCCACTACTGCCACTGCCAACCCCCCCAACAGATTTCACCTTGGCTGGATAAATGCTTTACTGTTAAAATTGGGAATTTATTATATGAGGAATTGCAAGTGTGAACTTGCATCACGTCACTGCAAGTTGTAATATGTTCAACCAATAATGACACCTTTTAGAAAACACCAAACTGAATCTGGGCTGGGTAATCTGACTTTTTTTTCCCTATTGTGTTGTTTGATCAGATTTGTTTTTCCCTGATTCTGCAAAAGCTTATGATTTGTTATCACTCGACTGCGTTGTGTAGGAACATGGGAATTGCTGGGTGAAAAAAAATGGACCATCTAATTTGCCTTCTACCATCCCATGATCTAATAATGGAGTTGATGATCACTGCAATCAATTTCAATTAGCCCAAAACAAACCCAGACATAACGTGAGAATAACCCCAGGTCTGGAGAGTTTTGGGAACAATAGAACCAAATTTGCCTCCAAAGCGTGTCATGTTTCTGTTTACTTATGTTGCATCTCAAAATATGCTTTTCTGAAAGAGATCCTGAATGACCAACATTAGCTGCTTCCATCATCTCCCTAGGAAGCCTGTTTCATAAGTTGACCAATTGCCCACTGAAATCTCTTTTCCGCAAAAGTTTTGAATTTAAATTCCCCTCTCCCTGTGCAACTTCAAATACAGGTTGTGTCCTTTGGTTCTGTTGATCTGGATAAGGTGAAATAGCCTATTTTGTAATGTTATTGTCCCTTTAGAATTCTAAAAACAGTAATCATATAATTTCTCAATTCTCTTCCAGTGAGAACATGCCCAATATACATGATTGTGTAAGTTATCATTTAGCATCATGACTTCATGTCAGCAAATTTTACATCTTTTTTTGAACATAATTACATATTTAATCTCAAATGGAACTGATAGCCTCCTTTCTTTTGGTGTTTTTCTGATTAGATTATAAAATAGTGGAATCGCTACAAAGGAGAATAATAGAAAAATATCTAGAAACCAAAACAATTTATAATGAATACTCAGCGTGGATTGATGGATAACAAGATGGAAAGAAGAGAATAGGGGTAATAGTGGCAGAAAATGAAAAGAGGAGTCCTACAAGGATTAATGCTGGGACCACTGTTCTTCACAATTTTATATTAATGTTTTGGACATTGAAATCTAATTTCTAAATTTGTGGATGATAAATTAGAGTGGACAATCAATACTGAGGAGGACCAAGAATATGATCAATGGGGAAATAAGGAAATGGAAGAGGCATTAAACAAATACTTTGTATCTGGCTTCATGGTAAAAGACACACACATTCTGGAAAAATTGGGGAAACCAAAGGACTAGTGGAAATGAGGAACTAGGAGACACTATGAAAGAAATGACACTGGAGAAATTGTGACAAAGTCGACAAAACACCCAGATCTGATAGCTTACATCCTGGGGGTTTTAAGAGGTAGCAACAGAGATAGTGGAGACATTTTTTTTATCTTCCAGAATTCCATAGATTCTTTGGATAGTTTGGAAGATAGCAAACAACTTGACAGTTCAAGAAAGGAGAGAGAGAAAAAAAAAACCTGGGAATTATAGGCCAGTTAGCCAGACATCAGTAATAAGAGAAATGCTAGAATCTATTATTGAGGATGTGTTAACAAGGCACTTTGCCTAATCATACGATGATATTCTGAGTTAATGTGGATTTATGAAAGGGAAGTTGTGTTTGGCGGATCTGAGTTTTTTGAGATTGTAATGAGCAGGGTAGGTAAGGGAGAGCCAGTGAATGTAGTATATATGGATTTTCAAAGAGCATTCAATAAAGTGCCACATGAGTCTATTACTCAAAACTGGGGCTCCTAGAATTGGGGGTAATATATTAGCATGGATTGAGGATTGGCGAGCAAATAGAAAGCAGAGAAGGAATAAACGGGTCATTTCTGTGCTGGCAGACTATACCGAATGGGATACTGCAAGGATCAATGTTTGGGCGTCAGCTATTTATGAAGTATAGCAATGACTTAGGTGAGATGACCAAATATACCGTATTGAAGCATGCTGATGATATAAATGTTATGATTTCTGTAGAGACCGATAACTTTTAAAAGGAGATTCAAACTTCCAGTTAATTGTAGAAAGAATGACATGATGTTTTAAAACTTTCACTGTAACAAATGATTAAAGAAATACCACTAATTAAACAGTTGCTTGGTAGTACAGAACATGAGTATTGCTAAAAAGAGAGACATGTTGTTAACGCTTTTCATCTTGCACTCATGAGGACAAATGCAAGAATGCCAAATTTCAAACGATCACAACACAAACAGAAAAGGATGCTGATTGGTTGGCAAGTCGACTCTTGCGTTTGTCCTGATAAGTGCAAGACAAAAACCTTCAACAAACGTGTCTCTTTTCAGCAATATTGACTAAACATTATTTTCCTTTTGTAGGCAACTTAGACATTAAACTACAGAGGAACATTCTGCTTTTATACTTATCATCCATTGCATGCTCCACAGAATTGCAGTCCTTTTAGCAAACAGTCCACAGTTGTTCCCAGCTTCCAAGGGGTTTCTGTATCCGCCTCTTGCTGAGTAGTAACTTTGAGTGACTGTATCCTGCTGTTTTCCTCAGTTTTCAGAGTGTTGTCTTAAATCCACCACAAGCAGTCAAGCCTGTTACGATGATTCTTCTTTCCCCTGACCGTTCTGGGATGAATCTCCTGGAATCCTTAGATGGCTACAAGATGCACCGACTAGAGACGGTCTCCCTCTTGCATCTGGCTGTGGTATCTTGCAAAACCAAAACAGCCGCTTCTTTCTGCAGACCACACACAACTGCAGTCTGTCTGAGATATTCATTGGTTTGCAGGGAAGCTTGTAACCTTATCTCAAAAATGGCTTCCTCTGCCCTCTTCCCCATGACAACGTGAAACACATTAACCTTGCCTTCAGGTAGAAATACTAATTAGCTACCCTTGGCCCCACTCTCTTTCATCTTAGAAGTAAATGGACAGTTTATAGAACGACTGTTTGCAACCCAATACCTGTAACGTCTTTCTGGGACTTTCAGAGAAAGTCTACTCACAGTACACTCAAAATGCGGCCATTGTCTCCAAGTGTAAATACTTTGCACCTTCTCAGTAAAGCAATCTAAGCTTTCCTTTGACTTCTAATAATCAAACCACCCAGGCTCACTATCAGGCAGACCCCATTATGACCCCATTCATTTATCCTAAATTTAAAGCTACAGTCCCAAAATATAATCATCATATGGCTGCGTTTATTTGTGCCGCAACACTAGGGGAAGTACTTCCTGCACATGTGCAAACACTGTCATTTGCAGTGAATCAGTCTGTGACTTTATCATTTGCAACTAGATAGATACCCTAAGTTAGGTTTTGGATGCAAACTGACACTTGGATTAGGGAGTAAATTAAAATGTAATCATGTTAGGATTGACTGTTCCCCAAAATATTCTGTACATTTGTCAGTCATTATTATTAATATTCTCATCAGAAATACATCAGGGTATTACTTTTTAGTAGGACTTTTGCAAATGCTTTCAAAAGGATTTATTCTGTTTTCGACTAATGAATATATTCTTTGGTAAATAAATAAACAATATTAAATTTTAAAAATCGTCACTCAATATGGGATTCGCGACCATGACTCTGGGCTTAAGAGCCCTGTTAACCATCAACTGAGCTAGCTGGGAATTGCCTCTGCAAAACCTTTCCAACCTGCATCAAAAGATCATTACTTAAACCTGCAATCAGTATTTCTATTTTGTATAAATGTGATGCATTGCAAACTTATCCTGAATAATAAAGCAGAAACCTGAAGAGGGGGTTGATGCCCTGGAGCTGTGTGAGTGGGCCCTTCTGATGCTCCTGTCGCTGAATGGAAGCAGTTGGTATCAATTGAGCATGTGCTGGCGGCCACACTAGACTGAGTGCGCATGTGCAGCTGTTCTGCTGCCAACTGGAAAGGAGTTGGGGAGCTGATCTTATAAACCTCAATTGTAACGCCTCCCCCTAAAGAATGAAGAGTTGCCATCATAGTGGTGAGTTTTCATAAACATTATCCAATATATATCAACTTTAATTCTATGTAATTGAACAACATAATTTACAATTAACTCACTACATAACAATACATGTAAATTCTCTCCCCCATTCTGTCACATTGTCCATTAAAGAGTCCATCTTGGCAGCATCACTATGTTTAAGCTGTATCAATCAAATACATGTAACAGTTAAAATCTTAACTCCTTTTTATGGAGGTTCTTCCCTTCTAATGATGAAGTGGTTTCATTGCTAGCAGCTCCTTTCTCATGGTGATTAAAGTCCATTTTATTTCCATATTCTTGATTAAAAGATGGCACAATTGATTCAGTCTAGGAAACTTTGTCAAGACCAATATTGCTGACTTCTGATCGTCCCTCTGGCTTTTGAATATGAACAGGTGTAAGTTGTAGATTCAGAAGAAATTCTCTGTCATAATGCTTCCCCCCCTCCCCCCCCCCCCCCCCCCCCCCGGGTTCAGTACTCCCTTTGTTTTCCTATAGAATCATTCTGTGAACCGCATGGCCCAAGTTTTAACATTTGATCCCCGGAAAAAAAAATTGTCTAAAAATTGTCCAAAAAAATCTAGGCAACCATCTTTTTCCCGTTTAAACACGATTATGGTTCTCCTTTGCTGATTTAAGAATCTCATTGAGATTATATTTATGTTCTGATAATTCTTAATGCTCTTTTCTGTTTCTTGCGTTCCCACCCAGTATGAGCTTTGTACAGTTCTTTCTGAACAAGAGCCACAGCCTCACTTGGAGTTTTATTTTTCTGCTCCAGAACTTTAAGATGGTGCATCAGCATTATCTCCCAACAAGTTCTTTTGCTTCAAAGCACTGTCTTTCTCTGGTTGTTCATAAGCCTGGAGTACTGCTGCTATATCCTGTTTTGACACCTGTGGCATAGGATTTGCAGGCAAGTTCAAAGCAGACCGATTCAGTTTGTTTGCATTTGACTTTAACTCTAATGCCAGCCGGAGGTTTCGAGGGTTGTTTACTATCTGAACTCTGAGCTTTTGATTCTCTGGACACATCTGTAGTCAAAGCAGTACTTTCTGCAGCAGAATTACAAGTTGTCCCTGATTTTTTTTTTGAGCACGTTGTCAGTTTCAATGGACTTGCCTACCATTCCTGGAGATGGCAACACTGTCTCTCGCAAGGTCATTTCCTCATATGAAATTGATATTATCAATAGGCAATTTAGACACCATTCCAACAATAATAGACTCATTGACTAAAGCCCAGTTTAAACTCACTGTAAACAGTGGAAAAGGTATAGTAAACAATTTCCATCAATGCCCTGTTACACTTTTTATTTAGTGAATTCTCTGGTGAGAAAAATCACATCTTTTGTTCACATGTTTTGAGCTGACCCCATACCCCTAGGAATAACTGTTTTTGGCTCCTTTAGCAGGCAAGAATGGAGTTACTTCACCCTCAAATACAAAACTCCCATAATCTTTTATGCTGCAATTTGTGCCCACTATAAATAAATTAGATGGTATCAGTTTGTCACCAGCCCCAACAACTGGTTCAGCCTTCTATGGAGAAACATTAGACTCTGATAAGTGACTGGCTTTGGTCTTACCTTCCAGCAATCTGCTTTTACATGTCCTGTCTTATAGCAAAAATAACGTGATGGTCTCCTCAGACCAAGCTGGCCGGTTCGTAAAGGACATAGCTGCTAGACTGGGCCTGCGGCAGGTGGTGAGGGAACCAACAAGAGGGGAAAACAACTTGACCGCCTCACCAACCTGCCTGCTGCAGATGCATCATCCATGACTGTAGCGGTAGGAGTGACAATTGCACGGCCGTTGTGGAGAAGAAGTCCCGCCTTCACATTGAGTATACCCTCCATTGTGTTGTGTGGCACTACCACTGTCCTAAATGGGATAGATTGCAAACAGATCTAGCAACTCAAGACTCATCCATGAGGCGCTGTGGGTCACCAGCAGCAGAATTGTGCTCGAACACAATCTGTAACCTCAAGGCCCGGTATATCCCCCACTCTACCATTACTATCAAGCCAGGGGATCAACCCTGGTTCAATGAAGAGTGCAGGAGGGCATGCCAGGTGCAGCACAGGCATACCTAAAAGTGAGGCGTCAACCTGGTGAAGTGATAACACAGGACTGCTTGCATGCCAAACAGCATAAGCAGCAAGTGATAGACAGACAGAGCTAAGTGATCCCACAACCAACGGGTCAGATCTAAACACTGCAGTCCTGCCACATCCAGTCGTGAATAGTGGTGGACAATTAAACAACTCACTGGAGGAGGATGCTCCACAAATATCCCCATCCCCAATGATATAGGAGCCCAGCACAGCAGTGCAAAAGATAAGGCTGAAGCATTTGCTACAATCTTCAGCCAGAAGTGCCGAGTGGATGATCCATCTCGGCCTCCTCCGGAAGTCCCCAGCATCACAGATGCCAGCCTTCAGCCAATTCGATTCGCTCCATGTGATATCGAGAAACAGTTGAAGGCACTGGATACTGCAAAGGCTTTGGGCCCTGACAATAATCCGGTGATAGTACTGAAGACTTGTGCTCCAGAACTTGCCGCGCCCCTAGCCAAGCTGTTTCAATACAGCTACAACACTGGCATCTACCCGGCTATGTGGAAAATTGTCCAAGTATGACCTGTACACACAAAGCAGGATAAATCTAACCCAGCCAATTACTGCCCGATCAGCCTACCCTCAGCAGTAAAGTAATGGAAGGGGTCATCAACAGTGCTATCAAGCAGCACTTGCTTAGCAATGACCTGTTCGCTGACACCCAGTTTGGGTTCTGCCAGGGCCACTCAGCTCCTGACCTCATTACAGCCTTGGTTCAAACATGGACAAAAGAGCAGAACTCCTGAGATGAGGTAAGAGTGACTGCCCTTGACATCAAGGCAGCATTTGACCGAGAGTGACATCAGGGAGCCCTAGCAAAACTGGAGTCAATGGGAATCAGCGGGTGGGGGGAATGCTCTCCGCTGGTTGGAGTCATACCTAGCACAAAGGAAGATGGTTGTGGTTGTTGGAGGTCAGTCATCTCAGCTCCAGGGCATCACTGCAGGAGTTCCTCAGGGTAGTGTCCTTGGCCCAACAATCTTCAGCTGCTTTATCAATGACCTTCCTTCCATCATAAGATCAGAAGTGGGGATGTTCGCTGACAATTGCATAATGTTCACCATCCGCGACTCCTCAGATACTGAAGCAGTCCATGTTCAAATGCAGCAAGAACTGGACAATATCCAGGCTTGGGCTGACAAGTGGCAAGTAACATTCGTGCCACACAAGTGTCAGGCAATGACCATCTACAACAAGAGAAAATCCAACCATCGCCCCTTGATGATCAATAGCATTACCATCACATCCCTCACTATCAACATCCTGGGGTTTACCATTCACCAGAAACTGAACTGGACTAGCCATACAAATACTGTGGCTGCAAGAGCAGGTCAGATGCTAGGAATCATGCGATGAGTAACTCACCTCCTGACTCCCCAAAGCCTGTCCACCATCTACAAAGCACAAGTCAGGGGTGTGATGGGATACTCTCCACTTGCTTGGATGAGTGCAGCTCCCACAACACTCAAGAAGCTTGATACTGCCCAGGACAAAGCAGCCCGCTTGATTGACACCACACCTACAAACATTCACTCCCTCCACCACTGACACACAGTAGCAGCAGTGTGTACCATCTACAAGATGCACTGCAGAAATTCGCCAGGGCTCCTTAGACAGCACCTTCCAAACCCACGACGTCTACCATCTAGAAGCACAAGGGCAGCAAATAGATGGGAGCACCACCACCTGGAAGTTCCCCTCCAAGTCACTTGCCATCCTGACTTGGAAATATATTGCCGTTCCTTCACCATCGCTGGGTCAAAATCAAAATCCTGGAACTCCCTTCCTAACAGCACTGTGGGTGTACCTACACCACATGGAGTGCAGCGGTTCAAGAAGGCAGCTCACCACCGCCTCCTCAAGGGCAGCTAGAGATGGGCAATAAATGCTGGCCTAGCCAGCGAACCCTATATCCTGTGAATGAATTTTTTAAAAATCGTTTTTATCTCCTACACTGTCTCTTTCACTATCCTGAGAAGCATTTGTCTTTTCAGTTTTACCACCCCCTCATTGTAGTTAGTATTCTGTTAATTCATTTATCAACTCGTTTATCTCTGCAGCTTGTGTGCATGTTTGCAAACAAAGGTTTGCTTCCACCCCTGTGCTTGTGCGGTCAGTCATAGCTAATCGCTAAAACAGCTGCCTCCCTTATGGTAGAAACTTTGTGACCTTCTAGGTGGGACTTGATTTCTCAAGGAATACTGTTTTTAAATTCCTCCATGAACAGCATCTTTAAGGTTTTCAAAATCCTGTTTGAGCTTCATCGCCCAAACCATCATCCAAACACCTCTCTTTTTTTCTAGCAAATTCCACAGAAGCCTGTTTCTACCTCTTTTAAATTTCTAAATTTTTGTCTGTAAGCTTCTGGAGCTGGCTCATATGCATTAAGCACAGCTGTCTTAACTGTGTCATAATCTTCAGACTGTTCACCTGAAAGAGTTGAATAAACCTCCAATGCTTTCCCTGTCCAAATTTCTTGTGCCCATTGTAACTATGTAGGAATTTTCTCAAATGATAAAATACATTTCAACTCCTCCTCACTCAATTTAGGCACTAGGTGAATATTCCTTGCTAAATCAAAACCAGGAGTTAAATCTGACCCATTTGTCAAATCTATCTTCTGCTCTCTGTTCGATTAATCAAAGCCTTTCCCTGTCTAATTCAAATTTCCTGGCTTTTTTCTCTTTCAAACTCGCTTTCTCTCTCCCTTTCTTCTCTTTCTAATATTTCTCTTTGGAATTCAAACTCAAGTTTTGCCCATTTTCTCTTTTTCTTCCTTCTCTTTTCAATTTGAGTTGCAGTTTGAGAAATGGAAGCTTATACCAATCAGAAGGAATGTCCAGTTGGGTCCCCTTCTCTTGAAAAGAAGCTGATGTGTGAGCTAGTAGAGGTCTTTAAAGATTTTGATGGAGTAGACCATTTCAGCTTTTGAGGAACAGCAAAATTAGAGACCACCAATATAAGAGAGTCACCAAGAGATCAGATGGGAAATTCAGAAGAAACGTCTTTATCTGGAGAGTAGTGAGAATGTGGAATTTGCTGTTGCAGGGAATGGTTAAGGTAAAGAGTGTAGATCTAGTTAAAGGGAAACTAGATAAGCATGTGAGGGAGAAGGAAGGAGTCTGCGTCCTCCGCAAACAAGAACGAGAATTCCAAAGGGCGTGTTGTCTACCTGGTGCCGGGGTAATGGATATATCATGGCAGCTGGAGAGGAACTTGGAAAAGGGAGGAGGTAGAAACAGATGTATTGCCAGAAGATTGGCGGATAGCTAATGTAATTTCTATATTTAAGGGGTCAGAACATGCCCAGGAAATTATAGCCAGTCGGCTTAACATCAGCAATAGGACGAATAATGGAATCCTTACTAAAGGATGAAATAGAAGAACATCTAAAAATAAGAAACGATGAATAGACAGCATTTTTCAAAAGGGAAAATCTTTCTTGACCAAACTTATGGAATTTTTGAGAAGGTAACAGAAAGAGTAGACAATCCAGTGGATGTAATTTATCTGGATAAGGTGTCCCAGAAAAGACTAGTAAATAAGGTGAGAGAATATGTAGTCAGCAGACAAATGGCAGAATGGATTGCTAACTGGCTTCAAGACAAAGAAGAGAGTCGGAGTTATTCAGTTGTTCGGAGTGGCAGAAGGTGGAAAGTGGTGTTCCATAAAGATCAGAATTGGAACCACTGCTGTTTACAATTTACATTAATGATTTAGACTGTGGAATCAAAAACAGAATTTCTAAATTTGTGAATCACAGCAAATTGGAGACAATAGTCAAGGCTGAGGAGGACTGCAACAACCTACAGGAGGGCGTTAAGAAACTGACAAAATGGGCAAATAATTGGCAAATGAAGTTCAACACAAATGTGAGTAGTTCATTTTGGCAGGAAGAATAGAGAGGTTACTTATTACTTGGAAGGTGCAAGTCTATGTAGGGTAGAGAAAACAAAGGGACCTCTGACCGTAAATACTTCAAAAGTTGTGCCACAGGTTAGCAAGTCCATAAAAGCAAACCAAGCACTAGGCTTTATTTCTGGAGGGATAGAGGGTTCTGATCGCCATGTTATAAAAGGATATGGAGGCACTAGAGAGGGTGCAGAAAATTTACAAGGATGATACCAGAAGTGTGTGGGTATATATATCAGGAAAGGATTGGCAGGCTGGGTCTCTTCTCACTTGAAAAAAGGCTCAGGAGGATCTAATTGTTTTTTTTTAAATTATGGAAGGTTTTGATAGAGTGGATACAGGCAGAATGTGTCTTCTTTCAAGAAGATTTCCACACTTTGCCTGCTTTTCATAGAACTACACACACACTCACTTGTATTTAGTATACTTTTAAAACACTTCTCAGCATTTTGATGAAGGGTTGTTTTTCCACTGAGATTATAAAATCTATCTTAAGCTTCAATTTGCTTTTTTACAGTTTAAGATGAACTTTTGTAACATGCATTTTTGAACTGTCCCCTTGAATAACTCAATTGCCAGAAGTGTCTGATGCTAAAGTTCCAGCATTCAATAATCATCGCACCTGCAAATTGCAGAATTTTACATAAAATTGTATAGAATGTACAGTTTAGAAACAGGCCAGTCAACCCAACTAGTCCATGCCACTAGAGCCTCCTCCCATCCTCCTTCATTTGGCTATCAGTATAACCCCCTATTCCATAGGATACAGAAACAGGCCATTTGGCCCAAACTGTCCATGCCAGTGTTTGTGCTCCACTCGAGCCTGCTCCCATCTTCTGTCACCTAAGTCTACCATTATAACCATCTCCCTCAAATGCTTGTCTAGCCTCCCCTTAAATGCATCTACTATTCGCTTCAACCATGTGGTGGTATGTTCCACATTTTCACCACTCTCTGGGTAAAGAGCTTTCTTTTGAATTACCTGCTGGATTTATTGGTGATGTTCTCTAGCTACACTGCATCCCACAAGATAAAGTATTCTGCCTGTATCCACTCTATCAAAACCTTCCATAATTTTTTAAAAACCTCTATTAGATCACCCTGAGCTGCTTTTCAAGCGAGAAGAAACCCAGCCTGCCAATCCTTTCCTAGTATATGTACCCACACACTTCTCGTATTATCCTTGTAAATTTTCTGCACCCTCTCTAGTGCCTCCATATCCTTTTACAACATGGTGACCAGAACTACACACAGTTCTCTATGCATGGTCCAACCAAGGTTTTATGCAGATTTAGCATAACTTTCTACTTTTCATGTTAGTTGTGAACAGCAGTGGTTCCAGCTTTGATCCTTGTGGAGCATGACTTCCCACCTTCTTCACTCTGAATAACTCCAACTCTTTTCTTTGCCTTGAAGCCAGCTAGCAATCCATTCTTTCTTTAAATTCTATATATGTCAACAGTGGGTTGTTCTAATTGAAATGAATCAATTAAAGCTGATACGTTTAATGTGCCTAGCTTTCAAAATATGCTGTAATTGGAATCCTTTCGGCTACAAGTGCACCAAGACTTATGTGCTAATTGATCAGCTTCATTGTAGAAACTTGTACTGTTTGTGGCATACCCTGTCACTTTTAGTTAATTTGTCTTGTTAAATTGGTATTCCTCTATACTCGGTCTTTATTTGTAAACGTATTGAATGAATGCTGCAAGCTGTTCACAACATTGTTAGGGAATTCAGAATTTTGTTCAACTGGAAGTTATTGCAGAATATGTCCACCAGTGTAAAAGTGAGATTTGGAGATGGTTTTAATGACGCCCCTCAGGGTTTTGATGGTTGGGGCCTCAGCTATGGTATTGCTGTTGAAAGTTGTGGGGAGGAGTTTCTTGGGCCTTTTCTTGTTTGAAATGGTCACTATATGGAGCTTGTGTAGTGTGAATGTTACCTGCCACTTATCAGTCCAAGCTTGAATGGTGTAGATTAGCATTGACTACTAAACTGAACACTGTAGAATCTTCAGCAAATTTCCCTAAATAGGGGTTGGGCTAAGGACATTTCCCTTAAGAGCATCTGTAGTAATGTCCTAATGCTAAGGTGAACAGTTTCCAACAACTCCAACCATTTACCTTTTCTGGGTCTCATCCAGGTGGTTTTGTCCTTGATATCCATTTTGCTAGATCACCGGTGCCATACCCAGTTGATTGTTGTCCATCAATTTGATTCACTAATTCTCTGGTAATCAGTGCCCATATCCATGTCTGAGTGCAAGCTGCGACAAGTTATGGGGCTAAAATGTTCTGGCCCATTAGCGAGGAAGCTATTGGTGAACAGTT
This sequence comes from Cetorhinus maximus, assembly GCF_964194155.1. NCBI lineage: Eukaryota > Metazoa > Chordata > Chondrichthyes > Lamniformes > Cetorhinidae > Cetorhinus > Cetorhinus maximus. Next base: position 40,544,653 of record NC_135884.1, read on the forward strand.
GACTCTTTAATTGCCTGACTGATGATTGGGTGGATTCCACTATGGCAGTAATTAGTCTGATTAGTTTTGTCCTTTTTTTGCCTTTATGGAAAGGAGAACAAGCCATTTGGTGTTCATTGTACAATTGATTCCACTGTCATGATTACACAGAATAGCTTGCTGGTGGTGATTTTGGAGGGGGGGAGGAGGTGAACTTTCTCTGGTGTGCAGTTCTTCACAACAGCCAGGATGTTGTAACAAGCCTCCTGTGAGACATTATTGAATACCTTTTGAAAATCCATATATATAACATCTGCAACATGACTCTTATCAATAGAGTCACTTGACTTGCCTGGAACAAATTTCTGTCGACTGTCCTCTAATTGTTCACTAAAATTTGATTTCCATTGTGGACTCTAAAAGTTTGCCCAGTTTGGGCTGTAAGTGATCTTGTGCAGTGTGCACTGCTTCTTACCTTTTGACAAAGCTTAAGGCCTCCATTTTGTCTTTATTTTTGAAGAGGAAGGGATCAGAGGAATACCTATGGATGTTATTTAAATGGACTTCAAAAAGGCATTTGAAAAAGTCCCTTGTTGGAGACTGCTAGCTAAAGTTGAAGTTTATGGAATTGAAGGCAAACTATTTACACAAGAACATAAGAAATAGGAGCAAAAATAGACCACATGGCCTGTTGAGCCTGCTCCACCATCCAGGCTGCTTTTGGCTTCAGCTCCACTTCCTTGTCCACTCTCCATATCACTTGATTCTCTGAGGGACCAAGAATCTGTTTCTCTCAGCCTTAAATATATTTCATGATGGAACATCTACAACGCTCTGGGGTAGAGAATTCCTAAGATTCATGACCTATTAAGTGAAAAAAATTCTCCTTATCTCCGTCCTAAATGATCGGCCCCTTATCATGAGACTGTGGCCCCATGTTCTGGATCCCCCATCCAGGGAAAACAACCTCTCTGCCTACCCTTTCAAGCCACTTCAGAATCTTGTATGCTTCAGTAAGATTACCTCTCATTTTTCTAAACTCCCAGAGAATATAAACCCAGTTTACTCGGGTTCGCAAAGAACCATAGAAAAGTTACAGCACAAAGAGGCCATTCAGCCCATTGTTTCTGCGCAGCCAAAAAAGAGAAATAAAAGAAACTAGCTGCTCATTTTAATCCCACTTTCCAGCATCTGGTCCTTAGCCTTGCAGGTTACAGTGCTTCAGGTGCAGATTCGGTACCTTTTAATGACTTGAGCGTTTAAGCCTCAAACACCAATTTGGGCAGTGAATTCCAGACGCCCACCACCCCTGGGTGAAAAAGTTCCCTCATGCCCCCTCTAATCCTTCTACCAATCACCTTAAACCTATGCCCCCTAGTGATTGACCCCTCAGCTAGGGGAAACGGGCCTTTCCTATCTACCCTATCTAGGCTCCTCATTATTTTACACACCTCAATTAGGTCACCCTCAGCCTCCTCTGTTCTAAGAAAAACAACCCTCATCTATCCAATCTATCTTCATAGCTGCAATTTTCAAGCCTTGGCAAAATTTTTGTAAATCTCTTCTGTACTTTCTCCAGAGTAATTATACCCTTCCTGTGGTGACCACAACTGTGATTGCTCTAACTAATGAATCCCCTATCGCTACAGCTCTTCCTTTCTTTTCCTCCCCTCCTGTACAGCAGAGTTGCCTGTAGTGCCACAAATTTGGCTCTGAGAATATTCCTCTTCCAATAAACCAATGCCCTCACCAGTATCCAAAATGGAAAACAGATTGGTGAGCAGGACCCCAGGGGCCTTCTGCACCACCTGCCTAGTTCTCTTGTTCTGCTTGGTGTTCACCCATTCCCTTTCTGCCTCCTGACTCCTAAGCTGTGGTGTGACCACCTCTCTGAACATACTATACATGTAGCTCTCAGCCTCATGAATGTGCCACAGTGACTCCAGCCATCGCTCGAGCTCTGAAACCCGGAACTTGAGTTTCTGCAGCTGGTGACGCTTCCTGCATATGTGGTTGTCTAGAATACTGGTAGCATCCACGGCTTGCCACATATTACAGGATACGCATTCCATATGACCGAGCTCTCCTACCATGGCTTCTATTTGTTTCCCTTATGTTAACTTTACTTTTACAACTTTATTTTACCTGACCTTGACTTAACTTCTCTTTCCTATTGCTTGTGTTTCTAACTGAAATCTAAGGAGCTCCTTCTTTTAAAATGACTACATTTTTCTAATTTTCAGCCACTTGAAGACCCTCCCTAACAACAGTTTCTCACCAACCAATGAACTTATGTTTCTCTGTAATGTCACTCTTGAACTTTTTTCAAACTTGGCTCTCTTGTGCAGCTTTTCAACTCCTTGTCTCCTGAAGGCAAACTCACAGTAATTCCACCCTGTACCAGTTGCACTCATCATAGGATAGCCCTCTTTGTCCTGGGTGTTGTTGGCGCTGCATTCAACCAAGCAAGTGGAGAGTATTCCATCACACTTCTGACTTGTGCCTTTGAGATGGTGGACAGACTTTGGGGAGTGAGGGGTGGGTTACTCGCTTCAGAATTCTCAGCCTCTGACTTGCTGTTATAGCCACAGTAATTGTTCGTGGACATGGTTAATGGTGACCCCTGACAATGTTGACGGTTGGGGTTTTGGTGTTTGTAATGCCACGAGGGAAGGTGGCTAGATTCTCTCTTGTTGAAGACAGTCATTGCTATGCACTTGCTCTCAGCACAAGCCTGAATGTTATCCAGTGTTGCCCTGGTTTTGCTGCATCATTATCTGAGGAGGTGCAAGTGAAACTGAACACTGAAGTCATCAAGACTGCGAACATCCCCATTTCTGACCTTATGTTGGAGGGAAGATAGTTGGGTCTTGGGCACTGCCCTGAGGAACTCCTACAGTGATGTCCTGGGGCTTAGATAATTGGCCTCCAACAACCACAACATTTTGTGCCAGGTATGACTCCAGCAATGGAGAGTCCCCCACACCCCAAATTCCCTTCGATCATTTAATTTTGCTAGGACTCCTTTTATGCCACATTTGGTCAAATGCTGCTTCGTCATGGGAGTTACTCTCACCTCATCTCTGCACTCAGCTCTTTTTTTAAATCCATATTTGGACCAAGGCTGCAATGAGGCCTGGAGCAGAGTGGCCCTGGCAGAACCCAAACTGAGCATTGGACATCAACTACCCCCCCAGCTTCTTTAACATAATAAAACAAGCCAAGGCATGTAAGAAAGCAAAATTTGACACAGCCACATAGGATATTGGGGAAGATGACCAAAAAGTTGGTCAGAGGTGAACTTTAAGGAACTTCTTTTGGAGGAGGGAGAGAGGTAGAGATGTTTAGGGAGGGAATTCCAGAGCTTGGGCCTTGACAGCTGAAGACATGGCCACCAGTGGTGGAACAATTAAAATCAGGTGCTTGAGGAGCCAAAATTAGAGATGCGCAGAAGTGTTGTGGGGATAGAGAAGATTAAAGATGGGGTGAGGCCATGCAGGAATTTGAAAATGAGGATGAGAATTTGAAAATTGAGGCATTGCTTAACTGAGAACTAATGTCGATCATCAAGGTCAGGAGTGAGTGATGGAGGAACCAATCTTGTTGCCAGCTATGACATGGTCAGCAGAGTTTTAGATGACCTCAAGTTTACAGAGGAAAGGGCATAGGAGGCTGGCCAGGAGAATGTTGTAATAATTGAGTCTAGAAATAAAAAGCATGGATGAGGATTTCAGCAGCAGATGAGGTGAGGCCGGAATGGAGCCATGGTGATGTTAGTGGTGGAAATAAATGTTCTTGATGGTAGTGTGAATATATGGCAGGAAGCTCATCTCCAGGTAAAATAAGATGCCAAGGTTGAGAACAGTCAGGTTCAACTTGAGAGAACTGCCAGGGAGAGGGCTAGAGTTGATGGCTTGAGAATTTATAGCAGGGATTCTGGCCTTCCCAGTATTTAATTGGAGGAAATTTCTACTCAATTCGTACTGGATGACAGACAAGCAGTCTTACAGTTTAGAGATGGAAGGATTGAAAGAACTGCGTGTCATTAGCAATGGTCCATTGAAAATTTAGTTGCTGTGCAGGGCCTTTTTAAAAGTATTTAATAGACACCACAGCTTAGCAGGAACATTGGCTGTAGTGAATTGGTGAGGAAATAGTGCTTGTTAGCACCATCAGAGCCCTCTTCCATCACTTTGATGATTGAAAATAGACTTATGGGACTGTAATTGACTGGATTAAACTTGACGGCATAACCTGGGCAATTTTCTACTTTCTCAGGTAGTTGTCAGGGTTGCAATTGTACTGGAACAGCTTGGTTAGAGGTGCAGCTAGTTCTGGAGCACAAGTCTTCAGCAATGAAGTTGGAATGTTGTCAGGGGCCATAGCATTTGCAGTATCCAGTGCACTTATCTAATTCTTGATCACACATGGGGTGAATCAGATTGGTTGAAGATTGGTTTCTGTGATGGTGGGGACCTCTGATAGCATCTGAGATGCATCATCAACATGGCCCCTCTTGCTGAAGGTAACATATTGTTTAAACACTAAAACATTTGCCAAGCAACCCTAAACCTGGGGCTGGGGGTGGGAATCCATCTTCCAATTTCTTGTTTAATTACTGAAGTGTAGAAACGAGAGATCCATGTTTACCTTTTTTGAAGCCACCAGTCAATAATGCAGATCCTGGGCAGGGAACAGCATATGGTACTGGTCATGCTCAGAAGGCCATGACAATGCTAAAAGTAAACCAAATCCACAAAGGTGAAATTAGTAAGACAAATTAGTGAAGTAAAATAGATGCTAATTCAACAAATAGGTTTTTTTCAAAAATCTTGAGTTAATGCAGAATTTCCTCATACTGAAATGTTTTTAATATGGCGCATTTGAATTTGCAGATTTTTCTGAACATCTATCCAACTGCAATGTACTGTATTTCGGAGAGTTGTCAGCATCAGCTTTCCATCCAACATCATCTTGAACTTTTTTTTTTAAAATCAAATTTTATCCCTAATCAGATCCTACCCTTAACCAATCAAATGCACCACAACTGGCTAATTTATATGAAGTCATGAAGTATGGCCTGGAACCTCCTGAAACAGCAGCAGTGCAGTGTAATGCCAATTGTTAGGTACAATAGGATTCAAAGTAAAATTGCTCTTTTTGTTTTTGGCACCTTTTCCTCTCCTCTGCGATTGAATGTATTTTTGTACTACATCTTTATGGCATCAGAATAGTCTGCATTCAAAATTGAAAACTTTGACAGTTGCATTTTTGTGAACATGCTATGCCAAATATTAGTATTTGATGGGTTCATACTTATTTTTATGCATAAATGGGACTTAAAGAAGGAACATGGAGTAAATTCAGCAGTTTCCTTGGTCTGATTATTTATGCTGATTTTGTGTTCCAAGTTGAAGCAAGTAGTGTAGCAACCAAAAATAAGTACTGAGTTAACGGTTCATATGCTATGCCACTAATAATTAGGGAGATTCCCTGAAAAAAAATAGTATTGCAGATTTTGTCCTAGTATTTTTGGAAATGGTTGTGTAGGTACCAGGAACAATTTTGAGCTGCATAAAAGATTTCCAGAAGATAAGTCAGTGTACATGTGTATGTTGCCAGCAGTGCTTACTATCACACTATAAGCATGTAGTGATTGAGGCACAGATAATCGTTCAATGTGAATGCCATCACTTCAATTATGTGGAGCAGATATTATATCCCCAGCTATAATTAAATATTTACAATATTGTCCAGGAACATTTTTGTTTTAAAAACAAATGAAAATGCTGCATTTGCTGGAAATCGGAGGTAAATCAGAAAATGCTGGGACACTCGAATAGTATCTGTGGAGAGAGAAAAACAATTGTCATCAGGTTGATGACTTTTCATTGGAACTAGAAGTAGAGGTGCAACAGCTTTAAGCAAGTACAAAGGGAAAGGGGGAAAAATCTCACATTTACATAGCGCCTTTTACAGTCTCCGGATGTCCCAAAGCACTTTGCAGCCAATGAAGTTTTTTAAGCGTAGTCCCGGTTGTAATGTAAGAAACAAGGCAGCCAGTTTGCATACAGCGAGCTCCCATAAACAGCAATATAAAAATGACCAATTATCTGTGTGATGCTGATTTGAAGGATTAATATTGGCCAGGACTTGGAATCTCTTATGTCCACTTGAGAGAGCAGACAGGACCTTCATTTAACATCTCATTCAAAAGACGGCACCTCAACTGCGCTGAGTGCGCTCGGCACTGCACGGAAGTGACTGCCTAGATTTTTGTGCTTCAGGCCTGGAGTGGGCGACAAACCCACAACCTTCTGATTCAGAGTGTTACCAAACTGAGCCATGGCTGACGCACAAAAGGGAAGGATGTGGTAGGGTGGAACACAGGAGAAATTAAATGACAAAGGTGGAAAGCAATTGGTCAAAAATAAAAAAGTGGCTCTAGAGGAGGTGTAAACAGGAACAGCAGAATCATCAGCAGTAGCTGCTGTTCAAAAAAAAAAGAGGAGGCAGAGGTTATTGATGAATTGTTGAACTTAGTGTCAAGTCTGAAAGTCTTTAAAGTGCCTAATCGGGAGGTGTTGTTTCTCAAGTTTGTGTTGAGCTTCATTGGAATGGTTTAGGAGGCCAAGGACAGAGGTGGGGGTGGAAATGGGATGGAGAAGTCAAATGATAGGTAGTCAGAAGCTTGTGGCCACGCTTGTGGACTGAATGGAGATGCTCCGCAAAATGGTCACACAATCAATGTTTGATCTCCCCAATGTAGAGGATACTGCATCATGAGCAGTGAAAATGTTGAATGAGCATTATATTAAATTGAAAGAAAAGTAAATCACTGTTTGACCTCAGAGGACTGTTTGGGCTCTGGATGGTGGGAGGGGAGGAGTTAAAAAGGCAGGTGTTGCATCTCCTATGTTTGCATGGGAAGGGAAATGGGTGATTGAGGGAGTGATTAAGGGGTGAGCCAGGGTGTTGCAGAGGGAATGATCCCTTCAGAATGCTGAAAGGGGAGTGGGGGAGATGTGTTTGGCATCACGCTGGAGGTGGTAGAAATAGCAGAGGATGATCCGTTGAATGTGGAGGCTGATAGGGTGGAAGATGAGTTTAAGGGGAACCCGACTGTGGTTCTGGGAGAGAGGGGAAGGAGAGAGAGCAGAAGTGCGGGAAATGGAATGGACACAGTAAAGGCCTTGTTAACCATGGTGGAGGGGAATCCTCAGTTGAGAAATGGAAGAGAGCCCTTGCAGGAAGTGTAGAAAGAGTAGCTGTGGGAGCCTGGGCTTATAGTGGATATTGGTTGATAGCCTATCCTTGAAACACAAGCTGGGGAAGCGAAGAGTCGGAGATGGACTATCTGAAGGTGAGGGAAGGGGGGAAATTGGAAGCAAAGTTGGTGAAATTTCTCAGTTTGGGGAGAGCAGGAAATGACACCTGTATAAGTCCTCAATGTACCAGAAAAGGAGGTTAGAGAGGGGACCTGAGTAGAACTGGAGCAAAGAATGTTCCTCATATCCCACAAAAAGAAAGGCATAGCTAGGACCCATATGGATTCTAATAGCAACAGCTTTTATTTGGAGGAAGTGAGTGGAGTTAAAGAAAAGTTGTTCAATGTGAAAACAAGTTCAGCCATAGGGGGAAGGTGATGGTGGATGAGGGCTAGTTGGCTCTCAGTTTAAGAAAGAAGTGGCTGTCACGGTGGAAGTTGGAGATGTAGAGGGATTGGACGTCCGTGGTGAAAAGCATATAGGGCCTGGAAATGATTGAAGTGCCAGAGGGTGGTGCTTTAGTTGCGGATGTAGATGGAAAGAAATTTGTCAAGGAGAGGAAAAATTGTTTAAGATAGGACATCAGTTCAGTGGGGCAGAAACAGGTTCAAATGATTATCTTGGGAAGTTGGAAAAGCAGGTGGTGTGGGGTGGGGTAGAGGGAAGATCTCCAGAAGAGCTGAGGTCAGTGACATTCTTGGAAATAATAGCTTGATGTTCAGTGGTGGGATCGCCATCCAGGAGGTAGATGGAAGTAGAGAGTTGGTGCTCAGCCTCAGCCAGTTAGAGGTTGGTTCACCAAACAATGACATTGCCACCCTTGTTAGCAGGTTTAATGACTGTTAGGGTTGGACTGGAGAGAAAGGAGAGCTGTGTTTTCAGAGTGGGATAGGTTAGAAAGAGCGAAGAGAACCGACGTATTGAGATGACCAATATCATGTCAGAAATTCTCAATGAAGAGGGAAGAATTCAGGTGGAACAAGAATACTGAAGATGAAATACGTATCTGCTGTGTGGGGGCAGGACCCTGGTCAAAGAAATAGGTGCGGAAGTGAAGATGATTACAAGTCAACGACATGCCAACTTCAAAATTCATTGTGGGGCATAAGAGGACAAAATTGAGGCCCTTGCTGAGCTCTGATTGTTTGGGGTCAAAGGGGATAATGAAAACGCAACAAGTTGAGATAGGAAGAATGGTTGGCATCACAGAAAAATGAAGAGAGGAAGGTTCTGCAGGGGTTTTGGTGACCAAGAGTTGTTGAAGCTTGCGATCCTTGTCACCAGAAAGAATGAAAAATGTTTCATTTTCTCTAGGATTCTCTTAAAATATCTTAGCTTTGATGATTAGTTGGTGCAGTGTGTTAGATAGGCCCTCAATTTTAAGGGGAAGGTGGGGGAATGAGCTTGCAAGCCAGCTGGTGGATAACACACCTGTTGACATTAGTGACATGGAGGCCCTACTAAGGGAAGACAACACGGTAATCTGCCTAAAGGTTTAAATTACACTATAGTGTCAGTTCTTTGCACATTTTAACCCCTTGCCTAACCCTTTCCTGCCTTTTGGATTAAGCTGGGTGATAAGGGGTGGGTGGGGGTGGGATGATACTGAGGTCTGAAACTCTCAGGATTCAAATCCTGCTCCGCTTAATGGCGGTGTGAATGCTAGACTTTATAAGATGGTTATGTTTAAAAATGCCCCTTTTTAATTTAAGTAAAACTGAATGCCCTGGAATTCAGGGGAGATGATGTGAAGTTGTGCTGAACTCTGCCTGGCGATAAGCTCACGTGACCTGGTTACCATGAGGACAGGGGTGCAGGTGAGCTTTAACACAAAGGAAAAGGGCAGCTGGTCTCACTGCTGCAGACCCTCAAGAGTCAGACAGACCAAAGGAGTTGTGGGGAGAGGAACCCACAACAGGTACTACTATGTCAAGCAGAAGAAAAGGATTGCTTTTTGGGTTAACCACCCAACAAAGGGCTGGTCGGGATGGAATCAGTGTTCGAGGAAACAAGGATTGCGAAAAGTCTAGAGACCACAGAATCACCAGATGGAACTTTACAATGGGAGTTCATTCAATTATGCTCAAGGGGTTGAGTGATGAAGAATAAAAACAAAAAATGGTGGAAAACTCAGGTCTGGCGGCATCTGTGGAGAGAGAAACAGAGTTAATGTTTTGAGTCCGTATGACTCTTCAGAGATTCTTCTTTGGAGTCACACGGACTCAATGTTAACACTCTCCAAATGTTTCACTCTCCACAGATGCTGTCAGAGTTTTTCCAGCATTTTGTTTTTATTTCAGATTTCCAGCAAACGCAGTATTTTGCTTTCGTTTAAGTGATAGTGAAAGGGAGATAGAAGAACAAATATGGAGGCAAATTTCTGCTTTAAGAGCAAGAGGGCAATAATAGTAGGAGACTTCAACTATCCTAATATCAACTGGGATTCAAACAATATAAGGAGCACTGAGGGAGAAAAATTCATGCAGTGTGTCCAGGAAAATTTTTTCAACCAATTAGTGACAAACCCAACGAGAGGAGATGCAATTCTAGACCTAGTCTTGGGGAACGAAGAAGGACAAGTGGGTGAAGTGATAGTTGGCGACCATTTCGGGGACAGTGATCACAATTCAGTTAGATTTAGCATTACCATGGAAATAGACAGAGATAAGGCAGGAGTAAAAGTCTTGAACTGGGGGAAGGCAAATTTTGCAGAAATGAGAAGGGACTTGGCTGAGGTGGACTGGACAGCACTGCTGGAGGATAAAACAGTGAAAAGCACTAAAAAGCGAGATCCTAATTGTACAAAGTAGACATGTCACCTACAAAAATAAGAGTGGTACTGCCAAATCTAGACCCCCCTGGTTGTCTAGAGGAATACAGGGGAAGATCAAACAGAAAAGAAAGCGTACGATAGGCGCAAAGAACTAAGCACTGCAGATAGCCTAGACGAATATAGGAAGTGCAGGGGCGAAGTAAAAAAGGAAATAAGGAAATCAAAGAAAAGGCATGAACAAAGATTAGCAAGTAAAGTTAAAGGAACCCAAAAATGTTTTACCAATACATTAATGCTAAAAGATTAGTTAAGGAAAAAGTGGGACCTATCAGAGATGAAGATGGAAACTTGTGTGTAGATGCAGAGGCTGTGGGAAGGGTTTTAAATGAATATTTTGTCTCCGTGTTTACAAAGGAAAGGGAGGATGTAGATATAGTAGTCCAGGAGGAACACTGCGAGATATTGGACGGGGTAGTCATAAAGAGAGAGGAAGTACTCGAAGGGTTGAAATCCTTGAAAGTTGATAAGTCACCAGGGTCAGATGGATTGTTTCCGAGGCTGCTGAAGGAAGTCAGGGTGGAGATAGCAGATGCTCTGAGGATGATTTTCCAATCTTCACGAGATACAGGGGAGGTACTGGAGGACTGGAGAAATGCAAACGTAGTTCCATTGTTTAAAAAGGGATCAAAGGAAATGCCAAACAATTATAGGCCAGTTAGTCTTACATCGGTGGTGAGCAAATTAGTAGAACCAATCCTGAGAAATAGGATTAACTGTCATGTGGAAAGGCATGGACTAGTCAGGGATGGTCAGCATGGATTTGTTAAAGGAAGGTCTTGCCTCACAAATTTGATTGAATTCTTTGAGGAAGTGACAAGAAGGGTTGAAGAAGGTAGTGCAGTGGATGTTGTGTACATATATTTTAGCAAGGCATTTGACAAGGTCCCGCATGGCAGATTGGTCAGGTAAGTAAAAGCCCATGGGATTCAGGGTCATGTGGCAAACTGGACAAAAGGTTGGCTTTGTAACAAGAAACAAAGGGTAATGGTCGATGGATGCCCTTGCGAATGGAAAATTGTCTAAAGTGGTGTTCCGCAGGTCTCGGTGTTGGGACCCTTGCTGTTTGTGTTATATATTAACGATTTGGACGTGAGCATGGGGGGCACGATTGGGAAATTTGCAGATGACACAAAGATTGGCCGAGTAGTGGATGGTGTAGAGGATAGCCATATTCTCCAAAGCCATAAGACCATAGGACATAGGAGCAGAAATTAGGCCATTCGACCCATCGAGTCTGCTCCGCCATTCAATCATGGCTGATAAGTTTCTCAACCTCATTCTCCCGCCTTCTCCCCGTAACCTTTGATCCCCTTACCAGTCAAGAACCTATCTATCTCAGTCTTAAGTACACTCAATGACCTGGCCTCCACAGCCTTCTGTGGCAATGAATTCCATAGATTCACCACTCTCTGGCTAAAGAAGTTTCTCCTCATCTCTGTTCTAAAAGGTCTTCCCTGTACTCTGAGGCTGTGCCCTCAGGTCCTAGTCTCTCCTACTAATGGAAACATCTTCCCCACGTCCACTCTATCCAGTCCTTTCAGTATTCTGTAAGTTTCAATCAGATCCCCCCTCATCCTTCTAAACTCCATCGAGTATAGACCCAGAGTCCTCAAACGTTCCTCATATATTAAGCCTTTCATTCCTGGGATCATTCTCGTGAACCTCCTCTGGACCCTCTCCAGGGCCAGCACATCCTTCCTGAGATACGGGGCCCAAAATTGCTCACAATATTCTAAATGTGGTCTGACCAGAGCCTTATAAAGCCTCAGCAGCACATCCCTGCTTTTATATTCTAGTCCTCTTGAAATAAATGCCAACATTGCATTTGCCTTGCTAACTACCGACTCAACTTGCAAGTTAACCTTAAGAGAATTCTGGACTAGGACTCCCAAGTCCCTTTGCACTCCAGATTTCTGAATTCTCTCCCCATTTAGAAAATAGTCTATGCCTCTATTCTTCCTACCAAAGTGCATGACCTCGCACTTCCCCACGTTGTATTCCATCTGCCGCTTCTTTGCCCATTCTCCTAACCTGTCCAAATCCTTCTGCAGCCTCCCCGCCTCCTCAAAACTACCTGTCCCTCCACCTATCTTTGTATCATCTGCAAACTTAGCCAGGATGCCCTCAGTTCCTTCATCTAGATTATTAATGTATAAAGTGAAAAGTTGTGGTCCCAACACTGACTCCTGCGGAACTCCACTAGTCACCGGCTGCCATCCTGAGAAGGACCCCTTATCCCCACTCTCTGCCTCCTGCCAGACAGCCAATCTTCTACCCATGCTAGTAGCTTGCCTCTAACAGCTTGGGCTCTTATCTTACTGAGCAGCCTCCTGTGCGGCACCTTGTCAAAGGCCTTCTGGAAGTCCAAGTAGATAACATCCATTGGCTCTCCTTTGTCTAACCTACTCGTTACCTCCTCAAAGAATTCTAACAGATTTGTCAGGCATGACCTCTCCTTGATGAAACCATGCTGACTTTGCCCGATTTTACCATGCACTTCCAAGTATTCTGAAATCTCATCCTTAATAATGGACTCTAAAATCTTACCAACGACCGAGGTCAGGCTAATCAGCCTGTAATTTCCCGTCTTTTGCCTCACTCCCTTCTTAAACAGGGGGGTTACATTAGTGATTTTCCAGTCCTCTGGGACCCTCCCTGACTCCCGTGATTCCTGAAAGATCGCCACTAACGCCTCCACTATCTCTTCAGCTATCTCCTTCAGAACTCTGGGGTGTAATCCATCTTGTCCAGGTGATTTGTCCACCTTTAGACCTTTCAGTTTTCCTAGCACCTTCTCCTTGGTAATGGCCACCATACTCACCTCTGCCCCCCCGACTCTCTTGAACTTATAGATGGGTTGGTGGAGTGGGCGGTAAAGTGGCAGATGGATTTTAACATAGAGAAGTGTGAGGTCATGCATTTAGGGAGGTCAAACAGTTAGAGATTACACAATAAATGGGAATATACTAAGAGGGGTAGATGAAGTGAGAGATCTTGGCGTACAAGTACACAGGCCCCTGAAGGCAGCAGTTCAAGTAGACAAGGTTATAAAGAAAGCATATGGAATGTGTCTTTCATTGGCAGAGGTATAGAATATAAAAGTAAGGATATAATGTTGGAATTATATAAAACACTGGTGAGGCCACAACTGGAGTATTGTGTGCAGTTCTGGTTACCACATTACAGGAAGGATGTAAAAGTGCTGGAGAGAATGCAGAGGAGGCTTACAAGAATGTTGCCAGGGTTAGAAAAGTGTGGCTATGAGGAGAGATTGGATAGGTTGGGGTTATTTTGCTTAGAACAAAGAAGGCTGAGAGGTGACTAGATTGAGGTGTACAAAATTATGAGGGGAATAGATAGAGTGGACAGGATAAAATTGTCTCCCTCGGTGGAGAATTCTAGAACCAGGGGACGTAGATTCAAGATAAGTGGCAGAAGGTGTAGGGGGGACATGAGGAAGAACTTTTTAACGCAGAGGGTAGTGGATGTCTGGAATTTGCTGCCCAAGTTGGTGGTCGAGGCAGAAACTCTAAACTCTTTTAAAAAGTACCTGGATCTGCATCTAAAGTGCTGTAAGCTGCAGGGCTATGGGCTGGGTGCAGGAAGGTGGGATTAGAATGGGCATCTGGGTGTCCTCGGGCTGGCATGGACAAGATGGGCTGAATGGTCTCCTTCTGTGCTGTAACTTTTCTATGGTTCTATGATGAGGACTTGGTTTAAAAAGACATTGGAAAATTCATCTTGGCAAAGTTGGAAGAAGGGAAGAGTTGGACTTTGAACATTGTACTGCACTTTCTGTTAACTTGTAGTAGTATGTGTAAACATGGCGTGGGGCTTTCAGTCATGTTAAGAATTACTAAGAAATACCATTTCTCTGCAGTAGTTTAGTGTATTAGTTGCCTACTAAGCAATGTTAAATTTATGTTTAAACATTTAATCCAATGCTTCGGGTTGGTGACCTTTCATCAGTGCTGGGGGTGGGGGTTGGAAGTGTAACAGGTTTTGAGCAAGGGGTGCGTGGGTAAAAGAACTTGATAGGATAGATACCAAGAAGATGGTTTCCACTTGAGACTAGAACTTGGAGAGACAGTTTAAGAATAAGAGGTCTCCCTTTTAAAAAGGAGATGAGAATTTTTTTCTGAGGGTCATTGGTATGTGGAATTCTCTTCCCTGAAAGCAGTGGAGGCTGGGTCATTGAATTTATTCAAGGCAGAGTTAGACAGATTTTTGATAGACAATGGAGTCGAGAGCTAAGGGAGGGGGCAAACAGGAAAGTAGAGTTGAGACCACAACCAAACCAGTCATGATCAGCCACTGAATGGCAGAGCAGGCTCAAAGGGCCGAATGGCCTACCCTTCCTAAGTCCTATGTTCCTATTTTGATTTTAGTGTGTTTGTTACAGTAAGTCTTAAAACATGAAATGTTGTGTGATCCTGTGAGTCAGTCACTGGAAAATTCAAATCTCTCTAAGAGTTATTGGCCTCTATGAGGATTTTCATAGGATGAAAGTCTCCTTTGCCTTTTAATGGGCAACGCATTTAGGCATTCCATTCAATTCCTACTGGCCATAGGGCCACTGTATAATATTGCTAATCTGAAGTTGTGCTACAAAATGGGTGCTGTGTAAAATGGAAGAATGGCACACTACTGTAGTAAGCAGTGGTCTTCTGGTTAGCTGTGGATAATGTACTCTCTTTTTTGAAATGCGCAGGCCGTTTGAATTTTTTACCGCATCTTTGCATGGTGATAATTTAAAAGAACCCCTTGCGAGTGGCCCACATGGGATTTTTCGTGTTATTGCACAGTACGCAATTTAGGGAACATTGACAGTGGGTGCCTGAAATGACAATGGTTACGTTCCTTGGTTCAGTGAACAAAAATTCATGCAACTATTAACTCCTAAAATCTTTGTCCATATTGTGCTCTCAAGTTAAAATGTCTTGTTCCTGTTAATTATAAAAATATTAGCAAAATACACTTAAGGCAAAATAAGATATGACCTTATTTTGCAACCATTTCTTCCATTCATTGCTTCTTGCCTTTGCTCCTGTTTTGAGGTTAGGGTTGCTAACTCTGGTTTGATGTATTCCTGGAGATTTAATCACATGGAATTCAATCACGTGACATTGTTCTTGTGATATTCACATGACATTTGATCATCTGACATTTGTCCATTATTTGCAAATGTTATGGCATTTACCTTGGTTGAGTGTGTTAGCATCACCAAGCTCCTAATAAAATATTTGACTTGTTTTACAGTGAGATGAATGACACAATTTATGCATCAAAGTACATAAAAGAATAGAAAGTTTAATGATAACTAATGTCAAAACAAAAACTACTTTTGTTCCCACAGGATCAACTACAATAAGGAACACCCAATAAATAAACAAAAACATGATCAGTCTAAGTAAATTTAATTAAAGTTCTCTGAAAATTTAATGACATTTTACAAAACTGAGAAAAATAATAAATAGAACCAAATTCAATTCACTGACTCCCACAGCACAACTCTGAAGTCCAGCTTCAGGGAGGTGAGGCTCAGTCCTTAAAGCTGCCTGACTCCCACAGTAAAACCCATAAAACAACATATTGCAAAGGGCAGCATAAACTCTAACAGGAGGTTAGCATGCAGGTACATTAAGTAATTAGGACGGCAAATGGAATGTTGGCCTTTATTGCAAGGCAGATGGAGTATAAAAGTAGGGAAGTCTTACTGCATATGTACAGGGTGAGACCACATCTAAAGTACTATTACAGTTCTGGCCCCCTTCCATGAAGGGGGGATATGCTTGCGTATTGGAGGCATTCAGTGAAGGTTCACTAAGTTGACTCCTGTGTTGAAGGGGGTGACTTATGAAGAAAGGGTGACATTGAAGAAAGGGTGACAGATTGGGCCCATACTCATTAGAGTTTAGAAGAATGAGAACTGATCTTATTGAAACATGTAAGATTCTGAGGGTGCTTGACAGGCTATATGCTGAGGATGCTTCCCCTTGTGGGGGAATCTAGAACTAGAGGGCATTGTTTCAAAATAAGGAGTCTCCCATTTAAGGTGGAGATGAGGATGAATTTGTTCTAAGTATTGCTAATCTTTAGAATTCTTCACCCCAGAGAGCTGTGGAGGCTGGGTCATTGAATATAGTTCGGCTGAGTTAGACAGATTATTGATCTGTAAGTGAGTCAAAGGTTGTAAGGGAAAGTGGAGTTAAGGTCACAATCAGATCAGTCCTCTTGTTGAGTGGTGGAGCAGGCTTTTGTGGCCAAATAGCCTACTCCAATTTCTACTGTTCCACCCATCAAATTGAATTGTGGCACTCCCTCTCTCTGCAATTAGTTTGTGTGTTTCACATTTATTTTCCCTCAAGTTTTGTACCTTTGTTTCTTTCCCTACCTGGCCGGTTTGTGTTTCTCTCATATATTTTCTTCCCTGCTCCCACCCCTACTGTGTGTGTGTGTGTGCCTCTTTTTTTTGTTTTTTTCTCTTTCCTGCTCCCTCCCCTGCAGATTATCAACCTGAATGTTAACTGTTTCTCTCTCCACATATACTGCCAGACCTGTGGAGTATTTCCAGCATTTATGTTTGTATTTCAGATTTACAGCATCTGCAATATAATGCTGCTTTACTAAATGTTTTCCTTAGCCAGTGCAAACCACCTTGTTCACTGTTTCCGTTTCAAAGACTGTCATTGACTTAATTTCCTATGAACTTCACAAGATCTCCAGCCCTCTTCAACCTCTTTTCCAAGACCCACGAACAGGCCTGCCCTGGTAGACCTGTCCTTCTTGCCCCACAGAACTGACTTTCATCCTATCTCAACTATTAGCACATTAGAGAGGAATGATCTAAGTTCAGGAAACCAGGATGCAGAAGCGGTTTGGGTTGAGATGAGGAATGATAAAGGCGAGAAGTCACTTGTTGGAGTGGTGTACAGGTTTCCTAATTGTAACTACTAGGTAGGACAGAGTATAAAGCAAGAGATAATGTGAGCTTGCCAGAAAGGTACAGCAATAATCATGGGGGATTTTAATCTACATATAGACTGGAAAAATCAGATTGGGCGAAGGTAGCATAGATGAGTTCATAGAATGTTTTTGGGATAGCTTTTTAGAACACATTCTGGAGCCAACCAGAGAGCAGGCTATTCTAGACCTGGTATTTAGTAACAAAGTGGGATTATTTGAAAACCTCCTAGTGAAGGCACCCCTAGGAAGCAGCGATCATAATATGATTGAATTTTACATTCATTTTGAGAGAGAAGTAAGTGTGTCCAAGATTAGTATTTTAAACCTTAAATAAGGACAGTTATGAGGGCATGAAAGCAGAGCTAGCTAAAGTGAACTGGCAAATGAGGTTAAGGGACATGTCAACAGAGGTTCAGTAGCAGAGATTCAAAGGGACATTTCAGAATACACAGAATATTTGCATTCCAATGAGAGAGAAAAATTCCAAAGGGAGGGTCCACCATCTGTGGTTCATTAAAAAAAAATTAAAGACAGTATCAAACTTAAAGAAAAGGCATATAATTATGCAAAGACAGGAGGCAGGTCAGAAGATTGGAAAGAATATAAAGAACAGCATAGAATGACAAAAAGATTAAGGAGGGAAATATTAGAGTATGAGAGAAAGCTAGCTAGTAATATAAAGATGGATAATAAGAGTTTCTATAGATATTTAAATAGGAAGGAGTTAGCAAAGTGAGTGTTGGTCCTATAGCGAGTGCATCTGGGGAATTGATAATGGAAAGTAGGGAGATGGCAGACAAATTAAACAGGTATTTTGCTTAGGTCTTTACTATAGAGAACACAAGTAATGTCCCAGAAATAGTTGTAAATCAGGAGATGGAAGGGAGGGAGGAAAGCTGTGGGGGGGAGGGGTGAAATTACACTCACCAGGGAAGTGGTATTGAGCAATTGTTGGGGTTGAGGGCTGACAAATCCCCAGGTCCAGATGGACTTCACCCTAACATCTTGAAAGAAGTGGGTAGTGAGATAGTTGATGCACTGGTTTTAATTTTCCAAAATTCCCTAAATTCGGGGAAGGTTCCATTAGGTTGAAAAATAGCAAGTATAACCCCTTTATTCAAAAAGGGAGAAAGAAAGCAGGAAACTATAGACCAGTTAGCCTAACATTTGTCATAGGGAAAATGTTAGAAACTATTATTAAAGATGTTATAGCAGGACACTTAGAAAAATTCAAGGTAATCAGGCAGAGTCTGATTTGGCAAGATGTGATGAGTGGTGTGCCACAGGGATCAGTGCTGGGGCCTCAACTTTTTACAATTTAAATGACTTGAATGAAGGGACTGAAGGAATAGTGGCTAAACTTGCTGATGACACAAAGATAGGCCAGAAAGTAAATTGTGAAGAGGATGTAAGGAGGCTACAAATGACATAGGTTAATTGAGTGGTAAAGATCTGGCTAATGGTGTACAATGTGGGCAAGTGTGAAATCCTTAATTTTGGCAGGAAGAATAAAAAGGAAGCTTATTATCTAAATGGTGAGATTGCAGAGGGACCTCAGTGTCCTAATGCATGAATCACAAAAGGATGGTATGCAGGTACAGCTGGTAATGAGGAAAGCTAATAAGATGTTATCATTTATTGTGAGAGGAATTGATTACAAAAGTAGGGAGGTTATGCTTCAGTTATACAGGGCACTGGTGAGACCACATCTGGAGTACAGTGTATAGTACTGGTCTCCTTATTTAAAGAAAGATGTAAATGCATTAGAGGCAATTCAGAGAAGGTTTACTAGACTAATACCAGGAATGAGCAGGTTACCTTATGAGGAAAGGTAATACAGGTTTGGTATGTATCCACTGGAATTTAGAAGAGTTAGAGGCGACTTAATTGAAACCTTTTAAGATCTTGATGTGGAGAAGATGTTTTCTCTTGTGGGAGAATCTAGAACTAGGGGTTACTGTTTAAAAATAAGGGGTCGCTCATTTAAAACACAGATGAGGAGAAATTTTTCTCTCAGAGGGTTGCGAGTCTTTGGAACTCTTTTCCTCAAAAGGCGGAGGAAGCAGTCTTTGAATATTTTTAAGGCAGAGCTAGATAGACTCTTGATTAACAAGGGGGGGTGAAAGGTTATCGGGGGTAGTCAGGAATGTGGGGTTGAGGTTACATTCTGATCAGCCATTATCTTATTGAATGGTGGAACTCGAGGGGCCGAATGGCCTTCTCCTCCTAATTCGTTTGTATGTTTGTAACTTCTATTTGTCCCAATGTCCAGTCTCTTTTCACATTAATCCACAGCTCATCTGGCAGTCTGCCACTTTAACAATTTCTAGCCCTGTCTCCTTTTCACCATGGCTCTCTAATCCATAACACCTCCATTCCTCGCCATGAAAGCCAGAGGGCTCTGTTCTACTACCTTGAATGAAAACACAACTCATCTCCATCCACCACAACTTTCCTCCACCTGGTTAAACTTTGTACTTGTGTTAAACAGCTTTTCCTTTGACTCCATTTGCTTCCCTCAAATAAAAAATGTTTCTCTAGGGTCCTGAGTGATGCCTGCTTTCTTGTAGGAAAATTTTTGTATTTCAGACTTGCTCTGCTCCCCTCCCTCACCTTTTTCAATATAGTGATGTCTGGATGGCTGCCATTTGGTTCTCTCTCGTCGAACTGGAAAATTTCATCAACTTTGTTTCCAGTTTCCACCCTTCCCTGGCCTTCATGTGGCCTCATCTCCAAATCTTTCTTTCCTCAACTTCTCAGCCTATCCCCAGAAATGGACTATAGATTAACATCCAGTATTAGCCCACTGATTCGCACAGGTCCTTGACTACGCTTCCTCCAATTCTACTTCTTGTAAGGGCTCTCTCCTATTCTCCCAGTTTCTCCTTTGCATCTGACGATGCCACTTTCCATACCAATGCTTCCTCCCCGCCACCACGGTTGACAGGGCCCTTGACTGTAACCGTTCCATCTCTTGCAATTCTGGTCTCGCCCCTTCCCTCCCCTCCTCCCTCCTAGAACCATGATTGGGTTCCCCTTGTCCTCATCTTCCGCCTATCAGCCTCTGCATTTAATGGATCATTCTCCACCATTTCCGCAAACTCCAGCGCAATGCCACTACCAAACACATCTTTCCCTCCCCTTTCATCATTCCAAAGGGACGATTCCCTCCATGACACCCTGATCAACTCCTCAAATACCCAATACCCCATTCCCATTTCTTTCCCATGTGACTGCAGATTGGGTCACTGCAAGCATGATCTCGAACTTCGGGTCACCTGTCATTTTAATTCTCTGTCCCGCTCCCACTCTGACCTCTGTCCTCAGCCTCCTACACTGTTCCAATGAAGCTCAATGTAAGCTCAAGAAACACCACCTCATCATTTGACTAGGCATTTTACAGCCTTCTAGACTCAACATTTGAGTTCAACAATTTCAAAGCGTAACCTCTATCCCCATTTTTTTTTTCAGATGGCAACTGTTGCTGATGATTCTGTGTTGCTCATTTACACCTGTAGATCTATCTCCTTGTTTCTATACTTATTCCATTACCATCTCCACATGCCTTGCATTATCACCTCTTCTGCCAGTAGTCTCGAGTGATATGTAAACATTGGCATGGGCTGGTTGGGGCGAATGGCCTGTTTCTTTGCTGTATATCCAACGTGATTCAGTCTCTTCTGCCTATCACAGACCTTCCCTTTTGCTCTTTTTCCATCCTTTCTTTTTCAACCCCCTCCCCCCACTTAACTTGCTTAAAACTCGTGCCATTTCCCATCTTTTTCCAGTTCTGATGAAAGGTCATTGACCTGGAACATGAACTCCATTTTTTTCTCCACAGATGCTGCCAGAGCTGCTGAGTATTTCTCGCATTTCTGTTTTTACTGTCGATCCTGGAAATCTGGAATATTTTGTTTTTGTATTGATGGTTCAGCATCTTATCTCAATATCTAATTTCAGATCAGATTCCCTATTTATTTCATATGACAATACCTGTCTTCTACAACCATATTTGTCACTTTCTCTGCAACTTACTGTTATGTGGAGAGTTTTGGATTTCTAAATTGAATCCTGTGGGCTGTGGTACATGCTCAAAGTGCCTTGTAGAATCTGCTGTCTAAGATATTGCCATAGGAAATATCTCACAGATCATCTTGGGTGAGGGAGCTATTTGGTATAGGGATTGAGTTGTACTCTACTCCCCTGTTTACTGTTGAGTTGATCTGTACTTTTTGTACTAGCATTTATTGTGGTTCTTGCTAAATGTAATCATTTCTGACGGTTGATTTTGGCAGTAATTTTCCTCTCTCCCCACTGTTTGTGTTATACAGACAAGTCAAATCAAGAACTATCTATGTAGGGTATGTTTGATTTGTCAGCTTGACTCCCCTGGTAGCCCGTTTACTTCTTGAGTAGGAAGGCCCCCCTCTGCAGTTTAAACATTTTAACATATGCTGATGCTGTTCTGTATTATGGAAGAAGTGCTCTGTTGTTGAGGGTGCCATCCTTGAGAGCAAACATTAAAATCAGAGAATCGACCACCTGTTCCGTTGGATCAGTAGACATGTAAAGATACCATGACATTGTATTATTCTAAAAAGAATAGGGAGCCTTCACAGTGCGCTTATTGTAATTCTTCCCTCAATTAACGTCACCAAAATCATTTGTTATTGATGTTGATTAATAACATTGTTGTAATAATTTGAATGCAAAATGGTTTGTCCATATCATCAGCTGTCCCTTGATTTGAGGATGATGTCTACTTAGGCTCGTGAATTTCTGCCACGGGTCTTCATGTGACTGAAAAGGCCGATTCTTGACACACAGATCTCTGAGCACATGGGGTAGGATGTCCCATGAGGTAGTAGGATCTGGAGTGCAAGACTTGCTTCCTTCTCTTTCCTTCTCGTCGCTGCTCGGCCCCATCATTAAGACGTTGTGACTCAATGTGTGATGCAGACTGATGGACAAGTTGTCGCCATTTTGAATGATTAGTAGCAAGTTCCCCCCCAGTCATTAATATCTATGCTGCCGTGCTTCAAGAAGAGTTTGAATGTCTTTGAAACATTTTCTTTGTCCTGCACTGTAGAGTTTTTGAGAGTGGAGAAAACATGATCTGGCAGGGGAGACACATTTCGGCCATCCAGACACTGTCTGCGTTTTGCTTGCATTGCTGGCTTCAAGAAGGACATAAGCATTTGTTCAGTCCTCCCATTGTATCTGGAAGATGCGGCAGAGACATTGCTGATGGAATTTCTCTAGTGCTCTTTTATGTGTCCCTGATGCACAGTCCATGTCTCGCTGTAGTACAGGAGTGATATGGGGATGACAACTGCTCTACACGAGGACATTTGTTGACTTGTGGAGGTCTTTGTTGTCAAACACTCTCGCTGCCATGGTTTATAGAAGGTTGAACTGGTGCAGCTCGTCTGTTGTTGGATCTCCTTGTCAATGGTGGCCTTTTGAGAGAAGTGGCTGCCAAAGTATGGGAAGTGCTCAACATATTTCAGAGTATCTCCTTCAACATATATGGGCGGTTGTTATAGCATAGCAGATGGTAAATGCTAAGTTCAGATGCCAGAGGGAAACTTGCAAAACAGTTGTGGCGGTTGTTTCAATTTGTATTTTTATTTTGAGTTGCGTGCCTTGAATTCAGTAGTAATAATTTCACTGAGTCGGGTTTTTTTTTTACAAAACGGAATTAAACATTTATTAATAAAAGAAATAACTTTAAGCACATACATGGGCCTGCAAATTACTACTATGATAACTCCTGGCTCTCCTAATTAATTTGACTCCCAGTTACACCCCGGTTAAAGCAACAGCAAAAACAAAATAGATTTTAACACACACCCAGGCAAAGCACAGAATACCCTGTACAGGGATATCCGTAGTGAATTGCCTTAGCTTCGGCTCTTATAGGCAGCAGCTTGGTAAATAGAGGCTGGAGGCTTTTCATGCTTATTAGATCTTGGAATGCCTTCTCCTTATACATAACCTCATCCCCTTTATACATGTTTCTCCCTTTTAAATGTAAATCCGATTGTTCCAATATGTCTTTGGACTTTACCTTTCTAATAAAAAAATCCTTCATAGCACCAATTTTATCAGTAAGTTTTGGGAAAAATAAACACACATTTTGGCTTCTTCTGGCAAGTGTAACATTTCATCTTCTTTGAAATTCAAGCTACTCTGGTTTATCTAAAAATACAAATTTTCCTTTACATCTCACATTAGCATTTCAAACCTAGCTTCTCTTATACATCAAAGCCTTCAGACCAGCGGTCTTTAATTCAATTAAGTCCCCCCTGCCACACGCACACGTGCGCACACATGTACATGCGCGCGCACACACCCTAGATCCCACTATTCCTACTTTACAATAAATCCCAATAACATTATGAAAATTATTATATTTTCATGAGAGGTGGAATATTCGGCTGACCAGGTATAGGTTGATATGAGTTTCATTTTGGCAACATTCAAGGACTGGCCAAGTTTCTTATATGCAGAATTGAAGAGATCATGAATGGCCTGTCAATCTGGTGCAGAGTAATCTACAACATTGCAGTCATCTGCAAACTGTAGATCATATATGTCTATGGAAGTAAGTTTTTAGTTTTGGCATGGAGGTGACTGAGGTTAGAGTTTTCCATCTCGGTATAATTTAATATTGATACCAGAAGGCAGTTAATCTTTGAAGTAAATAGCCACTGTCGGGTAAATTGTAAATAGTATGCGGGTATCATACAACTTGCTTGACCCCAGTCTGGATTTTGAAGGCATCTATTTCAGACCTCCCAGTCAAAACAGTTGCACTCATATCATCATGAAGCAATTGCAGGATTGTGATGAAGTTTCTTCGACATCCAAATCTTTGGAGCACAATCCACAGAGCCTTGTGATTTACTGAGTCAAATGCTTTGGTCATGTCACCGAATGCAATGAAGAGCTCCTGGTGATGTTCTCAACATTTTTCTTGGATTTACCTGGCAACAAACACCTTGCCAGAGGTTCCTCTGGATGGTCTAAAGCTGCACTGTATCTTTGGAAAGATTTCCTCAGCCATAGAAATTGAACAACTCAGGAAAATGTATGTCAGCATTTTCCCTGCTATGGACAAAATGGAAATTTCTTGATAGTTTCCACAGTGTGATTTATCTCCCATCTTGGAAATTGTTACAGTTGTCACATTCCTAAAGTTGGCCCGGTGGGGGGGTGGTAGGAAGAGTCTTTTTTCTCCCAAATCCATAGGATGAATGCATGGAGTCTTGATGTGAGCAATCACAGAATTCACAGTAGTTTTGTGAAATACATTGTATTTGATAAAGGAAATAATTTAGCAAATTGGGTGAAAATATGTCCTAGAAAAGGCCCAGTTTTTTTTGAATATTTGCTTGTTTTCTGTAATAAACCTTGCACGTCATTGTAATATTTTGGGTTAGATATTTCTAGATATTTTCTCTCGGGCAGACTTCACACCCCAAATGATCTAGATTGTCCCTTTCATTCCGAATGTCTAGTTTAAAAATAGCAAGGCCCAGCGATTACAATCGAGAATCTTTGCACTATACAACAGCTATGAGAATGCATCACCTCCTACCACATAATTATCTGGTCTTTGAAAAGCAGATTGAAAATGTTTTCAATCAGATAAAGGCTTAGGCTTTAAATCTGCAGGTGATTTATCTAAATAAAATGGGTAAATAAATGTATAGTACAAAACAGCAGTACCGATACATAAAGTAATAAAGGTAATATTTACTTCCTCTCCATACATAGGCTTTAAAACAGAAAGTTGTTTCTTGTATTATGAAACGTACTGAAATTTCAAAACTAGTATAACGTGCCTGCAGGCCAACACAACCTTAAACACAATCCCAGCCCCGGCCGTGTATTCACCATACCCCCTGACCTTCCCCTCTCCGACGCTGAACGTTCAATGCTCAGCAAAGGACTTAGTTTCATACCTTTACGCCCTCATCTCAATGAATATTGGGCTCGGCACAATGCTGAACTCTTCTTCCGCTGCCTTCGTCTCCGTGCTCACGTCTTTGGGCAGGAGTCCTCTCCCCGTTCAATGGATCCTTTTACGCACCTCCAATATTCTGCCTCCACCTGGACCCCTCCCTCTGGATTCTTACCTTCTCTTGATCTTTTCATTGAGAACTGTCGGCGTGACATTAGTCGTTGCAATTTCTCTGCTCCTCTCGCCCACTCTAACCTGTCTCTCTCTGAACTTGCCTCACACCTTTCTCTCAGATCCAACCCTGACATTGTCATCAAACCCGCCGACAAGGGTGGTGCTGTTGTTGTCTGGCGCACTAACCTCTACCTCGCAGAGGCTGAGCGTCAACTCGCAGACACTTCCTCCTACCTCTCCCTGGACCATGACCCCACCACTGAACATCAAGCCATTGTTTCCAGGACTGTTACTGACCTCATCTCATCTCTGGAGATCTTCCTTCCACAGCTTCCAACCTGATAGTCTCCCAACCACGGACGGCCCGCTTCTACCTCCTACCCAAAATCCACAAACAGGACTGTCCCGGCAGACCGATCATGTCAGCCTGTTCCTGCCCCACGGAACTCATTTCTTGCTATCTTAACTCCATTCTCTCTCCCCTTGTCCAGTCCCTTCCCACCTACATCTGTGATTCCTCTGACACCCTACATCATATCAACAATTTCCAGTTCCCTGGCCCCAACCGCCGCCTCTTCACCATGGACGTCTAATCCCTCTACACCTCCATCCCCCACCAGGATGGCCTGATGGCTCTCCGCTTCTTCCTCGAACAGAGGCCCGAACAATCCCCATCCACCACTACTCTCCTCCGTCTGGCTGAACATGTTCTCACACTGAACAATTTCTCCTTTGACTCCTCTCACTTCCTCCAAATAAAAGGTGTGGCTATGGGTACCCGCATGGGCCCCAGCTATGCCTGTCTCTTTATGGGGTACGTGGAACATACCTTGTTCCAGTCCTACTCCGGCCCCCTCCCACAACTCTTTCTCCGGTACATCGATGATTACTTCGGTGCTGCTTCATGCTCTTGTCTGGACCTGGAAAAATTTATTAGTTTTGCTTCCAATTTCCACCCCTCCATCATTTTCACATGGCCCATCTCTGACACTTCCCTTCCCTTCCTTGACCTCTCTGTCTCAATTTCTGGTGATAGACTGTCCATCAATATCCATTACAAGCCTACCGACTCCCACAGCTACCTCGACTACAGCTCCTCACACCCCGCTTCCTGTAAGGACTCCATCCCATTCTCTCAGTTCCTTCGCCACCGTCGCATCTGTTCTGATGATGCTGCTTTCGAAAACAGTTCGTCTGAAATGTCCTCCTCCTTCCTTAACCGAGGTTTTCCACCCACGGTCGTTGACAGGGCCCTCAACCGTGTCCGGCCCATCTCCCGCGCATCTGCCCTCACACCACCTTCTCCCTCCCAGAAACATGATAGGGTCCCCCTTGTCCTCACTTATTACCCCACCAGCCTCCGCATTCAAAGGATCATCCGCCACCATTTCCGCCAACTCCAGCATGATGCCACCACCAAACACATCTTCCCTTCACCCCCCCCGGCGACATTCCGCAGGGATCGTTCCCTCCGGGACATCCTGGTCCACTCGTCCATCACCCGCTACACCTCAACCCCCTCCCAAGGCACCCTCCCATGTAACCGCAGAAGGTGCAACACCTGCCCCTTTACTTCCCTCTCCTCATCGTCCAAGGGCCCAAACACTCCTTTCAAGTGAAGCAGCACTTCATTTGCACTTCCTTCAACTTAGTCTACTGCATTCGTTGCTCCCAATGCAGTTTCCTCTACATTGGAGAGACCAAACGCAGACTGGGTGACCGCTTTGCAGAACACCTTCAGTCTGTCCGCAGTCATTACCCAGACCTCCCTGTCGCTTGCCATTTCAACACTCCAACCTGCTCTCATGCCCACATGTCCGTCCTTGGCCTGCTGCATTGTTCCAGTGAAGCTCAACGCAAACTGGAGGAACAGCACCTCATCTTCCGACTAGGCACTTTACAGCCTTCCGGACTGAATATTGAGTTCAACAATTTTAGATCATGAACTCTCTCCTCCATCCCCATCCCCTTTCCGATTTTCCCCCTATTTTTTGTTTTTTCCAATAATTTATATAGACTTTTCTTTTCCCACCTATTTCCGTTATTTTTAAATGTATTTCCATCCATTAATTTATCTCTACCTTTTAGTCTTTTTCGATTCCTTCACCCCACCCCACCCCAATAGGGTTATCTGTACCTTGCTCGTCTTGCTTTCAACCCTTAATTAGCACATTCCTTTAGATAACGTCACCACCTTCAACACCTCTTTGCCCTTTTGTCTATCACATCTTTTGGTTATCTCCACCTATCACTGGCCCTCTATCCAGTTCTTTTTGTCCCACCCCCCCACCCCTTAAACCAGTTTATATTTCACCTCTTTTCTATTTTTCCTTTGTTCTGTTGAAGAGTCATACAGACTCGAAATGTTAACTGTGCTCCTCTCCGCAGATGCTGCCAGACCTGCTGAGTTTTTCCAGGTATTTTTGTTTTGGATTTCCAGCATCCGCAGTTTTTTGCTTTTATCTTAAACACAATTGTTTTGCTAGCTGAGAAGCAGGCAGTCCACTAGATCCCTAACTGACAAAACACTCTTCAATGAGCTGACTATCTCCATTCAAACCACATTAGAAGTTGAAAGGATCAAAATTCAAATTAGAAAGCTGGTACTTCCTCTCTCAATATCATTATTAAATGTATAGCTGATGTTTGCAACTACGTATAATGGTTCCCACAAATATAAAAACAGTGCAGGTCTGGCAGCATCTGCGGAGAGGAACACAGTTAACGTTTCGAGTCCGAATGACCCTTCAACAGAACTAAGTAAAAATAGAAGAGGGGTGAAATATAAGCTGGTTTAAGGGGGGGATGGGACAAGTAGAGCTGGATAGAGGGCCAATGATAGGTGGAGATAACCAAAAGATGTCACAGATAAAAGGACAAAGAGGTGTTGAAGGTGGTGATATTATCTAAGAAATGTGCTAATTAAGGGTAGAAAGCAGGACAGGCAAGGTACAGATAGCCCTAGTGGGGGTGGGCTGGGGTGAAGGAATCAAAAAAGGCTAAAAGGTAGAGATAAAACACTGATAAAAGCAAAAAACTGCAGACATTCAAAATCCAAAACAAAAACAAAAATACCTGTAAAAACTCAGCAGGTCTGGCATCACCTTTTGTCTGTGACATCTTTTGGTTATCTCCACCTATCACTGGCCCTCTATCCAGCTCTACTTGTCCCACCCCCCCCTTAAACCAGTTTATATTTCACCTCTCTTCTATTTTTACTTAGTTCTGTTGAAGGGTCATTCGGACTCGAAGTGTTAACTGTGCTCCTCTCCGCAGATGCTGCCAGACCTGCTGAGTTTTTACAGGTATTTTTGTTTTTGTTAGAGAAAAAACAATGGATGGAAATACATTTAAAAGTAATGGAAATAGGTGGGAAAAGAAAAATCTATATAAATTATTGGAAAAAAAGAGGGGATTGGAAAGGGGGTGGGGATTGAGGAGAGAGTTCATGATCTAAAATTGTTGAACTCGATATTCAGTCCAGAAGGCTGTAAAGTGCCTAGTTCGAAGATGAGGTGCTGTTCCTCCAGTTTGCGTTGAGCTTCACTGGAACAATGCAGCAGGCCAAGGACGGACATGTGGGCATAAGAGCAGGGTGGAGTGTTGAAATGGCAAGCGACAGGGAGGTCTGGGTAATGCTTGTGGACAGACCGAAGGTGATCTGCAAAGCGGTCACCCAGTCTGCGTTTGGTCTCTCCAATGTAGAGGAAACTGCATTGGGAGCAACGAATGCAGTAGACTAAATTGAGGGAAGTGCAAGTGAAATGCTGCTTCACTTGAAAGGAGTGTTTGGGCCCTTGGACAGTGAGGAGAGGGGAAGTAAAGGGGCAGGTGTTGCACCTTCTCTGGTTGAATGGGAAGGTGCCGTGGGAGGGGGTTGAGGTGTTGGGGGTGATGGAGGAGTGGACCAGGATGTCCCGGAGGGAACGATCCCTGCGGAATGCCGCCGGGGGGGTGAAGGGAAGATGTGTTTGGTGATGGCATCATGCTGGAGTTAGCGGAAATGGTGGAGAATGATCCTTTGAATGCGGAGGCTGGTGGGGTGATAAGTGAAGACAAGGGGGACCCTATCATGTTTCTGGGAGGGAGAGAAAGGTGTGATGGCGGATGCGCAGGAGATGGGCCGGACACGGTTGAGGGCCCTGTCAACGACCGTGGGTGGAAAACCTCGGTTAAGGAAGAAGGAAGACGTGTCAGAGGAACTGTTTTTGAAAGTGGCATCATCAGACAGATGCGACGGAGGCTAAGGAACTGAGAGAATGGGATGGAGACCTTACAGGAAGCGGGGTGTGAGGAGCTGTAGTCGTGGTAGCTGTGGGAGTCGGTAGGCTTGTAATGGATATTAGTGGACAGTCTGTCACCAGAAATTGAGACAGAGGGGTCAAGGAAGGGAAGGGATGTGTCAGAGATGGACCACGTTATCACCCCACCAGCCTCCGCATTCAAAGGATCGTCCTCCGCCATTTCCGCCAACTCCAGCATGATGCCACCACCAAACACATCTTCACTTCACTCCCCGGGCGGCATTCTGCAGGGATCGTTCCCTCTGGGACACCCTGGTCCACTCCTCCATCACCCCCTACACCTCAACCCCCCACCACGACACCTTCCCATGCAACCACAGAAGGTGCAACACCTGCCCCTTTACTTACCCCCTCCTCGCTGTTTAAGGGCCCAAACACTCCTTTCAAGTGAAGCAGCATTTCACTTGCACTTCCCTCAATTTAGCCTATTGCATTCATTGCTCCCAATGCGGTTTCCTCTACATTGGAGAGACCAAATGCAGACTGGGTGACCGCTTTGCAGAACATCTTCGGTCTGTCCACAAGCATTACCCAGACCTCCCTGTCACTTGCCATTTCAACACTTCAACCTGCTCTCATGCCCACGTGTCCGTCCTTGGCCTGCTGCATTGTTCCAGTGAAGTTCAATGCAAACTGGAGGAACAGCACCTCATCTTCCAACTAGGCACTTTACAGCCTTCCGGACTGAATATTGAGTTCAACAATTTTAGATCACGAACTCTCTCCTCCATCCCCACCCCCTTTCCGATCCCTCCCCCCCCCCCTTTTTTCCAATAGTTTATATAGATTTTTATTTTCCCACCTATTTCCATTATTTTTAAATGTATTTCCATCCATTGTTTTATCTCTACCTTTTAGCCCTTTTTGATTCCTTCACCCCACCCCCACCCCCACTAGTGCTATCTGTACCTTGCTTGTTCTGCTTTCTACCCTTAATAAGCACATTCCTTAGATAATATCACCACCTTCAACACCTCTTTGCCCTTTTGTCTGTGACATCTTTTGGTTATCTCCACCTATCACTGGCCCTCTATCCAGCTCTACTTGCCCCACCCCACCTTAAACCAGCTTATATTTCACCTCTCTTTTATTTTTACTTAGTTCTGTTAAAAGGTCATTCGGACTCGAAACGTTAACTGTGTTCCTCTCTGCAGATGCTGCCAGACCTGAGTTTTTCCAGATATTTTTGTATTTTTGTTTTTGTCTTGGATTTCCAGATTCCGCAGTTTATTGCTTTTATTTTTGCTTTTAATATAAAAACAATGACCATTTAATCCAATCAGCACTTAAGGCCTTGTACTCCATGAAGTGTGAATTATGAAATGTAGCCAATCTATTGTGTTTCTGAGCTTGTAGCCTTTCCCCTCTGAGGAGTTACCTGTGTGAGCATGTATTGTTATCCCATCCAATCTGCTCCTAGTAATGGTACGTCGGTAGAGTACTGAGGGGCTGTTGTTTTGCTGGAGATGGCATCTTTCACAAGGGACATTAAACAGTGGTCTTGTCTATCTGTTCAAGTTGATGTAAAAGATCCTGTTGTATTATTTGAATCCTGTTGTATTATTTGAAACTTTGAGCAGGGAGTTCTGGTTATCCTGGTCTTCGTTCCTCTTCAGCCATCTCCACCAAAATAAGCAGATTAACTGGTTATTTGACATCAAGGTTGTGAAAGGCACTATATGCATACCAGTCTTTTTTATTTGTTTCATTTTCTGTTTGAGAGGCCTTTCCATGTGGCACAATTTATAATAAAAAGTAACTTCAGAAATAAATCGTTCATTGCAAAAACACTTTGGATCTCCTGAGGATGTAAAGAGATGCTAAAATCGTTTCACATCTTCATTTAGGGTTCTATTATTTTTACGAGATATGATCAAAAGTGGCAAGTTAGTTTGGAGACAGTTTACACGTTTGAAAACTGACTTGTCAAATAAAATCGTTTCCTACACTTTATGAAGTAATTTGTAGATGCTGGTTGGTACACTAATATATCAAGATCTGTTGAAAGCTTGTCTAAAGGGTCCCTGTTGACCTATATTATTTGTTCTCCACATAACTAATCAGAATTGGGATAATGGCCTGAATTTTGCGGTCCGTGGCAAAGGGACAGTGCTCACCCCCTGACCTCTAGCAAAGTTGTCCATAAAGGTTTATTTCTGGAGGATACATTTCCCCTGTTTGGACTTTACTTTGAATTTGGTGACATTTACAAGGGAGCTGTGGTATCCAGCAACAGCTAGTCAGGCAGGCTGCTTAGCCAATGAGATCAATGACATCAAAACATGAAGTAAAAAGAATGGAGTATAATTCATATTTTGATCAAAAATTGAAATAAAGATCGGGACAAACACATGAGATTGAGAGAAGGTGAAATATCAATTTTTTTTTTAAAGTAATGCTCTTCTGTGTGGAGTCTCATTCCTTCAGGTGGAATTACTTTTTAAGGGCCAGAGAAATTGTTTAACGTTAATTGTGACTGCATACGCAGTTAAATTTGGCTACCCCTGATTGAACGAGGCCCAACATTTTCATAGGCTTTTACAGTGGGAATGGTGGGTATAAACTTGAACTTCACATCAAGTTACTACTACTGTGCTGATCATCTATTTTCAAATACTGCAACGGAATAAGGCGTCGCTGACAACAACTCCTGGGTTTTTTGTGTTTAACTGTGCACTTACACCTGAAATTGCTGTCAGTTTTACCCAGTTATAATGAGCGGTGACGGTTTTGCTTTGCCCCTACTGCAAATGGCCAGGCTTTGAGGTAATAATAACAGTGGCAGCATTGACCATTTGCAGCTGCTGGCATTCATATTTGTGCAGTTAAATGTGGAGATCGGGAAGTTGCTGTCTGATTTGACATGTTCTTCCACAAGCTTCATTAAACCTGGACCTCACCGAGAGATTTGGCATTGAAATATATGAAGCTGTGATACTCATGCCTCATTAAATACCAGAAAAGATTGGGGCTTGTCCGTTCAGATGTGAGTGAATTTTCAACATTGTGATAAGCCTTAATTACTTACAGACAACCTCTCTGACACTGAATTTACTTTTACAAATGTGGAATCTTGTTCTTAGATTTTAATTATTGTTGGAGATGTTAAAGCCTCATCCCTCTTTAAGCTATTTTTCTTTCCTCTTTATTTTACTTTCCGTACGTGATTTCACATTCACTAAGTGACCTGAACTTGTGTATAGGGAGTGCAATTTTGAAGTTTGGCAAATTTTTGTATCAACCACAATGTAGTAAATAGTGAGCAAGATAGTAGTGGACTTCAGGAGGATATAAACAAACTGGTGAATTGGGAAGATACATGGCAGATACAATTTAATACAGATAAGTGTGAAGCGATGTACTTTGGGAAAGAAAAAAACCATATAGAGGGAGTGTAACCTGAAAGTGTACTATTTTGAGGAGGGATCTGCGAGTGCTTATTCACAGTCCTTTGGCAGGGAAAGCTGATAAGGCGGTTAAGAAAGCATGTGTGCCACTTGGCTTGTAAATAGGATGATTGAATATACCTGCACACGACAACTTTTTGCCAAAATTGAGGTTGAGTTGACTTTGTGGACCACTTCAAAAATGTGACCCCACAAACAGGTGACGCAAGATCGTGTGAGGCGCTGTAAGTGTTTCTGAGGTTGAATTTGACATGCTCAGCATTGAGTATTTCATGAAGTTTGAGCAGTTGGTTTAGTGAGGTGCATTTCATTCAATAACAACTGGTAAATGTGAAATCATTGCAAGTGACATCACTGACAGAGCTATAGACTTTTAGAATGCGTTGAGAATGACATTGAGCAGTCGGGCTCATATGCAGCCTGACATCTCGGGCTGACCAAAAACCGAAATTACTCTCTCTATTTCTAATCCTTCCATGGAACTGATGACTGAGTGAGAGTTGCATTGACAGATGGGGCATTGTGTGTTTGTCACATTGTTAACAGGTTTATTGGGTAGAAGGTGGTGGGGGGGGTGTGTGCCCTTCTACGTTAGAAAATGAACAGTAATAGTGTTGTGATTTCACCCAGCCCAATGATGTCGCTTGCTGCAAATATGCCAGGTTTCTCGAGAAATCAACTCTCTGCTGTTCCTGGTTGCGATCCAGGTCTTGGGGCGCGGTGGGGGAGGAGGAGAAGGAGAACATGCGGCAGGTGTAAACGGGTGGGAAAGGTCGGTACAGAATGTGATCCAAGTCTTAAACAGGGGGAGAAAATGATTCATGTTCTCAACTAGACCATGTGCTCGCTGTCATCTGTCCTTGCCTCCTTCAAACCTGGGTCACATTTTTATTCAAGTTCCTGATCTCACGATCCCCCGCTCACGCTCCCTTTTCATGAGCTCCTGACCAACATCGTATGCAGTTACATGGCTCCAATTTTACAAGGGTGGTGAGGGGATAGGAGAACGGTGTGCTGATTCAGCCCTCCCACAATGTCAGTGGTAAAGAATAAAGGAGCAGCTAGCATAAAAAAGAAAGGGATCCAGTGAATTCACCAAAATACTTTTTGAAAAGGCTATCAGCTTCTATTTTGTTTCTGTCAGCAATCTGAGCAACTATGCTTAGTATGATTGCTAACGTAGCAAACACAATGTTTTAAAAATGCATGTTGCTGATGGTTTGCACTAGGGTCTAGAGATGTGTGAGGTACTTAGATACTGAGCCAGGTGGACCATGTTGAGTGACCATCATTAATATCCTGCTCATGGGTGATTTAATGATGAAAGTCCTCCTGGCAAAGTGTTTCAGCAGTGGCAGCTTAAGCAAGAACTATAAATTCTCTTAAGTAAGGAAACGGGGAAAACACTATCTTACAAATGAGTATGGTTTCCACAAATGAATGTGGAATTTGATTTGGAGATTTATAACTCAAAATCTAGTGAAATAAGATCTGATAGAATCTTTTGTGGGGCGTGAGTATGGCAGAAAGTGTTTATTTTAGAAACCATACTTTATAGAACTCCTAAATAATAGGGAATGGCTGTCAGATTAGTTCATCCAAAATTAATAAAGATTTCGACACACTGATTCACATTCTGGTGTAACCTCTGTGCTATCTCCTTGATTTTTTTCTCCCTTTTTAGTTTGACTCCTGCACTACTACTACTACTACTACTACATTTGCTGATTTGCTTTTTTGTTGTGGTTTGCTTCTGAGCTGTAGCCAAGAGGGTGGAAACTTGTTGATTAGAGGATGTGTGGTGAATGGGAGAAGCCAAACGATGGCACGTTGTTCATTTTCCCTTCTGCTAGGGGCCACCTCATTGTTGTAACTAAGAGTGGGGAAATGAGAAGTGGAGAAGATTTGTTATAAATCATTCCTCCACACCATGATATTATGTGCTGACTTGCCACAAATGATGGAATTATTTTTAAAAAATGGCTTGAAACACATTTGTGTTGATACTGTAATATTAAAAGTACATTTGTAAGTAACTTTCTTTTATCGGCTTCTTGCTGCTTTGGATAGTGTGTTCACAAATACTAACTTACCACCTCATTGTCAGTAGCGAAAGCTGGTTACAAAATGACCAAAAGATTGAATTTTTTGTGGTGTTGGCACTCGAAATAAAATATTTGCTGTGCTACACCACTAACACAAAAAACTTCCTCAGATATTCAGTATCATTGCCACCATGGCAACCAGTTCCACATGTTCAATAGATCTCTCTTCACTAGATAAACATATTAGCTTTACTGAAAACTGCACACAAGTAGACACAATATGAAAACTAGGCAAACCTAATAGCACTCTAAGAAAATGGGTGCTCATATTTATTTCTTAAAATGCCTCCATATGTAAGTGCATAGCCAGTACATCAGAGCCATCTTTAATTATATGACAGTATATTTTGCTATACTTCTCTACCAGTTTTCCCTCTACTTTCTATGTAGAGTGCTTATGTGATTTGTTTAAATGTATGGCCCCTTTAAAATTTGTTTTTGCATGTACGAGTGTCAATTTAAAGGGGCCGACTTATGCGTGACCTGCATGAGGACTAGGGGGACCATTATTCTCTATCTTGGCTGCCTGTGGATTATGACAAAATTAATGACTTTTGAATTTTTTTCTCAATTATTTGAACAATAGTAGATCTATGATGTTACTTCTGAACAATTTCAACATTTGCATTTCCATTACTGAATCCACAGTTGCTTTGGTGAGGAATAACAAGTAACAGCTTTGGACGATATTCTGTTGCAAAAAAGGAAAGTAATTATAAGCTGATCTTCCTTTTCAATTTCTACTAGTGTTTTCCCTGTGAGAGGTACTAGTTATGGAATAGCCCTTAATAACTCATTCTTTGCACCCAACATTGACTTGTCAACTGTTTCCAAGATCTAAATAACTCCATGGCTGAAGTACCAAAATGTATGCTATACAAGAGACGATTTACATCA
This sequence comes from Cetorhinus maximus, assembly GCF_964194155.1. Taxonomy (NCBI): domain Eukaryota; kingdom Metazoa; phylum Chordata; class Chondrichthyes; order Lamniformes; family Cetorhinidae; genus Cetorhinus; species Cetorhinus maximus. Next base: position 40,580,555 of record NC_135884.1, read on the forward strand.
GAATACATAAAAGTTACAACATGGAAACAGGCCATTCTGCCCAACCAGTCTGTGTCAGTGCTTACTGTCCATTTGAGCAGATTTACCTGTTCTGCTCCCAAGTTAGATTTTGTGCATTCACTTACTCAATATAATCTTGAATGCTGACAGTTTCTGGTTCAACCACCAATCTTGGGAGTGAATTCCACAGCCTCAACCGCATAAAGAAATCCTTTCATAATTTTAAACACTCATTGTTTTGGCCCATAATGTAGTACCCTCATGGCAAAGACCTAGTTTTTCAAAACTGTCTTTATTTATTCATACCTGATAGCAGCATATTTATTCTGTGTTGTAGCCCCTCTAAAGCTTCTATCATTCGATTAATGTGAAGCCCAGTACTACATACAATAACTCAGGTCTTAAGTTGTATGTAGGATCCTCATTAGCTTTGATACTCTCAACATCTTGTAATAAAGCCTAGAATTCCATTAACGTTTTTATGACTTTATCAGCCCAAACTGCGGCCTTTAATCCCTTTGAACCTTTACATTCAAATCTTTCTTCTTCCACAGCACTACTTCCATTCAGGCTACCAGAATGTTTCATCTCGTGCTTACTGACGTTGACTTCCATCTGCCTTTTATAAGCTTGTTCCCTCTTTACCAATATCCATGGCTTAATTTTGGCCTTACAAGACATTAGGTGCATTTATTTTTTTAAATTAAATCAAATTTCAATATCTCTCTCTTAGGCCTATATCCCAATCACTGATGTATCCAGTGAACAGAGGTACGCATAGAACTAAGCGCCATGAGGCACCACTACTAAGCTTCACTGGATGTGAGAAAATGCCCTTAATGGTTTCTATCATATAACTAATTTTTAATCCAGTTTGCTGTCTTCCCTGTAAATCCACACCCATTAATCTTTAATAATCTCTCCCAAATCCATGTACACTAATCACTGAATTTTCTCCATCTATTATGCTTGCTAATTCCTCAGAGAATTGAGATTTGTCAAGCTTGATTGTCCTTTTGAAATCAGTACTGGCAGCATCTAATTCTTTTTGCCCTCAATCCAAATATGTAATAATTTCACCCTTAAAGATTGCATAGAACATCCTACCACTAATGTTAAACTAACTAATTATCTGGATTAGTTGTGTTCCTTTCTAAAAACAGATACTACCGTAGCTGCTGTCCAGCCCTCCAGTGCACGTTCACACTTGAAGTCCTGAAGTACTTTAACACCTTGGAAATTGCCTCCGCGTTCCCAGGATTACAGGGTGTATTCCCTGGTGTTTTGTCTTCCTTGAGTTTAACTAATTTATCTAAGATTTCCTTTTTTATTCATCGGATGAACTTTTTTGCTTTTATGGCCCTTTCTTGTGTCTGACTTATTTCCTAAGATAAAATCAAAAAACTGCGGATGCTGGAAGTCCAAAACAAAAACAAAAATACCTGGAAAAACTCAGCAGGTTTGGCAGCATCTGCGGATAGGAACACAGTTAATGTTTTGAGTCCGAATGACCCTTCAACAGAACTAAGTAAAATCTGGTTTAAGGGGTGGGGGGGGTGGGACAAGAAGAGCAGGATAGAGGGCCCCAGTGATAAGTGGAGATAACCAAAAGATGTCACAGACAAAAGGACAAAGAGGTGTTGAAGGAGGTGATATTATCTAAAGGAATGTGCTAATTAAGGGTAGAAAGCAGGCCGAGCAAGGTACAGATAGCTCTAGTGGGGGTGGGGTGGGGGGAAGGGATCGAAATAGGCTAAAAGGTAGAGATAAAACAATGGATGGAAATACGCTTAAAAGTAATGGAAGTAGGTGGGAAAAGAAAAATCTATGTAAATTATTGGAAAAAACAAAAAGGAGGGGCAAAATCGGAAAGGGGGTGGGGATGGAGGAGAGAGTTCATGATCTAAAATTGTTGAACTCAATATTCAGTCCGGAAGGCTGTAAAGTGCCTAGTCGGAAGATGAGGTGCTGTTCCTCCAGTTTGCGTTGAGCTTCATTGGAACAATGTAGCAAGCCTAGGACGGACATGTGGGCATAAGAGCAGGGTGGAGTGTTGCAATGGCAAGCGACAGGGAGGTCTGGGTAATACTTGCGAACAGACCGAAGGTGTTCTGCAAAGCGGTCACCCAGTCTGCGTTTGATCTCTCCAATGTAGAGGAAACTGCATTGGGAGCAACGAATGCAGTAGACTAAGTTGAGGGAAGTGCAAGTGAAATGCTGCTTCACTTGAAAGGAGTGTTTGGGCCCTTGGATGGTGAGGAGAGGGGAAGTAAAGGGGCAGGTGTTGCACCTTCTGTGGTTGCATGGGAAGGTGCCGTGGGAGGGGATTGAGGTGTAGGGGGTAATGGAGGAGTGGACCAGGGTGTCCCAGAGGGATGCTGGAGTTGGCGGAAATGGTGGAGGATGATCCTTTGGATGCGGAGGCTGGTGGGGTGATAAGTGAGGACAAGGGGGACCCTATCATGTTTCTGGGAGGGAGGAGAAGGCGTGAGGGCCCTGTCAACCACCGTGGGTGGAAAACCTCGGTTAAGGAAGAAGGAGGACGTGTCAGAGGAACAGTTTTTGAAAGTGGCATCATCAGAACAGATGCGACGGAGGCGAAGGAATTGAGAGAATGGGATGGAGTCCTTACAGGAAGCGGGGTGTGAGGACTTGTAGTCGAGGTAGCTGTGGGAGTCGGTAGGCTTGTAATGGATATTGGTGGACAGTCTATCACCAGAAATTGAGACAGAGAGGTCAAGGAAGGGAAGAGAAGTGTCAGAGATGGACCATGTGAAAATGATGGTGGAAATTGGAAGCAAAATTAATAAATTTTTCCAGGTCCAGACGAGAGCATGAAGCAGCACCGAAGTAATCATCGATGTACCGGAGAAAGAGTTGTGGGAGGGGGCCGGAATAGGACTGAAACAAGGAATGTTCCACATACCCCATAAAGAGACAGGCATAGCTGGGGCACATGTGGGTACCCATAGCCACACCATTTATTTGGAGGGCCTGTTCTTTTACCTGCATCAGTTCTCTTTGTTCTCTAACCAAGTTTATCTGACTCATAAACTACTTTTTATACCTTTCCCTGTCCAGAAGACTATTATTCATTTTTAATAAGCTTTTAAAATACATTTTTAATGTAACTTGCCTACACCCCATAGAACCATTATGGTTTTCTCCCTTTGAAGGTTTCACAATGAGCAGGTTGTACAATGTCCATACAAGGACTATTTTTAAAGTCACACTTCCCTTGCATGTGCACTAATCTTCAGCACATTCTCCAATTTTAACTAACTTTTGAAAATGCAGCACCAGCAAACCACAAGCTCTAAACTTAATAAGGTCCTGTACTTAAAATGTTATTTAGGAGCAACCTGAATTAGCAACAGAGATAAGAACAAAAAGCTAAAAGCTACTGCGGATGCTGGAAATCCAAAACAAAACAAAAACAGAATTACCTGGAAAAACTCAGCAAGTCTGGCAGTATCGGCGGAGAAGAAATCAGTCAACGTTTCGAGCCTCCATGGCCCTTCGGCAGAACTGCAGCATAGTTTCAACAAGGGAGAAATATAAATTGGTTTAAGGTGGGTGGGGGGGCGGGGGGGAAGAGACACATTGAGGGTGTGGTGTGAGCAGATAATCAAAAGATGTCAGAGACAAAAGGGTCAAAGAGGTGTTGAAGGTGGTGGTCTTTGAGAAAAGTGCTAATTAAGAATGGAATACAGGATATTCAAAGTACAGCTCTAGTGGGGGTGGGGTGGAAAGACTAAAGGTTTTAGTTTTAGATTTAAAAATAATGGAAATAGGTGGGGAAAGAAGAATCTATATAAATTATTGAAAAAAAAGCGGGTGGGGGGGGAAAAGAAACGGGGTGGGGATGGGGGGAGGGGGAGTTTAAGATCTAAAGTTGTTGAATTCAATATTCAGCCCAGAGGGCTGTAAAGTGCCTAGTCGGAAGATGAGGTGCTGTTCCTCCAGTTTGCATTGGGCTTCACTGGAACAATGCAGCAAGCCAAGGACAGACATGTTGGCAAGAGAACAGGGTGGAGTGTTAAAATGGCAAGCGACAGGGAGGTTTGGGTCTTTCTTGCGGACAGACCGCAGGTGTTCCGCAAAACGGTCGCCCAGTTTGCGTTTGGTCTCTCCAATGTAGAGGAGACCGCATTGGGAGCAACGAATGCAGTAGACTAAGTTAGGGGAAATGCAAGTGAAATGCTGCTTCACTTGAAAGGAGTGTTTGGGCCCTTGGACGGTGAGGAGAGAGGAAGTGAAGGGGCAGGTGTTGCATCTTCTGCGTGGGCATGGGGAGGTGCCATAAGTGGGGGTTGAGGAGTAGGGGGTGATGGAGGAGTGGACCAGGGTGTCCCGGAGGGAACGATCCCTACGGAATGCCGTCAAGGGGGGTGAAGGGAAGATGTGTTTGGTGGTGGCATCATGCTGGAGTTGGCGGAAATGGCGGAGGATGATCCTTTGAATGCGGAGGCTGGTGGGGTGATAAGTGAGGACAAGGGGGACCCTATCATGTTTCTGGGAAGGAGGAGAAGGCGTGAGGGAGGATGCGTGGGATATGGGCCAGACACGGTTGAGGGCCCTGTCAACGACCGTGGATGGAAAACCTCGGTTAAGGAAGAAGGAGGACATGTCAGAGGAGCTGTTTTTGAAGGTAGCGTCATCAGAACAGATGCGATGGAGGCGAAGGAACTGAGAGAATGGGATGGAGTCTTTACAGGAAGCGGGGTGTGAGGAGCTGTAGTCGAGGTAGCTGTGGAAGTCGGTAGGCTTGTAATGGATATTGGTGGACAGTCTATCATCAGAAATTGAGACAGAGAGGTCAAGGAAGGGAAGAGAAGTGTCAGAGATGGACCATGTGAAGATGGTGGAGGGGTGGAGATTGGAAGCAAAATTAATAAATTTTTCCAGGTCCCGACGAGAGCATGAAGCAGCACCGAAGTAATCATCGATGTACCGGAGAAAGAGTTGTGGGAGGGGGCCGGAGTAGGACTGGAACAAGGAATGTTCCACATACCCGATAAAGAGACAGGCATAGCTGGGGCCCATGCGGGTACCCATAGCCACACCTTTTATTTGGAGGAAGTGAGAGGAGTTAAAGGAGAAATTGTTCAGTGTGAGAACAAGTTCAGCCAGACGGAGGAGAGTAGTGGTGGATGGGGATTGTTGGGGCCTCTGTTCAAGGAAGAAGCTAAGGGCCCTCAGACCATCCTGGTGGGGGATGGAGGTGTAGAGGGATTGGACATCCATGGTGAAGAGGAAGCGGTTGGGGCCAGGGAACTGGAAATTGTTGATGTGACGTAAGGTGTCAGAGGAATCACGGATGTAGGTGGGAAGATGTTTCCCTACCTCTGGGTCATCTAACGACTGGCCCATCTCTTAATAGTAAGACTTATAGAGTCAGTTATTCTGTATTTCAGTTCCTGCATGTTGGACTGCAGTACATTACTTAAGAGACTGCTGCACGGAGGTGATTGAGACATTAAAATGAGGTGCCATCTGCTCCTTTAAGTGCATGTAAAGTGACACTATATCAGAGGAGGGAAGTTCTCTTTTTTATCCTAGCTGATATTTATCCTTCAACTGAAATCATTCAGAACAGCTTATCTGCTCATTATCACAGTATTGTTTTGAGGACTTTGCTGTATACAAATTGGCTACTGTGTTTCCTAACATTGTAATAATGACTCCAGTTGAAATGCTTAAAGCGCTTTGTGAGCCTCCTTTCTTTTTTAGCAACTTTAGGGATAAACTACACATCTGTTTTCCCTTTTTGTTCGTAGTCCATAAGCACAAACACTTCGGTATTTCTGATGAATCTCAGTTGGAGCCAGAGAATTTCTCCATTTGCAATATTACCTTATTCTACTATTTCTTATTTCCTGGCAAAGGTAGTCACCCCACCCAACCTATCAAGTTTGCTATCCTTTCCAAATCATGTACATTGAGGTTTCTGAAATTCAGATCTATCCTCAAAATTCATTTATTTTTGTGAGGGCCATCATCTCAAGGTCCTGTCACAAAAATCCTTCTAGAATCAACAGGAATAAATAGCTTCATATTATTTTGGGATTTTATGTCTCCTGATTTGATTCTTTTGTGGTGAAACGGACTGAACAGGTGCACTGTTGCTAGTATTTAAAGTGAGGTTCTCACTGTTTTCTATCTGTATTTTGTAGCCTGGTCTGACCAGTTTAAAGGAATGCTGAGTGCTTTCTCCATATTGGCAGTAAAAGGTTTTACATGGTTAGGAGTTTGAACACCTAAGCTCAGCATATTGAGAGGGAGCTCGTACAAATGTGGCAGCCTTCTGCAGGAAAACCTCATGGTTTGTTTTAATTTTTAAGACGCACAGCTTAGTTACCTTACCTCATTCTCTAACCATTTAAATGTCTCACGACAGGTGGTAGGTGAACCCCTTACAAAGGCTGGCAACCCTTCCTTTTCCAAAATCATCTTTAAAAAAAATGTATACCTTATTCATAAATTATCTGGAAAAACATTACAAAACATTTCTAAATCGCCATCACAAGAAGTGCAATCCGATTCAACTTTTACACATGGATCACGAAGTGCTTCAATGCAATCAATGAATATTACGATAATTTCAATATGATCATTACAGACAATCAGACAATGGTATTGGAGTTATCATCATACATCATGTTGCACTCTGAGGTGCTTCAATACAATTATAATATAATTAGTAATCAATTCATACATTCATTGTGAGCTGTGCAGCCCGAGGGACTCTAAACAATTCCCAGCCCCTCGGTGCATTATGGCTCCTGCATACCCATAGTGTTCACAAATTGTCTCACTTTGGAAAGGCCAAGGAAACTGTCTTGAACCACCCCATTAGAGATGTTCCGCTCAGGTGGCATCTGGGGGTTCATGCAAGGAACGAGCTTTGAATTGTTCTCTGTTGGAGAAGTCTCGCCGATCCTCTCCCCCTCTGGGGCGTTGCTGCTCCCAGCTTCCCGGAGCTGGGGTGCGCTGAGCGCTTCACTGCTCCCAGATTCCTGGGGCTGCGGTGCGCTGGCCTCTTTGGGTTGTGGGCAAAGTTGGAGTGCGCTGCTCTCCTCATTGTCTCCAATGTTCTGGAGTTTGGATGTCTCGTCCTCCAACTCCCTAGAGCTTTGCTACTTCTTCTGTAGGTGCTGCCCTTGCCCTTCTTCGTCCAAAGAGCAGCTGCCCTTGTCATCCATCTCGGATGGGAGACGCCTCTTGCCACTTGTCTGGGAAGTGGCTTGGTCCCTTCTTAGCCCCTTCTTCTTTTTGGCTCTCTTTACCAACTGCCACTCCCCCTGCTGATTTTCTGCTGCTTCCTCCTCCATTGATTCGCTCTCTTGAGGAGTGGGAGGTTCAGGGGGCAGTGCAGTTGATTGGCTGTCTGCTGCCTCAATCTTTTCCTCCACCTTGTCTCTCTCCATGTCCTCCTTTGTCCTATTGTTCTCATTGGGGGCCTTGGTGGTTGGGGGGTTGCAAGTGTCCTTGGTAGTAGTGACAGGAAGCATTTCCTCTGCTTCCCCCTCGTTGGCTTTGGCTGCCTGTGCATAAGTGAGGCAACGTTTGGGGCAGGTCTTGTAGAGGTGGCCTGCCTCACCACACAGGTTGCAGCACTTAGTCTGTATGCAGTCCTTTGTCTGGTGCCCTTCCTGCTTGCAGTTCTTGCAGAGGACGGTGCTGCAGTTGGCCGCCACATGACCAGACTTGCCGCATGAGCGACCAAGTTTGGCCTGCCCAGCGTAGACTAGGTAGCCATGGCTTTCCCCTATAGCGAAGCTGGAAGGAGGGTGGATGGTGGCTCCCTTACCATCGGCCTTGAGTGTGACCTTGACCTGGCGTTTGCTTGTCCAAATCCCGAAGGCATCTTTAGCCTTGGTGCGGCTCCCAACCTTGTCGATGTACCTGGCGAGGAAGGTGAGCCCATTGGCGACAGGGACGTGGGGGTTGTATAGGTGCACAGTCACCACACAGCCTCGTTGCAACGGCAGAGCAAGAGCGACTCCACCATCAGGGTCTTCATCTCCGGCTGGTCTCTCTTCTCCTCGAACACCTTCAGGAACTTGACGCAAGCAGCCACACTCCTGAAGGTCACGTCGCAATATCCAGCGCTGGGGAAGTCTTGCAGACAGTAGATCTCTGCAGCTTCGAATCCACACGACTTCAACAGGATCTGCTTGATGAAGAAGGCACGATCCATGGGTGCTCGTCCTTCACTGTCCTTCACCGCCACCCTAACGGCATTACGTACCCCATGGTTTGGGGCTCGACTGGTTATCCTTTTCCAAAATCATCTGAAATGTGTATATATGCCACAAGAAGCATAAATAATCCTTATCTGATCCTTGAGGATTATGCCTGCCAGCACTTCCACTCTCCAACTTTTGGCTGACCCTTGTCCTCTCAAACCTTCAGATGGGTTGTCCAATTTGGGCCAGCCAGGCTGAAAAATACTGGAATAAAATATCTACCAGCTGTAAACAACTGTCTGTTAAGCTCAATGAGGCTGGCAATCAAACAGAATTTAGACCAGTTCCATATGTTTGTATTCCAATTGAATAGCTTTGTCTCGACCCTTGAGCAAATGACTGGCTAATTGTTGCAACTATTGTATCAGGAATAAACTAGGGTATGTTTTCTGGGTGGAGTTGGCTTTTGATTGCATTGTGTTAAGACATTAAAAAAGCACTATTTATAGTTGTTAAAATCAATGTGAATGTTGGACTCTCAATGTGAAAACCCATAGTAAAACTGTCAACATTTACCAACAGTACCAGTTTTGTCTGTAGGTTATAGTCCAACAGTGTGAAATGGATGTTAAATGGCCCATCATGGTTAATGGATCAGGAGCAAATGTTCCTGATTAAATTATTATTGATCAGGTTACAATATCTAAGCCACCCTGATTGTATGCCAGAATATTTTTTCCACTCTTGAGTTTCTGGTCAACTATAAATAAGGAACTCTGCTATAATGGTTTTAAAAACAGCTAGATTGAGCCCCTAATGATTCCTAGGCAGTATAAAAGATGCAAAATTTGTGGGTTTTTTGACTGTGAACCGTCAGCATTCACCATCAGTACCTCTCTGAATTTAGTCACAACTTCCGGATTTGGCACAAGCACAGATGAATCTCAGAATTGTTGGAACACGGAACTGGCTCTCTGAATGAGCAATTCACCTAGTGCCATTCCCAGGCCTTCTCCCTGTATTCCTGCACATTCTTCTTTTTCAGATAACCCAATTCCTTCTAGAATGCCTTGATTTGAACCTCTACCACGATCTCAGGCAGTGTATTCCAGATCGTAACCACTCACTGCGTGGAACAGTTTCTCCTCATGTTTCCATTGCTTCTTTTGCCAATTATCTTAAATCTGTGTCCTTTCATTCATGAGGTGTAAATCTCCTTCCGTGCCCGGTGGGCGCCGCGGGGACTGGGGTGTTTTGTTGACCCCTTTAATCACATTTTGGTTTAATGTTTGTAAGTTTCCTTTAAACCTTGTCCTTGGTTTTACAGCTGACCTGAATTAGGGGCTGTGCTTGATTTATCCCTTGTTATTGTTAATTTAGTTAATTGTTTTGACTCGAAAAATGAGGTGTAAATCTGAAGGTGTAGTCAATCATTCAGTGCTCTGCTCCACCATAGGCTGTTCTTAAACGCCCCTCCCTAAGTCACCAGTTAGTTAAACTGTTGATCTGGTGAGATCTACCCCCTTTCTGCTCTCATTATTGTTGGCAAATCCATAGCTAGGTAAACCTTGTTCAGTGAGATGTAACCATTTTTAATGGCAATCTGTGTAATAATTACTGCTGAACAACTGATCTGACCCTGAAAAAGATAATTTTGTATTTGTGGAATGTTAAGTGTCTCCATTATGATTAATTACTAGACTTAAATCATTAAAATTTCTTTAATTAAAATTGAGCTTCTACCGTCCCAATCCTTTTGTTCTTTGTAATTTTTTTAAGAAGTGATTTCATTATTAATGCTTTACGTTTCCTGGCTTGTTGCCTGACAATTCTTCTTATGATTGGCTGCTTAGACTGCTTGATGACATCACTACAGCTCAACGCTGAGAATCCCCATTAAACAATGCTGCAATCAATTGCATTATCAAAGGTTAGAGTTCTTACCACAGAGAGCACTAGATTTTTCAGCACAGCTTTCTTCGAGGTCAGCAGAGAGTATCCCTGTGCTTCATCACTGACTGGGCCAAACCTGGGCCAAAATATTCAGCACTTACTGACCTTCTGTTGATCATATTGTCTCCAATTCACAAGCTGAATCCAATGTCAGAACAACCCAGGATAGCTATGGATAAATGAATTTCATTTAATGTCTTTTGAGAGGGGGGTAAAAAATTCCTGGTCCAATAACCAGTGCCCCCTCTAAGATATGCAGGTGTGTGGCTGCAGTGCAATCTGGCCCATACTATGTAGTGTAATAAAGAGGCTATGCACAACAAGGAAAAATTAGCAGAATACTGGCTACTAGAGAACCTGTTCCCTTCCCTTGATTAAGGAGATTTTGACCACTTTCATATTTTAGGGAAGACAAATCCTTCTCACTCCACCACCCCCTCCCCCCGCCATTGCATTGTTCCCTGAGATAGTAAAACCAGCACTACGTGTGGCTGCAACAAGCAAGTACATTTGTTTAAAGATTATTTACATATATGCAGAGCGAGTTTCCCTCTTGACCCCACTTTCATAGAACACAAGTGACTGATGACCAGCCATCCCTTCCTTTGTGCCAGCTTTGAGTCTAACCACTGAAGAGTTTTCTGTCCAGTCCTCACTGACTTGGTGCCACATTCAGTCAAATGTTGCCTTGATGTCAAGGGCAGTGACCCTTCCTCTCTGGAATTCAGCTATGTCCAAGATTGGACCAAGGCTATGATAGCCTAATGATGTAGGCAATGCTATGAAAGTAGGTGATCTTCATGACGGAGAGCATATCGGCTCAGATGCTCAGGTATGGGTGACTTAACAAACTTGTGAACAGTCTGCAATCTGGTCAGCTTGAGACAGTGAATGGAGAGGAGAATAGAACTCATGGCAAAGATGCAGAATTTGCGTTGAGAGCTGACGGTGATGGCTTCAGTATTCCCAATGTTTAATTAGAGGAAATTGTGGCTCATCCAATAGTGGATGTTTGATAAGCAGTGGGAGGCTGAGGCAGATGATGGAGTGATAAGAGTTGGGTGTTATCATCATACATAATGGAGCTTCCCCATGGCCATGGATGATGTCATTATGAGGCACGTAGATGAGAAAGAGGAAGTGGGGACCAGCAACAGACCTAATGGTGCAGGAAGAGAGGCCATTGCTGGAGGTATTCTGTATTGGTAAGATTGGAACTAAGTGAGGATAGAAATAAACTGGAGAATATGTGGTTGAAGGTGTCAACAAAGGTTAATACAGCATCATTACTGTCAGAGGATGTAATTTGTGACTTTAATTAGGGATGTTTTGTTGCATTGACAGGGATAGAAACCTGATCGGAAAGATTCAAATGTGGAGATGGAGAAACTAGAAAAAGATGCAGGACAGGTTGAAGGGTGAAAAGCAGCTTTGATAGCAGAACAAATAGTCTGAACCTTGGTGACAATTTCACTGTGTAGGTCATAATATTCTATCCCAAAATTATATTGACCGCTATGGCCCTGTGGGGAAAACCCAATCGGAAAATTCAGCATTTTCCTGTGGTACCATTTCTTCCTAACCTTAAAACAAATTGGTGTAGCCAAAGTGAACTGCCCTTTGAGTAGTATTTGCTGGCCTCTGCTGCTCAGTTTGTCTTTTGTACCAGAGTTCCTTTTGCTAATCACTGTCCGGTGACACGTGCTGTGTGTGTGTGGCTGAGGATGGGAGCAGGATCAGCTGTGATGCCTGCTGACACTTGCCTCTTGGTTCGTTCATGAAGAATAACCTCGAATGAGGCACCAGAGGACTGCCCTTGCCTGAGATGGAATTATAACTTCTGGGTGAGGAGGAGAAAAATATCCTTCTTAACAATTTAAAGGAAGCTTCATAAAATGGCGGTTATTTAAATTTATCAGAAATTTATTAGATACTTTATTTTCCATCTTTAGATAAATATGCACTGATGTACAGCAGGTGTGCAGGGATTAAAAGATTAGCCTGCTGGTTGCCTATTTACACGCTGATGGTTATTTGGAGCTATTAACAGTTCATTGCTGGAATACAAGTAAAGCTATTTTTAATATATTTTGAACCTGAATTACATGTGTAAACATAGGGATATTAAATTTTAGGTGGCTGTATTTAAAATGGTACAAATCGATACAGATTCTGTGGTAACATGGTGTTAATATCACAGTTTGAGCAGGCATATTTTCTTGCAAGCAGTTTGGCTTTTCCTCTGTGTTCATATTCGACATAAAAATACTTAAAACATGACTGATATGTTGAATACGTTGTTTTAAGATGTCTGATTTGTTGAATGTGGTACTTGTATAGGTTACATGTTTTATGTAGACTAATGCTTTGATTCAGCTCATTGTTGTGCTAGATAATCTGTCCCCTCTCATTTATATAAAATACAGGTATGTACAGCTATGTATGAGATCTGAAAATGTGGCATGGTGGTAATGTCATTGGACTAGTAATCCAGAGGCCCAGGATAATGCCAAGGCGATACAGGTTCAAATCCCACCACGGCAGCTAGTGGAATTTTAATTCAGTTAATAAATCTGGAATATAAAGTGTGTCTCAGTAATGGCAACTATCATCGATTGTAAAAACCCATTCAGTTCACTAATGTCCTTTAGGGAAGGAAATCAGCCACCCTTATCCAGTCTGACCAATGTGTGACTCCAGACACTCAGCAATGTGGTTGACTCTTAACTGCCCCCTCAAATGGCTTAGCAAGCCATTCAGCTTGAGGGCAATTAGGGGTGGGCAACAAATGCTGCCCTTGCCAGTGATGCCCACATCCCATGACAGAATAAAGAGGAAAAAACAGAATGCTGGAAAAACTTATTAGGTCAGGCAACATCTCTGGAGAGAGAATTGGTATTTCAGGTTGATGATCCCTCGTCAAAACTCAGCAACCTGAAACTATTACTCTGTCCACAGATGTTGCCTGGCCGACTGAGTATTGCAGCATTTTCTGTTTTTTATTTGATTTCCAGCATCCAATAGTATTTTGCTTTTGAATGTACAATATCTTTCTCTTTCCTTCCTTGTCCTCTATCTGAGTGTAATGTGTGTTTGTATCTTTATTATAGTTTAAATGTCTTGTGTATGACACGTACTTCCTGTAAATGTTGCAATTATTTCCTGTCCTTGTTTTCTTTGTTACTTTTTTTCTGTCTGTAACAGTTTAAAACCTAGAATTTCATCCCTAGCTCAGCCTCTGAGGACAATAGGTGGTGCTGTTCTTCCATTCCGAGTGCCCATGCTCTTTTTCATACTCCCCACTCCCGATTCTTCCCATTATAAAAGCCACTGTCACTGCATTTCCAACTACTCTATTGCTTTGAGTTTTGAGGTGCTGAAATAGTAAAAATGCAACAGATTTAAAGAATCTTTTAGCCAGCAAATGTGTCTGTCAATTTTCATAGGAACATTTGCAGTCGTCTTTTCACTGTTCGTGCACCTTAGGATCTTCTCCCAGGATTTCCACACCCAACAAACACTCTCCCTAATGAAATCCATACTTTGCTACTCTGCTAATTCCATCTCATTGTTCCTATGCCCCACAAACATTTCTGATGCCATTGTGCCTCCAACACCTCCATTCTGCACCTTCTTCCACACTCCAATGAGCCATTTCTATTTTTTTTTACCTGCCCCTCTCCCTTCCCACAGGCCATGATTTTCTGTTCTCTTTCCCACCCCCCCAAACCAATACATATGCGCGCACACACACACACATCTTCTCTTGGTTTGGAACGTTTAGTTTTATCAGGATCACTTTTTTTGTAATTTCTACAAAACTGTGTTCTTGCAAAGTATTTATTTTGTATAATATACATTGTGTATTTTAAGTGTATTCTCCCAGCTTATTATAGTGCCCCATCAAGTACATCATCAGCATTTCCTGCCTGAATTTAGGACAGCAAGTTTTCAACATTTTATTCTAGCTCATTTACACTGATGTGCCTTATATCTTTTTTAAAAAAGATTGCTGAATCATTGCATTACCCCTTTTTCATGTCTACATTTGCTGTGGTGAGTAAGCAAAAGTGCATCAGTGAAATATCATTTTGTTACTTCTCCAGATAAGCTTGTACTTAACTGAGGTTGAATATTCAGCATTGCCAGTGTTAATGGTCAGATGAATATACCTCTGCTTTGTATCAAGGAGTTCCTTTTTGGATTTAGATCTCCCTAAACCTGAGTGGAACTGAAGCAGTTTGTGTCTTGATGTTGAGTTGCTGCCTTTAGTTTCCATCTTGGAGTTTGCTATAATACTGTAATGTGTTTCACATGGGCATGCACAATACAGCTTGTCTGATTCATTTGGCATTACGTAGGACCAAGGTTTAACTGTGTTGTTTGCAGTGTTTGACCTGGATAATGTGGTCACATGACTGTTACTGGTGAGATTATTTGCAGCAGCAGTTTACTAGTTAGTATTTTGGCTTACTTGGTGGAGGAGCAGGAGAAGCTGTTCACAGGAGAATCCACAAAATACCTGCTGCTTTCTGTGCTTGTTGATCTTCCTATTCTGATGTGTAATCGAATGTTTTTATCATCAATAATGATTTTAAAGTAATTTGCTTTACTAAGAATGTAGCTAATATTGTCCTGAAAATTATTTAACTCTATTTACAATATCTGTTCTTAAAATGTTAACCGTTTTATGAAATGATGGAAAACTATATCATTCATTAGTCATCTTGCAATAACGCCTGTGTTTCTTAAAATATAAAGTTACCTCGAAATTAATGTACATGTAATTTACTGCTGAATAAAGCACAAAATACACTTGGTTCACACTGGAGATTTTCATTTCTGAGCATGATATGGAAACTTGTAGCTATAAAGTAAAAGGTAATTTAATCTTGGTTATCTTTTTACAGATATGCCAATATTTGGTCACTGTCCAGCGCATGATGATTTTTATCTGGTGATGTGTAATCATTGTAATCAGGTTGTAAAGCCCCAGGCCTTTCAAGCACATTATGGTGAGTTCACAGTTTACTCAATACATTGTAAATACATGTAGTCGCTAGCTTATTTTACTCAACATTGCATCCTTGGTTTTATATTAGTATATGCAGATAAATTTCCTGTAATTTTTCCCTCAGTGCAAGATGTCCCACGTGATATTTTGCCTCTGACATTGTGTACCCATTGTTCTTTTACAACCTCATCTGTTTAGTTGACTTGCCTTTGACAAATTGCTACCATGAAGGGCAGGAAAAGCTTGGTATGAAAAATGGCAGATTGTTAGGGGGTGAATTATAGACACTGCTTGCTTTGTTGATTTCAATAAAGCTTGTGTGCCCTTTCCCCAAAATTAAATCAGAACTGCATGCAAATCATAATTAACTTTAACTAGTGCTCAAAATGGAGCAGTATTTTCAGGTGATATAGCAGGACTTCTGAATAAGTACAGGTTTTGCCATCAGTTAAATTTGATGTCTAACTTAACCATGAGATTTACTCTGACGGAATGTCATACAGGCAGTGTTGTCAGCTCTGGCTGGATGCATTCCTGGAGGCGTTGATGCATGGCCTTCTCTCTCCTCCGGCCACTGGCGCCACCCTCACATTCTTTTCCCCTTACCCCCCAAATTGGTCATCCAACATATCCATCGTGGAGCTCCGCCTTCCCACAGCAAATTGGAAATCAAACTCTTTACCCAGTTGGACGTTTGTTGCCTGCCAATCAAACAGCCTCTTCTTTCCCATCACCAATATTTTTTATAATAAACATATGTTTGAAGTAAATTATTCTTTTTAAATTCCGGTATGATTTTTCTCCTGGAATTGCTCCCAGCAATGTACTGGAGATTAATCTTCAATTCCTGAAGACTCCAGGGCAATCCTGGAGGGTTGGGAACTCTACATATAGGGTAAATGGCAATGCTCAGCAGGAGGTGCACTATTTTACTATAATTTTGTTGTTGTCAACAAGTGCGATGAGAAAAATTGAGACGTTTTCGAGAAGTTGATGCATTATGCAAACCTTTTTAATATAGATGTGTCTTTATATTTTGAAATGCTTTTTATGGGCAGCTTGTGATTGTCAACAATTTTGTCTTTAATTTATGGAACCAAGTCATGCTACTATCAATATCCCTGTTCTTGGGTCTAAGTTTAATGTTCAGTGGTGTCTTCATTTTGTAATAGGATGACCCCAGGAGCTTGGTTTAGTTTCCTTTCATGATGGATGAGTCTATTTTAGCTGAGATGGTGTATTATAAAATATGGCATGCAAATTTCTGCTCCATTACTGTTGTTATACTTTAAAGCATTTTTATATGTTGCACAGGTTTATCATTGCTATGTAGAGAACATAAAGTACTCCAGGCATCACCAGACTAATTAAAGTTACTTGAACAATCCAAAAATTTCTGTATAAAAGGGAAGTAGATTTTTTTCATGACTGGCACTTCGATTCAATACCATTATAATCATAAACATTTTGAGATAAGCCATGGTTTCTAGCTGTATTAATGTCTCCTGAAAAATCAATGTGGTGTGCTGGACTGATGCAGGTGGTGACACACTTTTAGGGCCATCACATTCTACCTGTATGTCTTTAAGATTGTTGACAGCAGTATAATTCACCACACTGGGAAATCCAGCAATTATGTAAAATATTTGTTGTCTGGCCTTCTGATGCTTTTCCTACACTACTTGAAAGAAACTGCAACTGCTAATCCTTGATTGCCGCTTCCGTCACTTCCTGGTGTTTAGGCTAAGAGGCAAAACAAGTAGCTGCTATGACTTCTACAGCCATAGGCAGGTCAGTAGCCCAATCTGTTGTCGACAAACATTTTCTCTACTGTTTAATCTAAAACTTCTTGTGCATTGCGTAGATAAAACTAGACAATTCGTTCTTAATAGGCGCAATAATTCACATGGATATGTGAAGTTTTGATTTCCCTCTCCCTTCATGCCAGCATCTCCTGTTCTCCACACACACCCACCCACCCACCACCCCCCTGCCCCGTTTCTCTGCATGCTGCAAGTATTACGATTATTGTTGCAGGTTGAAAAGAATTTTCAAAGGCTTGTAGCTCTGGTTTTAGGCCATTTTAAAATGTGTAATAAAGCAGACTAGGTTGTGTAAATCTATCCACTGACACTGGGTAGATAATAGCCTTTGGGACTCTCGCTCTCCTAACTGTACTCTCCCTTACTACCACTGCATTCCATTTTACAATTTGAATGGCCCCTGTATTACAGTGCTGTGATCAGTTTGCTTGTCTCTTTCCGCCCCCCCCCACACCCCCCTGCAGTCCCTGCTGTCATCCACACAGGATGCAACAACCTCGTAGTTGTTGGACAAGTGTGGGAGCTGAGGCTCCTCCAATGTTACCTTCTGGGTAACTGTATTTCTATTCATACCCTCCTGTCCCTGACCTGAAATATTTAACCTAAGGGTTGTGACAGCCTCCTGGATTAGTGTCCAGGCAACTTTCTCCCTCCCTGATGCATTGCAGTCTGAAGCTTGGATTCCAGCTCATCAACTCTGAACCAAAGTTCCTTGCGCTGCAGATGGATCACTACAGTTGTCCACTAGCGTGCTCATTCTACAGCTGCAACATATCACCTGCCCTGCCATTTCTTGTACTTTATTCATTTTTTAAAAGTTATCAAACATCACAAGCTTTTTTAATTTATTAAATTTAGTTATATGCTTTTGTTTTTTTCTGTAACTTAGCCCAAAGTTTCAATTTAATCCTATTATTTTATTTTTTATATAGCAAGCTGCACCTTATGTCCCCACCTCAGCGAATTCATACACTTGCTAAAATCCCTTGCACTCTGGTGAAATCTGCACTCAATATCAAGCTGTTCTGTAGTGAAATCTGTACTCAATGTTAAGCTGTTCTGTGCTAATACTCATTAATAATTCACTTACTGTTTTACCTACTCCAGTTGAAATTTTTAATTTCTTGGCTCTTAGTTTCAACTTATCATCTGGTTTAGAGAGAAAAATAGGGAAAAGTAGAGAAATCCTCACCAATCAATCAATTATCTGCTTTTCTGACAAGTTTGTTTCCTTTCCAAACACTTGATTGAACATGGTCTGTGCATTCCCAACAGAGCTCTTACTATCCCATTCAGATCTCGCTTTATCCCAATCCTCATGCTCTTCAGTTATATCTTCAGTTCACCAGCAGGTTCTGTTTACCAAACTAGGTTTATGTACAACAGAATAGGCGTAGAAATAGCTGCCAGAAGTACCTTTGTTGTTGAAAGTGCAATTTATCACTTAATCTGATTAGGGCCTGCAGCTACCAAACAAAATGAATTTCAAGAATGTAAATGAAGGTTCTACCGCATGGCTTTTAAATGCTGCACTAGAGGCAGAACGGTTCTTTACTTGCTTGATTCTGTGTTTGCATTTCTCTCATCAAAAGAAAGTGTCTACAAATTTTGAGTGCAATATTATTTTACATCGAGAACATTTGCAATGGGTTTTTACTGCTTGCGCCGGGAGCCAGATTGCCAGGGTTTGGCCGCCGCCTTGACTGTATTAATTCGCAGGTTTTCAAGTTGGATAACTTAATTTAACAGGAGGTCCACATGAAGATTGCTGTCTCCCTCCTGACGACAGAAAGTACAGAACGTACCTGGCTCAGGAGTGCACACAAACATTGTACATAGCCACTTCTAGGAAATCATGGGGATTATTTTTGGGATGTTGAGACCAACGCAGCTCAAGTAGATTTGTGTCCTAGCACACATTTAAGTGAGCCTCTTAAAGTCCACAGGGAAAACACCCTCATTAATGAACACCACCGGCTGGCAACTAACGAAGCACTCCCATTGACACAGGACCTGAAAAAAAAAAACCCACGCATTCACCAGAAGTTCTCATGTTCCCTACTGGAACATACTCCACACCCTGCAACCCAGTGACAGCCCCACCTCAATGGTTTACCCCCTGGTTGACTGCAAGCATCGCTAATTGCAACCTGGTGACTGACCCAAACGGTGAAGTCCCAGGTTTCAATCTTGCACGGAAAATCTGAACAACCCTCAACTGCTTGAGGACAGGCCAGGGAAGATGTGTCCACTCACCCCATAAGTGAAACACGACAAAACCATCCAAGTTAGACCATCATCCACGTATTGAACTGCTGCCCTGAGAAATCCATTCCCAGTGGCATCGTACATCATAACCATTCATATTGGGTCAGCTATAGCCATTGATTAGATTGTTAACCTTGACATTGAATTTTCACTGCTTCCCCAACCATACAAATAAAAATTGAGACCAACTCTGTGGGCAGGGGAAAAAAAATGACCAATTTAAAAATTGTTTTAAAGTAGGGCGGGTATCTACAGTTTTTTTCAACCAACTAATATAATCCCTATGACCCCACCAAATTTCATTCCTGCATGGTAAAGCACTATCTGGCATGCATTACTATTCACATTATTAATACCACAAAGCTAGCATGTAGTGAATCATTGAAGGTGGGATACCTTTATCAATCTGTAAGTAAACCAACTGTGTTGATGATGACATAAGCAAGCAGTGAACCTGGTTCTCTGTGAACCTATGGCTTATGTCAATTTAACTTTCCTGCTTCACAATTCAGTTAAGGTGGGTGCTTCACTGAGAAGCGCTATTCATTTTAAAAATGGATTTTTCACCTTGAGCTGAAAAGAATCTCAATAAGAAACAATTCTGAGAGTGTCGAATTGTTCCCTCGTTAGTTTTTGTGGTCTTGGTTGTGAGCTTTATCCTCACGATGTAGGAATGGAATTTACCTTTATAATTTTTTTCAGAACCATTAATGTTGGAAGCAAACATTCTGCGGCTCCAGTTCTATTAGGAATGTGGTTGTTCACTTTGTTATGCAATGTTACACATGCAAATGGAATCTCTCTTATAAATGTGGATTGGTAATTTAATGATTCCGGGAATCATTTGCAAATGTTGAATTCCTATCTTGATCATCACTCTGAAGTTATCCTCCTATATTTTGAACATGAAATATGTCAACTTTAGATAATGTTAAGCCTGTTATTAATGATGCTGGGGCACTGTTTTTATCAGTTCTGGAAGATAAAATCTTTAAACTACTTGCACTTTTTGGCTTAAAAAATACAACATTAAAAAATGGCTTTACTGTTCGTAAATATTAATTTTGTGCATCTTGACACTATTCATTTTTGTTTGGCTTTGCAATTTATACGACAACATTCTGAATGAATAATTGCCGTAAAGATTTTGTCCCTGAGTTGGATGGCCTGTTCTTTGCTCACAAGAAGAATTTGTTCTATTCCACAATCACTATTTAGATGTGTTTATTCTGTGGAATACTTTAATACTTCCCTGTATTTCTGAGAAAATAACAATTTCCTCACTTAGAGGTGTTTAACTTCTCCAAGACAATTTAGATAAAATAAATCTTTGCAGCTGGAAAGATTAACGATATGTATGCAAATTTTGGTCTCCTTACTTTAGAAACAAAAATGTAATTTTCACGTTGAAATTGAGTTCTAGACAGGACTGTTTGAATTAGAGCTGGGGAAGAGGTGTAGAGGGAGGATGTTTTCTTGTTTGTTTGCTACTTTATAGTGAAATTGCAAATGTGTTTAACGAGTCCATTTACCATTTTGGCCTAGTAAATCAAGGAAGTCTTCCAAAACCAAGTGCTGGAAATATTCAGGTCAGGCAGCAGAGCTTAAGGCCTAGGCATCTGAAAACATGACCACCAATGGTGGAACAATTTAAAATTGGGATATTAAAGAGACCAGAATTAGATGAGCACAGATCTCTTGGATGGTTGTGGGGCTAGAAGAGATTGCAGAGATAGAAGCAAAATCATGATGGTGTTTGAAAATAGGGATGAGAATTTTAATATCGAGGTTTCAAGACCAGGAGTTAGTGTAGGTCAGTGCACATGGGACAATAGATGAATGAGACTTGGTGCAAATTAAGGCAGGCCAGCAGAGTTTTGAATGACTAAGTTTGCAAAGGGTATAATATATATATGGGAGATCATCCAGGAGTGCTTTGCAGCCAAGTCTACAGGTAATTGAAGACATAGGTGAGAGTTTCAGCAGAGGAGCTGAGACGGGTGCAGTTGGGCAATGTTATGGAGGTGGAAATAGTCGGTCCAAGTGATGGCATGAATAGATGATCAGCTTGGTTAAATATGACACTAAGTTTGCGAACAGACTGGTTTAGTTTCAGACTGTTGCTAGGGAGCGGGATGGAGTTAGTAGAGGGAATGGAAATTGTTGCAGAGCCTGAAAACAATGGCTTCGGTCTTCCCAATATTTAATTGCAGGAAATTGCTGTTCATTGTTACTGAATGTTAGATAATGAGTCTCATAATTTAGCAACAGTGGAGGAGTCGAGAGAGATGTCGAGGTAGGATGTCGTCAACATTCATGTGAAAACTAATGTGCTTTTGCATGATGTTGCCCAGGGGCAGCATGTAGATGAGAAATAGGAGAGGTCTAAGGATCGATCCTTGGGGGACACTGGAAGTAATGATTTGGAAGCAGGACGATAAGTCATCGCAACTGATACCCTCAGTAGGATTAGATAGATAAGAATGGAACCAAAATAAAAACAAAAAACTACTGCGGATGCTGGAAATCCAAAACAAAAACAGAATTACCCGGAAAAACTCAGCAGGTCTGGCAGCATCGGCGGAGAAGAAAAGAGTTGACGTTTCGAGTCCTCATGACCCTTCTACAGAACTGAGTAAAATTAGGAGAGGGGTGAAATATAAGCTGGTTTAAGTGGGGGCGGGGGGGGGAGAGAGAGAGAGAGAGAGAGAGAGAGAAGTTGTGGGGGGGAGGTGGTTGTAGGGACAGGCAAGCAGTGATAGGAGCAGATAATTAAAAGATGTCACAGACAAAGGAACAAAGAGGTGTTGAAGGTGGTGATATTATCTAAACAAATGTGCTAATTAAGAATGGATGGCAGGACACTCAAGGTACAGCTCTAGTGGGGGTGGGGTGGGAAAAGAAAAATCTGTATAAATTATTGGAAAAAACAAAAGGGAGGGGGGAGAAACGGAAAGGTGGTGGGGATGGAGGAGGGACCCAGGTGAGAACAGTCCCATTCAGCTGGATGGCAGTGGGGAGGTGTTGGAAGAGGATAGTGTGGTCATCTATGTCAAAGGCTGCAGAAGGGATGATGAGGGATACCTCACCTTTGTCACAGTCACGTAGGATGTTATTTGTGGCTTTGATAAGAGCCATTTCAGTTATGCGAATTAGTCAAGTTAGACAGAGAGAGAGGAGAGAAAGGAAATGTAAGAATTTTTAAAAATTTAATTTTAGGACCTCCAAGAATTTACTACACACAAAAGTGATACTTCACAGTTCTAATTGTTCCTTTTTTGGACCTCTGAGATTGAGTGGCATTGCAAGAACGTAAATATTGTTGTAAGGTGTTGGGTGTAGTTTGGTAGGTCTTATTAAGGTATTCACAGTCTTAGGTACTTTATTAACTGTTAGAAACTAAATACACTGGTACAGCAAAGGTCCAAGCTAAGGCCTGTCTCCATGCGTTTACACATGGCTCTGTCCATCACTTCACTGACCCCTAGGTGCGGGCCTTGTGTTCTGTTACATCACTGGGTGATACTGTACTCAGTCCCACGTTAACCCTTTTATGTGCCAGACCTTTATACTGCACCTCCCACCAAGTGTTTATCCAATGTATTTACAAGTTATCCCAGTTGATCCCATATATTTACATAATTACTACTACCCCATCTCTCTTCCACATTCCACACCTCCCCCCACCCAAATGAGTTTGTAGGTTCAGGTGGCCTGGAGGCCTTAACCTTTCCATATCTTGTTCTCAGAGGAGTGGTAGGCTCTGTCACTGCAGGTAAACTTTGTTGAGTCAGTGGTTATTCTGGCATCTGGGGTGTCTTTTCATCCTCTTTTTCCTACTGACATCCTACTTATGGGGCAGACAAACTGGGCTCACCTCTGTAGTGCTTTTTTCTCTTCCTTTGTGCAACTTGCCATGACACATGCTGGCATGGAAGATGGCACTTCCTGTTGAGTGTGATTTGGTAGTAAGCTCACCTTTGCATTTGGCTGTGTGGTGTACTGTCGTCAATGGATGGCTGCTACTCAGTTCCAACATTGTTTGTGGCGCATTCATGCTGGCTGGGGATTGCAGCATTATCTCTGACCTCGGTTTATCTCTCCAACTGGCGTCAGAGCGGAGGTTGAGGCTCTTCTCATTGTTGGTTCCTCTCTTTCTGTCATCTGTTTGAGGTGTCGTGGTAACCATCTGAGTGGTTGGCTGGTCTGACCAATGAGATGCTTCTGGCACCTGTAATAAAAGTGAACAAACCAGCTCTGCACAGACAGAAGAGCATTGAGAGCTAAAGTCCTAGTCGAGAGAATCTTTCTTGTTAGAGCTCTCGGGAACTTGCAGTTCTGTATAGTTTACAATGGTGGCTGTATTGATGTCTTCTGCCGTTTGAGGAGATTCCGGGCTACACAGACGTCTCTGCTCAAGAGAAAAAGACTGGTTACGGATGACGTACATCAGTTTGAAGATTTGCTTGCTGCTATACCTTAATGGCTCGAGGATCATGCCGAAGGCTGGACGCCTGATTCCTCCAGGCCCATAAAGTGGTGTGTCTGTTGTTTGTAGCCAGAGGTGTCTCAGCCATGGTTCTTTGCCCGCTATGACCATATCACTAGCTCTCATGTCCAATTTAAAGTTTGTGAGATGGCCATTAACCAAGACGTCTGCGTTCCAGAACCAAAAATCCAGGATCTTTGACCTCACCGAAGAAGTGTGGATATGTGATCCCTTAGTATGTTGTCTCGACCTCGTGAATTCTCTTGGGATATTCTGTGCATTTTGATGTTTTGGCTTTGCACAGCTTCCTGAAGTATCCTATTAGGTTACATTGAAAATATTGGGCTGAATTTCCGGACATTGATCATGCCTGTAGGGGCGCTTTGCTCCACAGCGTTGGCATGGGTTATCTACCAGTCAGCTAGGGTATTGCTTCCCTTGGCCTGGAGTGTCCCTCTTTCTGGGCTGTTTCACTAACTGGATAGTGAGGCTAATTTGTACCATGGTTTGCTTTCTCCCCTTCAGATGGATTTGTGCTGCGAACGGATTTCAGATTGTCTGGCAATCTGGATGGCCTTCTCAAGGGTTAGGTCTTCCTTCACATGTCTGGGAGAGTGTCATCCGCCAGTCTTACAACTATTCTATCCCTGATTAGCTCAGATTTCAGGTCTTTGTAATCATAGCCTTCAGCCATTCTATACAGGTCATTAATGAATGAGTCGACAGGTTCCCCTGGATGTTAGACATGTTTATTAAATTTAGCGTGTTCAAGGATTTTGTCACTTCTGAGCTTAAAATTGGCATCAAATCGTTCTAAAACTTGATCGTATTTTGCAAATAATTTGTTGATTCCTTATCTAGCTATTATATCATCAGTTATCAGGCCTACTGAATAAAGCAGCGTGTTAATTTGTTCAGCTTCTGTCTTTTTATTCAGACCTGAAACAATCATATATCTAAGGAATATTTTTCTCCAAAGTCCCCAATTTTGTGATTTGATCTGGGCCTTGGATAAGTCCAAATTGATCTGGGAGAGTGGAATTCTGATCCATGGTTAAAATTTTTAAATTGCAGGTTTGAGGTTTCTGAAAATCCAAGATGGCACTGCCGTATGCTTCTTCACAAAGGGTTTTCCCAGGCCTGTAGTATTGGCGTTCGTGATCTTGGCATTTAAATTTTCTGAACAATGGCTGCCTGGATCAACTGGTTAGATAGAATCTACCCTGCTTTAGCATAATGTTAACTACTAGAAATTCTATACCTAAGGCATAGTAAATGTTCAGCTAGGAGTTGTATCCATGCTTCCCTCCATGGCTCTGTCCAACATTACACTGACCCCAAGGTGTGAGTAATGTGTTCTCATACATCACTGTGTGGGAGGTACTGTACTCAGTCCCATGTTAACCCTATATGTACCAAACCTTTATACTACAAATATAGTCATTAAAAGGATCCTTATGTGTGACATTCTGTTTTTGTGAGGCTAACAATAAAGCTGTACAAATCATGTTGTGATTTGCAACTCATGCCATTTCTCTTGCCCACCTCAAATTGCTGGTTTATTACTTAGCATGCGCATTAAGCTCACTGTGTTCCCAACAAATTCTGGGCCAATGGGAATGACTTTCATAAAAGCTGAAGGAAATCTTCTTTTTACTGTCAACTGCTGTTGGTGATTCCCATCTTTCCATCTCCAAGAGATGATGGGAATGCAGCCTCGGAATTTAGGTGAGGTCAGATGATTTAATCTGCTGCACTTCTTTTGATGGCTGAACAAGCTGATTCTGAAAAGGAGAAGTCTGCCACAAGTGCCTCACATGAAGTTGACCATTGCTGATGGTGCAGGATGATCTTCGCTGGCATCTTGTTTGCAGGGCTGGTGTCTTCTTTGGAGCTTCTGAAACCATATTGCCGTGGTGGAGAATTCCTGCCCACAGCTGTGTTGTCATTTGCATCAATCATCATCAGCTGGAGTGTCTCATTTATTATGATTGATGTTGAGGGCTTTCCTTTTTGACTCTGTGCTTGCTTGCATGCTTGAATTAGAGCTTTGGGTGTCCTGTTGGTCTCTTGGCATGGGTTACCTCCATGTATGGCATAACCTTGGGGATGTGGCCAAATTCCATCCTGCGCACATGCCCAAGCCAGTGAAACCTCCTCTACTTGACCAGCACCAGCATGATTGACATATTTGCCTTAGAAAGGGCCACTTCATTGATGTCTTTGCCTTTATTGTCAACCTGCAACTGTTCAAACTGCTTAAAGAAAATCATGATAGACTCCTTGTTGTTTATGTTCAAGCTGCACATGATTTCTTCTTCTGTGGGCCCTCGCGAATGAAGAGTTTGATGCAGACTCTGCATAGACATCTGCAGAATTGGCAGTTCATATTATCGTTGTTAGTGCTTGGGGGAACTTCTGCAGCTGCACCACCTCTGCCCTTCCTCTGGGTACACTGCATATTGCGAATTTGGCATTGATGGCCCTCAACAACATGCTGAACCAAAATTCAGTGCTTGCCTCCATGTGGGCTGGTCAGCTGCAGAGTTTTTCCAAGAGAGGTGGTCTACCAGGCAGAAGTTTGTAAGACTCCTTTTTTGGATCCAGCCAAAGCTAGATGCCAAGCTGTTCATGAACCCAAGTGTTGCCTTAGACCTTGCTACACAATTTGACACCACTTTGCAGTTTGTCTCCCTCAGGTGACCCAGAAGATGAATGGAAACAGCTCCATGATCAGATCTTCAAGAATCAATCGACGTCCTGGGATACTGCAAGCATGAACATCATGACTGGTTTGATGAGAATAATGAAAACATCTTCCATCTTCTCAAACAGAAACAGCTCACACATGCAAGTCTTGTGGCAGCCCACAGTCATCAACCAAGCATTGAGCCTATAGAAATGCGAAACACAACTCCAGCTTGCATTAAGCGAAATGTAGAATGACTGGTGAAATGTAAAAGTGGGTGAGCTGCAACATCTAGCTGAGAAGCATAAACTGTGCTTTTCTAAATGCTGATGACTATATGGCCCATCCGCCACAACCTTTGCTCCTACCCTAACAACTGATGGAAATGAACTAATCACTGATAAGGCAGCTGTAATGGGAAGGTGGCGTCAGCACTTCGCTGAGCTCAGTGTCCTAACTTCAGACAAGTATGTATTTGGTAGTACAGAACTTAAGTATTGCTGAAAAAAAAGACATGCCTAAGCTTTTCATCTTGCATTCATCAGGTCACTCACAAGAATACCAATATAAGGGGGAAAAACAACAAATTATACTGTATGTGAAGAAAGTGCTGATTGGCTGGCAAGTGGCGTTGCCATGGAGAATGCACCAGTTAACTACCAAGCCTTGTTTGAAATTTAAACCAGGCAGCTTGACCCTGATTGGTCAAGGCATTGCCCTGAGGAATGAGTCAGCGAATGGCTGTCACTTATTTTGTTTGGCTGAAACAGGGTGCAGTGTATGTACGTGGTTTTTCTGTCTACGAAGGACATGGCCCTGTGTATTAATATATGTAGCTTCCAGTACAAGCAAATACGCCACATTAAGAGCACAGCTGACAATCTTAAATTGGTTGTCAGCGTAATTCTTTGCACATTGAGGATTATTTAGCGAAGGCTGTCCAATCTCAGAATCACATCTAATGTTGGACACTGTTTTAAGTTTTGCAAGTTCAGGCTGGTTGGGTATGGCCTGTACCCTGCCCAGTACAAACAGCGGCTGGGCATGCTGTTTGGTACAATCTGCCAGTCTTTGGGACATACAGCCTACGTACCTAGCATCACACTGGCCCTGAAATTCATATACTACATTAATCATTTGAATGATAGGCAGAACGTCTTTTTGGCTTGATGGCAGCACCCTGTTAGTGGCGAATACCACCTGTGTCGCTACTGCATAGTAGTAACGTGAAACAGTTAGCTTCACCTGTTGCTCAAATTTTTGAGATACCTTGCCCTTCCAGGGCAATCTGAGGTAGACTGGGCACTTTTCAATGCTGAAATTGATGGCCTTAGGCCCAGTCGTGAGTTTACATGATATACCACGCAAAATAATCTGATCAGGGTGGCCGTTATCCTGCAGGATGTATTTGATGCGCCATATTTCAGCATCAAGCTTGCACTGTGACCAAATGGCTCGTGTCCTATTTACAAGGTTACCAATAAGACTAATCCTATAGCGTGGGACATTGGTGAATAGGCTAACAATGTCAAATGAGCATATGGACACAGCATTGCTATCGATATGCAAGTCCTGTATTGACCAATGTCTCACTTAAGGAAGCCATAGATATTTGCGCTGCAGCACTATATCGTGACTATCTAGACCCGCCACCATTGTGTGAATGAGTATTCATTGAACTTATGAACTCGGCAATTCGTGCATTTGAGTTTGGTTTTAATAACACCATGTATGTCCAAATAGATGGTGTTGCCATAGGATCCCCTCTAGGCCCAGCTTCCGCAAACATCTTTATTAGGTTCCATGAGAAACGTGTGTTCGATGAAATGACACCTAACCTCCCACCCCTCTCATATTTCCAGTATGTGGATGATACGTTTGCTATATTTAAATCTGTAGCTGCACCTAATTATTTCCTTGCATGTCTTGATGGGCTCCATCCTGCGCTCAAATTCACCTTTGAAATGGAGCAGTCAAATGAACTCTCCTTGCTTGATGTGCTAGTTGAGAAATCTGCCAGTGAATTCTCTATCACTGTCTAACTCAAGCCTACCTTCACTGGTCAATATACATGTTGGGATTCTTATACTTCCACAAGCTGTAAGATTGGTTTTATTGGCAACCTTGTAAATAGAGTAGGAGCCATTTGCTCACCGTATAAGCTTGATGCTGAAATAGAGTGCATCAAATGGCTACCCTGATCAGCTCATTTTGTTCTGTATGTCATGCAAGCTTATGAACGGGCCCTATGGCTGTCACTTTTGGCACTGAAAAGTGCCCAGTCTATCTCTGATTACCCTGAAAGGACAAGGTATCTCAAAAATTTGAGCAACAGGTGAAGCTAGCTGTTTCAAGCTGCTACTGTGCAGTAACAACACGAGTGGTATTCGCCACTAACAAGATGTTGCCGTCAAGCCAAAAAGACATTCTACCTATCACACAAAGTGAGTAATGTGGTATCAGTACTAGTATGATACTAGGTATGTAGGTATACGTTGCGGAGACTGGCAGATCATATCAAACAGCATTTCCCAGCCGCTGTTCGCAATGGCCAGGGTACAGACCATACCCAACCAGCCAGTGCTTACAAAATTCAAAACACAGCGCCCGGCATTAGATGTGATTCCGCGATTGAACAACATTTGCTAAATAATCCTCTGTGTTAAGAATTGCGTTGGCAACCAATTTAAGATTCCGTTGGGCTCGCAATGTAGCACATTTGCGTATGCTGGAAGCTACATATATTACTACATAGGGCTATGTTCTTTGCATAAAGAAAGAACATGTATGTACATTGCACCTGTTTCAGCTGAACAAAATAAGTGACAGCCATAAGCTGACTCATTTCTCAGGGCAATGCCTTGACCAATCAAGGTCAAGCTGCCTGGTATAAATTTCAAACAATGCTTGGCTGTTGACCGTCAGTCACCATCAGTGGTGCATTCTCCATGGCAATGTCACTTGCCAACCAATCAGCACTCTCTTCACATACAGTATAAATTGTTGGTTTCCCCCTTTATATTGGTATTCTTGAGCGTATCCTGATGAGTGAAAGTCGAAAAGCTTAGACGTGTCTCCCTTTTCAGCAATAACTAGGACAGTTAAGCCAAGGGAGTTTAAATTTGACTTTGAGAACCAAATATAACAAAAGCTTTCCACAAAGGAGAACTGTGCCCTGACTGTTTGGATGGTGAATGTTAATTGCCCCTGGAATATCAGTGCCAAACAATCAAATTTTCAGGTGATGCCATATTAGAAGGGTTATTGCTATCAGAAGAAGCAGCTCAGAAATTATGGAATTAGTTGGACAAATGTCTTTGTGAGCAGAACAGTGCAGGCAAGTTCAAATGTGTAAAACCTGCTCTCTAAATGATAATATAGGTAAAATGAAACTGGAAGATTCGTGAGAGTCTTCACACTCGAGTCATCTGGACTTGAAGCGTTAACTCTGTCCTTCTCTCCACAGATGCTGTCAGACCTGCTGAGTTTTTCCAGCAATTTTTGTTTTTGTTTCAATCCTTAAGTAATGCAGAACAGCAGTTAGTAGAGCCCCTGTAGACAGAAATTGATCTCTAGTGTCAGGGATCTGAGTTTTGAGGAACTGGAAATGTTTAGACTTTTTAAGCTTAGGATTGAGGTGTGAGGGATGATATGCTTTGCTAGAGTAGGGGTAACATTAGTGGCTTTGTAAATAAGTGAGCCAGTTGGATCAAAAGGTCTTCGCCATCCTTGATTATGTTGCAAGGTACATGAGTTATAAGATTTGTAAGATTTATATTAAACCTAGCTGTTTTATGGTGCATAATTTGAACTACTGATGGACGCCCTGGTGACGTCTGGTACCATGACACAAACATCACTTCTTTAATGACGCGAATAAAGATTATGAATTGAGAACTACCCAGGATAACTAGCTCAATTGTAGAAATTCACTGTCATTTGCCTATCAAATTTGCTTTGCACTTAAGAAATGGAAGCATGCGGTCACATTCAAAACGTTTATGGCTGATCATCTGCCTGTACTCTTTTGCCACCCTATCCTATGATTCCCTTAGTGTCAAAAATCTGTCAATTGCAGCCTTAAGTATATTCTTCAACTGAATATCCATATCCCAGAGGGATA
Organism: Cetorhinus maximus; assembly: GCF_964194155.1. Lineage (NCBI taxonomy): Eukaryota > Metazoa > Chordata > Chondrichthyes > Lamniformes > Cetorhinidae > Cetorhinus > Cetorhinus maximus. The sequence continues at coordinate 40,611,106 of NC_135884.1, forward strand.
GCGAATTCCAAAAATCCGTAACCATGAATGAAGAAATTTCTCCTAATCTGTTTGAAACAGCTGACCCCTTAGCTTGAGATGATGGTTCCTAGTTCTAAAAGCTCCAGCCAGGGGAAACAGCTTCTCAGCATCAACCCTGTCAAAAATTTAATGCATTTATAATATACTATACATTTTATTATTTTAAATATCAGAGGATATAGGCTAATTTTGCTTTGTTGAAAAGAATGTTTGTAATAGTAGACATTTATCATGTTGCTCATTATTTCAATATTGGAATTAAAGCTTTCAAAAGGTGCAAATGCAGCACCGGAAACAAATTAGATTGAGATTATTAAATTGAATTTTGCAGGATATTCACTAAAATCTTTTAGTTCATAATGGTAGAGCAGGATTAGCATGGAAACATATTTTCAAAGAGAATAATGCTACCCTAATTTGATAAAACCATAACTTTCTACAAGACAGTATCTAAATGATATAACCAGAAAATATTGGCTGAATAATCCAATTTTTCCCCCTAAGGTAACAGCCATACAATATGCTTGAGAGAGCAGTGTTCGTCACATTAAACCTGCTGCTGTACCCTTACTTAACTCCTTGCTTTGAAGACCAGAACAAATGTTGTGCTTCTGTAAATCATTAGGAATTCATTGATCCCTTGCCTCCTCATTGGTTAGATAAATTGAGAAAACCAATAGTTTTCTCATTTGTTTGAAAAGGTGGTAGAAACAAAATATTTTTCTTTCTCTCATTCTCTCTCAATTTTCCTCTTTCATTTTCTTTTCATGTTCTATTGGGATTGTTTTCACTCAGATAATCTGGCAATCCAGGGTCTCAACAGGTAGGATGGCCATGGCTGGGCAAGCTGCAGGAAGCTCACCAGTGATCTGATGAGCTGCACAGCTTTAGCTGGTTAAACTCCAGCAGTACCTCTACACATTTTGCCACTCGGCAAGTGTCTTGCCAACCTGTGTCTACATTTTTGGGCTTAGGTAAGTGGCGTGTGTTTCTAAATTCTGTGCTATATATCGAATAAAGAGAAACTTTTGTTGTGACTTAATAACTTGGTAAATTCTTAAACATATCAGACATCCAACTGATCCAAAAATTCATGTTTGAGTTTAGATGAGCTATAACAAGAGAAAGTTATTGTTCCTGAATAATTTTAACAGAAGATTAATAAGTGATGCAGCTTTGGGTAAAATATATTTTAATGTTCTTCTTTACTATGATAGAGGGAGGTAATTTTGCTACAATATATAATTCATACATTGATTATTTTAAGGTATAAAAGTATTACAGGTTATGAATTAACAATTTGTCACTAAATTTTACAAAGGTATTAACAGATCTCTGTCTGGCACTGCTGAGATACTGAGAGGAGATGGCAGCATTGCGGAGCTGCTGGGTGTGGGACACAAAGGGAAGCTAGTTTATCAGAATTGAGGGATGGTGTCTGGGACCAGTGCAATGAGTACTTCAGTGTGACTGGTTTGAGGGATGTCTCGACAGGCTGGGTGTTCTAAGTGTAACAACACAAGAGTTTGTGGGTGGGGGGAGCCCTTTGGAAATTTCTGCGAGGTGGAGGTACCAGGATTGGTCAATCCTCAAACAAAAATCTTGAAGGTAGGAGTGGTAGTTCCATATTTGAGTACTGTGCTTACACTGGGTCGGGGAACATTGATAGGGCGATTCCAGGGGTGTGAAAGCACTGGTGACGGTATGCTAATGTCTGGAAGCTTTCGGGAAACGTTGCTTGGGAACTCTTGGTGGGGGCATATCAGGATCTGGGAGAATCGAGGCTCTCTATCAACTCCCAATACGCAATACACTTCTATTGTCCTTACGGAAATTCAGTGTGGGTACAATTGCTTATGTATAGCCAAAAGAAAAGAGTGAGAGTTACATCAGCAGATGATGCATAACCCATGTCGCTACAGTGCAACATTCATCACAGCCAAGAAATAGAGAGATGGAAAATAGAGAAAGGGTCTTGGGGCTTCAGACTTCTTCCCTGGCACAGATGCAACCAATGGATATGAAATGTGGCTATATCCTCCAAAACGTCTCCTGTATCAGGCATTGGTGGTATATTGAGGCAAAATTAGGTGTTTTGAGAAGCTCTCTGACCCTAGGTAGACACTACCTATGTCAGCAGACATTCGGCCATCCTTGAAATCCTGCCATTTCTCTGCTCTGGAAATCTCCAGGCCAAGGGAGACTGCCCGCTTTTGCTGACCCAACCGCCCTTTGTACAAAGGTATTTCGGCCCAAAAGCCCCCTGTTGAGTGGCAATGGCTGTAGTGCAGTGACACTTGTCTCCCAGGCTACCTGGCCGCAAGCCCAGTGCCAACTGCAGAACTGATCTGTGGAAAGGAGGCATTAGGAAGATGACCGATGTGCTGGATACCCCAGAGTTACAGTTGATATAACCAAGCTGAACAGGTTCACTCCCACATGACTAATTGCCGTTCCAGAGGCTTCATCCCCCTGTCCATGGGGAGCCTTCTTTCAAATCCCCACCATCTTAAAACATTGCAAAAAAAAAAGGCACAGTGGTATTGAGGGTTTGTTTGGGTGCAGTGGTTGCTAAAGCCAGGAACTGATTTTAATGAGATGGAAAGGGTGCAGAGGAGAATCTGGCTGAGGTGCTCAAAACTCCCTTGGGTACTCTGCACCACAAACACTAGCTGTCATTCTAGTTCCTAGCCTGAAGATGGTATGAAATATTTGAATACTGTAGTCAAACAGCTGTTCTTAATTTAGAATGTTTACAGTCAGTTAGGAGGCTATGTAATTCATTTCTGAAAGGTTGAGACTAAATACCAACAAGGGAATGTAGCTAACTGATTAATGGATAATTAAATTTTGAGAACTTAAAAAAAAATCCTCTCAAAAATATTTTGCATTTTAAAAATGCATTTTCTTAAAATTGCATGACTAATTCTGTGCTTTATTTCTCCCATAACTACCACAACTTCATCTTCTCCATCAATGCGTTTTCTGAAGTAACCATTGTGTAACTTATTTTTAGCTGAGGAAACTTACTCCAATTCATTATCTGGTCTGCTTTCAATCCCTTTTAAAAACACAAGCTGCAACATTTACAAAATTTGAATCTACCACTTCGGGAAACAGTATATATTTCTCCCTTGAACACAGAAGCTGCAATGGACAAATAACTATTGCAATATAATTTGAATGAGACCATTTATGTTTTTGTCTTTTTTAAACAAAAGCACTCCACATATGAAGCATCACCTTAATAAAAAAATCTTTCTTCAGAATTTCAAAATTATTTAAAGATAAGATTTTTTTTTACAGGAAACTTACAGAAGCTTAGCGGGGCTAACTAAAAGCCACTGGGATGTCCTTGGTAGTTTGCGCACTGCATTTTGGGTCAAAATCCTGGAATTCCCTTCCTAACAGCATTGTGGGTGTTCCTACACCATGTGGACTGCAGCGGTTCAAGAAGGCAGCTCACCATCACCTTCTCAAGGGCAATTAGGGATAGGCAATAAATGCTGGCCCAGCCAGAGAAGCCCACATCCCATGAACAAATATTTAAAAAAGCTGCATGTGCTCAGAATGCAGGAATTGCTTCCAATTAATAAAACCACAGCTCTGGGCAAAGTCCAAGCCAAAGTTTTTGAAACCATCTGAACCCTTCAGGTAAAACTGTAATGAAGGTACTATAAGATAAAGGACAGTTCCGTGCATAAGTACAGTAGTGTTATTGTGAAACGTGCAATTATTTTTATTTTGGACACAAATTTCAATTACTGAGGGGAACAAATGGCAGACAAAAATTATTTTGAAAAGCATCTTGTGATTTGATTGGTTTGAAGTCTTGTCCTATAACCATCCACCCACCCCCCCCCCCCCCATCACTTGCCTTTTTATTTGTTTTTCTTCTCACTGGCCATTGAAGATTGGTTGTTTTCAGAAGCACTTAATGGCAGAGCAGTAAACAAAAACCATTAATCATAGCGTTATTCAGCACAGAAACAGGCCCTTCGGCCCATCGTGTCCATGCTGGACATCAAGCACCTATCTATTCTAATCGTAATCCCATTTTCCAGCACTTAGCCCATAGCCCTATATGCTATGGTGTTTCAAGTGCTCATCTAAATAGTTAAATGTTGTGAGGGTTCCTGCCTCTACCACCCCCTCAGGCAGTGTGTTCCAGATTCCAACCATCCTCAGGGTGAAAAATATTTTCCTCAAATCCCCCCTAAACCTCCTGCCCCTTACCTTAAATCTATGCCCCCGGTTATTGACACCTCTGCTAAGGGGAAAAAAGGAATTAGTGTCCTGATGGAAAGAGAGCAGTCAGCAAAGTGATGAAAACCATAAAAGTTACTAATAAGCTTGAAGCTGCGGATAAGCAGAAGATTTTTTTGACAAACCTAACTGGACTAGCCACACATATACTGTGGTTAGAGGCTGGGAATTCTGTGGCAAGTAACCATCTGCCTGTCGTCCATCTACAAGGTACAAGTCAGAAATGTGATGGAATACTTTCCAGTAGCCTGGTTGAGTGCAGCTCCAACAATGTTCAAGAAGATTAATACTATCCAGGACAAAGCAGCTTGTTTGACACCCCATCCACCACCTTAAACATTCACTCCTTCCACCATCAGTGCACCATGGCAGCAGTGAGTACCATCTATACGATGCACTGCAGCAACACGCCAAGGTTTTTTTGACGGTACCTTCCAAACCTGTGATCTCGACTGCCCGGAATGACGAGGGCAGCAGGCACTTTGGAACACCACCATAACCTGCAGCCTCCTCTCCAAGTCACATATCCTGATTTGGAAATATATCACTGTTCCTTCATTATTGTACGATTATTTAAAAATGGTGCGAGGGATAGGCCAGAAAATTGTAGGCTGGTCAGTCTGACTTTGGTGGTGGGCAAATTATTGGAAACCGTTGTGAGAGACAGGATAAACTGTCACTTAGGCACGGATTGATCAGGGATAGTCAGCAAAGTTTTGTTAGGGGAAGATCATATCTTACTAACTTAATAGAATATTTTGAGGAAGTAACAAGGAAGATTGATGAGGGTAGTGCAGTGGATGTTGTCTACATTGGATTTCAGTAAGCATTTGACAAGGTCTCACATGGCAGACTGGTCAGAAAAGTGAGATCTCATGGGATACAGGAGAAGGTGGCAGTTTGGATCCAAAATTGGCTCAGTGACAGGAAACAAACAGTAATGATCGATGTATGTTTTTGCGAATGGAAAACAGTTTCTAGTGGTGTTCCACAGGGTTCAGTGTTGGGGCCCTTACTGTTTGTTGTATATATTAATAATGATTTGGACTTCAAGCTGGGAGACAGGATTGGGAAATTTGCAGATGACACAAAAGTTGGCCATGTAGTTGATAGTGAAGAGGATAGCTGTTGACTCCAGAATGTTATCAATGGTTTGGTTGAGTAGGCAGAGAAGTGGCAAATGGAATTCAATCTGGAAAGGGTGAGGTAATGCATTTGGGGAGGACAAACAAAGCAAAGGAATACTTAATAAACTGGAAGTTATTGAGAGGGGTTGAGGAGTGCATGTCCACAGGCCCTTGAAGGTGGCAGGACAGGTGGACAAGGTGGTCAAGAAAGCATATGGGGTGCTTTATTTAATTGGGTGAGATATTGAATACAAAAGTAGGGATATAATGCTGGAATTGTATAAAATGCTGGTGAGGCCACAGCTGAAATTTTGTGTACAGACCTGGTCACCACATTACAGGAAGAACATAGTTGTTCTGGAGAGAGTGCAGAGGAGATTTACAAGGATGTTGCCAGGACTTGAAAATTGCAGCTATGAGAAGAGATTGGATAGGCTAGGGTTATTTTCTTTAGAACAGAGGAAGCTGTGGGGCGACCTAATTGAGATGTACAAAATCATAAGGAGCCTTGATAGGGCAAACAGGAAAGACCTGTTTTACCCTAGCTGAGGGGTCAGTTACCAGGGGGCATTGATTTAAGGTGATTGGTAGAAGGATTAGAGAGGACATGAGGAAAAGGTTTTTCACCCAGAGAGTGGTGGGCATCTGGAATTTACTGCATAAGTTGGTGGTTGAGGCTGAAACGCTCAAATCATTTGAAGTTACCTAGATCGGCACCTGAAGTACTATAACCTGCAAGGCTATGGACCAGGTGCTGGAAAATGGGATTAAAATGAGTGGCTAGATTCTTTTCTCTTTTTCACTGGCACAGGCACGATGGGCTGAATAGCTTCTTTCTGCACTGTGACTTTTCTATGGTTCTATGTTGCTGGGTCAAAATTCTGGAACTCTGTTCCTAACAGCAGTATTAGCGGCGTCTTCACCAGACACACTGTGGTTCAAGAAGATGGCCCATTACTACCTTCAAGTAGATGGGCAATAAATGCTGGGCTTGCCAGCAGCGATTCATCCTATGAATGAATTAAAACATTTATTTTTGGCTATTTTCTCCCTTCTTTTGCAAGGGGAGATATGCATAACATGAAATAAAAACAGAAAATACTGGAAAGACTCAGCAGGTCTGGCAGCATCTGTGGAGAGAGAAAGAGAGTTGACATTTTGAGTCTGTATGACTCTTCACAGCTCTGAAGAAGAGTCATATGGATTCGAAATGCTAACTCTGTTTCTCCACAGATGCTGTCAGACCTGCTGAGTCTTTCCAGCATTTTCTGTTTTTATTTCAGATTTCCACCGTTCGCAGTATTTTGCTTTTTCTATAGCCAGGCAAAGGTATGTCAAGTAAAAGTACAATTGTCACTACTTTTAAGTGAATTCCTAGGCAAGCTAAATTGACTCAAAACAAAAAATTCCATCGCATCTGATAGCATCAGTCAGCACTTGGATAAGTGCTAATGAGATCTGTAAAGCCACAGTACCATAGTAGTTACATTATTGGACTGGTAATCTAGAACTCTGGACAAATGATCCAGAGACATGAGTTCACATCTCAACACAGCAGCTGGGGAATTTTAATTTAATTAACCAAACAAATTTAGAATAAAAAATGGTGACCATGAAACAACCGCATTGTTGTATAAACCTACCTGGTTCTAATGTCCTTTAGGGGAGGAGATTTGATGTCCTTACCTGACCTATATATGACTTGAGACCCATAGCAATGCTGTTGACTTTTAACTGTGTTCTGAAATGGACAAGCAACCCTCGGTTTTGTTCAGGTGACCCACCGCCACCACCTTGAGGACAATTAGAGATGGACAATAAGTGCTGGCTTTGCCAGAGACGTCCACATCCTGTGAACGAATAGTAAAAAAAAAAAAGAGATAATTAGTGGACACTGGGAAGGCACCAATAGATGAGCAATTGTCTGATTTGTCCATATTCAAATAAAAAGCCACAATACGCAAACACTGCAGACCCATTCGTCTTCCCTCCATTCCATGTAAAATTGAGAACCATTTGTGCAATAATAAATTAATCAACGGCAGAATGGATTTTTAAGTGGCAGATCCTGCCTAACCAACCTTTCCCACTTTGAGGAAGTTACGACCCAGCTGACTTGTGATCAGCCCTATGATATGGTATGTTTCAAAATCCGGAAGGGTTTTGACAAAGTTCCATTTTAAAGTTCATTAAACTTTTGGCTTTGGGGTTTCAGGATAAACCATGGGAATGAGTATGAAATTGGCTGGAGCAAAGGAAATGGAGGGCTTGGTGTCATGCTGGTGGTGGGTGGAGGTATTGCTGAAATGAGGGATGAAGAACATGGTTGGGCCATTACTTTTTCTAATGTACAAAAACGACCTGGAGTCAGAAATTCTATGTAAAGTGGTCAAATTTGCATGTGGCACCAAATTAGGTGAGGAGTGGAATCAGGATGCAGCTTGAATTGCAGGAAGCAGTTACAATTTCTTTAGAATTTCAGTAATCAAGGTTTTGGACAAGTAATGAAAGCAAAAATCCAGATTCAACTAATTGGATGTTACAATGAATGATGGTGGGGTAGGTTGAGTCATTATAATTCCTTGTCAAACTAAATAAGATGGGCTGAATGGCTTTCTTCATTCACAATTACCTTGATCATGGTAGTGATAAAAATGTGTTTGCCATGAAAGCTCTAGGATTAGATGTGTACAAATTATTTTTTGCATGTCTTTTTTAAATGGTTGGTGATTTTTTATATATAAATAAAGTGTATGATTTTGCTTCCTTATTGAACCTGCGGGAGCTTGAAGTACGGAACAAAACCAGGAAGCACAAAATCCCCAAGATTAGTAGAGCTTTCTACTTTTATACTGATATCTGTAGTTGTCTTTAATTTGCTTATTTTAGTAATTGGAATTACTATTTATTTGGAATTTTCCAGAAAATGAGGTTATTCAGTCTATCTAGGAGAACTGAAATTTAAGAATTGATTGCCTTTTCTTTCAATTTTTGACATTTCAGTTATCAAAATATTTACCTTATGATGTCGTCCTTACTGCTTTGAGAGATTTTCCTGCCTTCCTAATTCTTTTCGGAAATTGATACAAGCCAATCTTTTTCATCATTCACCAGAATCTTTACGTTTTTATGTGTTTTAAGGCACCCTTGGATAAAGCTCAGTTTCAGTTGAATATTGGAAGACCAAAGCTATAGACTTTGGCCCCACCACAAATTCCATATGCTGGTTGCTGATTCCACACCCTTCCCCAGCTGTTGTCTGAGGTTGAACCAGACCGTTCTTAATCTTGGCACCTTTTTTGACCCTGACCTGAGCTTCTGACTGGCATCCTTTCTATTGAAAAACAGCTGCCAAGTTCCACTTCAAACATTGCCCAACTCCTCTCTTCCTTAGCCCACCTTCTGTTGAAACCCTCATCCATGCTTTTGTGATCTTCAGCCTCGACGATTCCAATTCACCTGTGGCTGAAGCCTTTACTTTCCATAAACTTTGGCTCATCCAAACATCCTGTGTCTGTATCCTAGCCAGCATCAGGCCCCACTCGGTCATCACCATGTGCTCACTGACCTACATTGGCTCTTGTTCCCCCAGTGCCTCAAATTTGAAATTCTTATCCTTTGCATTTAAATCCTTTAATGGTCTTGTCCTTTTCTATCTTTGTAACCTCCTCCAGATCTATAACCTTCAGGGAACTCTCGCATCCTTTGATTCTGGACTCAGATTTCCCCATTCCCCCACCACCTCCTTAGGCAGACCCTCAAAATAGAGGATGACTTGCTTCAACTCCGGTTCATTTGGTTCTGAGGTGGCAGGTAAGCCCAATGCACAATCTACAGACTCTGCCAAATGTGTGGCAGCTTGTGCTAGAAGGGTCAGGCAGATGAAGTGTTTGGAGGTTTGTGGGCTCTCTCCAATGCTTTGACTTCAACTCTGCGTGTTCCCAGCGAGGTCTTTCGATATGTTCGGTGCCTTGCTGAGTAAACCACCTCCATTTTGGTCAGTCATAAGCCAGGAGCTCTCATGAGTCAGCAGGAATGCTTTGAGGACATCGCTAAAGTGTTACCGCCCTCCTGGGAGTCTCCAGCCATAACAGAGTTCCAAGTAGAACAGTTCGCTCACCCCTTCACTCCATTGGCAGTTCTATTTTGCACCAAGTAAACCTTAATGCTCTAGAATTCGCACCTTAGAACTCTCCTCTCAATTGCTTCTTAAAAGCCTTTCAGAAAAGCCACCTCTTTGACCAAGCTTTTAGGCAGCCCTTCTATAACTTTGACTTTGACAAGTCTTTTACTTGGCATTGATTTTTTTTATCAGATTCTGTTTCCATAATGTTGAGGGACATTTTTCTACTTTACATCAATGGCAGATTGACTGTAATTATGGAATTTGCTTGAAAGGCTTGCTTAACTGAATTGTTAGTCATTTACTGAGCGCACTTTAATCTAGTCAGTGACAATATCATTGCATTATTGTGAGGTTTGGAGAGTAATAAGTTCCCATTGCTGGCATCAGTTTTATCTTTTGTTAATTAATAGAAACTGACTGAAGGAAACAAAAGGATGTTGATACTAAAACAAACAGAAAACTGGAAACACTTATGATCAGGCAGCATCTGTAGAGAGAACAAGACAAGTTAATTGTATTTGTTTTTCCTGTTAAAATTTATTTTTAGAAAATGCTGCTTGGCAGATTCCTCCCATATGTTCAATCTAATTTTTCAGGGATCTGGCGTGCTTGCAGGGATTTATTTGGTTTCATGGCAGTTTATTTTGTATCTTGCATAGCACTGTAACCAGTGATCATTTCCTCTTCGCTGCAGGAATGAAGGAGACCATTAGTGTCAGTAGTCTAGCAATTCACAAATGATCTTTTCTCAGCAGTAAACTACTATAGGTAATTTGAAATTAGATGATGAATCTTCATTTAACAAGTTACTTCAGCACAGGCAGTTCCTCCAACAGGGACCTGTGATATGACCATATAAGAGAACATTGGATACTTCTGATTTGTATCTATCTTCCAGGACCTTTGTATTTCAAGCATACTGCTGTTAACAAGTGCGAGTTACATAATCCCAAATGTAATGTCTGTTGATGGGCGACTGATGTGAGGCCTCCACACTAGCTCGATATCAAAGTGGAAGCAAATGGGAATTAATAAAAGAGACTCCTCTAATCGGCTTCTACTCTTTAACGCTGGGCCGTAGGCTGTAGTTGGAGTTTCTTATGTAGCTTTCAATGAAAGGAGTTTGGCAGAACGCCCAGATCTGCATGGAGTTTGCAGAAGGTTAGTGTAGGCTACTTTACTGTCACTGCATGAAGCTAAAGCGGCCGTGTTCTGTTATCTGTTACCGAGACTAATCTGCAGCTGAATGTTGTTGAAGTTCCTCTTAACAGCCTAAGTAGAGTAAGTGAATCAAAGTAGATCATCTCAAAATGAGGGATTAACTGCTGTGGCCAATCTTGCATATAAGCCACTCTGAAATGTTATTTGAGTACTTCTGGCAAAAGCGGATGGAGCAAAGCTTGAGCTGTGCCAGAGTGCTGAGGTTTGCACTGATAAATAAACCTCTCGCTTTCAGTGCTGCAAACCATTACCTGTGTAGGATCAAGCAAGCTAATGCAATTACTTATATCAGTGAAATTCTAATGAGTGGAATTGTAGATATTTGGTCTCTTTAAGAGCCCTTTTAAGGCAGTGATAACTGTGGCTTCATGACACAGGAAATACTATGAACACACAGGAAGGTTTGCTTACAGGCTGTTCACTTCCCTTCTGATGTGAGCTGTCCAGTTATTGTGTGTTATGTTTTGTTTTTCTTTGTTCTTTGGAAATTGCCTTTGCAATGCGAATGTGTAAATTTGAATACATACTGTGAGGACCAACAATTTTCAAATTGTGTTCTTATAGTTTTCAGCAAATATTGTACCCATATGAGTTGCTGAAACAGAGTCCTTATAAAGGCGAGGAAGTTTAAGGCAAGTCTTTCTGACCATATTTGCATTTTTCCTGCCCATCTCCTGACTGCAGATCTGTAGTTTGAGAGCTGGTGTTAATGTCATTAGGTCTATCTGGTTATTTACAAATTAATGTATTGATATAAATCCCTTATGGGGAATTTGGAAGACCTTCTGCTTTTAACTTCTACAAGACTTGCTCTGGATACTTGTTTCATTCAGAACTGCACAGAATTATACGGGATGATAACAAATGTCATCTCAGTTGATAAGGCTCTTGCCTCTGAGCGGCAAAATTGTGTATTCAAGTCCTGCTCTGACTTCTCATTAGATTGGTGTGTCTGCATGATGCATTGTCAGAGATACTGTCTTTCAGCGAAGGCATATTGACATCTTATCCATCTTTTCTGGTGGGATAGGTGGGTATTACCGGCTTCGTGAAAGTATTCAAAGAGGAGCAGGGAGCTCTACCATTGTCCTGCCCAATATTAATCCTTCAGACAACATTTATCGTGTTGTGGTTTGTTAATTTTGCTGTGTGGGATCTTGTGGTTGGAGGTTTTGTGCATGTAAGTCACCATAGTACTAAAAGAGTTGTAAAACAAGGGTTTTAACTCCCCTAAGGTAGTCAGATGCAAGACCGATGTTTGTCGTCAATAAGGGGGATGTAGCTCTAAATCTCGTCAAGAACTGTTAAGTCAATCAGCTTGTTAGTCAGAGGTGACCCCATTCTTAAAAGATGCATTGTACTGTGCATGTTGGTGTTCTCTCATATATATTAAAGCCAACAATTTGCTTCAACATTAAAACTAGAAAACTTGGAATCCAAATTCTATAATAATTGGGAACATTAATTAGTAAACAATGAAGATCATTGGATATAATTTTAACTATTTCTTGATACTATTAGCTTTTTTGGCAACACTTGAATGGCTAGAAGTTTGACTATTCGATGTATCCAGCAGAAAGCTAACTGAAAGGACAGTTGGATGTCTTTAGTTTCTACACTGAAGAACAGATATTTCACCAGGTTGATTGGTGGGTCAAAATCTCCCACTCGCTCAGAATTCCTTTTGCTTGCTCATGCGCTTATTTTGTGCTCCTGCCATCTTGTGTAGGGGTACTCTTGAGTGTCTCATGTTTTATTTCATTTTCAGGATGTGCATGTTAATTGGCAGATTTGGCATTTATTGCCAATCCCTAGTTGCCTTGAGTTTGATGTAGCAGTTCACGGAATTCCCGTTCACGGAATTTGGGAATATTGGCCTTGGGTTATGCAGAATATAAGGGTTAAACTATGACAACAGGTTGCGTACATTAGGCTTGTATTCCTTTGAATGTAAATGCTTAGAAGGTGATCTGATGAAATTTTTAAAGATGGATTGAAGAGTTTTATAGGGTAGGCAGAAGCTATTTCCTCTGGTAAGGGGCCCAGAACAAGGGGTGTAACCTTAAAATTAGAACTAGACCTTTCAAGGTTGACACCAGAAAACATTTCTTCAGACACAGGGTGGTAGAAATCTGGAACATTCTATTCCTGCTGTTGAAACCCTCATTCATACCTTCATTACCTTTCGATTCAACTATTGCAATGCACTCCTGGCTGATCTCCCACATTCTACCCTCTGTAAACTTGAGGTCATCCAAAATACGATGCCCAGGTCTCAACTTACAGCGAGCCTTGTTCCCTATCACCAGTGTGCTCGCTGACCTACACTGGCTCCCGGTTAAGCAATGTCTTGATTTTAAAATGCTTGTCATTGCTTTCAAATCCCTCCATAGCCTTGCCCCTCCCTATCTCTGTAATCTCCTCCAGCCCCAAACTCTCCAAGATATCTGCGCTCCCCTAATTCTGGCCCCTTGTGCATTCCCAATCATAATTACTCCACCATTGCTGGCTGTGCCTTCAGTTGTCTAGGCCCCCAAGCTCTGGAATTCTCTCCTCACACCTCTGCCCCACTACCTCACTTTCCATCTTTAAGGCACTTCTTAAAACCTCCTACTTTGACCAAGTTTTGGGTTATCTGACCTAATGCCTCCATATGTGGCTCAATGTCATGCTTATTTTATAACACTCCTGTGAAGCACCTTGGGACGTTTCATTGTTAAAGGTGCTTGTTGTTTTTGTTGTTGTAATAGAGGCTATGTTAATTGAAAATTTCAAAACTGAGATTGATAGTTCTCGCTCTTGTGCAGTCATCGTTCCCTCACTGTCCATATGCATTATCAGGTGATCCAGCTTTTGTGTGCTGGGCTTCAGGATGGTAGTCCTTCCAGAGCTGAACACAGATGTACTCTCATTACCAGTTCCATTTTGAGTGAGTCACTAGGTAAAAAGGACAAACGTGTGTTCATTTATCACCTGTATTATCTTCAGGGCAAACCAAGAATTTCACAGCCACTTTATTGCTCTTACGTTTGCACACGGCAAGGTCCTACAAACAAGCATGAGAGAAATGCCCAGTTAACATGTATTGATGATGGTGGATGAGAGGATGCTAGAAAAATACCCTCCTTCAGATGGTGTCATAAACACTTTCTCTTGCTGAATTTTCAATTTGGCTTTGAGACAGAAACATCACAGCAAACATACTCCCCAATGTATCTTGTTCATCAGACACCAGTCTTTGGATGCCTGTTAGATGGAAATAGGGAAAACACACCCATTTTTCTGTTATGCAGTACAATGGCATCAATTTGTTGGCAGCAATAAAAGATGATAGACTCTCTAGCTGCCAGTAACTCAAGAATGACATTGATTTGCAGCTGTTTCCTGTAAACACTATTTTTGAAGGATATAATCAAAACTCTCTCTTCCCCACTCTCTCTATCCTCCCCCCCTCCCCCAAAACCAAACCCCTTTAAAACAAAATACTTTCACTGGGGGGGAAAAGATCCAAACAACCAGAGGCTTTCTGAGAATCCAAGTCCCTGCTCTGGCAGCATTCCACAGTGAGGAAATAAATTGCTACATCAAGCATTGTTGTGAAATGTGGAATTAGTTTTAAGGTTACAGCTGTAACATTTTATACTTGGTCATCCAAAGTACTATTTGTGCTTTGAGTTGTCTTCAGGAAAGTTTTGATATTTCAAGGCAACACCTTTTCAGAAATGGTAGCAGTGGTTTTATGAGGAACAATGTCATAAGTAATAGCAATAAATTGAACGGGCTTGAATCATGCTCTACTATTTTAAGGTGAATAGGAATCTACTGGATTGTGGCATACTGATTATACTGCTGCCAAATCTGTTCAGTTGTGGGTGTGAGAGTTTTTATTTTATTCCTGATTTTTGGAAATGTGTTTTGCTGAATTCTCTTTGTTTTGGTGACTGGCCAGTTCTTTTATGACCAAAACTCTAATTCTGTGAACCTCTTTACAGTCAGTGGAACCTTGCTGGGGGGTGAGAGTTTTATGGCAAAGAAACATAGTAAGCAAAGAGAGGCTGCACTTGTGGGCAGTGCCAGTCTCCCTGTAATTTGCTAATTTTATTCCATCAGGTCCCATGCTGATTGGTATGTTGTTAGAGTCAACTATGCTGGACTTGGCATATCCATTTAAAGTTTTGTTTCTCCATCAAGTATTGATATTTAGTAGCATTTCTCTTGCAAAATTAGTTCTTATTGCTGTGGAGGCAGCTATTTGTGGATAAAAGTATTTTCTTTTTACAAGATTGCAGCAGCATTGTCTGCTACTGTATTTGAAATTGGAGCAAATGCAATTTCGAGACGAGGATCGAAGGTTCCCGTGCATTTAGTGTCCTCATGGCCTAATAGTCTTCCTCATCTAAACTTAAAGTCAGGTATACTTGGTTGTAAAGGTAGTGTAGTGGTTTTCATACTGGACAACGATCCAGAGGTCAAGCATTCAGATCCCACCATGGCAAATTGTGGAATTGAATTCAATAAATCTGGTAATTTGTGGGAAACCAAGGGAGGAAAATTACCATGGATGCTGTCAGTCAAAAATGGGCAGTAAATGTGGCTTGACCAACTTTGCCTTTTTTTAAACTAATAAGTTGAAGGATTTGTATGCCATTTATGTGTAAACCTAGGTTTTCAGCCTTCTGAGCTATAACAAGTATGAGAGGATAAAATTGATAACCTAACATGGGAAAAATATATTTCTATCAGCTATTGACTGAATTTCATGTAGTGGGCCTTTCAGTGTGCCGCTCCATGGTATCTATGATTAGGCTCCTGACTGTTGATGCTAGGGCTAGCTACATTTGGATTGGATCATTCAGGAGGAAACATTAGATGTTTATTAGTGGGTAGTCTGCAGTTGGTTTCCCTATCCTCTTAAGCATGCAGCTGTGTTACTCTGCCCAAAAAGTTGCTTCAGTTTTAAATTGGTGCTTTTTATTTTGCTTAGCATGTTTTCCGATGTACACTGTACTTGTATAATGCTGGTTTAAAGCATATCACTCTTTCATTAAAAACTTCAGTTAAATGCCTTGCTTTAATTGTGTGACTTCTTGGGGAAGTTTTTCCAAATGTTTAGTGTTGGAACCCCATATTGAAAATGTAATAGGGATATTTTTGGATTTTCCACCTAATTTTTGTTGCAAAAGATACATTTTTAGCTTTTCATATTTTCACAAAGTAGTAATAGCTTCATTGTATGTCAATCGTTGTTGCACTCTACCTTTGTATTCAAAGTACTTTCTGTCATTGGAAACTTAACCCTCTGATCTTCATCTGTGTGGAAACTTAAGGCAAAGCAAGATTGGGTAAAGAATAGAATGAAGGTGTGGATTGACAAAAAGCGATAAAATGATTGAATGCAAGAGAAAGTTAAGGAGCATTAAATGAACAGATTGGAATGCAAGGGGAAGATGGGAAGGGATCAAGCAAAGGTGAACCATATTGTGATAAATGTGTTCTGAAGATGTTTAAAATGAAACAGAAAAGTGCATTCAGGGCACTAGACATTTTGTGATCCAGAAAATGAACTCCATAAAATCTTAATGTATGATCCTGACATAGTTTTATGTGTTTTTTTTTAGAACTGCATGTCCTCATCTCCATTCTTCTGTCTGCAGTGATTTATGGTTTTGGAAATGTTTTAGATTGCAGGGTCACTAATCAGTCTAAAGCTCTTCCTGATTTTAATGGTTGGAAAAATAGGCAAAATTGATCTTGTCAATCTTCCTAGTTTTACTTTTGGTTGTTGGGATTGCCACAATTTAGAACCAAATTTCAGCAATGAAAATCAGATGTTCTTTTGAGCATTTAAGTAAGGATGAGAACCGGAAATTAGAGGATAGCTAAGTAACATTTTCCCACCTATTTGGGGGTGGGATGATTTTAAAATAATTTTAGATTATGCAGGAATTACAGTTTTTGAAAAAATGGAAAACATTGGAGTAGGAGAGAATTAGGTGAAACACTGAGCAGTATTAAAGTTTTTCTTTGAAGATGAAATTGTGTGTTGGGTTGAGTTAATAATGCATCTGCTACTGATACTTAGGTGTAATTTTTAAAAATCCACTTTCCAAAAGCGCAACTAGTCAACTCTGGGAGTACAGAAGTGCCTTGAATATAAACTGCTTTTTTTAACGGTTAATTTTCTTTTTGCAATTAATAAGTAGTTCATCAGAAGATCGACTTCTTCCTTCTCTCTCTTTTGTAAAAGGGTGGTCACTCATTCATATCCAGATCAGTTTAACATGGCATTAATCATTAACTGCTAAAGTCTAGCAGATGTATAAATATATTAACATGTTCTTTTAAGCTGCAATAGTAAATCTAAGTACAGCCATTGTAAAGTTTTGAAAGCTCAGTTCTTTGTGCATTGAATTCTAGTTTGAAGCTGCAGTACTTGGAGCAATTCTGTTGGTCTTAACCTATGTTTTGTTTCCCCCGGCTATGATTTGATTGCTCATGGATTAATATTTGAAGATTCAAAATGGTGTCTTCAGGTTAGTTTTATTGTGGTTTTAAGATTTTTTAAAGTCTTCTTACACTCTTTAAGACTCTCATTTACTGGAAGTTAAAGGGGAGTTGGCGACATTGTGGTAATGTCACTGGACTAGTAATCCTGAGTCCCAGATTAATGCTCTGGGGACATGGGTTCAAATCCCACCATAGCAGCTGGTGGAATTTAAATTGAATTAATAAATTTGGAATTAAGAACTAGTCTAATAGTGTACATGAATCAGTTGTTGGTTTTCATAAAAACCCATCTGGTAGGCCTAATCTGGCCTACACGTGACTCCAGACCCCAAGCCATGTGGTTGATGCTGAAATGCCTTAGCAAGTCACTCCGTTGCTACAAAATCTAAAAGGCATCGTCCTGGGCACTTGAAACAACTAAGGCACAGCCAGTCCTGCAAAGTCCTCCTTACTAACATCTGGGGGCTTGTGCCAACAAATAGCCAAGCAACAGCCTGACGTTGTCTATAAGGCATGATTCTGAGAGTATGACTATGTCCCAGACACCACCACCACCATCCTGGGTATGTCCTGTTCCGCTGGTATAGTGGTATACAATTGGGAGAGATTTGCCCTGGGAGTCCTCAACGTCGACTTTGGACCCCATGAAGTCTTATGGCATCAGGTCAAACATAGCCAAGGAAACGTCCTGTTGGTTACCACCTACCACCACCTCTCAGCAGATGAATCAGTGCTCCTCCATGTTGAACACCACTTGGAGGAAGCACTGAGGGTGGCAAGGGCACAGAATGTATTCTGGGTGGGGGACTTCAATGTCCATCATCAAGATTGGCTCGGTAGCACGACTACTGACCAAGCTGGCCAAGTCTTAAAGGACATAGCTGCTAGACTGGGTCTTTGGAAGGTGGTGAGGGAACCAACAAAAGGGAAAAACTTACTTGCCCTCATCCTCACCAACCTGCCTACTGCAGATGTATCTGTTCATGACTCTGTTGGTAGGAATGACCACTGCACAGTCACTGTGGAGATAAAGTCCTGTCTTCACATTGAGGATACCCTCCATCATGCTGTGTGGCACTATCGCTACATTAACTGGGATAGATTTGCAACAAACCTGGCTACTCAAAACTGGGCATCCATGAGGTGCGGTGGATCATCAGCAGAATTGTATTGGACCAACTTAAAAATTCACTCCCTCCACCAATCCACAGTAACAGTTGTGTGTACCATCTACAAGATGCACTGCAGCAATTCGACAAGCCGCTTTTGTCAGCATCTTCCAAACCTGCGACCCCTGCCGACAAGGGCAGCAGATGCATGGGAACACCACCACCTGCAAGTTCCCACCCCAAGACACACACCATTCTAACTTAGAACTACATCACTGTTCCTTCATTGTTGCTGGGTCAACACCCTGGAACTCCCTAACAGCACTGTGGTGTATGTACACCACATGGACTGCAGCAGTTCAAGGCAGGGCACCACCGCCTTCTCAAGGGCAATTAAGGATAAGCAATAAATGCTGGCCTAGCCAGCAACGCCCACATCCCTTCAAGCAATTTTTTAATTCATTCATGGGAAGTTTATATAATAAAACTGCAACATTACCCTAAATATTCTGAGAAGATTGACCTGTATAGCTACTTGTGTTTGCCAGTTTGTTGCCTCCTTCCTGGGCTTTTCTGGTATTGCTATTTATTATATTGCTTCCACCATTTAAAGTGCCACCGTTTCACAGCTGGTAGTCATTTATATCATCCAAAAAACACTAACTATCCGTTTGCATTAACGTCAAGTTGCCGGTTATAGCGTCTTAAGTGATTTGTTTATTTCAAACAGAAGCCACTGTATTAAGGATTTCAGACAATTTAATGAATTCTTAGCTTTGTTTTGCACACTTATAATTTTGGAATGTTATTTCAATTAAAATCTGATTTGTATCTAATTAAGTTAGGTGCTTTAAGTTAAGTGTATTCTATGAATTGCAAAATTTAAATTAATTAGGTCGTCTGGTTTCATCAGTTTTTCCAGACAGTGATATAAGCTCAGGTTAACAACCTGCCCTGATTGACTATCTTTAAAAGTGTGTTAGTCTGTAGTCATATGGGCAGAGAGAACACAGATGGGTTTAGAAGTGTGAAAAATAACTGGTCGAAACCATTCACCGATGTTACGTATGAAATTAACCTTGGTTGAGTTGTACAGTTGCACATGGAAGGCGCGATTGTCTAGTTCACTGGCAAGGGTGCAAGTTACTCAGACTGCTTAGTCCAGATAAGTTAAAAGCAAAATACTGTGGATGCTGGAAATATGAAATAAAAGCAGAAAAACAGATGCTGTGAGACCTGCTGAATTTTTCCAGCAATTTCTGTTTTTAGTCTTGATAACTGTTGAGCTTCTTAAATGTTGTTGTAGCTGTGTTCACCCAAACAAGTGCCAGAGTATTTCATTACACCCTTTGTAGATGGTGGCAAGATTTTGACACCACAGAGTACACATCCTCTGCCCTGCTCTTGTAGCCCCTTTGTTGATGAGGCTGATCTGATTTTAAAAATAATTCTGGTCATTGGTGACCGTTTCTCTGGATATTGATGGTTGGGGAGTTCTGAGGAAAGTAATGCCATCGACAAGATTTTCAGTTTGGCAGACTGTGATTAGTGGGGCACAACAAAGATCAATTCTTGGGCCTCAGTTATTTCCAATCTATGTCAATGACTTTGATGCGGGCAACAAGTGTAATGTATGCAAGTTTGCTGCTGATACAAAGATAGGTGGGAAAGTAAGCAGGACACATAGAGAAGGTAATGAAGAAGGCACAGGAGATACTTTGCTTTGTTAGCTGAGGCATGTAATATGAAAGCAGGAAGTTATGCTAGAACTGTATAAAACACTGGTTAGACTGCAGCTAGAGTACAGCAGTTCCCATCACCATATTACAGAAGGGATGCAATTGCACTAAGCAGTACGGAGAGAATTTTGCCAGGATCGGAAAAACTTAGCTGTGAGGAAATGATTGAATAGGCTGGGGTTGTTGCTTTGGAACAGAGGAGCTACGTTTTGTGGGTGGGTGGGGGGGAGGTGGTGGTATACAATTATATGGCACCTTGATAGAATGGATAGCTGAAGGGGTTCATAACCAGGAGGCATAGATTTAAAATAATTGGTAGAAGGAGTTGAGAAATCTTTTCTCCCAGATGGCGGTGGGTTTGGAACTCGCTGCCTGAAAGGCTGGTAAAGGCAGAAGCTCTAATAGCATTTAAAAAGTACTTTGAGCACTTGAGTAGACTAACCTATAGGGCTATGAACCAAGAGCTGGAAAATGGGATTAGGCTGGATGGCTTGTTGGCTGGCACAGACATGATAGACAAATGACTTTTTTTCTCAATGCGATAAATTCCTGATGTTTTAAAAATTTATTCATTCATGGGATGTGGATGTCGCTTGCTAGACCAGCATTTATTGCCTACCCCTAATTGTCCTTGACATCTTCTTGAACTGCCGCAGTTGATGTGGTGTAGGTACACCCACAGCACTGTTAGGGAGGGAGTTCCAGGATTTTGACCCAGCAACAATGAAGGGACGATGATAAATTTCCAAGTCAGGATGGTTAGTGGCCTGGAGGGGAACTTCCAGGTGATAGTTTTCCCATGCATCTGCTGCCTTTGTCCTTCTAGATATTATGTTCATATGTAGCGGTCGTGGGTTTGGAAAGTGCTATTGAAAGAGCCATGGTGAGCTATTACAATGCATCTTGTAGATGGCACACAATGCTGCCATTGTGCATCAGTAGTGGAGAGTGTGAGAATGTTGAAAGTGGCGCATGGAGTACCAATCAGACGAGCTGCTTTGTCGTGGATGGTGTCGAGCTTGCATTGTTGGAGCTGCACCCATCCAGGCAAATGGACGGTATTCCGTCACACTCCTGACTTGTGCCTTGTAGATGGTGGAAGGGCTTTGGGGAATCCAGAGGTGAGTTACTTGCTGCAGAATTCCCAGCCTCTGGCCTACTCTTGTAGCCACAGTATTTATATGGCTGGTCCAGTTCAGTTTTTTTTCCATTCGTGGGATGTGGGCTTTGCTGGCTGGGCCAGCATTTATTGCCCATCCCTAGTTGCCCTTGAGAAGGTGGTGGTGAGCTGCCTTCTTGAACCGCTGCAGTCCGTGTGGTGTAGGTACACCCACAGTGCTGTTAGCAAGGGGTTCCAGGATTTTGACCCAGTGACAGTGAAGGAACGTCGAGATATTTCCAACTCGGGATGGTGAATGACTTGGAGGGGAACTTCCAGGTGATGGTGTTCCCACCTATCTGCTGCCCTTGCCCTTCTAGGTGGCAGTGGTCGTGGGTTTGGAAGGTACTGTCTAAGGAACCTTGGTGAATTCCTGCAGTGCATCTTTTAGATGGTGCACACTGCTGCTACTGTGCGTCGGCGATGGAAGGAGTGAATGTTTGTGGATGTGGTGCCAATCAAGTGGACTGCTTTGTCCTGGACGGTGTCCAGCTTCTTCAGTGTTGTAGGAGCTGCACTCATCCAGGCAAGTGGGGAGTATTCCATCACGCTCCTGACTTGTGCCTTCTAGATGGTGGACAGGCTTTGGGGATTCAGGAGACGAGTTACTCGTCGCAGAATTCCTAGCCTCTGACCTGCTCTTGTAGCCACAGTATTTCAATGGTAACCCCCTGGGACATTGATAGTGGTGGACTCGACAATGGTAATGCCATTGAATGTCATGGGGAGATGGTAAGATTTTCTCTTGTTGAGATGGTCATTGCTCAGCACTTGTGTGGTACAAATGTTACTTGTCACTTATCAGCCAATAAGGAGAATTCTAATTGAGTTATTTGGGAGACTCATGAGGTTGCAAATAGATTTAGACAGGTTAAGACAAGAATGTGGCAGATGGAATATGATGTGGGAAGTGTGAAGTTATGCACTTTGGTTGGAAAAATAGAAAAAACAGTATTTTTTAAATGATGATACACTGGAAGATTTTGGTGCTTAGAAGGCCTGGGTGTCCTTGTACAGAAATTGCGAAGTTAACATGCAGGTACAGGAAATAAGTAGGAAAGCAAATGATATGTTACACTTTATTTCCTTTGTAATAAAGGCTAAGAGTAAAATGTCTTACTGTTGTTTAGGGCCTTTCTGAGATAGTACTGTGCATAATTTTGGTCCCCTTACCAAGGAAGGATATACTTAGAGGGAGTGCAATATAGATTTACTAGTGATTTTTGGGATGAGGGGGTTGTCCTATCATTGATTAGACTAGGTCATTATTCCCTAGAGTTTAGAAGTATGAGAGTTAATCTTATTGAACCATAAAATACTTAAGGGGCTTGATTGAGAGGATCTTTTCCCCTGGCTGGGGGAGTCTAGAACTAGAGGTCTCAGTTTCCGTATAAGGGATCAGCCATTTAGGATTTGAGGTGAGGAGAAACCTCTTCACTGAGGATTCTGAATCCTTTGGAATTCTCTACCACAGAGTTGTGAATGCCTAGCTGTTATGGATTTTTGGATACTAAGGGAATTGAAGAATATGGAGAGCGCAAAAAGTTGAGATAGAAGATCAGCCAACAGTGGGGAAGGCTCAGAGCCATATGACCTGATCCTGCTTCTATTTCTTATGTTTTTTTTAAAACTTAAGGACAAAAGTCAGATGCAATAGTTAAAATACCTTTAATGTGGGCCTACTTAATGAGGTAATGACTTATATATGACAGAGCCATGAAAAGTTTGTAGAATCCCAGAAATAAGTGTGGAGAGAGAAGGACCTAATCACTGTGTTGCAGATTGGGACAAATCATAGAATATAGTAACATGATGCAGTATTCTTTCTCATACATGCTTATAACTGGAAATTAAAGATTCCAGTGTATTTTTGGCATATTTTCTATCTTCCAAAATTGTAATCCTTGGCCTATTAACAGTTCCAGAAAACTTCATACTCATGGCTAACTGTTAAAATTTCAGCAACAAAATTATCATCACACTAAAGGTTCTCCTAATTGTTCAAGTTTCTGCGCACGTAACTAAGCCATGTAGGCCAGGAAATCTCTGGTGGGGTGGGGCGCTAGATCTTCAATCTGTACAGAGTCAGTAGATAATAGTATGTCAGATTCAGCCTCTGCCAAATCGGGCCACCTGGGTTAGGGAGTGAAGGCTCCTCCTTATATCTATTGGACAATTCCTGCTGGAAGTCTACATATTGATATCAACTGAGAAAATGGAGCTTGGCTTGTAGTTTAATAGCCATCTGACATTTATCAAAGGGTGAATAATAACCACATACTGACCAGCACACTGGAAACAAATTATTAACATTTGATGCTTTGAGGAGAGGAGATGGTAGAGAAAATATAGTAAAAATGTATTCACCTTAAAGGGAGACACTTTATTATTAAAAATACAACACTAAAATATACAATTTATGCCTTTCAATTTTTTTTCTTGGTGTGGTCTCTTTAACTATCTGTTCTGTTATGATTCCATCAATTTCTACTCCATTCTGGAACTGGGAGCCATATCTGAAATTCTGTCTTTGACTGGATGAAAACAGATTCCAGAGGATCAACAATCAGGAAACTGAACTTTGAAATTTGACCTGCTTACATTGGAACAGCTGAGTGGAAGGCTGCCCTTTTAAAATATATTGCCAGCAGTGGCGGGGACAGGGCAGTTATGCACAGAGTTATCATGCTGGTCGTGACTTGAGAGTTATCGGGCTTTAAATGCAATTTTTCACAAAGTATGAACCGGAGAAAAGGAATTGATTGTTTCCATAGATATTTGGGTTACTTCTTGAAGCTATGCCTTCAAAAGTACATGTCAAGATTACTGTTACTTAGTACATTAAGAATTGCACTTCAGAGCAACTCATGAATTAATGTTTTGAGGCAATTAAGATATGATAATGAGCTGTTGAAATGCAAGCTTTCTTTTAAATTCCAAGTGCTATAAATTTAAGATCCTGCAGTTCCAGATGACTTAGCATGCTGCTATAATGCAGTGATGAATTATAGGGAATGTTTCAATATGTGCTTGAGTCTGCAAAGTTACTGAATATGGCCATGCTATCAGAGCAGCCTTGAACAGAGGCAAGGTGCTCCCTCCAAAAATGGGATTTAGTGGATTAGCCACTTCCCATTTAATGATGAGCAATATTAGCAGAAGTATGTGAGTGATAATTTTTCTGCCTTCAATGTAGGAAAGCTGCTGTTGGAAGGAAAATGAGATGAAAACAGGAAAGAAATTACATGCTGTGTGGTTCTGCATGCTCCTCATTTTGTTTTCAAAATCAAAGCCTAAAAACATTTAAACGAATGTTTGAATAATTAAGTTTTCAAGGTAGTGAGGGTTGGAATAAATTGACCATTCACACATCTGAAAAAATGGATGTTTATTACTCAACATGGTCTCTGATACATTATACTGTGAAGGCAGTTATTAACATCACAGGTATTTGTCCAACAATTGTAACTGTCCCTAAAAAATCATCTTGAGCAGAAATATCATTAGCTCAGATAATAATTTAAGATGCTTTAGCTTTTGAATTCACACTACTTTTAATATAAACCTGTCTTAAGTCTTATGCTGATGTTACAAATTACTACAGAACCTGTGTTTTTAATGCCATGTGTGCCTGATGAAATGGAAACGTTAGTTTCTTTTTGTGGGGTACACATTCCACAGAGTAATAAGATAAGCTTAAGCATATGTGATTGCTAATTTGCATTTCAAAACTTTCTGGCTGCTGAACCTTTTTCTAATGGCTGGTGAAGGCCCACACAGATAAGTGTTTGGAAACATGCCTTGCTTGCCTGCAATCGAGCAGTGGAACTGGCACTTGCTATCTTTGGAGTCTGTGATACAAGTTACCTTTTGGTGTTGCCAACTCTGCCACAGAAGATTGGATCATCTTCAACAAAATCTCCAAGAGAAAACACCACAACTTGGTTCACCTTGGAATGGCCTGATCAGTTTCAAATCCTATGACGTCAGTATTTGAGAAATCTCTCAGTAACTTAGAGAAATTACTGTTCTTTCACAAATTTTATAGAATCAATTTAACTTTTGTATTGGTTTGTGAAGAGGAATTAAATCTCAAAACTATTTTAAACTAGAGTTTGCAATTGTATAAACAGTGAAAAATCTTGCATGTAGAAAATACATTATATACAAAAATGAGCATTCCTAAAAGAATTATACAGCATTAGTAACCATTAACTTGACCCTGGTGCAACTTACCATTACTGACTAATGATGTCCTGCTTTTGATAGCTTGCATTATAATATGGAAAGCCTTAAAAATTGTTCTGCTTTATTATTGCAGTTGTTGAAACTTCCCAAGACTTATTTTGGGATTAATATTTCATAATGAAAATTTGGATATAGAAAAATCTAGTTGTTGCTCCATTGTTGGCTGGAAGTTAAATTGTTTTATTTTCTGTGTACAGAAAGAAGACATGGTACATCAAGTAAACCACCTGTGACTCCTCCATCATCTTCTACGTACTCTTATCCTTCCACATTCTCAAAAAACAGAAGCGGAAGTGATTGTGGGAACAGTCGCTCTTCTGGTGGAAACTGTCCTTCATCCAGCTCCAAGATACAAAAATCCCCCAAAGAAAAACTTCACATCAGTGGTATGAGCAGACCACTTTACCTGGTTCACCATGGCAAGATGCACCATGATAAAAAGTTAGTGTATGCTTTTCTTTTTGGTTGTTGTATTTTTGTTTCACAAAACATTTCTGCTGCATTGTTTTCCCACAATGGACTGATTTTTAGCACCACAGGGTTCAGATAATTAAACTCAAACTTCTAATTTAATTATCGGCATAGCTATGGTTTACAAATAATTAATTTGGATGAACATTTCCAAATTAACCTTGAATTACCTCGTCCAGTAAGATGACTGTGGCCCTTGCCTGAACGTTCAACTTTGATTCTTTGATTATCAAAGTGATTTGTCTTTGTTCACATCTTTATGGTTAAGCAGTGCAGAAATGAACATTGTTGGAAGTATTCCACGCTACATCCTCTCTTTTTCTCGGAGATAATAGAGATTACATGATTTTTATATACAAAAAGCTAAAAGCTACTGCGGATGCTGGAAATCCAAAACAAAAACAGAATTACCTGGAAAAACTCAGCAGGTCTGGCAGCATCGGTGGAAAAGAAAACAGTTGACGTTTCGAGTCCTCATGACCCTTCGGCAGAACTGAAGTATAGTTAGGAGAGAGGTGAAATATAAGCTGGTCTAAGGTGGGTGGTGGGGAGAGAGAGAAGTTGAGGGTGGGGTGGTTGTGGGGACAAGCAAGCAGTGATAGGAGCAGATAATCAAAAGATGTCACAGACAAAAGGATCAAAGAGGTGTTGAAGGTGGTGATATTATCTAAGAAAAGTGCTAATTAAGAATGGATGGCAGGATACTCAAGGTATAGCTCTAGTGGGGGTGGGGTGGAAAGACTAACAAAGTATTAGTTGTAGATTTAAAAATAATGGAAATAGGTGGGAAAAGAAGAATCTATATAAATTATTGGAAAAAAAAGGGAGGGGGAAGAAACGGGGTGGGGATGGGGGGAGGGGGAGTTTAAGATCTAAAGTTGTTGAATTCAATATTCAGCCCGGAAGGCTGTAAAGTGCCTAGTCGGAAGATGAGGTGCTGTTCCTCCAGTTTGCGTTGGGCTTCACTGGAACAATGCAGCAAGCCAAGGACAGACGTGGGCAAGAGAACAGGGTGGAGTGTTAAAATGGCAAGCGACAGGGAGGTTTGGGTCTTTCTTGCTGACAGACCGCAGGTGTTCTGCAAAGCGGTCGCCCAGTTTGCGTTTGGTCTCTCCAATGTAGAGACCGCATTGGGAGCAACGAATGCAGTAGACTAAGTTAGGGGAAATGCAAGTGAAATGCTGCTTCACTTGAAAGGAGTGTTTGGGCCCTTGGACGGTGAGGAGAGAGGAAGTGAAGGGGCAGGTGTTGCATCTTCTGCGTGGGCATGGGGAGGTGCCATAGGTGGGGGTTGAGGAGTAGGGGGTGATAGAGGAGTGGACCAGGGTGTCCCAGAGGGAACGATCCCTACGGAATGCCGCCAGGGGGGGGTGAAGGGAAGATGTGTTTGGTGGTGGCATCATGCTGGAGTTGGCGGAAATGGCGGAGGATGATACTTTGAATGTGGAGGCTGGTGGGGTGATAAGTGAGGACAAGGGGGACCCTATCACGTTTCTGGGAGGGAGAAGAAGGCGTGAGGGCGGATGCGCGGGATATGGGCCGGACACAGTTGAGGGCCCTGTCAACGACCGTGGGTGGAATACCTGGGTTAAGGAAGGAGGAGGACATGTCAGAGGAGCTGTTTTTGAAGGTAGCGTCATCAGAACAGATGTGACGGAGGCGAAGGAACTGAGAGAATGGGATGGAGTCCTTACAGGAAGCGGGGTGTGAGGAGCTGTAGTCGAGGTAGCTGTGGGAGTCGGTGTAATGGATATTGGTGGACAGTCTATCACCAGAAATTGAGACAGAGAGGTCAAGGAAGTGAAGAGAAGTGTCAGAGATGGACCATGTGAAAATGATGGAGGGGTGGAGATTGGAAGCAAAATTAATAAATTTTTCCAGGTCCCGACGAGAGCATGAAGCAGCACCGAAGTAATCATCGATGTACCGGAGAAAGAGTTGTGGGAGGGGGCCGGAGTAGGACTGGAACAAGGAATATTGTACATACCCCATAAAGAGACAGGCATAGCTGGGGCCCATGCGGGTACCCATAGCCACACCTTTTATTTGGAGGAAGTGAGAGGAGTTAAAGGAGAAATTGTTCAGTGTGAGAACAAGTTCAGCCAGACGGAGGAGAGTAGTGGTGGATGGGGATTGTTGGGGCCTCTGTTCAAGGAAGAAGCTAAGGGCCCTCAGACCATCCTGGTGGGGGATGGAGGTGTAGAGGGATTGGACATCCATGGTGAAGAGGAAGCGGTTGGGGCCAGGGAACTGGAAATTGTTGATGTGACGTAAGGTGTCAGAGGAATCACGGATGTAGGTGGGAAGGGACTGGACAAGGGGAGAGAGAAGGGAGTCAAGATAACGAGAAATGAGTTCCGTGGGGCAGGAACAGGCTGACACGATCGGTCTGCCAGGTCAGTTCTGTTTGTGGATTTTGGGTAGGAGGTAGAAGCGGGCCGTCCGAGGTTGGGCGACTATCAGGTTGGAAGCTGTGGGAGGAAGATCTCCAGAGGAGATGAGGTCAGTGACAGTCCTGGAAACAATGGCTTGATGTTCAGTGGTGGGGTCATAGTCCAGGGAGAGGTAGGAGGAAGTGTCTGCGAGTTGACGCTCAGCCTCCGCGAGGTAGAGGTCAGTGCGCCAGACAACAACAGCACCACCCTTGTCAGCGGGTTTGATGACAACGTTGGGGTTGGACCTGAGAGAACGGAGTGCAGTAAGTTCAGAGAGAGACAGATTAGAATGGGTGAGAGGAGCAGAGAAATTGAGACGGCTAATGTCACGCCAACAGTTCTCACTGAAAAGATCAAGAGAAGGTAAGAATCCAGAGGGAGGGGTCCAGGTGGAGGCAGAATATTGGAGGTGGGTAAAAGGATCCGTTGAACAGGGAGAGCACTCCTGCCCAAAGAAGTGAGCACGGAGACGAAGACGGCGGAAGAAGAGTTCAGGCTTGCTGCATTGTTCCAGTGAAGCCCAACGCAAACTGGAGGAACAGCACCTCATCTTCCGACTAGGCACTTTACAGCCTTCCGGGCTGAATATTGAATTCAACAACTTTAGATCTTAAACTCCCCCCATCCCCACCCCGTTTCTTCCCCCTCCTTTTTTTTTCCAATAATTTATATAGATTCTTCTTTTCCCACCTATTTCCATTATTTTTAAATCTACAACTAATACTTTGTTAGTCTTTCCACCCCACCCCCACTAGAGCTATACCTTGAGTATCCTGCCATCCATTCTTAATTAGCACTTTTCTTAGATAATATCACCACCTTCAACACCTCTTTGATCCTTTTGTCTGTGACATCTTTTGATTATCTGCTCCTATCACTGCTTGCTTGTCCCCACAACCACCCCACCCTCAACTTCTCTCTCTCCCCACCACCCACCTTAGACCAGCTTATATTTCACCTCTCTCCTAACTATACTTCAGTTCTGCCGAAGGGTCATGAGGACTCGAAACGTCAACTGTTTTCTTCTCCACCGATGCTGCCAGACCTGCTGAGTTTTTCCAGGTAATTCTGTTTTTGTTTTTGATTTTTATATACGTTGTGTTCTTTATCAAATATATCATCATATTTTTCATGCCTCATATGAGGTGCTCCCAGAGCTGGGATTCAGCTTTATCTTTATTATGCTTTCTAGTAATAAAAAGCCAGGGGATGTTACTGACATGGACCTATCCCAGCACTTGTCTTCAGGACCTGCAGTTTTAAATCAGTCGTTTTGAGACAGGGAGGTCCCTGCTTCTTAATGTTTTTGAGTGGCCCAGAGATAGAAAATTGGATTGGAGAGGGAAGTGGAAGAGGGAACAGAAAAAAATAAGAGAGAAATGAAAGACTTCAAAATGGAGCAGAAGGAAAGTAAATGCTCCATCTTTCTAGCCTTTTCTTTCCCTCCCCCTCCAGCCTTTTCTCTATCATATTACACACTGTATTTTCTCAAGAAGATGGACTGGAGACTTGGCCTAGGTATTCCAGCAGTGCCTCTCTATACCCAGCAGCAAGGACCGGTGTGTTAGTGACTGGGGTGCTCACCACCTCACCACCATTTCATAAGAGAAGTCTAACCTTCACACTACAACATAAACTAATCAAGAGCACACCCTCATGTATATTACTGTGGGATACAATGTTAGAGCATTCCCATGAGTGGCCTTCATTGTGATTGTGGCTCTTGATAAAAAGATTGAGTACCGAATTAATCTTGTTAACTATGCTAAGCGCTTGTCTTTTTAAAGCTGTTTATACACGCATGGTTAATATTGTACAGGGATTCCCAGTAATTATTTAGATTTCAAGTGTCATTGTCCATACTCGAGTTTCCTGAAAACCAGTAAGTTGTAATAGTTTTGGCAGTTAAGTATTAATTCTTGGTTTTATTTCCTCTATTTTTCCAAGTTCTTTTCCATTATCATTTGCTACTCTGTACTGATAGCAACGCACGGTATCTGTTATGACGCGGCAGATGATGTGTGCCAGGCAGATCAAATCCATGAGGGAAACTAGATCACGAGGTCACAGCGATTTTGCAATTTGTATTTTATTTCATGATATGTGCCCTGAATTCAGAAGTAATAAGTCCATCAAGACTAAAGAGATTTTTTAGAAAACCAAATTAAACATTTATTAACAAAAGGAAAGATTTCAAGCACATGCATAGGTCTACAAATTACTACTATAATAACTTGTAAAACCCCTAATTAATCTGGCTTCCAGTTACACCCCTGTTAAGGCAATGGTTTAAAAAAAAAAGTTTTAAACAGATCCAGACAGGTCAATACAATACCCTGAATTCAAAGTGGCTTTTCCCAGCTTCAGTTTCTGTAGATAGCAGGCTTAATGCCTTCCCTGACCTGTAGCCTCATTCTCCTTTTATACATACAATGTAAATCCAGTTGTTCCCATATGTCTTTGGAACTTTACCTTTCTCGTAATATAAATCTTTTCATTGAGCTAATATTATCAGTAACCTTTGGGGAAAAATAAACACATTGTGTGGCCTAGCTCCCCTGGCTAGGTGTAACATCCTACCATCTCTTTGAAATTCAAACTACCCTGATTTATTTAAAAATGCAAATTTCCTCACCTCACATTCTAAGACTTCAGCCATGTTTACATATTTAACATTTCAAACCTAGCTTCTTTTGATAAGTCAAAGCCTCCAGACCAGCTGTCTCCAATTCAATTAAATCTCACCCCCCCCCCCACACACACACTGAGAAACTATCCAAACCCCACTATTAACCTCCTTTTACAATAAATCACAATATTATGAGAATTATTATACTTTCATGACAATCTCCATATAGAGTGGGGGGAAAAAATCAGTTGGGGAATCTTTACCAGGTTAGCAGTGTTGGTAGCCAGACTGCCTGATGTACTCTCTTGGTTGCAAAGGATATATTGCCCAAGATACCACTGAAGGTAATAGGGTTGGGGTGGAAAGTGGTTCAAAAGGGAAGTGGATTTGTACATTCCTATCCTAAAATACAAAGGTAAAATTATTGTCTCAATATTTGTTTTAAGTAGATAACAATCTTTAAAAGTTGTCAGGCTAAACTGTTTCCTGGCTGAGACAGCACATCCCTTAGTCACTGAACATTTATGCAGTGGTGACTTTGGTTAAGAGGTTAGCACACAGTAAGTATTTTTAAGTATAAGTAAACATATTTTTATAAGGAGAGTTCTAGTTCAGGATCTATTTAATTTTGAACAGAAATAGTCAGTAGAGGAGTGGGTTATCTTATACTTTTTATCTTAAATTGAAGTTTAAAATATGCAGTGTGTTCTATTTTTAAAAAGAAATCATCATATTCTGCAGCATGACTTCAGTGGTTAAACCAGAGAAGATGCATCCTAATGTGAAGATTGATGGCACATCATTGAAAATGATGCCAGTTCCCATTAATTCCACCACTGTGAATGCTTCAGTAAAAACTGGCCTTAATTGTCCTACAATACCAAAGGCACCCCTGCCCTCCACTGGACAGATACCCAATGGTAAAAATCTTCTGTCAACTCCTTCATCCTCAGAAAAGAAACTTGAAGATGCTAAAAATATCAAGAAGTCCTCTTCCCATAAACGACTGTCAGGTGAGTCCTAATAGACTTTTATGGTACGGTGGAACTACCAGAACGTTTTTCAGATATAAATGATTATGCTTTAAAACTCATTAGCTGAAAACTGCACTAGAAGTTGCAGAGGACAGTCAAGAATTAAATATCTCAACCCTATAATTTTTTCCAATGCATTTGTTTTATTTGTCAGTATGTTGTTTATAAAACAGAAAAAGATCATTATCTGGAAATACTTTCTTAACTTTTTTGAAGATATTGTTGGGTAAAGTAAATAAACTATTACAGGGATGGTCAGCCAAACCATATGCAGCTTTCCTATGACTCAAATGCAGTTCTTTGCATTTATTAACACTAATTGTGCAGAGCAGATGTATGTGGAATATAGAACAAAACAAAAACAAAAATACCTGGAAAAACTCAGCAGGTCTGGCAGCATCTGCGGAGAGGAGCACAGTTAACGTTTCGAGTCCGAATGACCCTTCAACAGAACTAAGTAAAAATAGAAGAGAGGTGAAATATAAGCTGGTTTGGGGGTGGGGGGGAGGAACGGGACAGGGAACAAGAAGAGCTGGATAGAGGGCCAGTGATAGGTGGAGATGACCAAAAGATGTCACAAACAAAAGGACAAAGAGGTGTTGAAGGTGCTGATATTATCTAAAGGAATGTGCTAATTAAGGGTAGAAAGCAGGACGAGCAAGGTACAGATAGCCCTAGTGGGGGTGGGGTGGGGGGAAGGGATCGAAATAGGCTAAAAGGTAGAGATAAAACAATGGATGGAAATACACTTAAAAATAATGGAAATAGGTGGGAAAAGAAAAATCTATATAAATTATTGAAAAAAACAAAAAGGAGGGGCAAAATCGGAAAGGGGGTGGGGATGGAGGAGAGAGTTCATGATCTAAAATTGTTGAACTCAATATTCAGTCCGGAAGGCTGTAAAGTGCCTAGTCGGAAGATGAGGTGCTGTTCCTCCAGTTTGCGTTGAGCTTCACTGGAACAATACAGCAGGCCAAGGACGGACATGTGGGCATGAGAGCAGGGTGGAGTGTTGAAATGGCAAGCGACAGGGAGGTCTGGGTCATGCTTGCGGACAGACTGAAGGTGTTCTGCAAAGCGGTCACCCAGTCTGCGTTTGGTCTCTCCAATGTAGAGGAAACTGCATTGGGAGCAACGAATGCAGTAGACTAAGTTGAGGGAAGTGCAAGTGAAATGCTGCTTCACTTGAAAGGAGTGTTTGGGCCCTTGGACGGTGAGAGGGGAAGTAAAGGGGCAGGTGTTGCACCTTCTGCGGTTGCATGGGAAGGTGCCGTGGGAGGGGGTTGAGGTGTAGGGGGTGATGGAGGAGTGGACCAGGATGTCCCGGAGGGAACGATCTCTGCGGAATGCCACCAGGAGGGGTGAAGGGAAGATGTGTTTGGTGGTGGCATCATGCTGGAGATGGCGGAAATGGCAGAGGATGATCCTTTGAATGCGGAGGCTGGTGGGGTGATAAGTGAGGACAAGGGGGACCCTATCATGTTTCTGGGAGGGAGAAGAAGGTATGAGGGCGGATGCGCGGGAGTTGGGCCGGACACGGTTGAGGGCCCTGTCAACCACCGTGGGTGGAAAACATCGGTTAAGGAAGGAGGAGGACATGTCAGAGGAACAGTTTTTGAAAGTGGCATCATCAGAACAGATGCGACGGAGGCGAAGGAACTGAGAGAATGGGATGGAGTCCTTACAGGAAGCGGGGTGTGAGGAACTGTAGTCGAGGTAGCTGTGGGAGTCGGTAGGCTTGTAATGGATATTGGTGGACAGTCTATCACCAGAAATTGAGACAGAGAGGTCAAGGAAGGGAAGTGTCAGAGATGGACCATGTGAAAATGATGGAGGGGTGGAAATTGGAAACAAAATTAATAAATTTTTCCATGTCCAAAAATAGGTTAACAATGGTAAAACAGGCAGCCTCCCTTCCTGATATGGGTAAATATATTGTGAATCATCAATTACTTTTAACTTTAATGTGCCACCATAGTAATTGGCAGAGGCTTTTGGAAAATAAATAAATGTGGAGCAGAGTGGAAGCAATATTGTTACTATATTACAAACCTCTAGTAAAGAACACAGTGTCAAGGGGACAAATTGGCAAACCTCAATTATCACAGTCTGGAGAATGTGATTAAGTTCAAAAAATGTAAATAGGTTCAATGTGCTAAAGGCGGAATATTAGTTCTTCATTGCATTCTAGTAAGATCAGACAATATAAGTTTTTAATTTAGTGACATGCTCAAAAATGGATATTCAAACAGAATTCTTTGCGTAGTGTCTGGAATAACCTGTCAGTTAAGTTAGTAGAGGTATCAACATTAAGAAAATATAGCTGAGTCCAGGCTGTACATTAAAGTTCTAAAAGGACGAAGGGTGTATGACTTAACACCATAGACTAGCAATGGTCTCTAAATTAATGGTAGGTAAGAAGCCTAGCTGGATGGTTTGAATATCGTGTGAAAGGAAGTATAGGTTAAAAGGAAATTAGAATGGAAGGTATAACCATCTTAAAAGCTGTAAAAAAATAAATAAGTCAAGAATCTGGGTAAATCAGGTGATTTCATAGAATCCTATCCCTATGATACTCTGGGTGATTCTGATTTTAAGAAGGTGCAGGATAGAGGGCAGGTATTCCAAGGGAAAAAGAGAAATTCTGGGAGTAATGTAGACTGGGTGAGGGACTTCAATGTCCATCACCAAGAGTGGCTCAGTAGCACCACTACTGACCGAGCTGGCCAAGTCCTAAAGGACATAGCTGTTAGACTGGGTCTACAGCAGGTGATGAGGGAACCAACAAGAGGTGAGAACATACTTGACCTCATCCTCACCAACCTGCCTGCCGCAGATGCATCTGTCCATGATAGTATCGGTAGGAGCGCCCACCACACAGTCGTTGGGACGATGCCCCGTCTTCACATTGAGGATACCCTTCGTCATGTTGTGTGGCACTATCAATATGCTAAATGGGATGGATTTTGAACAGACCTAGCAACTCAAGAATGGGCATCCAGGAGGTGCCGTGGGCCATCAGCAGCAGCAGAATTGTACTCGAACACAATCTGTAACCTCATGGCCTGGCATATTCCCCGCTCTACCATTAGCCAGGGGATCAACCCTGGTTTAATGAAAAGTGCAGGAAAGCATGCCAGGAGCAGCATCAGGCATACCTAAAAATGAGGTGCAAACTAGTGAAGCTATAACACAGGACTACTTGCATAAGCAGCAAGTGATAGACAGACAGAGCTAAGCGATCCCACAACCAACGGATCAGATCTGAACTCTGCAGCCCTGCCACATCCAGTCGTGAATGGTGATGGTCAATTAAACAACTCCGCGGAGGAGGAGGCTCCACAAATATCCCCATCCTCAATGATGGGGAGCCCAGTACATCAGTGCTCAGCCAGAATTGCTGAGTGGATGATCCATCTCGGCCTCCTCTGGAAGTCACAGATGCCAGTCTTCAGCCAATTCGATTCGCTCCACCTGACATCTAGAAATGGCTGAAGGCACTGGATAGTGCAAAGGCTATGGGGCCTGACAATATTCCGACAATAGTGCTGAAGACTTGTGCTCCAGAACTTGCTGCACCCCTAGCCAAGCTGTTCCAGTACAGTTACAACACTGGCATCTATCCGGAAATGTGGAAAATTGCCTAGTTATGTCCTGTACACAAAAATCAGGACAAATCCAACCCAGCCAATTACCGCCCCATCAGTCTACTCTCCATCAGTAAAGTAATGGAAGGGGTCATCAACAGTACTATCAAGCAGCACTTGCTTAGCAATAACCTGCTCACTGTCACCCAGTTTGGGTTCCGCCAGGGCCACTCAGCTCCTGATCTCATTACAACCTTGGTTCAAACATGAACAAAAAGAGCTGAATTCCCGAAGTGAGGTGAGAATGACTGCCCTTGACACCAAGTCTGCATTTGACCAATTGTGGCATCAAGGAATCCTAGCAAAACTGGAGTCTATGGGAATCAGGGGAAACTCTCCACTGGTTGGAGTCATACCTGGCACAAAGGAAGATGGTTGTGGTTGTTGTTGGAGGTCAATCATCTCTGTTCCAGGACACCACTGCAGGAGTTCATCCTAGGCCCAACCATCTCCAGCTGCTTCATCAATGACCTTCCTTCCATCATAAGGTCAGAAGTAGGATGTTCGCTGATGATTGCACAATGTTCAACACCATTTGCGACGACTCAGATACTGCAGCAGTCCATGTCTAAATGCAGCAAGACCTGGGCAGTATCCAGGCTTGGGCTGACAAGTGGCAAACAACATTCGTGCCACAGAAGTGCCAGGCAATGACCACCTCCAACAAGAGAGAATCTAATCATCGCCTCTTGACGTTCAACGGCATTCATCACTGAATCCCCCACTATC
Source organism: Cetorhinus maximus (assembly GCF_964194155.1). NCBI lineage: Eukaryota > Metazoa > Chordata > Chondrichthyes > Lamniformes > Cetorhinidae > Cetorhinus > Cetorhinus maximus. Next base: position 40,647,574 of record NC_135884.1, read on the forward strand.
AATATTCTGTGGGTTACCATCGACTGCACTGGACTAGACGTATTAATACTGTGGCTACAAGAGCAGATCAGAGGCTAGGAATCGTGCGACGTGTAATTCACCTCTTGACTCCCCAAAGCCTGTCCACCATCTACAAATCACAAGTCAGGGGTGTGATGGAATACTCCCCACTTGCCTGGATGAATGCAGCTCCCACAACACTGAAGAAGCATGACACCGCCCAGGACAAAGCAGCCCGCTTGATTGGCACCCCATCCACAAACATTCACTCCCTCCACCACCGTTGCACAGTAGCAGTAGTGTGTATCATCTACAAGATGTGCTGCGGGAATTCACCAAGGCTCTTTAGACAGCACCTTCCAAACCCACGACCACTACCATCTAGAAGGACAAGGGCAGCAGATAGATGGCAACACCACCATCTGGAAGTTCCCCTGCAGGTCACTTACCATCCTAACTTGGAAACATGTCACAGTTCCTTCACTGTCACTAGGTCAAAATCCTGGAACTCCCTTCTTAACAGCACCGTGGATGTACCCACACTACATAGACTGCAGCGGTTCAAGAAGGCAGCTCACCACCACCTTCTCAAGGGCAACTAGGGATGGGCAATAAACACTGGCCTAGCCAGCAATGCCCACATCCCATGAATGAATTTTTTAAAAAAATTACCCAAAACTCTTTTATGCAATTTTTAGGTGGCAAGATCAAGAGTAGCATTAGGGAACGCCCGGAAATGGGTCACATACTTGCTCTTGGATAGGGAGTATATACTTCTCTGGGTTTCATTACTGCAGAGCTGGCAAGGCATTTCGTTCTCCCACTGTCTGTACATTGAGAGCATACAGTTCCTTTTCTTTTGACTTCTGGTTACACACACTGCTTTGTATTAGCAACATGGAGTTTGCTTGGAAACTACAAATGTCTTTTGATTCTTGAAATTCTGACGGCTTCTTAATTGAAATTTTTACAAGGTTGAAAATGTGTAGAATGCACAAGCTACGTAGGTGCAAGTCCTTCATGTTTCTTTTAATTAGGCTCTTCATTTATCATACAGACCCTATTGAAAATGCCCAAAGTTTTTCAAATAGATCTATAGTGAGCTCTGATAGCTCAGTGCACTAACCATTGTAGTGTTGAGCTATTCAGGAAAGTTTGATCCCCAACATGTGCTGAATTAACTGGTTCTGGTAGGGCAGACATGATTGTAACAGTGAGCCTCTGTCAAAATTATCGGGTTTTGCACTAGACATGCTTTCTGGTTAATAATCACCACTCACTGTTGTAAGCTAACCTCACTTGGTGTAAAATCTGAAATGCTTCCCGTTCTGCCCAACATCCAGCTAAACAATGATGTAACACTTCATATACTGGCTACTGAATACTGCACCAGCCACATGTTCATTCTCCAACTTTAGGATAGACCACTGAAAAGCACTTAATTGACATGAAACACAACTGAATAGAAGAGTTAAGGGTGGATTTTTTGATTGTTGAGGTCAGTAGGGGTGTGTTTTGATGAGTACGGAAATAAGTTTTGGGAGGGAAGGGGACTGTGCCTGAGGAGAGGGAACCATTTGCTGTTTCAGGTAGCATGAGAGGCAGGAGGCAAATTTTCTGTGTGCGTATGTCAAATACTTGTCAGCAAAGTATTTGTGGGAAAATTAATCTTAGAATGTCAGGTTGGCAGCAGATTTTTGCTACCTGTTTTTATTTTGTAAACAGTGGTTCTCCATTAGCTAGACAAAGATAGAAAAACAGCAGTGTGTTCTGTAATACACATGTAACATTTTCCATTTTATGCTAGAACGGGAGTTTGACCCGAACAGACACTGTGGTGTTGTCGATCCTGAAACCAAGAAACCATGTACAAGATCTTTGACATGCAAGGTAGGTTACTGTTGACCTGTGCTGTTTTCTTGCTAAGGCTTCATGATGGTTTGATTTGTGTGGTCACTATTGTGAGAACAGAATTACTTTGCCACTAATTAATCATAATTTCAGAAAATACAATTCAGCTGATTTCATTAGTGAAGTTTTATACAAGCTGTCATTTGATTTTATAAAGTAGCAGCTGAGGTCTGGCTGGGAGAACAAAGAACTAGAGAGTCTGACGAGAGGATTTCAAAATCTACTACTCAAGCAACTTTTTCCTCCCACGACCTTAAAATATGTGGCAGATGAATTGAATTGAAATCCTGAGGGGAAACAATTCCACAAGTAGATAATATGAAAAGATGTTTGTTATTGTTTGTACACAGCAAAGGATTTGCTTGTTTAGTTTGATTTTGCACATTTAGTAGCGTATTGGATATTTGTCAGCTCATTTCTAACAGCAATGCTTTATATATAATTCATTACAAAAATAAACAATTTATGTAAATTTCATTGTGTTCAATATTTCCAAAACGTTTTGATTAAAAAAAAAATCTAAGGGCTATGTATTGTTATTATTTAAAGGAAATGTTAAGGCAAATATTTTTGTAATGCCTGCATTCATGTATTTTTGGAAACATTCAGACACATTCCTTGAGCCAACGGAGAGCAGTACCAGGTCGTAGGAAACATTTTGACCTTTTGTTGGCTGAGCACAAAAACAAACCCAGGGAAAAAGAATCTCATCGAATCTCTGAGCATCATCACCAGGCACCCCTTCTCAGGGAATCACATCCCTCACCATCTAAGGCTTCCCAGGAATTGCATCAGAATTCCCATGGAAATATTACATCGGATGTAAAACAGACAGTGTCTGGCAAAACCAAACTTCACAATTCAAGTCTTCCAAGGTAATGTGACTTTTTAATTTGAATGCGACTCTCTTAAATAATTTGTGAAGCATATTTGGGCAAAGCCAATGGAAGCTTCAGCTTTTTGTGACAATTGCAAGACGTTATTGGGGCATAAATTTTTAAATAGGACAAGCAATAAAACTGGAAATTCTGGGGCATTGTGACTAATGCAGCTGAAATCCAGCCATTCGATCTCATTGCTGCATGCTGCTCAGATTGTGGCTTTGTGAATGTAGCCGGGTATTAGAATTAGAGTTACCAACCATGCAGCATTGTCTTAAAGTCTGCAGGAATTAAGGATTAATCTCTTTTCTCATTTCCGTAAGTAACCTGGGAGAAAAATTGAGCACTGAGAAAGGTTGGACGAATGTTTAAATGTTTGCGAAAACTTTTATTGGTTAATTATAAGTATATTGGAGATGGCATAAAGGATTATTTGGATGAGGTGTGGTTGGAGTTGGAGATCATGTAATGAAACCTGCAGGGATATATCTTGCCAGAGCTGGCACTCCCAATTTGAATGGTGTACAGCACAGAAGTGTAGCTTGCAATTAGAGCAGAGTCTTTGTGATGAAGGTGGAAGTAGAAACTTGAAATTTAGAACTTGCACTGTTGAAGTTGTATTTTCTGCCTGCCAACCAGCCAGTCACAGTGCAGTATTGTGAAGAATAGTACCAAAACTCCAGATATTTGAATTTTCATACTATTGAAATGTGCTAATACAGCAAAGATGGTTGTTCTAGCATGGGGATTTTTATTTCTGAATCATCTTCCTTTTAGTTTTCAATCTAATGAGTTTTATTGTGCACAGAATCTGTGCTATATGTATATTTCCCTATTATGCATTAAAAAAAAATATGGTCATTAATAACTTGTTTCTGAACATTTCCAAATTGGAATGGACTTGATCTTCAGAATTGATTGAATCTTGAAACTCTAGTTGATAACATTCCCTTCTGCCATCCTGATTCTTCAGACGCATTCACATTCAAAATCTTTATCAATTCAAGGATTGCAACACATTCATAGTTGTTTACAAAATATAATTTGAGATGTTCAATGATTCATTGTTGCCTCCAATTTCACTTAACATGAATGCATCATGGCTTAGTGGAAATAGCTATGTAAATAAAATGATAGGAAGCTTTTTTTGCCTATTTTCAAACAAAGAACATCTTGTCCTGAGAAGCATACAGGTGGTGGTCATAATGACTCTGTTGTGATAAGCACATCGTTGGACATTTTGTTATAAAACACCAATAGGCAGTATATTAAATGGAAATACCAAATGCCCAAATCTCTCTACTTTGGAAGTTATCTGCCTTGTTTTCCCAGTTAAAGGTAACTATATAAATAGTGGGAGAGGAGGAATATTGCACAGCATAAATTCAGGTGCCGATGAACCGACAGACTGCATAAGAATTGCATTTAAGAATCTTATACTTGGCACTAGAACGGGGTGAAGATTTTCCCAATATGAAATATCTCATGTTATTAAATTTAATTGGCATTAATTAAATATTCCATTGTTCCAACATTCTGATAAACTACTAGCCTTTAACGTGAAGCATTTTGATTATGCATGTACTGTAAAGAGGTGTTCAATAGCATGGAATTTTGACCTCTAAATTTAAGAACAAAATGACCTCTTGTTCTCATTCTAGGAATCTTGCTGATTTCTGTGAGTCATGCTCTTCAAACACAAGATCATTTTGATGTTTTAGTTTTACGAAATGTGGCAAAATTAGTTGAGTTTAGTGGCAGTTTCTTTTTCACCATAAATACATAAACACAACCAGCACTCCAATTACAGTATAGTAGTTGGTGCAGATACATTTGAGGAATATAATACCTATGTAATTGAAAGGCATTGAATACGATAAATCCTCAGAGTGTAACCCTGTCAAACTGATGATCCATGTTTCCATGCCACTTATTCTACTTCTCACAAAAGTGCTCATGGCATATTGGAGAGGAACCATGATTTCAATAATGATCATTAATTGACTTCGTGACTTTTTTTTTAAGGCCTGCCAGTTGTACGTTACAGCACAGTGGCAATACCATTACTGACGCTGCATCAGTATATGAATCTCACCCCTCACTAGTAGGACCAGACTCAGCATCCAGGTTGTCTAGTGATGAGGGAGAATGTGATGAGAAAGAGGAATCTGCAGAAAAACTAGACTGCCATTATTCTGGACATCACCCTAGACCAGCAGCTGTAAGTTTAACAAATTGTTAATGAAATTCAAAAGTTTGTTCTGATGTGCAGTTTGTGCAGATTTTCCTAATTTTTTAAACAAACATTGTGGAATCAACTTAGCATCATTCTCCAGAACTTGTCATATCTACTACCAAAAAAAATTACTAGTTTGAAAAAAATTGCTAAAAGCTTGCCCATCTACAAAACTGGCCATGTACACAGGATGAATTCATCACTATAGGGAGTTGCCGCTAATTACTGGCCCATTTGCAGGCCTTCAAGGTGACTGTAAAATTTAAGCTCATTCTTTTGTTTTAAAACTTTTTAAATTTAAATGTTTTACATATATTTACTAAGACAATGACTACTATACCCCAATATACCTAACAAATTTGCTATGTTCCTTTAAAGCCATTTTTAGTATTTTAAAATTGGGTAACTCAGCTGAAGAATTGACACTGTGATTAAAGATGCTTATTTTTTGTGATGACTCAATGCAGTTTGATTAATACTGCTGAAAATGAATTTATCACTAACAAAATATTTTGTAAGCCACGTTTTTTAAATAACTTTTAAAACACTGGCTGATTGTACTGATGGCAGATTTTACTTTTGGTGATATGCAGATGAGTTTGAGTAGAAACTCTAGGGGAAGAAAAAGCTTCTCAAAACTAGCACAGTTTTAGGCTTAATTTGTACCCAAATCACTGCGCCCAAAGCGGAAATGCTTGGCTCGGATACAGAAACTGTATTAAGCATAGTATTTTTGTCTGAGTGTTGTAATTACAGTTGTAATATACACTACCAACAATATAAATTATTTCCAATTCATGCATTTTTTTGAGATTAATGGGCAGAATTTTCCCTCTACATTTCTGTTTTAAATTAGCTTTGCACCTTTGGAAGTCGGCAGGTTGGCCGAGGCTGCTTTGTCTTTGACAGGCGATGGGACCGCTTTCGGTGTGCACTTAGCTCTATGGTTGAAAAACATCTTAATTCACAGATGTGGAAGTAAGTATAAAACAAATTGTTGAGGTCTTTCATTGTAAGAACTTGCAATTATGTAGCACCTTTCATGAGCTCAGGACATCACAAAACACTTCACAGTTTGTAGTCAATATTGCAATGTTGGGCAATGGGGCAGGCGATTTGTGTGCGGCATGGTCCCACACGCAGAAATACAGTAACGACCAGTTATTTTGTTTCTATTGTGTTGACTCAGGGTTAAATGTTGCTCAGGGCACCAGAAGAAACTCCCCTGCTCCTCGTCATAAAATGTCATGAGATTTTTTGGGTTCACCTGAGAGGGCAGGTTGATTTAACATCACAGCTAAAAGACTGAACCTCCAACAGTGCGGTGCACTCGCAGTAATGCACTTAAGTATCAGTTTCAATAATGTGAGAGAGTCTCTGCAGTGGACTCGAACCCACAACCTTCTGACTCAGAGGAAAAGGGGGAGAGCACTACTACTGAGCAATGATTGACACTTTAAATTTTTTAAATATTTAGTTATTATTTAACACTGCTAATTATTTACTGCCACAAATCATCCTAAACTGGTAATCTATCCAAAAAAAGTGTGGAATAAGCCACCTGCTGACTAAATCTATCTTCTCATGGATGAACTGAAGAACGGTGTTGCTCAGGGTGAAATATCTCTCAACAGCAACTTGTATTTAAAAAGCATCTTAAACTTAATAAAATGACCCAAAGTGCTTCACAGGAGCATTAGCAAACAAAAAATGCCCCATAGCACATAAGGGGATATTAGGTCAGATGACCAAAAACTAGGTCAAAGAGGTAGTTTTTAAGAAAACAAAAATAAAAATACCTAGAAAAACTCAGCAGGTCTAGCAGCATCTGCGGAGAGGAACACAGTTAACGTTTCGAGTCCGTATGACTCTTCAACGGAACTAAGTAAAAATAGAAGAGAGGTGAAATATAAGCTGGTTTAAGGGGGGTGGGGGTAGAGCTGGATTGAGAGCCAGTGATAGGTGGAGATAGCCAAAAGATGTCATAGAGAAAAGGACGAAGAGGTGTTGAAGGTGGTGATATTATCTAAGGAATGTGCTAATTAAGGGTAGAAAGCAGGACGAGCAAGGTACAGATAGCCCTAGTGGGGGTGGAGGTGAAGGAAAGGGATCGATAAAGGCTAAAAGGTAGAGATAAAACAATGGATGGAAATACATTTAAAAATAATGGAAATAGGTGGGAAAAGAAAAATCCATATAAATTTATTGGAAAAAAAAGGGGGGAATCAGAAAGGGGGTGGGGATGGAGGAGAGAGTTCATGATCTAAAATTGTTGAACTCGATATTCAGTCCGGACGTCTGTAAAGTGCCTAGTCGGAAGATGAGGTGCTGTTCCTCCAGTTTGCGTTGAGCTTCACTGGAACAATGCAGCAGGCCAAGGACGGACATGTGGGCATGAGAGCAGGGTGGAGTGTTGAAATGGCAAGCGACAGGGAGGTCTGGATCATGCTTGCGGACAGACCGAAGGTGTTCTGCAAAGCGGTCACCCAGTCTGCGTTTGGTCTCTCCGATGTAGAGGAAACTGCAATGGGAGCAACGAATACAATAGACTAAGTTGAGGCAAGTGCAAGTGAAATGCTGCTTCGCTTGAAAGGAGTGTTTGGGCCCTTGGACGGTGAGGAGAGGGGAAGTAAAGGGGTAGGTGTTGCACCTTCTGCGGTTGCATGGAAAGGTGCCATGGGAGGGGGTTGAGGTGTAGGGGGTGATGGAGGAGTGGACCAGGGTGTACCGGAGGGAATGGTCCCTGCGGAATTCCCTTCACCCCCCGGCGGCATTCCTTCCCTTCACGCCACCCCCACTAGGGCTATCTGTACCTTGCTTGTCCTGCTTTCTACCCTTAATTAGCACATTTCTTAGATAACATCACCACCTTCAACACCTCTTTGTCCTTTTCTCTATGACATCTTTTGGCTATCTCCACCTATCACTGGCCTTCTATCCAGCTCTACCACCCCCCACCCTTAAACCAGCTTATATTTCACCTCTTTTCTATTTTTACTTAGTTCTGTTGAAGAGTCATACGGGCTCGAAATGTTAACTGTGTTCCTCTCCGCAGATGCTGCCAGACCGGCTGAGTTTTTCCAGGTATTTTTACTTTTGTTTTGGATTTCCAGCATCCACAGTTTTTTTGCTTTTATCTCAGGTAGTTTTTAAGGCCTGCTTAAACAAGGAAAATGAGGTACAGAGAGGGAATTCCAGAGATTAGGGCCTTGGCAGCTGAATACACAGCCACCTATGGTGGAGTAACGCTCAAGAGGCCAAAATTAGATGAGCACATGTATCTTGGAAGGTTGTGAAACTGGAGGAGGTTAGAGAGGATAGTACAAATGTTGGGAGAGTGTGAAACTGTGACTTTGAAATTAATTCAGGTTTATAAAACAAAGACAAAAACTCTGAAAATGTAAAGTTAAATTCCACTATAGCTTGTTTAATCAAAGAATTTATTAATAAAATATATATAAAATTGAGTAAAAATGCGAAGATGGTCATTTGGTAGTACAGAACTTGAGTATTGCTGTAAAAAGAGACATGTGTCAAAGCTTTTTGTCTTGCATTCATCAGGACAGATATGCAAGAATACCAACTGTAAAGGGAGCAACAATTCATACTGCATTAGAAGAGTGTACTCGTTGGTTGGCAAGTGGACTCTAATGGTAGAGACGTTGCCATGGAGAATGCACCATAGAGTAGTTAACTGCTAAATTTTTTGTTTAAATTCAAACCAGGCAGGTCAATTCTGGTCAAGGCATTGCCATGGGGAATGAACCAGGGATGGCTGTCTCCCGAGCTTTTTTTAGTTCAAAAAGGTACAATGCATGGACATGCTCCTACTGTCTGCAAAGGACAGGGCCCTGTGTGTGAATATGTAGCTTCCAACGTGTAAATGAGCCACACTGTAAGCCCGACTACTGATCTTAAATTGGTATCAGTGTTATTAGCACAATCAGGATTGTTTAGTAAATGTTGCCCAATCGCAGACTCCCGTTTAATGTTGGACACACTGTTTTGAGTTTTGCAACCATGCGCTGGTTGGGTACGGTCAGCACGTCCCTTCATCTGTTCGCAACAGGCAAGGTACTGACCTGACCTTACCCAACCAGCCCGTGGTTGCAGAACTCAAAACATAGTGTCCAACATTAGCTGTGATTGAACAACACTTGCTAAACAATCCTGACTGTGCTAAGAATTACACTGACAACCAATTTAAGATTATCAGTTGGGCTCACAGTGTGGCTCACTTCCCTGTGCTAAAAGCTACATATGTTTACACACAGGGCCCTGTCCTTTGCAGACAGGAGCATGTCCACGCATTGCGCCTTTTTCTACTAAAGGATAGCTTGGGAGACAGCTATTCCCTGGTTCATTTCCCATAGCAATGCTGTGACCAATCAGAGTTGACCTGCCTGGTTCAAATTTAAACAAAAGCTTGGCAGTTAACTGTTCCCTGGTGCATTTTCCATTGCAACGTCTCTACCAATCAGAGTCCACCAATCAGCACTCTTCCCATGTAGTATAAATTGTTGTTCCCTTTACAACTGGTATTCTTACGTATCTGTCATGATGAGTGCAAGACAAAAAACTTTGAAAGCATGTCTCTTTTATTCAGCAATACTCAAATGTGAAGCTTAAATTTCAATTATAGCTGTTAACTGGGTAGTTATTTGTAGATGAATTATATCATCATGGTTTTTTCAAAGTCTGTAGTTTTGTCCTCGGAGTAATGCGTGTGAAATAAATTTTTGAATGGATATTTTTACGATCGAGTTGCATTTCCTTTATTCAAAAGTAATAACTAATACCTGAGCAAAATAATTTTGTTTTTTTGCTTTCAGAAAAATCCCTCCTGCAGTGGATAGCCCTACATCAGCACAGTCAAACCCACACAGCACTGGCACAAACTCAACACTGTCACATTACAGTGTTAGTGCTGCAGGTTTTATCTCCTCTACATCATTGTCCTCCTCATTGGCGTCTCCAGTGTTAGTTTCTTCTCCATTTATGTCACCCATTGAAAGTAAATCTGTGCTATCATATGCAACTACTCTAAATGCTCACCCTGCTGCCTTGGGCGTCATGGACCCTGCTTATTGTATGCAATCTAGACACGTGTCTTCACCTTCTGTGATGCCTTCTGGGCTTTCTTCGGTTCCTTCACCTGTATTTAATAAACCTCAAAAAGTGAAACCCAGCAAGTCTTTTAAACCTAAAGATCCTTCATCTACCAGCAGTAATAGTAATAGCAACACCAGTAGCAACAGTAACAGCAGCAGTTCTGGAAAGAAAAGAAAAAATATTTCTGCACTGCCACTGCATTCTTCTTCCACTCATTCCACAGAATCTCTGAAGAAAAATTGTGTGAATTCTGGGAGCTTGGGGACCTCTTACTACTCATCTGTCACCTCATCTTATAGCAGCACACACAATGTTGGCCTAAATTGTACGAACAAGATGAACTCTTTAGGTCTCAAACATGACCAATCAGGAAAGGGGCTTCAAATGGGGATCCCTGCAGAATCGATTAAACGAATGAGTGTGGTTATGAACAGTAGTGATTCCACTCTTTCACTCGGGCCATTTGTTCATCAGTCAAATGAGCAGACTGTAACTTTACGTGGTGGCTTTTCACATCCACATACCCCACTGGACAAGCTGGAAGGGAAAAAGCGGAAGAGCTCACCAGGTTCAAGTACCATAAACAGTGGTAACAAATCGAACAAGATTGCCAAACCGCCTGTGGTAAACAATGTTCATTCAAAACATCCCAGTGTGATCCCAGGAACACCAGGGCTTTCCAACAACACTCTGCTCCATCAGGTATGAAATACTGAGAAATGAAATAGTGAGCTGCAGTGCTTTAACACCAGCTTTTTTTCTAATGGGTATTGGTTAGGTTTGGAGCTTTGCATTATAATTGTGCAGATGTTATTTCTCTTGAAGCTTTTCATGAATTTCTGTTCTGGACTGATGCTATTTGTTGCTGGAGCAACCTACAAATTCTTGGATTCCTACAAGGATGGTCTTTCTTGGTCTTTATATCAATATTATAATTCAAAAATTTTACAAGTTCACCTGCCCATTATTTATTCATGTATAATTGTAAACTTGTCATTTACTCTTTATCCTGTACAGCAAACTGATATATATAACTCATAGTGAAGAATATTTTATTTATGAACTTATATGCTACAAAACTGCACCTTATTACCTCCAAATCTTTATTTCATTCATCAGAATTAAGAGGTCTTGACCCTTTTCATGTCAACTGAAATAACCCAATTTTAGCATCTGTTTGCCTTCCCCACACCACCTCACCTTCAACAAAAGCAGCAAGGTGATGCTCAGGGCAAGTGGGGGAGAAGTCGATTGATGCACCAGAAGAAGAAAATTCAGTAATTCCTACACTTTTGTGCAATCTTCACAAATCGAATTGCTATTGAGATGCGATGATTGTTTTGTAGGCATAAGTTTATGACCAATGAGGTTGTTATTGCCATTTTTTTATTCGTTCATGCTAGGCCAGCATTTATTGCCATTCCCTAATTGCCTTTGTTCAGAGGGCATTTAAGAGTCTACCACATTGCTGTGGGTCTGGAGTCACAGACCAGGCAAGGAGAGCAGATTTCTTCCCTAAAGGACATTAGTGAACCAGATGGGTTTTTACAACAATCGACAATGGTTTCATGGTCATCATTAGACTTTAATTCCAGATTTTTATTGAATTCAAATTCCACCATCTACTGTGGCAGGATTCAAACCCAGGTCCGCAGAGCATTACCATGGGTCTCTGGATCACTAGTCCAGCGACAATACCACTACAGCATCACCTCCCCTACTGTTGAATATTTTTATATTGCCCTTTTAGTAATAATATTGCACAGCAATACATCCATTTATAACCATTATCTGTTGTTACTGGCAATCTTGCCAGAGAGCAGGACATTTTGTCCTTGTCAACCCAGCTCAGAGTAATATGATTATAGTTGGGCTTTGCAGGAAAAAGGAATAAATGTTGCCGCTTCTAAGGAGTATAATTGTTGCAAGCGGTTTTTCTAATAAACTAAGAAATCCGAAGAGAAGTATCAAGAATTCTAATTTTTTGTACATATTAAGTTGCCTTCTGTCAAAAAATTAAGTGAGGTAACGGTCTTCTGTTACAATATAAATTGGTGGTTAATAAGCTTTTCTTTATTTTGCAGCCAAAGGCTCGACCTTGATAATGAATGCTCTTCTGGAATAAACTGGACATCTTTTTTGTTTTTTTTTTAAAAACACAGGCGCTCTGAACTGTAAGAGGCCTTTGAATTATCTCATCTTCCCTTGTCCCTCAGGTCTGGAGGTACTGTGGATAGCAGAATCAAAACTGTATACAGGCTCTGAAGCCAAGTTTGTGGAAATGCCACCTTCTATAGTGGCACATTTCAAATTGAATTGACATGGACACCTAGATAAAATTTGGCCACTGCAACTGTTCAAATCAGTATTAAACATTGGGTTTAGAAGAATGACTACTGATCTGAGATTTATGCAAAGATGCAGTTTTTAAACTATTTTCCACTGACAGGTGTATTGCTGAACAGTTTTGGATTCAGAACTGCCAAGAGTTTAAGCATAAGCATAATGACAAATTAAGTTAATGGGATGTTTCTTTGTTCTAAAGGCCCTTGGCATCTACTGGAAATTTGTATCACAAAGCAGATATGTTGTATTTATTTTTTCATTAGATTTGTGTGTACAGTGTCTACAATTGAGCTAAACATTTGCCAAGTATGATGACTTGTGTCAGGTAGTTATTTTTGAAGTTACTGTTTTATTTTTGTTAAATCTGCAAATCTTGGCTTTTCTGAGCAGAAAAACAATTGTGGAACTAAAATGACAAAAATGGGAAGTTACAGTCCAGCAAATGCTAGAGTTTTGTTTATGGTGATAATTTTAAGAATTTTGTGTGTAAATTCTAACTGCTTTCTGGTTAGAAATACAGCAGACTGGTGAGCTAAAAGAAAATTGCATCATGTTTGGAGTATAGATGCAACAATTTTATCTTTATGAATAAAACATTCACGTTTGCTTAATCAATTTTGTACCATTCATGTGGTACAAACTACTGGGGCTCAGTGGCATTTGCAGCTTGGTCTTGCCTTTAGTAAATGGTAAGAAAGTAAAAAGATTTTAGTGTACGCTGCTTCCTCCCCTTTTGGCCTATCTGTAGTCCACATAATTTTTGCACTAATAGACTATATCCGTACTCGCAACTATTCTGGAAGATTTTAATAAAAAGGGATACAGTTGTAAGTTTTCATGTCAGAGTATGTGTAAAATCAGGGATTTCAAAATGAGAATTCCACAAAAAATGTTTAAAATGACCACTTTATTGAAAATTTGGGCACTTTTCAACATTTTCCCTATTGGTCTATAAATTGGGGAATCAGATGAAAGCAAATGTTTACAACATCAATTTAATGTTGCATCTTTCACTTTCTCCCCAATCTAGATGTAAGGAACAATGTGTGTATAGTATGGAGAATGTGAGCATACACTAACACAATCTGTTACATTAATTTTAATAGATTTTTGAGGACAGTGTAGTGAATTCTATAAAGACAGACTTAAGAAATAGTGTATAGTTGAATATACTCTTGTAATCATTGGGCAAATGGCAGGAAAACAATTAAAGAAGCCATCTGTTGCATATGCAATTTCTCAGAACAGTTTAAGTTGGTGACCAAGTAATAATGCCATTTCCTTTTTGGGTTGTAAAGGCTTCTATGAAAATTATTAAAGAAGAAAGCTGCTCCTTTCTGCTGTAATAAAATGGCACACCTGCATCCAAGTAGATATTTTTAAGACTGGCTTTTACTGAAGCTTACTTGTTCCTTTGGGACAGTTATCAATTGTAACTCAGTTTTCTTACCCCAATTTTCAACAAACTAAGAGTGTCACAATTTTTGTACTTTTTATTTTGAATTTTGTTTAATGGATTATACAAACGAATGGAACTATCCCTATTTCAGAATGCATATTTTGTTAAAATTGTACATATTAAATACGTATTTTTGCACAGGTCATTTTCTTATATCCAGTTTTGGTACAATTTTGAAATCATCTGGTATTTATTTATTTAGGAATTAATAAATAACAGGTAAAGTACCTTTATTGTTTAGAGATTCACTGCCCAGCCAATGATACAAAATACCTACAGTATAAAATTTGTGGGGCACTTTTTATAAAACTTTTGTCCATTTTGGAATTTGGGAGTGAAATGATTTATTTTTTGGAAGTGGGGGGAGGGGAAGAGAAGAAAGCCTCAAAACTATTTCACTGTAATAAAATGCTCATTTGTTGCCTAACTCCCAGTGTAACAATTGCATTCAATAGAAAATCATCCCAGACACACTATCTGAAAAACTGATTTTTAACTTCATTTTAGCAGCTTTTAGTCAAAATTTAAAGTGCCTGATAGTTGCTTCAAAACGACTGTTTAAATTGAGCATTTAAAAAAAATATTGAATGTTCAGTTTTTGATTAGGAGCTTGCTTTTTCCACCTGTGGATTTTTAAGGTTTCTCATTGTGCTTAAACCTTAACAACAAATTAATTTGGACTGATTACATCGCTTTCAATTGTGAAATGAATATACCAATTTCTTTCAAATTCTGATTGTATGTATGTGTGCGGGTGTGGTTGTACCACCAGCCAAAAACAAAAGAAAAGGCCTTTACATTTCTGTACCATTGAAGCACCGAGTTTTAATAATTTTGTCAGTGAAGAGGTCTAAAGCACTATTGCTGTATAACTTGACTCATTAAAATAATTGTACTTTTGAGTTTGACCCATAGTATCTAATACTAGAATGTAAATATTCTCATCCTGGCTATATTTAAGGTGATGGTGCCTTTTGGAGAGGAAATATCTTGGATTTCACTGAGTATCTCCTAAAATTCTTTGTGGATTAATACAGTCACAAAATGCAATGTTTCAGGAGTAAGTCTTCCTATATATATAAAAAAAATCCTTGACAGGATCCTATAATACTGCAAATTCAAATGAAATTTATTTTAAGATAAAAAGCCGAGATGAATATTCTGAACATAGGAGAGAAGTATTGTCTTAGAATAGGCACTCAGACCTGTTAATTCAGGTTTATCTAATGTAAGGAATTAAAACAATTGCAACGACAAAAGCAATATAGACAGAAATGAAGAGTTTAACACTACACATCTCAAATGTGAATGTAAGCCTGATAGCAAAGCATCTTTCTCCTCATTATTTGAGCCTGGTTCTAAAAGCAACCTCCTGTGTAAAGTGTGAATAGTTTCCGAAGTACGCATAATCAAGCGCACCTGGTCGCTATGGTATCAGCTGGACTTTGTGTTGCCTGCTGTATAATTCATGAACAAATGTCATGGGTCAGAATCTTTCGATATTTGAAAATGTATAGTCTATTTGTTTTGTAACAAGTTCTGTAAATAAAAATAATTTATACTGTTATTTATAACAAATGCTGTTGATTCTTTGCGTATCATTTGAGAATTAAAATATCTAATGTGTTTAAAATGTGAATTCTGTGCTACAAAATGCACTAAAGCTTTGTTCAGATTCAGCTTTAAGACAGCTGGGAATGTCATGGTTTGGCTTAGTTGGGAAATTTGAAATTGATCATTACCTACGCAACTTACAGGCTGTTTTTACTGTAATAAAAACAGAAAATGCTGGAGAAACTCAGCCGGTCTGGCAGCATCTGTGGAGAGAAACCGAGTTAACGTTTTGAGTCAGTATGACTCAGCTAAAGAGTAGAAATATGATGGATTTTATACTGTTTAGGAAGGGATGGAGCTGGTGGAACGGGATATATGACAGCTAAGGAGAGATTGACAAAGGTGTCATAGACACAAGACAAAAGGAGTGTTAATGGTAGTGGTGGAGAGTAAAGGTGCTGATGGTGGCATAAAGGTAGATGGCAGAACAAGGGTTAGCACTCTGAAAGCAAAATATAAGAAGTGACAGATGGCCCTATGGATGGAGGGGGGCTTGGGGGAAAACAGAATGAACAAATAATTAAAAGAAAAGAATTTTAAAACAAATAAAAATTGGATTAAAAAAGGCATCAAGAGGAAGGAGAAAGTTGATGAACTCAATGTTAAGTCCAGAAGGCTGTAAGGTGCCTAATCAGAAGATGAGGTGCTGTTCCTCCAGTTTGTGTTGGACTTCACTGGAACATTGTAGTAGGCTAAGGACATACATGAGCAGGATGGTGTGTTGAAATGGCAAACGACAGGAAGATCTGGGTTATGCTTGCAGACTGAGCGAAGGTGTTCCACAAAGCAGTTACCCAGTCTGTGTTTGGTCTCCCCAATATAGAGACCACCGCATTGGGAGCAGTGAATACACTTATGTTTTGCTTTCACAGAGTGCTGACCCTTGTTCTGCTTTAACACATTGCTTTCTTACCTTTGTCACTATCAGCACCTTGACTCTTCACCACATTCCCTCTATCTTCTGTCCATGACATCTTTGTCAATCTCTCCTTAGTTGTCACCTATCCCGTCCACCTGCTCCACCCCCTCCTAAACAGTATAAATCCATCATATTTCTACTTTAGCTCGTCACATGAACTTGAAATGTTAACTCTGGTTCTCTCCAGATGCTGCGAGACATGAGTTTTTCCAGCATTTTCTGTTTTTATTTCAGATTTCCAGATCTGCAGTATTTTGCAATAGATACATGTTGCAATTTAAGCAGTTTATTTTGTCCACGTGTCCGATTTTATTACAGGGATCAATCTGAAGCTATCTTAAAGCAGCCAACCTTGTCATGTAGTGGTGGTTTGGTGTCATCTAGAAAGTTGTGATTCCCTGGGTGCAAATGTATTATACAGAACCAATGGGTCATTCTCCTTTCTCCCCACCTTCTATTCCATAACAAGTCTGAATAAGTTATCACTTTAATGATGTGTTTGTAACAGTACTGTTTTAGGTAAAAGAGAAATCCTGATGTGCATTAGACTTCAGGCAACATGTAAGAATGGAAAATGTCTAACTCTACCTAGGATAGACGCTATCTTAGATTATTACATCCATTAAAAGTATCTTAACTAAGCTATTAGTTTCAAATGAGTAGAGACCAAACTATAACTGATTTAACAGTACCATTTGGGGTTGAAGTTTGTTTCACCTATTGACTCCTAGAAGGTGGCCAAGACTTGATTGAACAGCCCTAACTAGTTGATTATCAAAAACACCCCATCATTCCACATTGATAATTGGCAGCTCAAATTTTACTGGATTGCAGCTATCTGTAATCCTAGCTTGCAGTAAGTGCTTAACACTAAAAATGACAGTCACTTCAGCCATATGCCCAATGTCTATCATTTTAACTCACCCATTTTATCAAAAGTGCCATAGCAGCATAAATGTACCTGGCTATACCAAGTTCAATTTTTTAATTATGGGAGGGTTGACAAACAATCCTTCCCAAATAAATGCAATTCTAGTTCTGACTGAGATTGAGAACTGGCTACCCATGGAGTTCAAAACTACTAGAATTTGCACCACAAACAGACCCCAGATCTTCCTCCCATTGGACTTCATCTAATCCTATATGTACACAATTCCTTTCTCTTAGATGTATCTTTGCTATTTGTCTTGCCTACTCAAGTTGCACATTCTACAATTCGGTTTCAGTATATTTGGAAATCTCTTGCAGCTTTTGTTGTGCCACTATCCTTTCTGTATTATGGAGACCACAAATAAGTTTAAGAACTTATGCTTTTTCAATTTAATTCCCTAGAAATGAACCTGTGCTGTTTTATTCAGCTACACCATTAAGACAGTAGGGTTACATGGCCTCTTTATTTTTACCAAAACCTCACCAATTGAAATTAATTTTCCATTTACACACCCATTCTGTACAGGAGTACAGTGACTAGACTATTAATTTGGAGGCATGAGTTAAAACCTCACCATGGCAACTGAATTTAAATTCAATTAATTATCTAAATCTAGAATAAAAAGTTAGTGGTAGCAGTATTCGTGACCACAAAACACCCAATGTGTTGTAAAAACCTATCTGGTTCACTAAAGTCCTTTAAGGAAGGAAATATACTTGTCTGGCCTATATTTGACTCCAGACCCACAGCAATGTTGTTGAACTTACCTCCTGTGAATGATTTTTTAAAAATGTCTTGTATTTTATCAAGTCTTCCTAAAGTATTAACTATACCCTTAATGTGTTGCCATCTGCAAATTTTGATTATGCACTTGATTCTTCGAGATCTTTCATAGCTTTTTTTTAGTTGCAAAAATTGCATAGATTCCTGCTTGTAACTATTGTATAGTATCCTGTGTCCACCTTGTGCTTTAGAAATCCAGTTATTTGTGTCTTTACCCAAAACTTACTGATCCTTAAACATCTGTTTGTCATTTTAAATTTTTTCATTGTATTTAAGTTGCTGTTTGTACAGACACTTTTTTCTCTATATTTGTGTAAGATTCTTTTCATCCAGCCTTTTGGCTGTCCTATAATTCACCTCCTGTGGAACTTCAGTATGGAGAGGGAAGATTAATTAAGTAGATTAGTTCCATGTTTGGCCTCAAACATTATTTGACTCCTTGCTACTTAACAGAAATATCCCCAACCAATTCTATTTAATGTTGGCAACTTAAAACATAATTATTTCTCCATAAATTATATAGTGAAAAATGCAAAGGCAGTAGAAAACATTTAATAATTTCCCAGTATCAAAGTTCAGAAACAATACATCCTTTGATATCATTATTGGAATTCCAGCCTAATCTTTAAATATACCAATTATCTGAAATACATGAGCCTCTCTCTTGAAAACATGCTCTGGGTGTTTATTATATACAGTTGCTCAAATTGTTTACACTGTGTAGTAAACTGTAAAGTTTGGACTACATGTACATAAAGGTTTAACAATGGCACAAACTAAACCCATGATTCGTAAATATTAAAAGGTCAAGTTTGGAGAAATAACTAGAACAATTCAAAAACCTAAATGGCCATTGCATACGCTGAGAGCTAGCATCCTTTAAACCGATTACATATTTATTACTCGTGACAGTTTTTGGACTCTGTTCAATAGTAGGTCTCCTTTCTTTATGGTTTCCTGGTACTGCCAGTTCTTGCTGTCAGGCCTGCAATAATAATGGTCAAAATTAACAATTAAAATGCTTTGAGTAAAAAGAAATTAAATCATTTGAAACTAAAGTTGGTCCACACTTCCTTTTTAATGTTCTTTATTACATACCTGTTGGTTTCTACTATTTCGTTCACTTTATCTATTTTACAATGTAGTCTACCAGCAGCGATGAAACGAGACAGTTCCCTGCAAATCAAATGCAAATATTTTATTAATTTTTGCACTCAGTACATAACACAATTAATCTTCAATCCCCTCTCCTTCAGAAGTGTTACTAATACTGTTTTATTTTTAAAAAGCCATCATCTAATTCAGAATGAAATTCGTATGGTCAGAGGAAAAAGTTAACAGAATATTTTATGGTTTTGAACAAATCTTGGATCAGAAAATCAAACCCTAGGAAGAACAAAGCTAAATGGTTTTGGTTTGTTCCATACATTGTTTTACATGGGAAAGGGTAGAAGAATTTTCATGAATGACAACAACCAAAGCTCTTAAAAGGGTCACTAACCTACAACATACATATTTTTATAACTGACCTAACCAACTCCATTTGGAGGTTTAGAAAATTCCTTTCTACATGCTATGAATTTTACCATTGGTTTGGTTACTAACATCCAATGCAGTTTTCAAAATGTCATATTAAAGAAAGCATCATAAAATGCTGGTTAGGCCACAGCTGGAATTTTTGTGTATAGTTCTGGTCACCACATTACAGGAAGGACAGAATTGCTCTGGAAAGAGCACAGAAGAGATTTACAAGAATGTTGCCAGGGCTTGAAAATTGCTGCTAAGAAAGAAAAATTGGATAGGCTAGGGTTGTTTTCCTCAGAGCAGAGGCGCGACTTAACTGATGTGTACAAAAAGACCAGTTTCCCTTGGCCAGGGATCAATTCCCAGGAGGCATGGATTTAAAGTGATTAGTAGAAGGATTAGAGGGGACACGAAAAACTTTTTCACCCAGAGGTGGTGGGCACCTGGAATTCACTGCCTAAATTGGTGGTTGAGGCTGAAGCGCTCAACTCAAGGTACCTGGATATGCACCTAAAAATGGGATTAAAAATGAGCAGCTAGCTTTTTTTTCTAGTTCTAAAACCAAATTAAACAGGTTTTGGACTAAAACATTTTATAACACAATCTAAATGTTAAAAGGATAACAATTTCAGTTATAAGCACAAGATAGAAACCAACTTACTGATCAATGAACTCAACACCAACACCAAAGGCCTCTGCCATGTAAGTAAGCGTTAACGAACGGTAAGATTCCAGGAGTTGACTATATGCCAAAATTCTCATTTCACGTACATAGTAGCGATAGTGAGCAGAAAACAGCCAGTCCTTCCTTAATTCCTGTTCTACAGTAGCTAAAGAAGAGGGTAAAGTAAATTGACAGGAACTTGGAAAAACATTTATGCTTTCTCAAACCAGCTATGTATTTCAGAAACTATGCAAAATGACTCAATACAGAAATCTTTTTAAGTACTGATTGCACCAATTAAACCTTTTGCTTTATGAAATTACTTTCATCATTGCAGATGCTCCTTTCTCCACACCCAGTCCCCAAGTTGCAAATTTTCATTTATGACTTATGTCTTAAATAGAGGGACACTCACCAAGAGACTGGAAGAAAACGCTGTACCGGCACTCATACAGTGAAAATAGGTACTGCCGGACTGTTGGGAGACTATGCAGTACTTCAAGAATCTCTGCACCTTTGATGACCTAGATTTAAAAATTAAATTGAGGTTAACATTTTTAAATCACTTTCCTTTACATTTTGTATTGTGGTGATCGGCATGCTCTGTATAATAAGCAACCACTCAAAGATTAAAGACTAGAACTGTAGAAGATTGACAATGTTTCAACATACTGGATGAGCCCTTCCAGTAACTTTGAGGTCTGAATTCAGGAGAGCTGCAAGATAAATGAGTTAGCAGCATATTGTCTTCCACAGACTCCTAGGCTGACTCAGTTGGTCGTTCTTTCATCCAAATCTGAACATGGTGGGTCCAAGCCACACTACAGGTTTGAGTAATCATTTAGGTTGACACATTACTGCAGTATAGAACAGACTGCATTGTCTTTCAGATGAGACATTAAGCCAAGTCTGCCTGTTCAAAAATTCTTTAACCAACTCCTCCAAAAAAATTTGTCTGGTCATCCATCTGCTGGTTGTGGGGACTCAAGTAACTTGATTGCAGTGTTTGCTTGTATAACAATTACTGCATTTCAAAAGTAATTCATTAGTTGTAAAGTTCTGAGGATATGAAAGGCACTATATAAATGCAAGTTCATTCTTAGTGCCATCCAAACATATGGCTGTGTCAACAACCCCATATATTTAAATGAACATTACTACTAGTAGCAGAGACCAACATCTGTTCTTGCTGATGATAGGTTGAGTGGCTTAGTCTGACCATACAGGCTAGCAATCCAATACAATATGATTTTTTTGCTCAATGGCTTGTGCCCAGCTTTTCTACCCTCTGGGGAATGGTAGAACAGAAACATCACAAACAACTTTGAAACAATTGCCCATCTTTTGTGTTGTGGAATCTGCCACATTACAATATGCAGATTAAGTGCAGGAAAATATGTGAAGAGCAGGAGTAAGCAATTGTAGGCCATTCCAGCAGATGGCTGATCTACACCTTAATTCCGTTAACTTATCTTTAAATGATATCCCTTTATCCACTTACCTGACAAAAATCTATCGAGCTCAGTCTTAAAAATATTAGCTGACTCAGAATTCACAGCTTTTGGGGTAGAGCATTAGATATTCACTACCTTTTGTGGGACAAAGCATTTCCATCCCAAAACTGCCCAGCTCTAATTTCAAGATTGTTCTTGAACAAGAAAAGTTTCCCTGTATCTACCCTATTAAACACCTCAATTAGACCATCCACAGCCTTCTAAACTCAAGGGAATAAGACATTTATGCAACAGATGTCTCAGGCAAAATTGTAGGAGTGCTGCTTAAAGCAGTTCTATAATACCATTCAATTATAAGTTAAGAAAAGCAGGAGTGGAGGGGTTTGAGCCTATGCCGGCAATAAGTTCATGGTTGATTTCCTGCACTTTCCTTATATCCCTAAATCCCCTTAGTATCTAAATCTATTAGTCTCAAACTTGAATACTTAGTGTCTGAACATCCACAGCTCTCTAGAGGTAAAGAATTGCAGGGGTTCACAACCCTTTCAGTGAAGAAATTTCTCCTAATGAGTCCTAATCTTGATCCCTTATTCTGAGAATGTGACCAGCCCTAGCTTTACACTCACCAACCATTCTAGGAAAACATCCTCCTAACATCTACCCTGTCAAACTCCTTAAGGATGCTATATATTTCAACAGCACTTATTCTTCTAAACTCTAGGGAATATAGGCCCTACTCAATCTCTCCACATACGACAATCCCCTTATCCCAGGAATCAGTCCAGTGAATCTTCACTGCACTTGCTCTAAGGCAAGTAAATGTAACTTTCCTTGGATAAGGAGACCAAAACTATATACAGTACCTGAGTGTGGTCTCACCAAAATCCTTTACAACCGCAATAAGACTTCTTTATTCGTGCACTAATCCTTTTGTATTAAAAGTTAACATATTATTTGCTTACCTAATTGCTTGCTGTTAACTGCATGTCAGCTTTGTGATGTGTCCAAAGACAGCCAAGTCCCTCTGAATACCAACATTTCCTAGTCTGTCATTGTTAAAAAAATATTGTTTTTCTACTTTTCTTACCAAAGTGGGTAACTTCACTTTTCCACATTATATTCCATCTGTCATGTTCTTGTCCATTCATTTAACCCATCCAATCCTTTTCTGCCTAACTTTGTATGGTCAGAAACCTTGGATACTTGGTCCTCTCATCTAAATCACTGTTACAGATTATAAATAAGGCTCAAGCACTGATCATTATGGTGCCCTGCTAGTTGCAACCTGCCAACCTACTGTCTTCCCACTGTTTTCTATTTGTTGACCAATCCTCAATCCATGCTTATATTTTCTATTTTAGCCCATGATCCCTAATTTTGTGTAACAACATATTAGCATCTTATCTAATGCTTTTGAAATTTCAAATATGCTACATCCACTAGTTCCCCCTTATCCATCCTACTAGTTACAACCTCAAAAAATTGAATAGATTTGTCAAACACGATTTCCCTTTCTTAAATCCATGCTGATTCTGCACATTAATACGAGTTTCTAACTGCCCTGTTATTACATCCCTAATATTGTTATACTACTGACATCCAGTTAACTGGTCACAGTTCCCCGCTTTCACTTTCCCTCCTTTCTTAAACAATGAGGTAACGTTCGCTACCTTCCAACTCACAGGGACTGTTCTAGAATGCAGAGAATTCAGAAGAACAAAACTATAACAAACGGTAATAGTAAATTGGAACACAAGTGCTAATACTTAAAAGTCCCTCTTGCTTTTGCCACATTTGAAATCAGTGTTGATCACCAGGATGGGATCATGTATTTAGGTCAGAAATACAAGCAACAATCACTAAATTCCATCAGTAAAAAGCAGTCAAAATGTGAGTAACAAGCATCTATAAACACGCATCTAGCGAATAACATTCTGCAAATCTGTGTTGGGTTATTGCACATTGATACAGCACAAGTTTATGAATAGTACTCAAGGGAGAATAGATAAATCAGGTCTTTATAGGAAAAGATCACTCAGAAGAAATGTATAAAGCATTGATAGTTCTAGTATGTCTTTTTACAAAGGAATTATGGAAAAAAAACTTGAATTTGATAAAATCACAAAACAAATATCACTTAAATTAGATGTATGTTTTTCATTTTAGATAAATTCAGATAAAAACTTCTTGATGCTCCCTTGTGTTTTAGAAACCATAGTATAAGTTAATTTTCAGGGACAATAACTAAGTTAAATGCACAGAAATTTGACATTCAAATCTAACGTACATATATTCATTGTTTAAGATAAAAATTCTCTTCTTCCCTTACCTAGCCCCTCTCAGAAAACTGGTTGTACATGCACAAATATAACATATCAGCATAACAAGATTTTGCTGTTCTGTTGGAGAAACTGTTTTTCAACTGTTCCACATTTGAAAACTGCAAAAATCCCTTACAAGGTTACCGAAGTTTTTGATGGTTCAGAATAGTAAGTTTCCAAAACATTCTGCAGCTTTATCGCTGATTAGTAAGGCATTGTTCTCATACAATGGCAACATAATTTACCATATAGAAGTGCTATTATAAGCAGCTGAACCCACTGCTTTTCCTCTATGTCACAGAACATCATACCAGCTTAAGGCAATATCTTAAATGATAACAGGTTACCTTCCCCTTAGCATCATCACCATTCTTCAAAGTGTATCCTTCAATAACAATAAAACATTAGCCATGCTCTAATGATTCTAAGAAACTAAATATCAAAAAGCTCACTCTAGATGGAAGTCTATATAACCCAGTGATCAAGCCCTAATGCCTGTCCAACACCAATGGTGCATTTGACCAGAAGCTGACCCATATTTAACATGACAAAATTATTAACCAACCCAAGCATATCTTGACAAGACTTCCTGGAAGACTGTGCTCTGTGAATGGTATGTATATCTACAAAATAATACATTTCCTAAACAGCAGGTAATTATTTTTCATTCTTTATTCAAATACTGTTTGGAGACATACCAGTGTAAAATGGCCTGCCAACAAGAGAAATGTCAAAAACACTGGCTTGTGCATTTACCAGATTTAAATAATCTTTGGTAAACATGTGAAGAGTGCTCTACAATGCTACTTTGGAATGTGCCATTATTGGACCTCTGGGCCCTTTTCTGCAAGATGTTAGTCGTTAGTTTATTTACCAATTTACTGATGGAAGCATAGAATGATACAACACAGGAGGCGGCCAGTTGGCCTATCGTGTCTATGCCAGCTCTTTAGTAGAGGAACAACTTATCTTTATATAGCACCTTTAATGCAATAAAACATCCCCAAGCACTTCAACAGGAGCATTATAAAACAAAATATGACAACGATCAAACAAGGAGATATGAGGTCAAATGACAAAGCTTGGTTGAAGAGGGTAAGTTTTAAGGAGTGCCTTAAAGGAAGAAAGCGAGACAGAGGCGTGTAGGGAGGGTATTCCAGAGTTTAGAGCATAGACAACTGAAGGAATGGCCACCAATTCTCAAGTGATTAAAATCAGGTATGCTCAAGAGGCCAAAACTAGAGCAGCACAGATATCTGAGGGTTGTGGGGCTGGAGGAGGTTACAGAGATAGGGAGAGGCAAAGCCATGGAGGGAATTGAAAACAAGGATGAGAACTTTAAAATTAAGACTTGCTTGATCAGGCGCCAATATATGTCAGCGAGGACAAGGGTGTTAGGTGAACAAAACTTGGTGAGAGTTAAGATACACGCAGCAGAGATCTGGTAAACCTCAAGTTTACGAAAAGTAGAATGTGGGAGATCAGATGGCAGTATTTTAGAACACCAAGTCTAGAAGTAGCGAAACCATGAAAGAGTTTCAGCAGATGAGTTGAATCGGGGTGAAGTCAGGCAATGTCACAAAGGTAGAAATAGGCAATAGTACTGGTGGCGTGAATATGTAGTTGGGAGCTCATCTCGGGATTAAATGTGACACCAAGGCTGTGGACAGACTGGCTTAATCTCAGACTGTTGCCATGGAGAGAGATGGAGTCGGTAGCTAGGAAATGGAGCAAGGACCAAGAATAATGGCTTCAGTTTTCCCAATATTTAACTGGAGAAAATTTATGCTTATCCATTACTGGATGCCAGATAAGCAGTCTGATAATTTAGTAACAGTGAAGTTGCCGTGAGGAGTGATGATCAGGCAGGGCTGGGTGTCGTCAATATACGTGTGAAAACAAACAATGTGCTTTCAGATGATGTCATGTATATGAGAAATAGGATGGGGTAGATCCTTGAGGGGACACCAGAGGTAACAGTGCAGGAATAGGAAGAGAGGCCATTGCAAGCGATATTCTGGCTATGAATTGACAGATAAGATTGGAAGGTGAAAGCAGTTCCACCCAGTTGGACAACAGTGGAGAGGCCACGGAGGAGGATGGTATGGTCAACCATGTCAAAGGCTGCAGACAGGGCATGAGAGAAGGACATGGAGGGACCTTTGTCAGAATTAAGTAGAATCCTGAGGCCTAGCAAACAGCAAAAGGATCAGATTTTGGCATTTTTTCCTTTCTCAAGGTGAGGTATGAATGATAGAAAGTGGAACATTTCATAGTTCTATCATAAGGCACTCCCAGGTCAGGTATACTATAATCAGGTGCTTTATTGATTCATAGGGTGAATGTGACACTGGCAAGGCCGATATTTATTATCCACCCCTAATTGCCCTTGAGAAGGTGGTGGTGAGCCACCTTCTTTTCAACTAAGTGGCTTGCTAGGCCATTTCAGAGGGCGGACCGTGGGCCCAGACTCACATATGGGTCCACAATGGGTAAGGACAGCAGGTATTTTTCCAAAGAATATTGGTGAATCAGATGGGCTTTTATGACAATCGTAATTTTATGGTCACCATTACTGATAATTAAATAAATCTGGAATTTAAAAAAGTAACTGAATTTAAATTTCCCAACTGCCACAGTGGAATTTGAATTCAGGTCTCCAGATAGTTTGTCCAGGCCTCTGGACTTCTAGTCCAGTAAAATAACCACTATGCTGCCATAACTCATTGCAAAGATCTCTCCACATGTCCTAACAGTGTGTCTCAGCCTCAACCTCGGAAGTGTAGCCTTTACTGTAATAACATGATTGTCTGCACCCGCACATTCTTACACAAATCATCTAAATTAAGACATTGCCACAAACCCACTAGGAACTGGGTTAAAAGTGCACAACCTCATTTCACATAGGACCTTAAAGTCAGCAAGAAATGTTGCATCCCATCAGCCTGGGTTGGATTTAAATCCATGCCACCCAATTTTCTATTATTTGTTGACGAGCCATAATTTCTAATGATGCATGCTAATGAATAACCTTCAGTTATTAATGCTTTCCTTTGAGGAGTTAACATTGTCTTTCAGAAATGAGGATTGAAGTGCCTCTATATTTACACAGGATCCCGCACATAGAAAATGTTAAAATCATTTATTTCAAAGGGGCAAATAATTTATATTTAGATAACTCTGATCACATTCTAAGGATATCCCAAAGTATTTCATAACCAACGGATCAATTTTGTAGCCAAATGTGGCAGCTAATTTGAATGCAGAGTTATGCAAGTAGCAAATTAATGAATAACCAGATGTTTGCCCTGGTGACAGCTGAGGGAGCGATGTTGGCTAGGATACCAGGTAAATCCCTTGCTCTTTTTTAAATTCGTGCCAAGGAATTATTTACAGCCAGATGAGCAGGCAGCCCTAGTTTAGCACATCTGAAGGATAGTAGCATGGAATGCAGCACAACCTCACTGCTATATTGAAGTGTCAGTCTAGATTATGTATTCCAGCTTGTAGTGGCTCTTGAACCACAATCTTTTAAGATGAGATCAGTACCAACTAAGCTTAACTGACAAAGGCTGGTAACCTGGTCCTATCCTCGGAATGTCCAAGGGAGTTTACCCCACAGCACCTGCCATATTCCAGATTGATGACTATCTGCGAGGTCTTAGCTCTTCAACTTGGGAATGGAGTAGGTGCATCACAGTCAATACAAAGGTACAAGGAATGCTGGTGCCATCTTGGCTTGTTTAAAGCTCTAACTACAGATGGAGTAGCCAATCTCTCCTCAATTCTTAACTGCAGGAGTATAAACATGTCTGTTATCTTTGCTCTGGGATAATGGGGCTCAAACCCAGGCCGCGGAGGCATCCATCATGTGGGATTGTGGAATCTCTATGATATATACCCTACATTTTTCTCCTTGCAAGTTAGCAGAAGCCTCAGCTAGATACCTGGAGCAACCCCTATGAAGAGACTGGTTTTTGCAACTGATTTATAGCACATTTTGATTTTTTCTTCTCTTCTGTGTTTGAGTCAAGGATACAGTGGGCCATGGCCAAGATGAGCTCTACTTTAAGAGACACCTTATATCTGTGGTACCTGAGTGTTTGAAAGAAGCTTTATCCCACAGCCACTGATTACCTGCAATAAAAACAGGAAGTGCTGGGAAAACTCATCGGTCTGTTTCTCTCTTCACAGATGTCCTCAGACCTGCTGAGCTTTTTCAGCACTTTCAGATTTCCAGCATCCATGGTATTTTGCTTTTGTTTTCATTTTACCGATTACCTGCACTTCTGTATTTATTATGCTTCAACTTTAATATACTTTGAAATGGCTAATGTCTACTCAATATCTTTAAGGGTCTGAGCAGGTCTTAAAACAAGTGGCAAAATAATTCTGGGTGATTTCTGCTCTGGAGATTTTCCCTTCATGAGGACCCAGTTCAGCCTGTGAAAATAGAGAACACAGCAAAACAATATAAAACTAATCAAGTGCAAATCTTATTTACCCACAACATTAGAAACTACAGATACTGTTTCTAGGAGTTAGGAGATGAAACAGTAGGAGCAGAGAACCTCTACTGAAGCTGCAAGCTATGAAATAGCATTATTGTGCTAAGTCTTAGGGTTCATCATAATACAAAAGAAAACTTTGCCAGGCATGCTTAGCACATGGTAATCCTAGAAACCCAATTAGACTGAGCTAATTTGCTACAGTGCATGAAAGACATTCAAATGAATATAAATTGTACAAACTAATAACCAATTTTCACTTTGTTTTTGGTCTGAATAAGACTGCTTGGGACAAATGTATCACTTGCTTGGCCAGCTTTGCTTAGAATTGCAGTTTCAATGGAGTAAGCCTGAAGAGAATTACTGAACGTTAACTAATAGCAATAAAGAGTCAGTTTTAGTTAATGAATTTTCATGCAGTAACGGGAGTCAAAATTAAAAAAGAGCTCTCGCTACTATATTCCTTATGTCTAATAGTAACTGTGCCATGCATTCATTTATAGCACACAAATGGCCCATTCAAAAATTGCAGGGCCAAAATAAGTTTCCCAACTTCATACAATAAGACCAAGCAAGAACAAAACATTGCTTCTGGCTCCCCTTCGGCTGATCAGCATAAATGGGAGTTTTAATCCCAACACTGTCAAAACTCAAGCAAGAGGAAATAGAAATCTGTAACTGGAAATAACACAGATAGATAGATGGAACAGAGTTTTACAATGCCAAGATTTTGGTTTCAGCCTGGTTCCATTTGAAAGAACCAAAAAAAAAAACAAGTGGACTGTTTCTACTGCTAATTTGCACTTTTGGTTGTATTACTGAATTGAGTGTGTCCAGCACAACAGTGCAATACACTTTTCCATTATAATATAGGCATTAAAACTGAGGACAAATTCAGATGGGCAATGCCTTGGAGTCATGAAGACCGGGAGTTTGGCATGAGGTAAAACATTAATGGCAGGAGTTGAAAAGGGAGTTAACAAGCTCATTCTCGATCATATGTTGAAAAATTTACAGTACAAGCACAAATGCAAGTTGCAATTTTCCATATCCATGGAACTATACTAGACAAACGTACTTCCCTGAATTATTTTACCATTACGTCGCTTACCTTTTCACGTAGGTCAGGCCGATCTAGTGCAATCATGCTGACGTAAACAGTATAAGTTACAAAGGTTTTATAATCCATGAGTTCATAGGAAGTGAATGTAGAGACAGTATCTAAGAATAGCTCTGCAGCCTGCTTGAAGTCTCGAATTGCCACACAATACATCCCTTGATAAACTTTGAGACGATTCCTTCTATCCCAGTCACCACCTTCTTCAATTAAACTGCAAGGGAACACATATAGAAGATACTGAATTTTTTTTAAAAATTCACTTTAATATTCTAATGCCTTCTTACTTTTTGTCATCTCTGCAAGTAATTTTTAACATCCTTTCTGCCAATGTAATTTCTGTAGCCAGCAACTGCAAGCTATGCCAGTTACATCAGAATCACCACAGGTCAACATGATCAGAAACCTATTATCTCTCAACCTATACAGTATTGTAAAAGTCTGAATTATGTCTCAAAGCCATGAAGCTTTGTTGATCCCACTGGCATTCAAAGCTAATAGTTCTTCACTAAATTTTCAGCCATCACATATGTGAATAGCACATTTAGTAAAACATTTTATACTATTAGATTTACATATTACACTACAGGCTGCTACAGACATGAACTAAATTAAAAACTGCATGAACCACATGACTGATATACATTACAGCAAAGAAGTGATTCTTTTCCTTAAATAGGTCAAATTTCAATATGCTACAGTCAAATGTGTTGCATTATATACCCAAACACTCAGCCTCAAATTCAGGACCAATCATAAAGCACACATGAACAGATCTGAACACCTGATAATACTATACCTGCTGTGAATAAATATGACACATATATTAAATGTATAGCTCAGTGCCAAAATATGAGGGGGAACATGTTACAAAATGCATGTGGGCCAAAATAAAATGAATAGAAGCACATGAATCCAGTACCTTTTAGCCTTCTCTATGTTACGTGTGATCAGGTCATTATCCATGTAAAACAAACCAATTCTTAGCAGGTAAAACACAATGTCTAGACGATGTCCAAGAGCCACAGTCTTGTCGTATGTTTTCCGAAAGGCTGTCAAAGCACCATCCTTAAAAACGAAATATTTTTAATTACATTGAGACAAAGTGATTCAGAACTGTATCAGAACTGTTACAGGGTGATATAGATGGGCTGGTAAGATGGGCAAAGCAGTGGCAAATGGAATTTAACCCTGAGAAGTGAGAGGTGACACATTTTGGGAGGATTAACAAGGCAAGGGAATACACAATGAATGCTTGTACCCTAGGAAGTACAAGAGGATCAGAAGGACCTGGGTGTTACATGTCCATAGATCCTTAAAAGCAGCAGCACAGGCAGATACAGTGGTTAAGGCGGCATATGGGACACTTGCCTTTATTAGCTGAGGCATAGAATAAAAGAGCAGGGAGGTTATGTTGGAGCTGTATAAAACGCTAGTTAGGCCACAACTGGAGTAGTGTGCGCAGTTCTGGTCACCACACTATAGGAAGGATGTGATTGTACTGGAGAGGGTGCAGAGGAGATTCACCAGGATGTTGCCTGGGCTGGAGCATTTCAGCTATGAAGAGAGACTGGATAGGCTAGGGTTGTTTTCCTTAGAGCAGAGAAGGCTGAGAGAGTATACAAAATTATGAGGGGCATAGATAGGGTAGATAGGAAGAAACTTTTCCCCTTAGCAGAGGTGTCAATAACCAGGGGGCATACATTTAAGATAAGGGGCAGGAGGTTTAGAGGGGATTTGAGGAAAAGTTTTTCCACCCAGAGGGTGGTTGGAATTTTGAACACGCTGCCTGATGGAGCGGTAGAGGCAGGAACCCTCAACGTTTAAGAAGTATTTAGATGAACACTTGAAATGCCATAGCATACAGGGCTATGGGCCTAGTGCTGGAAAATGGGATTAGAGAAGATAGGTGCTTGATGGTCGGCACAGGCATGATGGGCTGAAGGGCCTATTTCTGTGCTGAATAACTCTATGACTATCATTTCATAACACACACTGAGCATGTTTATTATTAATCAACAGAAATATCAAAAGAAATAAAATCAAAATGACTTGTCAATCTCTTGTGGCACCACATAGAGAAAACGAAGATCAATCATAATCTTCAGGTGATATATGGCTAGGGGGCACAGGATCATTACACCAGAGCACAAAATGTAAATCAGCGATAAGAGTCAGCTCTTATTTGATAAAACACTTGGTTTTTATATAATTTATAGTTAAATTACAAACAGTTAACTGAAGCATCCATGCTTCTCTGCAGAATGGATGAAGGATTGGGAAGAAACAAAATTGAGGTACTACTTGTCACAATTTTACTCCTGCTGTTGGCCTCAAAGAAAGCTGCCCACAAAGATCTAGTGGTCTCAGAAGCATACACTGCTAATTTCCTAATGCCAATTTGGTTCTGGGGTCAAGCCAAGCGGGGTCAAGTCGGGGATGTCCAGGCATCCAGCAACAGGAATATCATCACGCAGGGTAAACAACCAATCACATTGACGTATTCTCACTTACAGCAAACCAGGGGGAAAAAAACACTGAAGCCCTTCACTTTTAATTTTACAATTTTAGACAGTGAAATAAATGATTGGGACATACACATAGGATAGAGGTCGAAGATAAAATATTATAAACTTTAAAAAAAGTTTTATAATGTGGAATTTATATAATGGAGAAATCTAGGAACATGGATATTAATTGTATATTAGTTGTATTTAATTGTATGTTTTACGAAAATAAATGCAAGTACAAAGAAATTGTTAGTGGTCCTAGAGATGGTGCATCAAATTGTACAGATTGCTTCGTACAAAATACGGAGGTCTTTTCTTTAATTTGTTTTGAAATTTTAGTTGTATATACAAACTATTTGATTTAAAGAGAGAGATGGGAATCTGTATTTAATAGCATGCAGGTGGTGAGCATCAACTGGGGATTCACTTGTATCCCTAAAAAAAGGAACAGACTAAAACTGGTTGTTGGGTTAAAAGATGCATGTTTGGGTGCATATATCACTGTAAATAAATGTTTAAAAAGGGTCGGCAACTTGGTTTCTGGCATATGACATATAGGAACATGAGGAGGCCAGTTAACCCCTCTAGCCTATTCCACCATTCAATGAGATCGTGGCTGATCTGTGACCTCTATCCAACATTGCCCGATATCGCTTAATACCTTCAGTTATCAAAAACCAATCTCAGTTTTAAAATTAACAATTGATCTAGCATTACTTGTTTGTTGCAGAAGAGAGTTCCAAACTTCAAATCTGGCATTCAACAAACATAAAATTACTTTTTCGAAGCCAGGGAGGCTGTTTAGCAATAACTATAAACAGCATGTTGTTAAAAACCAGTCACACCTCACTCAACAGGTGTAACCTTTTCAAGGGTTTTTATAGCAAGGCTAAGAGCAAAAGTTCTCAGCAGTTTGTAGATTTTCAGCTGAATGGGGCTGAAGGGGTGCCTCAACAGCACATCCCCTGGGGTAGTGTAGAATCACTGACAGCAACTCCATCGAGGAGACGGTGGCATAATGGTAATGTAACTGGACTGGTATTCCAGAGGCCCAGGCTAATGTTCTGGGGTCACAGGTTAAATTCCACCAGCTGCCGTGGTGGAATTTAAATTCAATTAATTAAATCTGGAATTGAAAATTAGTCTCAGTAATGATGAAAGTTAGTCTCAGTAATGGTGACCATGAAACTATCAATTGTTGTTTAAAAAAACATCCTTACCTGGTCTGGCCTACATGTGACTCTGGACCTACACAATGTGGTTGACTCTTAACTGCCCTCTGAAATGACCTAGCTCAGTTCAAGGGCAATTAGGGATGGGCAACAAACGTTGGCCTTGCCAGTGATGTCCACATGTAATGAAGGAATAAAAATAAAGCTTCCGGGTTTCTGAGTTTAACTGGGCATGTGTGGTTTCAGAGGAGTAACAACGGTGAACGTTGACAATTTTGCTACGATTATTATAGCAAAATCCAGAATTGGAGTCAGGCCTTTTACATCAACATTTCTAATGAAAAAGACCTTCAATATTTAAAAATAACGTTTGCACAAATTCCAAGGGACAGAAACATAGTTACATGGATGGCAAATTGCAATTTCTAAATCCATGAGAGATTTGTTAGTAATTTATTAAATGTCTACTCTAATTTAGACATTTGTGTCATGCATTTCAATGAGATTTCAATTCATGGGATCCTTGCCCTTATGGACAATCCCATTACAGGGAATTTCAATTATGTCTGTAGGTGGTATGTGATAGGGCTTTGCCTGTCACAAATTCACCCACATTGTGTCACACATAGTAGGTGCTGGATGTAAGGCCATATGGACTTCTTTTTCTGAAAGTTTTTGTTTTAAAATAGTAATTTAAATACTTACCATTTAGATCTACTAGGTTCAAAGATGTTTGAAAAACAACACATGTTGATGGAGGTGGCTTAACAGGGTATTTAACATTGCTGTTACAGTAGTGTTGCTGTTGAATTATATCACCCGAGTATTATGTAGTCAGTGGCACTCCCCATTGTAAATCATCCAAGCTATCTTGTTCCAGTAGCAATTGGGTCCACTTTTGTATTTTAAGAACATAGGAAATAAGAGGTGGAGTAGGTCATCTGGCCCTTGGAGCATGCTCCACCATTCAACAAGGTCATGGCTAATCTTATTTCTCAACTTCACCTTCCCACACTATTCTCATATTCTCTAATTCCTTTAGTACCCAAGAATCTACCAACCTCTGTCTTGAATATACTTAACAGGTGAGCATCCATAGCTCTCAGACTTCGAGAGCTCCAAGATTCACTGCCCTTAGAGTGAAGAAATTCTTCATCTCAATCCCTTGTTCTGAGACTGTGACCCCACCTTGTTCCAGATTCTCCAGCCAGGGAAAACATTTTCTTAGTGTCTACCCTACCCTTTAAGAATTTTATATACCACTGGAATTACTTCTCTTAATCCAATTAGCCAGTAGGAGACCAGTACAGAAACCCAATATAAAAATGGGAGTGTGATGCCAAAAGAATAGATGCTGCTCTTCATAATACACCAAGCTAAAATGAATATGTATCTTTACAGGTTTCAAAAAGGAAATACATAATTTCTTTGTTTTTTAAATGACTGTAAAGCAAGAAAATTTGATGTGGTTATCTATGGGTTTTATGCTGGTTCTTTTGTTGTGAATGTTGAAGTATTGCACATGTTTATGCTATGACTAAAGCTGGCTAGGCATGTGTAAAATTAAAGCCACACAAACCTTCTGGATCTCACAAACATTCCATGCTTTAGAGCAGGGGCGGGAACCTTTTTTCTTATCACAGGCCATTCACACGTAAGCAAAATCAGTCGTGGGCTACACACAAAAATCAACCAAATTTTCTTTTCTTTTAGAGAGAATACAGAAACATTCAACCCACCCGCTGTTTTAATGCGATGGCTGAATTTGAATATTATATTGTTAAATATTGAATAATTTAGTTGACGCTTCTATCAAAGCAAATTCGTAACAATGATGATAAATGCTATTTTGAAGGCGCTATTGTCATAGTTCTAAATTTTTTTTTTAGAAAATCTTGCTGTGGGCCAGATGAAATTGAGCAATGGGCTGTAGGTTCCCCATCCCTGCTTTAGAGCAAATAAACATCATATACACCAGCATCCCAAAAAGTGCCTGATTTTACTGCACAATTGTTAGCTTCTGAAGTTATCTTATATAGTTAGAGAAACATCATGCAATTATAAATAGACAAAATGTTATAATGGGAGAATTGAAGAATGAGCTTCATTGGGCCAACCAATCTCTTTTGCCTTCAATTTTATATTCTAGCAAAATGATAGATATTTTTATTCCAGGTTTCATCGCTGAAATTCAAAAAAAAACCACAGCATATGCAGAACAAAAAATAAACTTTTCATAATGGAATCCTTCATAATCTATGTTTTCATTTTAACTAATAAGCTAACCTGGGCATTACCAGATTTAATGCATCCTTCAACTCAACCCTGCATCCCACCTCAATTCTGTACACCTAAGTAGGGTGACAGAGGCTAAACAACTAGTTTCTATGGCTGATAAATCTAGTCAGGCCGTGCTTGTTTTCAAATGGAATGCAAGCCCAAAAAATTGAAATGACCAACACCGTGTGAAGTATGGCAAAGATTCTTACTTTGTCACCAATTCTGCACAGATACTCTGCCTTAGCCATCATTGCATCTCTGATTTCACTTTCCCCGAGGTTCTTTTCTGCATCTTCCAGTATATCATCCAGACGTTTTAGTTCTTCCTCATTTGCCCTTTTCATTTTGTTCAACAAGTCTGTGTCTATTGGCCAACCGACATCTTTACAAAGCTGTTCATAGTATGGTGCCATATCTGTAAAACAAAACCAAGGCATTGGAATTCAGGGATTTTACATTTTTCATCTTCACTCTGCTGTGTAGCATACTGACAACTTTGCATCACCTGAATATACAAAACATACTTATGATGCCACACTACATACCTCTCATTTGTTTCCCAGGCTCATGGATCTGAAAATTTCAAATCCTAATTTAATTTTGCAATAATAGCACTTCCATAAAACATTTTTCAAATATACTGAAGACTACATGCCAAAGAGTAGGAAGCAAGGCAACAGAACAAGCTGACAATCTGTCGGTCAAAAGATGAAAATTTTAACCAAAACTATTTATCACATTGACTTGTCGTATATTTTAAACTGAACACAATATATTTTACACATGGTGCCGAGTTTCATAAATGATGACTTATCAGATTAGTCCATGTGGCCTGTAAACTGTATTCCACAGTTCATAAGATATTGTCTATTAGTAGAGAAAATAGGAATGAAATACAAGCCAAAAATGAGGTCAGGTGACAAACTTTGACAGAAATATTTCAGTCGTTTACAACTGTCATTTTGGCCCCAAGAAAAGACAGACATGGAAAAAAAGTATTAAGAGGAAGTTTTAACTTAATTTTGCCTTCTTTCCTCCTCTCTCCCCCACCCTCCCCCCTCCATATATAGGACTAGATATCCTGACAGATACTTCAACATAAGATTAACAAATGTGACAAGATGTGACAAGTTTATAAAATGCTAATCTGCATCTAACCAAAAATAAAGTCTATAAGTCATTGCCCTCCTTTGTGCCTCCTTACCTTAAATGAGTGGCTCATATGGTTCTATAGTTGTTAGCAACCCGCCAACGCCTCATACAACTAACCAGGTAGACCCAGCAAACTATTTCAATGAGCGTCCGCATCAAAACAAAGTACAAATCTTCGCACACTAGCGTTTTCAGGAGTTCAGGGGATAGTGAGCAGTAGGAACCCTGATTAACTCACGCCAACAGACATAAACAATAACACAGAGATTAAAAACAAAAAACTACTGCGGATGCTGGAAATCCAAAACAAAAACAGAATTACCTGGAAAAACTCAGCAGGTTTGGCAGCATCGGCGGAGAAGAAAAGAGTTGACGTTTCGAGTCCTCATGACCCTTAAACAATAACACACTCGCTCCTGGGCAAGATCACCTAATAGATCCCAGGGATCGCATCCTAAACTATCCAGTTCCCCAGGACTCAATCTTAATTATTTAGAAGTTTTGGACGTTTTTAAAAACAGGGGAAACAACTAACATGTGGTCCTATTCCAGTGGCCGCTGTATAACATCATTCATTATAAATGATTCAGGGTTTTGGTGTGATTTATGAACCAGGGAACTGGTGGCTCTTTAGGAGCGAAAGACTTAAAATGAGCAGCAACTTCAAAAATGTTCAGATCAACGGCAAATGAGCGATAGCTCGGCAGCCGGGTAAAGGAGGGCTGAGAGTATGAAGGACATTGGTGGGTGGGGAGGGCGATGCTGAACCCCTCGCCGCTGGGGCAATGGTTTCACTGCGAGCCGGAGCCGCTTGTTCTCCCACCGCCGCCGCGAACCTGACTTCAGCCCGGCTTTAAAATGAGCCCCCGGGGGCCGACACGGGTTCATAGATCCCCAGGCTGAACAATCGGGCGGTGTTAACTGCCGCCTGGGCACTAGGCCCCGGGCTGGAGGCTGGGCCGACAGGTTCGGGCCTCTCCGTCCCCGCCTCAGTGACTGTGCAAATCACACCCCCCCCCCCCCCCCCCCCGCCGCAGCCACAGCCACTCACTGTTCTCCTTCACCGACTCCATCAGCTCGCTCCGCATTTTCGGGTCATTTCGGTGGCCGTCCAAAGTGAGCAGGAACTTGGCCTGCGCAATGCCCAGGCTCGGGTTCTTGGGCAGGCCCTCATCCTCCAGGTTCTCCAGTGGCATTTTCACCCACTCCGACTCTCGCTTCAAATGGCTCCGGCAGGCGGGCTGGGCCGGCGCACTCACCTCGCCCTCCCCGCCGACAAAGAGCCTCCCTGCCCCGCACCGAGGGGCCGCCGCGCGTCAACTCGCCTCCACTCCTGCCGCAGCGCCACCCAGCGCAGGGGAGTGCGCGTGCAGTTACCGGCTCCTCTCGCCAACCTCCTGTGTTATGGCCGTGCGACAGGGCTCCTCACGTGTACAGCAGGTCCACAATCTGCAGAGTATGTGGTGCACCTGGGGATGGATACTATCAATCTTAAAAATCACCGTGGCCAAGGATCATGCAAACCCCTGCATCTCCAAACCTTCCTTTCCTCTCCAATTCCTACAACGCGTTGACATCTTCCAAATCCATGCCCACCTTTCCCACAATGCTTAAGTCGAATCAGGTTGCCAGCCCTGCCGCAGAAACAAAACAACCCTACCCAACATCACAATTCACATCATCTGGGACTTTGATCATGATTCATTATCCTTCCTCATCCTCTTGGAACTCCCACAGCCTCCGCTGTCACTGCTTTGCCCTTACCTGCCAGCCCCCACCTCAGGTCACAGAGAAAGAATCTCAAGCCCCTTAAAGCTGTTCCAACACGTTGGGAGCTGATTGACCCCCTCCCCTGCACCAGGTAGGAATAGTGTGTGTCCTTCCAGTGACTTACTAGCCCAATGACACGCCGTTCCCACCAAACCCTATTTTATCTTTGGCAACTTTCCACGTGGCCAAAGATCCCACTCATAGAACCATAGAACACTACAGCACAGAAAAATTGGCCATTCGGCCCTTCTAGTCTGTGCCGAAATATTATTCCGCTAGTCCCATTGACCTGCACCCAGTCCATAACCTTCCAGACCTCTCCCATCCATGTATCTATCCAATTTATTCTTAAAACTTAAGAGTGAGCCCGCATTTACCACGTCAGATGGCAGCTCGTTCCACACTCCCACCACTCTCTGAGTGAAGAAGTTCCCCCTAATGTTCCCCCTAAACCTTTCCCCTTTCACCCTTCACCCTAAAGCCATGTCCTCTCGTGTTTATCTCTGCTAATCTAAGTGGAACGAGCCTACTCGCATTTACTCTGTCTATACCCCTCATAATTTTGTAAACTTCTATCAAATCTCAGGGTCCTCATCAATATTTATACCTGAGGGCCAGATTTTTCGGTAGGAGATGGGAAACGGAAGGCAGGCTCAACTCTGGGTTGTGATTCTGGAACTGGCTGCAATTTTCCCCGGTCAAAGCCTTAACTAGGTGAAGGACAGGTCTGCCATCTGATTAGGCTGCCAGGACATGGGTACAGAGACGGACCGACTCTGGAGTGGGCAGGATAAAAGGCCTACCTCGGCCACCAGGCTGAATCATCCTGTTCACTTTTAAGTGCTGTCAAGGGACTTTCAGGTAAGAGGAAAAGCTGTTCTGAATACTCTCTCTGGTATCCCACATGTGTAAGACTCTGAAAACTGGCCACACATAAAGAATACAAAATCAGTTGTTAAAAACTTCGAAGGGTTCATTGCTTTGAACTTTCACTTTGCTGCACAGAATTCATGGTTCTTTATGTAGTCTGGAACAGTCAGTTCAGTGCCTGAGCACTGATGTTCATGGAATATATGAAGCGCTACAGCCAGGAAAGGTCAGCCATGCAGGTGGCCAGAGCTGCTGGAGGGAATGACAGTGGCGTCCTAGTAGCAGCCTCCCTCAAGGCATCAAGAGCACCCCAACCAAGGGCTGAGGATGTGGCACACCTCTTGGGGTGCCCTCAACTTCCCCTGCTTCCTCAGCTCCTCTGACAGAGGGAGCATCTACCGAGCAGAGCCCAGGGCTGCCCTTGCAGGGATGAAGGCAGAGCAACCCCAGGAGAGGATCCAACAGTTTCCTCCCAGATGAGGATGACTACCACAGTCATCACACCAATGAAGCCAGAGACATGAGCAGACTGTTTTTCCATTATGTCCAGGTAGCTTCACCTATTCCAGTAGATTCTATGCTCTGGGTAGTACCTCCTCCTTTGTACCTTTGTCCCTTTGCTGTGGTCTCCTGATGCCCAGGATCCCTTCCTTGTTCTGCATGCTGCCACTGTGCTGCTTTAGTGGCCTCTATTTGTGATTGTGCAGCACCCATTTCTAGGTGCACCCTTCCTCCTGATCAAGTGATGGCCAAGAAGCCTGGTTAAATAGCCCAGTGCTCAGTCAATGTCAGAAAGATGGCCAGCCCGAGGTGACAAGGATCTCACCCTTGCCTCTT
Organism: Cetorhinus maximus; assembly: GCF_964194155.1. NCBI lineage: Eukaryota > Metazoa > Chordata > Chondrichthyes > Lamniformes > Cetorhinidae > Cetorhinus > Cetorhinus maximus. The sequence continues at coordinate 40,687,945 of NC_135884.1, forward strand.
CCCCTCTCCCTTAATGAGCTCCTGTAACTTCTCAGTCCATACAGTGAACCCTTTGAGCTGGTTGAAAACTTTCCCCTCACCTTCAATAAAGTTTCCCTGCTTTCTGAGTTGCCTCCATTTCTATTCATGCCTTCCCTCACTGGGTGTGATTGCTGAGGGCCCCTGAATCCCAGCTGCCTCCCACAAAATTTACGAAATAGTAGAGTTTGAAATGATGTTTTTACACAAAAAAAATTGTGGAATCTGAAGTTGGCCTTTTTATTAAGGCTTTAATGAGTTTAATTGGCCTCACAGGGGACTGTTCTGAAGCCTGCTCAATTTCCTGTGCTGCTAAAAATAGTTGGAAACAGAGGCGGAACTTATGTCCATGCTGGACCACAAACCATTCAGGACCACATAATGTAAAAGAATAATGGATGCAATTGTCATTAGGCACAGATGAACCCTACAATCCCCTTAATGAGTACATTTCACTAACCCATATCGCATTTCGAGCAACATTTGTCCAAAATGAAGAGATTGGTCTGTTACCTGAACTACCCACCAGAGAATGTCTGTAGACACCCTAGCTGCCCAAGTGTTATTGCCCTTGAAAGAGGTTGCTCCCATCTACTTACAGAGAGGAGGGGGAATCCAGTGATTTATGCTATTTAAAAATCTCAAGTACAGCAAGTTTATTGTTTTCAGCTTGTTCCTTCTAACACAGCACATGTAAATTAATAAAAACACAGTTACTACATATTGTATAATGCTGCTACTTTTGCCATCAAATTTTGATTATTGTATTGCTGTGTTGCATTATTTGTCATTGGAACATTTAGCCTCAAGTATAGTGTTACTTGGGCATATTTCACAATTTAATGACAAATGGTGGATTTTTAAATTGCGGACATACAACTACTTAGAACTAGATTGAGACAATTCATAGAGAATACTCACTCCAGCTTTGAAAAGACTTTTATTAGTCTGGACTGGATTCTCAGGCTAATCCCAGCAGTATTACACTACCCATTGCTCCAACTATGTGTATTTTAAATCAATTATAGAGCAGTAGAGGGACATTTTGATCAAAAACATAATTACTGAAATACTAATTATTATGTGTGTCCAACATAATGGGATTTTGTAGGATAAATGTGCTCTACTGAATTTCTATCTAGGCCAAGCTGAAAGGAGGTCTTGATTTTTTTTGCAAAAATATACTTTATTCATAAAATATCTGAAAGAACATTACAAAACATTTCAAAAAGGCCATCACAGAAAGTGCAATAATATTCAAGTTTTCTACCTAGATTTTGTTGCACCCTGAGGTGCTTCAATACAATCAAAGGAACATTACAAACATTTCTAAATGGTCATTGCAGAAAGTGCCATGATATTTGAGTTGTCTACGTAAATCATGTTGCACTCTGAGGTGCTTCAATACAATTGTGATACATGTAATGTTAATTGCATATATTCAATGTGAGACATACAGCCCGAGGGGTTCTATACAATTTTCAGCCCCTTGGTGCACAATGGCTGAAAGGTCTTAGGCAGCGACCTTTCCCCATTGCGCAGGTGGTACAGAACTACTTGGAGCGTTCCGCGGCAGTGTGGCCAGACCCATCCTTCGCAACACCGGGAACAGGTAGAACCTCAGCACGTGGTGACACTTGGTGTTTGTGTACCAAGGGTCTACGCACAGCTTGATGCAGCCGCACACAAAGATGACCATCAGGATAAGTGTGATGTTGGACATGTTTTTTCTCTTTATCTAGAGGTTTGTACATCATGTCCCTGCAAAGACGGTCCATTTTCGATCTCCAGATAAAGCGGAAGATGGCCGGGTGATCGCCACAGTGCAAGAGTGAGGAATTGCACAGTGTACAGCAACACTGAATGTGCCTCACACCTGATGACCAGGTTCTTACCCACAATGGAGAGGGAGTGTCACTCCCACATGCCCAGCTTTTCTTTCACCGTGGCTACTTGCTCCTTCCAGTTTTTAGCGCATGCCCTGGTCCCTCCGAACCATATCCCCAGCACCTTCAGGCAGTCTGACCTGATGGTGAGCGGGACAAAGGATTGGTCAGCCTAGTTCCCAAACAACATGGCCTCGCTCTTGCCACGATTTACCTTGGCACCCGAGGCTAGTTCAAACTGGTTGCAGATGTTGATCAATCAGCGGATCAGAGGAAAAGATGGTGACACCGTCCATGTGCAGGGAGGCTTTGGCCTGAGTGCCTCCACTGCTTGGGATCATCACTCCTCTTATGCCTGAATCTTTCCTGATGGACTCAGAAAAAGGTTCTATGTAACACACGAACAGGAGAGGGGAGAGAGGGCAGCCCTACCTGACTCCAGATTTAATTGGAAAGCTTTCTGATTCCCACCCATTGATTGAAACTGATGTTTGTTTAAAGCAGTTGGATGCAATTGTGGATTCCTTCCCCTAACCCCATTATGGAGAGCACATCCACCATGTTGGTGTGCGATACTCTGCCAAAGGCCTTCTCCTGGTCCAGCCTGACGAGGCTAGTGTCCACGCCCCTGTCCCGCACACAGGCAGTCGTATCCCTGAGTGGCACCAGGCTATCAGGGATCCTCCTGCCTGGTACAGCACAGGTCTGGTCAGGGTGGATCACCAACTCCAGAGCAGACTTGACCCAATTGATGATGACCTTGGGCAGAATCTTATAGTCCACATTCAACAATGAAATGTGTCACCAATTTCTAATTTCCTCCCTTTCTCCCTTCCACTTGTAGATGAGGGTGACAATGCCTTTCCTCATGGATTCTGAAATGCTGCCAGCCTGAAGTATACCCCTGTACACTTCCAGTAGGTCTGGGCCGATCCAGTTCCACAGAGCCGAATACAACTCAGCCAGTAAGCAGTCGTTTCTGGGAGTTTTACACGTCTTGAAGGACTCAAAGGCCTTCGTCAGCTCATCCAGAGTTAAGATTTATCCAGATTCTCCCAGGTACTGTTGTCTAAGACCTCCGTGATAGAGGACAGGAAGGATTGGGAGGCCGTGATGTCTGTGGGCTTCATGTCATAAAATCCGGTATAAAAGGATTTGCTGATCCTCAAAATGTCGGACTGCGATAACTTTACTGAGCCGTCTTCTTCCTTCAGGCTGCTGATCACAGAGCTCTCTATGTACCTTTTGGAAGAAAAAAAGTGAGCACATCTCATCCTGCTCCACGGAGCGGACTCTGGACCGGAAGATGATCTTGGAGGCCTCCAAGGCAAAGAGCGAGGCTTGCTGGCTCTTCACCTCTTGGAGTTCCTCCTTGACATCGACCCCCATTGACGGCAGCTGGAGCAGATTCTGCATGTTTTTCTGGAGTCGGGACATTTCCCTCTGTTCCTTTCTAGCTTTCTGAACACCTTTGAGGATGAAAAACCTCTTGATATTCTCCTTGATAGCTTCCCACCAGTGTGTCAGGGTCTCAAAGAGGGGTTTCACGGTTCTCCAACCTTTCTAATCCATCTTGAGTTCCTCAGTGTTCTCTGGGGTCAACAGTTTCACGTTCAGCTTCCATGTCTCCCTGCCAATCCTCTGGTCTTCCTGTAAGTGACAGTCAGCCAGTAGGTGGCAGTGGTCAGAGAAGAATACCAGCTTGACGCCTGTGGATCTGACCCTGAATGCTCGGGACACAAAAAGGAAGTCTATCCTGGAACGAATAGATACGTCTGGCAGCAACCAGGTGTATCTACGCTGCGCTCCATCTGCAGGGTTGCTGAAGACGTCATGCAGCTTGGCATCCTTTACTGTTTCCGTCAGGAGTCCGGACGTGGTGTCCAGTCTGCTGTCGGTCCTGCCGGATTGTCCAGCTGCATTGATAATGCAGTTGAAGTCACCAGCCAGAATGACCGGCCTGGAGGTTGCCAGCAGCAGTGGGAGGTGCTGAAAGACTGCCAGCTGCTTGCTGCTTTGAGCCAGGGCATACACGTTAATTAACCGGAGTGAAGAATTCTTGTACAATACATCTGCTACGAGGAGGCGACCGCCCATCACCTCCTCAACCTCGGAGATGGTGAAGTTGCCTCCCCGCAGCAGAATACCCAGGCCAGAGGAACATGAGTCATTTCCTCCTGACCAGATTGATGGCCCATGGGACCACCATCGTGACCATTGCCTGAGGAACTGAGGTGTGGTATCGCACCCTCCTGCAGAAAGAACAGGTCAGCTTTGACCTTGGCAAGGTAATCCATGGCTACAACACATCACGTTGTAGACTTAACACTATGCATATGGACACAATCTTTATTCCCATTTTAAAGCATTTTGACGCTTACCAGACCTGTTGTCTTTGGCAGTTCCAATACTTTGGTCTGCTCCTGCATACCCATAGTGTTCACAAGTTGTCTCACTTTTGAGGGGCTGAGGAAACCATCCTGAACCGCCCGGTTGGAAATGTTCCACTCAGGTGACATCGGGGGGCTCATGCAAGGAACAAGATTTGGATTGTCCTCTGTTGGAGAAGTGTCTCCGATTCATTCCCCCTCCCTGCTGCTCCTGGCTTCTCGGAGCTGGGGTGCGCTGAGCGTTTCACTACTCCCGTCTTCTTGGGGCTGGGGTGCGCTGGCCTCTTCAAGTTGAGGTCAGAGTTGGGCTGCACTGGCCTCTTCATTGTCTCCAGTGTTCTGGAGCCCGGCTGTCTCCTTCTCCAGCTCCCGAGAGCTTTGCCGCTTCTTCTGTAGGTGCTGTGCTTGCCCTTTTTCGTCCAAAGAGCAGCACCCCCGTCAACCGTGTCAAATGGGAGTCACCTCTTGCCACTTGTCTGGGAAGTGGCTTGGTCACTTCTTGGCCCCTTTTTGTTCTTCTTCACCAACTGCCACTCCCCTGGTTGATCCTCTGCTGGCTCCTCCCCCATTGATTCGTTCTGCTGAGGAGTGGAGGTTTGAGTGACGGTGCTGTTGTTTGGCCACCTGCTGCCTCAACCTTTTCCTTCCTCCCTCTCTCTGCCCTCCTTTGTCCCATTGTGCTCGCTGGGGGCCTTGGTAGGTGGAGGTTTGCAAGTCTTCTTGGTGGTAGTCACAGTCACCATTTTGTCTGCTTGCCCCTCTTTGGTTTTGGCCGCCTGTGCATAAGTGAGTCAGTTTTTAGCGCAGGTCTTGTAGAGGTGGCCTACCTCGCCACACAGGTTGCTGAATTTAATCTGCTTGCAGTCCTTTGTCTTGTGCCCTTCCTGCTTGCAATTCTTGCAGATGATGGTGCTGCAGTTGGTTTCCACATGACCAGATTTTCCACAGGAGCGACAAACTTTGGGCTGCCCAGTGTAGATAAGGTAGCTGCGGCTTCCCCCGATAGCGAAGCTAGAGGGAGGGTGGAGGATTGCTCCCTTGCCATCCATCTTGGGTGTCACCTCGACCTGCCATTTGCTGGTCCAAACCCCAAAGGTGTCCTTGACCTTAGTGCAGTTCCCAACCTTGTTGACGTACCTGGCGAGGAAGGTGAGCACATTAACAAGAGGAACATGGGGGTTGTAGAGGTCCAATCACCACACGGTCACATTGCGATGGCAGAGTAAAGAGTGGCTCCACTGTGAGGATTCTCAGCTGTGGCTGGTGTCTCTTCTCCTCAAACACCTTTAGGAACTTCACACATGCAGCAACATTCTTGAAAGTCACATCAAAGTATCCAGTGCTGGGGAAGTCCTGCAGACAGTAGATGTCTGCAGCTTCAAATTCACAGGATTCCAAAAGGATTCTCTCCATGAAGAAGGCACAGTCAATGGGTGTACCTCCTTCACTGTCTTTCACCGCTACCCTAAGTGTTATATACCCACTGGTTTGGGGCTCGACTGGTTGCAGCCATCACCTCTTTAAGTTCCTGATGTTCAGCACTGACGTCCCTTCAAAGGAGAATAAACAATCACAGAAGAGCTTCCAATATCAAAGGGCAAAAGGTCAAAGCCTTCACTGAAACACCCCCATAAAAGAAATGAAACCCACAAAAACAACACTTACGCACATACAGAGGCAACCATTATCGTGGTCTCTCCCCTGCCAGGTAAGTATCTTGATTTATGTAACTTTACATGATTGGTAGATGTTCACTCATAAGAATGTGAACAAATCACCACAGTGTAGATTTTCCCCATCCCCACATCATTGTAATACACGTCAAGAATGGAGAAATATTTAGCAGTAAAATGGTTTCACAGACTCAATGGCAAGGGATTTTCAAAGGACTGCAGGGTTGGGTCGCTGTACTTTGAAAATCATGGTCCTGGAGATCGTATCAGGATGCCAATGGCTCTGGGACCGTTCCGACTTTTCAAATGACTGGCGGGGAGGAGGGAGCAGGGAAGGTGCTCGGTACCAATTAACAACCCCTTAAGCTCCCTAAGGAGCTAGTTAAGGGACCTGTCCAGAATAGAATGCAATTTTCAAAATTTCTTCCAGCAAATCCAAATAGTCCTGTGCATGTGAGTGGACAGCTGTCAGGTTTGTTGCAGGGCCCAAATAAATCTCTCTGCAGCTGTCTTGGAAACAAATCTGTGGGGCAAACTATCGCCGGCCTCAATGCTGCTCCTAACCTTGTCATACAAGGCCGCTGTCCACCTGGCCTTTCCGGGAGCTGCCTGCTCCAATCGGCAAGGCAGCAGCAACCCCAACCCCAACATGGTTACTGCCCTGCCTTTGCCGCTGGTACCAGGCAGGCAGCACCCACCTCCTGGAGGTGTTCAGAGCCTCTAATTGGGCACTGAGCTCACCTCCTGGCCAATTAGCCCATTTACATTTAAAAATCATGTAATGAGCGTCAGGTTCCTGACCTTGCTTTAAAAGTCCAGCCTAATGTGCCTGTACATACTTCCTAACAGTGCAAATAGTAAAGAAATAACTGGAAAATCTAAAGCATTAGGATCTTATTTTGACATATGAGATGCAACATTCCCCTGTATAATCCCTTACAGTTGCAGACTCGATCACTGACTGTAATAAATATTGATTGTATTTATATAGACTAAATGCTATTTATCTTCCCTGGCCTTGTGGGTAGAAATATTCCCTGTGTTTGTCATCATTAACTATTTTCCAGTTGTGTAATCCTTGATCAAAATTAAATTTCATTATTCTGAACGTAACTGTGGGATATGTGAAATTGATGGATAAAAGTTTATATTGCATGCCTATGAGGAGATTTCATGTGCCTACTGACTAAGCACCTAACCTGTCGCCCTGGCAACCTTATGAAGCAGCACACAGTCACAACCTTCCACCCCTTTCAGTATTTCCTTCATCTCATAGGGGTGCTGCTCATTCTTGGCTTTTACCCTCCTTTCCTGCAGATTTATCACAACAACAAGTGACACGAGGAGGAAAGCTGTGAACAGGGGGATGAGGGCCAAACTACCCAGGAGTTGCAGCTGCATCAACTTGTCTCAGGATGGTAGCACATGCCAGCTGCCTCCAGCTTTCCCCTCATAGCAGTACACTAGTGGAATTTGGAAGGCAGTACTAAACTTCCAAGGAACCAACTGGCAAACAACCAAGGCCAACTCAGTCCCATGAACCTCTGTACAGTGTGAGCAGCCAACCACTTACATTGAATTCCATAGAATGCATAACAGTGAAACAGAACATTCGACCTCACTGGCCCCTGCTGGTGTTTTTATTCCAAATGACCGGCCTACTGGAAGGCATACACTTCTAATCCTTTCTCCCTTCTGTGTTTAACTTGCACACCCTTAAAGAATCCATGCTACTTGCCTCAACTTTTCCTTGTGGTGGTGAGTGCTTCAGGTGGAAAGGATAGTATAAGTAATAGTTTGAAAATAAAAGAAAGGGATGAGAGTCTGTTATTATGGTTGTGGTTCATAGATGTTGTAGACATGGTTCTGGGCTTACATACAATGCTGGAGGCTAGACTGTTGATAAATTCTACCTTTTGTTGAACATTATATTAACTATTTACAATACAGACTCAGCGTGAGGCTCTACATAGAACTGTCTCTCGCCACGCCCTGTTGTCCTGTGATCTTACATCACTGATGATGTGGACAATATATTTACAAATTTAACATTAATCCTTTATATGACAGAGAGTAGAGCTATAGTTAGAAATTATATTTTAGGCATTGCAGGTAAAGATAAAACTAAAAGATGTAAAGTAATCAAACCAGGATAGAGAAGTGAGAAGTGTATGAATAAAATATTAAAGCAGAAGGACAGGTTAGGCTGTGTGGTCTAAATAAGCGTCTTTGTACAAGAGTATAAGGAACAATTTGAATGAATTGGAGGGTATGACATGGTAGCCATTACTGAGACATGTCTGCAAGACAACCAAGACTGGGAACCAAATATACCCTGTGGTACAGCCGATGTCTTGGGTAGCACCTTCTTCCCCTTGCAACTCTCTGTGCTCCTCAGACCTCCTCTTGACTTGGAGGATGCATCTGCTGAAACTCCTCCTCGCTACTCTGTCCAATGCCAGAAAAGCCTGCTCGCATCTCAACTCCCTCAGCTGGCATTCATTCATTCACCAGGGCTTCCTTTACTCACCTTTGCTGCCCAAGTGATGCCAGCAGCCTCACATTCCTCTCAATGGTCCTACCACTCATTGCTCACTAATGTAAGCCTCTCAGCACCAGCAATGGCAACTCTCTGTCACTGGCTAAGCATCTGAGCATAATTCTCCACTTCTTAAATACGATGAACAGAGCATCCATTTATACTCATGGAATCCTGCTGCGGTCCCAACAGCTGCTCCCTAACTTGCCCCTGACCTTCCATTTTCCCTGTGCCTTCCGATTGAAGATTTCAAATGGCTGTTCCAGAGCCTGATAACGAGTTCCACATTGAGCTCAAAAATCCGTTAATTGGAGGCGTGTGATTTGCCAGCTCCCCAACTCCACAACCCCCACTCTCCCTTTGAAAATTGCATCATGTTCAGGATGCTTCACGATGCCGTGACAACATCTAAGATTACGATTTTCAATGCATGCCCACACTCGACCTCGCCCTCAAACACCTTTGAAAATCCAGCCTGTGGTCTCAGATACTTTCTTCTTGCATTAATAGAAAAGGAGAATTGAAAAAGGCTTCAATCATGTCCACATTTCACCGTAATAGAGATGCGTTACACATATAAGTAATTCAATTTCCCATTTTTACCCAATGACATTTCTCCTGAAACAATGACTTGATGGGAGTATCTTTTGGGTATTATCTTGAATGGTCAAAAGGTGGTGCTGTGATCACAAGAAATTTAATATGGTATTTGCAGTGATCTGGCAATGTTAAGTGGCACTTTCTCTGAGGCAATGCTTATATATCGAAATGTTCAAAGCAAATGAGTTGTTTTGATCTTAACCTGACAGACAATGCTGAGTGTTCTTAATATCAGCAGTAAAATACTTGCAAAGAGATTTTTTTTAAATGCACTAAATAGTATTTTTTTTATTTCTCTCTGAGTAGATGTTTATAGGCTGGAACTTTTAACTTTATCAGGGAGTAGTGGATCAGCCACCCATTATACTGGTATTACTTTACAAAGGGAAGAAAAATTGGGTGGGAGGAAAATTGGGCAGGGTGCATAATGGGTGGCCAATTCCCTACCATTTAGATTGTGCTCCTGTCGCTGTTGAACGTTTCAACCATAGGCTTTGGTAACTGGTAATCCTTGTCTGTTTTAAGAGTGTTTTGCCCTCTTCATCACACGTTGTCTTCCCTTCTTTCTTTCGTTTCTGAAAATATTACTCCTTGTTTTTTTTTGGGGGTACATATCTATATGTATCAAGGATAATTATTTCTTTCGACCCATTGGTTATTTTTCATGTGCGAACCGGGACAGTGTCAGTCAGCTAGTTGACAGCAAAGTCATTACAGCAGAACCGGACCCTATCCAACAGGTGTTGCTGGAAAGTTATCAGGATCAATTCAGCTTTGCCATCTCAGGAGCTCTTAAGTGGCTTTAATGCTACCCAGGCTGAGATAAGGCAACTCAAGCAGTCATATCAAGATGGGATTTGGGATTTTTCTGGTCTTTTTAGCTTAATTACTCATTGGCGTACCAGCTTCACGAAAAAGGGAGTCTGAAAAGAGACATTCCTTTCAGTAACATTTAAATGTGTTACATTCAACAGAATTTCTGCTGTACCACTCAGTTTGAAAGACTATTGCACTTTGTTTATATTGAAAATAGGCACCATTCAGTGTCCAATCTGAGTTTATAATATCAGGTTCACAAGTCTACAGAAAAGCATATTGGTATGCATACTCTATTGGTGTTGGGGGGAGGCAATGGCTTAGTGGTATTGTCGCTGGACTAGTAATCCAGGGACCCAGGGTAATGCTCTGGGGATCCGGGATTTGATTCAATAAAAATCTGGAATTAAATGTCTAATGATGACCATGAAAGCATTGGCAATTGTAGTAAAAACCCATCTGGTTCACTAATGCCCTTTAGGGAAGGAAATCTGTCGTCCTTGCCTGGTCGGGTCTGCATGTGACTCCAGATCCACAGCAATGTGGTTGACTCTTAAATGCCCTCTAAGATGGCCTAGCAAGCCACTCAGTTGTATCAATCTGCTACAAAGTCATGAAAAAGGAATGAAATCGGACGGACCATCAGCATCCACTAAAAGCACCGGAAACGATAACAGCAATCTCAGCCCTGTTGACTCTGCAAATTCCTCCTTACCAACATCTCGGGACTGGTGCCAAAATTGGGAGAGCTGTCTCACAGACTAGTCAAGCAACAGCCTGACATAGTCATCCTCGCGGAATCATATCTTACAGATAATGTCCCAGACACCATCATCACCATCCCTGGGTATGTCCTGTCCCACTGACAGAACAGACTCAGCAGAGGTGGTGGCACAGTGGTATACAGTCGGAAGGGAGTTGCCCTGGGAGTCCTTAACATCGACTCCGGATCCCATGATGTCTCATGGCGTCAGGTCAAATATGGGCAAGGAAACCTCTTGCTGATTACCAAAGCCCTCCCTCAGCTGATGAATCAGTGCTCCTCCATGTTGAACACCACTTGGAGGAAGCACTTGAGGGTGGCAAGGGCGCAGAATGTACTCTGTGTGGGGGACTTCAATGTCCATCACCGAGAGTGGCTCGGTAGCACCACTACTGACCGAGCTGGCAGGGTCCTAAACGACATAGCTGCTAGACTGGGTCTGTGGCATGTGGTGAGGGAACCAACAAGAGGGAAAAACATACTTGACTTCATCATCACCAACCTGCCTGCCGCAGATGCATCTGTCCATGACAGTATCGGTAGGAGTGACCACCGCACAGTCACGCCTTCACGCTGAGGAAAGCCTCCATCGTGTTGTGTGGCACGATCACAATGCTAAATGGGATAGATTTCGAACAGATCTAGCAACTCAAGACTGGGCATCCATGAGGTGCTGTGGGCCATCAGCAGCTGCAGAATTGTGTGTGAACACAATCTGTAACCTCATGGCCTGGCATCTCCCCGACTCTACATTACATCAAGCCAGGGGATCAACCCTGGTTCAATGAAGAGTGCAGGAGCACATGCCAGTAGCAGCACCAGGCATACCTAAAACTGAGGTGTCAACCTGGTGAGGTTACAAAACAGGACTATATTCGTGCCAAACAGCATAAGCAGCTGGCAATAGACAGAGCTAAGTGATCCCACAACCAATAGATCAGATCCAAGCTCTGCAGTCCTGCCACATCCAGTCGTGATTGGTGGTGGGCAATTAAACAATTCACTGGAGGAGGATGCTCCACAAATATTCCCATCCTCAATGATGGAGGAGTCCAGCACATCAGCGCATAAGATAAGGCTGAAGGATTTGCTACAATCTTCAACCAGAATTGCCAGAGGTCCCCAGCATCACAGAAGACAATCTTCAGCCATTTCGATTCATTCCACGTGATATCAAGAAACAGCTGAAGGCACTGGATACTGCAAAAGCTATGGACCCTGATGATATTCCAGCAATATTACTGGAGACTTGTGCTCCAGAACTTGTTGCGCCCCTAGCCAAGCTGTCCTGTGCACAAAAAAAACAGGACAAATCCAATCCAGCCAACCACTGTCCCACCAGTCTACTCTCGATCATCAGTAAAGTAATAGATGGGGTCATCAACAGTGCTATCAAGCGGCACTTGCTTAGCAATAACTTGCTCACTCTCACTCAGTTTGGGTTCCGCAGAGCCACTCGGCTCCTGACCTCATTACAGCCTTGGTTCAAATATGGACATAAGAGCTAAACTCCCATGGTGAGTTACGAGTGACTGCCCTTGACATCAAGGCTGCATTTGACCAAATGTGGCATCAAGGAGCCTAGCAAAACTGCAGTCAATGGGAATTAGGGGGAAAATTCTCCGGTGGTTGGAATCATATCTAGCACAAAGGAAGATGGCTGTGATTGTTGGAGGTTAGTCATCTCAGCTCCAGGACATCACTGCAGGAGTTCCTCAGGGTAGTGTCCTCGGCCCAACCGTCTTTGGCTGCTTCATCAATGACTTTCCTTTCATCATAAGGTCAGAAGTGGGGATGTTTGCTGATGATTGCACAATGTTCAGCACCATTCGCAAATCCTCAGATACTGAAGCAGTCCATTTCCAAATACAGCATGACCTGGACAATATCCAGGCTTGCGCTGACAAGTGGCAAGTAACATTCATGCCACACAAGTGTCAGGCAATGACCATCTCCAACAAGAGAGAATCCAACTATTGCCCCTTGATGTTCAATGGCATTACTATCACTGAGTCCCCCACTATCAACATCCTGGGGGTTACCATTGACCAGAAACTGAACTGGACTAGCCATACAAGAGCAGGTCAGAGGCTAGGAATCGTGTGACGAATAACTCACCTCCTGACTCTCCAAAGCCTGTCCACCATCTTCAAGGCACAAGTCAGGAGTGTGATGGAATACTCCCCACTTGCCTGGATGAGTGCAGCTCCCACAACACTCAAGAAGCTTGACACCATCCAGGACAAAGCAGCCCACTTGATTGGCACTGCATCCACAAACATTCACTCCCTCCACCATCGACGCACAGTAGCAGCAGTGTGTACCATCTTCAAGATGCACTGCAGGAATTCACCAAGGCTCCTTAGACATCATCTTCCACATCAGCAACCACTACCATCTGGAAGGACAAGGGCAGCAGACAGATGGGAACACCACCATTTGGAAGTTCTCCTCCAAGTCACTCGTCACTCACCATCCTGACTTGGAAATATATCGCCATTCCTTCAATGTCGCTGGGTCAAAATCCTGAAACTCCCTTCCTTACAGCACCGTGGGGTGTACACACACCACGTGGACTGCAGCGGTTCAAGAAGGCAGCTCACCACCACCTTCTCAAGGGCAGCTGGGGCTGGGCAATAAATGCTGGCCCAGCCAGTGAAACCCACATCCCATGAATGAATATAAAAAGAAACAGTATAAATCTCATCCTCAGGAAAACCATATTTACACTTCTTACTTGCATCACTGTGAATTGAAGGAAGGCAAGATCATGCAGCAATTCTCAAACACATGCTGTTTGCTCACTGCTCACTAGCCTCCAAAAAGAGATGAGTTATTTTAGTGATTGTAAAGAGCTAATGAAATAGTAATGGATTGAGAATCATTAAAGCCTGATTGTCAGTACAGTGGACAATCTGAATTTGTTTTCTTCATATTTAAAACTTATCTTTTTAATAGTCTCTGCATTAGCAATTTTATACTTAAGCTGAGGTGCATAGTTACTGTTGCAGGGCCACCTTATCCAGATGGTGTCTCATCTGATGTAAGTATTAGCATCAATCTGCTACACGTAAAGCAAGGAATTTGACCTTGTACACATCTTACAGTCGTAAAACGTAATATTTCAGACCATTATCCTGCATCCCAACAATACCTGACGAAAGTACATCTGAAATTGGGTAAGATTATTTTTCAGGTGGCTCTTGCAGCTACTTACAGTAGGTATTACCACCTTTGTACATGTACATGAGTGACATAATGCCTCTCTTAAACCCCCCCTCATCAAAATTTACATGGGGTGAATGGAACAAGTGTCAGACCTATCCCGCTCAAATTCTTCAGCATCTGCCGAAGTCTGAACAAAATGTTAATTTTATTTCGATTTTTATTTTAATAATCCTGTGAAGCTTGGAGGAATAGGAGTGTCCTTCTCAGCTCCATAGCTGTCCTTTGGGCCCTGTTGGCCTAGAATCGTCTCACCTTCCAATTTACTTACCCCCTTGCAAACGTACTTGATAACAATACAAGTGACCTAAAATTAATTTCATTCGTGCAATAGGCAGCATCAACCTGCTCAGAACATTTAGATGACTCAGAATACTGTTTCCTTTTATGGAACATTCTACCAAAAGTCATATATGGTTGTACTCGTAATAGTCAGACCACAGGCTGCTCTCCAGGAATGGGAACAGTAAAAGCTGCAAATTACAACATCAAGTTTTTCATGCAGTGAAGTTTGTTCAGTAACTTGTTGCCTTAAAAAGTTTTTATGATTGATTTTAAGACAACTGGTTTAACTCTGTTAGCTACAGCAATCATTTCTTTATCATCAATCATCACATGAGGTCTGCTACTGATAGATATGTTATAGCCTCATGAATGTTTTCAGAAACAGCCCTCTGCAGTTTGGGTCTAGATCCAGCCCAGAGCAATGGAGTGGATGTCCTCTTTGTCTGCTGGCTTTAAGAGTCATATGTAAATTTAGTTTGCACAATATCAATTCAGTTCCTCATAGGGAAAGGCTGACAGAACATAACTGGCAATCTCAATGAGGAAAGTTACAAGGTGTCCAGTATATTTAGAAATATGCACTTATAGGAATCAGTTTTGCAGAATCTTGCAAATACTAAGTGCCTCCAGAGTAATAATAACTTCCGGTGGAGTGGCAATTGGAAATCCAGATGATCCTATCTTGCCTGACCTTCTGACTCAGGCCGGGCATCTCCCAGATCTCCTGTGTAGTGCAGCACACTCCTGGGGCCTACAGTCAAGGGCGGCTCAGTGGCAGGTAAGTAAGTGCGTCCCTTATTTTATGGCACTAGCTGCCGTAGTCCAGGTAAGTTTAAATGTCCAGCTGAGTTTAAAGGTCTTTGACAAGCCTGGGAGAAGGCAAGTGTATAAGTTAAGTGGGGGTTGGGCCTGAGGGATATGAGGAAGATGGGAGTCAGGAATTGGACCTGGGGGTGGAGGCTGTGAAATCGGGACTCTGGCCTATGGGGGAGTTATTGGGCGTGGTGAGGAGAGGAGTCGGGCATGGTGGGAGAGGTAGTCAGGCCTGGACGGAGTGGGGAATTGGGGAGGAGTCGAGAGTCATGCCTGGTGAGGAGGGAAGTCGGGCCTGGGTGTGGGAGAGGAGACCAGCCTAGTAGAGACTGGAGGGGAGTCAGGAGTTGGGCCTGGGGGTAATGTTGGGAGGAGTTGGGAGTCGGACCTGGGTGTTGGGGGGAGCTGGGAGTCAGGCCTTGCGAAGGATGGGGGGGAGTTGGCCTGGGAGGGGTTGGGGGCGGTGGGGGGAGGGAGGGAGGAGAGTCAGGAGTCGAGCCTGGGATGGGGGGAGGAGTCGGGAGTTGGGCCTGGGGGAGAGGAGTGAGGAATTGGGCCTGGGAGGGTTGGTGTGAGACCTATGGCAGGGCGGAGGGCGGGGGGGTGGGATGTTGGGTGTCGGGGAGGTCCTGTGCAGGGTAGTCAGGAGTCCCATGGAGGGGTCGGTGTGGGTCAGTACAATAATTACCCAGAAGCTAAAAGTGGTTTTAATTTTTCTAACTTTTTCTGGGTAACTATTTCTGTATGACAATCAGAACCATCCAAAGTTTGCAATTTAAATCGCATTTTTGGATGGTTCCCAGTGCAGGGAAATTGCCCAATAGAAGCTTGAACTTCCCAGGCAATTGCTGTACAACCCTTACCTGGGAACATTCAGGGGAGGGGGCGAATTCCCCAGCACATCTTTGGGATACCCCCACCCCCGCCAGATACACTGCTCGGAAGTTATGGCCCAAATTGTTTCACATAACAGTCATGTGTTTGGCTAGAAATTGATAATTAAACTGGTGTTGAAAGCAAGAAGCTTTACTGTCCATACTCTCATGATAAGGAATTGGATCACTCAAGTAAGACAAAACAGCTAAACACATAATTTATGCAAGTTAATCACATCCCTGACTGATGACTATCGATTATAATGATGTAGATCATGATGACTGACAGAATCTGCGTTAAAAATAATTCTATGTACAGAATGAGCACGTTAACAACTCCATCAAGGAAATGGAAAAGTTGTAGCTTTTTGTTCACACAAGCACAAACGTTCTATAAGGGGACTTCCCTTTTTGGATAATAATATTGAATAACCAGAAATTGGCAGAGAAAGTTAAGCTTCACAGATAAAAGAATTGTGAAGCATTCAAGCTAAGGGCTGGTGACAGGGAAATACATGAAAGCAAGACTCCCATTAAGATATTAAGGGAAATGGAACTGACAGAAAAATAGCAAAGATAAGTAACTGAAGTAAGTTACAACTATCAGGGATTGAAATAAATAAGCATGAAGCAATTAAGAAGTCAACTGACAGGGAGATTAAACTCAATGCTAATCAGAACTAAGAGGTCAGTTCTGGGTCATGATGAGAGTCTGTTGGGTGAGGTGACAGTCAGTGGGCTGTGAATCCTGAAATCTGACTGAGAGAGTAACAAGAGCAAAGACACTAAAGAGAAAAGAAGGAAAGACTGGAGATAGATGCTGGGAGTTTCATCAGAGTTTCTCCTATTTGCTCACTGTGAACTCAATATATAACTGGGGGTTAGGATTTTTCGGAGGCCATGGCTGAAAGCGACACCCTTCCGGATGGCCGAACCCAGGGCCACTCTTTACAGGTGGCAGTCAGTTCATTGGCTGTCAGCAGGGCTTGCCGTCCCTGTGAAGGATGACAACCTGTCCCTCAGCAGTGCTACTGGGAGCGGTGGCCGCTGCTGAGGCTGCACTTAGAGGAAGAGGACATTTCAATGGACGTGCCCTTCACAGCCAGGTAAGTAGAATCTGGGGTGTTAGGGCCCGTTAGGCAGACCCTGGCAGTGGGTGGGAGGGAGAGGGTGTCGCTGAGGGAAGGCGGCGCCGATGTCGCAGCCTGGCCATTTCCGCTAGCATTTCTGATTAGCATTTCCCCTTTTGTGGGCCAAAGAGTGCCAAAAAAGGAGGAGCACGCTGGAAGGCAGCCAGGGTTTACCTGGCACTTTCCCCACACGGTGGGGGACATCCTGTTGCTGGTAACATTCCAGCGAAGATAGGAAGAGGTCCTTAACTTGTCACTTAAGTAGCTTAACTGGACTCGGGTGGATGGACCATCTGCCACTTTTCCTGCCACTGCCAAAATCGCATGACATGAGAAGGCATTGGGTGGCTTTGGGCACACCACCCGAAGCCTTCCCATGCCATTTTGGCGATCCGCCCGCCTCCGACTCTATCCTCAAAGGGCCCAGAGGATCCCGGCTGAGGTTTCCGCTAATTTCCTGACGAAGTTATGGCAACTAATTGGGAGAATCCCCAAAGAAATGGCTAATTATGAAAAGGACAGACATTCCAATCACCAAAATTCTTACATGAATGTTGAACAAGATCATGCTTTATTCCTGTACTGCTATTTTTCAGGCAAATGCTGACCCATTTGTTCTAAGTAAATAAACATAAAATGACTGTTCATCAAAATGTCATACAAATTCAGACGCTGGGAATCCTGCGGCGAGTAATTCACCTCCTGACTCCCCAAAGCCTGTCCACTATCTACAAGGCACAAGTTAGGAGTGTGATGGAATACTTCCCACTTGCTGCCACCACTGAGGCACAGTTGCAGCAGTGTGTGTCATCTATAGGATGCACTGCAGCAACTCACCAAGGCTCCTTCAACAGCATCTCCCAAACCCACGACCTCTACCACCTCAAAGGCCAAGGGCAGTAGATGTATGGGGGAACACCACAATGTGCAAGTTCCCCTCCAAGCCACACACCATCCTGACTTGGAACTATATCACCGTTCTTTCACTGTCGCTGGGTCAAAATCCTGGAACTCCCTCTCTAACAGCACTGTGGATGTACCTACACCACATGGACTGCAGCAATTCAAGAAGGCAGCTCACCACCACCTTCTTAAGGGCAGCTGGAGATGGGCAACAAATGCTGGCCTAGCCAGCAACAGTCCACATCACGTGAAAGAAAAAATGTTAAAAATTAAGCATTCGCATATAAATTTTGGCATTTGAAATTTCTATTCTAGAGAATCCTACTGAGAGCACAGGAGCAATGGAATCCCCAGAAGCAAATCCACTCTTCACTATGCACAGCTCATTTTAAATCCTCAACAAGTTTTATCAAATACCTTTTAATGCACGGAAACTATAGCTTTAAAGTTAACAAAGTGATTCCCAGCCAAAACAATGTTAGAGATTTGCAGTCTTAGGTGACATTGTCCAGATCTCTTCCTGAAAAGGCTCAGCAGCACCACCTTGGTAGTGGCAGTAATCTGTAGGGACAATGGGGACAAATGCAAAGAAATCCTGGCGGCGGGGGTGGGAAGAGGGGTGGGCATGGCGACTGGCCATGCTCCAATTCTACTTATTTAAATATGGCAGGCATGCTTTCAGTGACCAGATCAAGGTCACACCAAGTACATGGCAAGGAAATAATAGCAGCCAAAAGAGTTTCTGTGGAGGACCTTTCCACAGTACTTTTCATGCCAGACTACTTAAAGACCACCCAAACACGCTTGCTTTTTTACCAAAAGAAAAAAAATCAGGGCTAAAGCTCTCCTTGCTGTTATCTCTTCGATGCAAAAGCTCAAGGAATTATTTTGTATTTTATTCATTGACTATGGAACTGCAAAGCAGATTCTGTCGCACAACAGCTTTGTTGAATAATACAATACATTTTGTGGCCCTGCTCACTGGGGATAATGCATTGTAATATCAAGCCCCACTGTTCCCCGAACCGCGGCAAATGTGAAAAAGTTTGATGAAACCACCAGATTGCCCCAGTTCTACCTCACCGCTCAATTTAGGTTAACATAATACGAACACCAGGTTTGTAAACTTAATACGTAAATAACTGTTTATTGAACAAACTGTTGTCAACCAGTGGCAAAAGAAAGAAATATGAACTGCTAACTTCTAACACTATAACTTAAACTCTATCCCCTTCTTAAATCCCTACACACACACACACACACACACAAGACACATAAGACACACAAATCATGGATTTTAAGGGTGGGATAAAATAGTTCAATAGCACCAATTCCGGAGTACAGGATTCGATGAGTTGATTTTGATCGATGTCTTCAATGGTCCAGGGAGAGGTAGGAGGAAGTGTCTGCGAGTTGACGCTCAGCCTCCGCGAGGTAGAGGTCAGTGCGCCAGACAGCGACAGCACCACCCTTGTCAGCGGGTTTGATGACAATGTTGGGGTTGGACCTGAGAGAACGGAGTGCAGTAAGTTCAGAGAGAGACAGATTAGAATGGGTGAGAGGAGCAGAGAAATTGAGACGGCTAATGTCATCTTCCGACTAGGCACTTTACAGCCTTCCGGGCTGAATATTGAATTCAACAACTTTAGATCTTAAACTCCCTCCCCCCATCCCCACCCCGTTTCTTCCCCCTCCCTTTTGTTTTTTTCAATAATTTATATAGATTTTTCTTTTCCCATCTATTTCCATTATTTTTTAATCTACAACTAATACCTTGTCAGTCTTTCCACCCCACCCCCACTAGAGCTGTACCTTGAGTGTCCTGCCATCCGTTCTTAATTAGCACATTTTCTTAGATAATATCACCATCTTCAACACCTCTTTGATCCTTTTGTCTGTGACATCTTTTGATTATCTGCTCCTATCACTGCTTGCTTGTCCCTACAACCACCCACCCCCCTCAACTTCTCTCTCTCTCTCTCTCTCTCTCTCTCTCTCTCTCTCCCCCCCCCCCCCCCCCCCCCCACTTTAAACCAGCTTATATTTCACCCCTCTCCTAACTATACTCAGTTCTGTTGAAGGGTCGTGAGGACTCGAAACGTCAACTCTTTTCTTCTCTGCCGATGCTGCCAGACCTGCTGAGTTTTTCCAGGTAATTTTGTTTTTGTTTCAGTAAATATTTAAAGTTGTCAAGGGACATTTTTGTATAGACGGAGGAAGTATTTCTTTCCACAGAGGGTGTCAGCAGTTTGAATGAGTTGCTAGGAATGATGGTTCAGGTGAGGACACAGAAATAACTAAATTATCATCATAGAAACATAGAAAATAGGAGCCATTCGGCCCTTTGAGCCTGTTCCGCCATTCATAATGATCATGGCTTATCATCCATCTCAATAGCCTGCTCCCGCTTTCTTCCCATATCCTTTGATCCCTTTCACCCCAAGAGCTATATCTAACTCCTTCTTGAAAACATACAATGTTTTGGCCTCAACTACTTTCTGTGGTAGCGAATCCCACCGGCTAACCACTCTCTGGGTGAAGAAATTGCTCCTCATCTCAGTCCTAAATGGTCTATCCCATATCCTCAGACTGTGATCCCTGGTTCTGGACTCCCCCACCATCGGGAACATCCTTCCTGCATCTATCCTGTTTAGTCCTGTTAGAATTTTATAGGTTTCTATGAGATCCCTTCTCATTCTTCTGAATTCTTCCAGCGAATATAATCCTAATCGACTCAATCTCTCCTCATATGTCAGTCCCGCCATCCCAGGAATCTGTCTGGTAAACCTTCGCTGCACTCCCTCTATAGCAAGAACATCCTTCCTCAGATAAGGAGACCAAAACTGCATACAGTATTCCAGGTGTGGTCTCACCAAGGCCCTGTATAATTGCAGCAAGACATTCCTGCTCCTGTAGTCGAATCTTCTCGCTATGAAGGCCGACATACCATTTGCCTTCTTTACCGCTTGCTGCACCTGCATGCTTACCTTCAGCGACTGGTGTACAAGGACACCCAGGTCTCTTTGCACATTCCCATCTCTCAATTTATAGCCATTCAGATAATAATCTGCCTTCCTGTTTTTGTTACCAAAGTGGATAACCTCACATTTATCCACATTATACTGCATCTGCCATGCATTTGCCCACTCACTCAGCTTGTCCAAATCACACTGAAGCATCTCTGCATCCTCCTCACAGCTCACCCTCCCGCCCAGCTTTGTGTCATCTGAAAATTTGGAGATATTACATTTACTTCCCTCATCTAAATCATTAATATATATTGTGAATAGCCGGGGAATCCCTGCGGTACCCCACTAGTCACTGCCTGCCATTCAGAAAAAGACCCATTTATTGCTACTTTTTGTTTCCTGTCTGCCAACCAGTTTTCTATCCATTTACCCCCAATCCCATGCGCTTTAATTTTACATGCTAATCTCTTATGTGGGTCTTTGTCAAAAGCCTTCTGAAAGTTCAAATACACCACATCCACTGGCCCCCCATCATCAACTCTACTAGTTACATTCTTGAAAAATTCCAGTAGATTTGTCAAGCATGATTTCCCTTTCATAAATCCATGCTGACCCTGTCCGATTCTGCCACTTTTTTCCAAGTGCTCAGCTATTAAATCTTTTGTAATGGACTCTAGAATTTTCCTCACTACCGACATCAGGCTGACTGGTCTATTATTCCCTGTTTTCTCTCTACCTCCCTTTTTAAATAGTTGGATCGCATTAGCGACCCTCCAATCTGTGGGAACTGTTCCAGAGTCTATAGAATCTCGGAAGATGACCACCAATGCATCCACTATTTCTACAGCCACTTCCTTAAGTACTCTGGGATGTAGATTATCAGGCCCTGGGGATTTATCGGCCTTCAATCCCATCAATTTCTCCAACACCATTTCCCTACTAATACTGATTTCTTTCAGTTCCTCCCTCTCACTAAACCCTGTGTTCCCCAACATTTCTGGTATGTTATTTGTGTCCTCCTTTGTGAAGACAGAACCAAGGTATGTATTTAGTTGGTCAGCCATTTCTTTGTTCCCCATTATAAATTCCCCTGTTTCTGACTGTAAGGGACCTACATTTGTCTTCAGCAATCTTTTTCTCTTCACATACCTATAGAAACTTTTACAGTCCGTTTTTATGTTCTCTGCAAGCTTACTCTCGTACTCTATTTTCCCCTTCTTAATCAATCCCTTGGTCCTCCTTTGCTGAATTCTAAACTGCTCCCAATCCTCAGTTCTGTTGTTTTTTCTGGCCAATTTGAATGCCTCTTCCTTGGATCTAATATTATCTCTAATTTCCCTTGTAAGCCATGACTTGGCCACGTTTCCTATTTTACTTTTGTGCCAGACAGGAATAAACAATTGTTGCAGTTCACCCATGCACTCTTTGAACGTTTGCCATTGCCTGTCCACCGTCATCCCTTTAAGTAACGTTTCCCAATCCATCATAGCCAACTCGCGCCTCATACTATCGATAGAAATCTGGTAGGTCTAGAAGAATAAAATCAATTGGTTCACTGTTTTCTTCACCTCAATCTATCTTGTGATGACCCGCTTGGCCATTTCAGTTACTGTGACATTCCGATGAAGTGATGTCACAGGACCCATATAAGAGTACTTTGAAATTTGATGCTGAAATATGTACAGTGCCTGTTGTAGGGTGGCTGAGATGTACTATTAATGATAGAGTTGATCTGCTGACACTTCTTGGGTGGAAACATTAAGTTTATTTACAATATACTCAGCAGCAACGACACGTGTACTTTCAACTCCAACTCTATCTCTACACTGACTGCTGAGGTAGCCTGAGCTACTCTCCTATTGGTTACTACAGATCATGTGATCTTGCCTAACAAGTATTATTCTAAAAGGTACATTACACAAAATAAAACCATAATTACTACATTCCTTCCCCTTTAACTCAGGTATACAGGTTATATTTACAAGTACATTTTTTCAAGACAACATAATATTTACATTGGGTAAAGAATTTACAAGTTCAGTCTTTCAGGTGGTTTCCTGGTACGTGTGGAACATTGCAGCTCCACAACTTCAGATTCTTTGTGAGGAACCTCCTTTTCTGGAGTTGTCTGAACATCAGATGTTTCAATGGGCACTTGCAGTTCTGTATCCTCAACTCTTACAGGAACATCAGACATGTCAGTCCTGGGTTGAGTATCCTCAACAGGAAACGCAGAGCCGGTCATGATCACTGGTGGAACTAAATCTTGGTGATTTGTCTCCCTCTTCCTTAAATGATCCACATGTTTACAGATGATCCAGTCTTCTACCTCCACATGGTAAGATAGAAGTCCAGCCACTGCAATTTTTTCATCCGGTAACCACTTTGGTCCTTCCCTAAAGTTTTTCACATATACCAGCTCTCCCACGGTAAATTTCCTCTCGCGACTATGCCAGTCATGTCTAGTTTTCTAGCTTCCCTGACTCCTTTCCACCTTCCCCTCTAAATTCGGCATTATTAAGCTCAATCTCATCCTGAGACGGCATTTCAACAATAACTTCACAGGTGTAACACCTGTTGTTGTGTGAGGGGTTGTCTTGTAATGAAAAAGAAAGCGTGCTAGTTTGGTTGCCAAGGAATCGCCAGTTAGCTTTTTCATGCCTGCCTTGAACATTTGAGGAAGGGTGGTACAGTACAGTTTTCACATGAGTGATACTGTTGAGGCTGATAAACCGTTGAATCTCAGCACTCGTAAATGTGTGCCATTATCGGAAATGACTACTTACGGTAGTCCGTGAATGGCAAAACTCTGACGTAGTTTCTCATTTGTGGTGGCCGACATTGGTAACTTCACCTCATATAGGTCCAACCATTTGAATGGGCATCAACAATAAGCAGAAGCATTGTTCCCAGGAAAGGTCCAATGTAGTCAATGTATAACTATGCCCAGCGTCTACCTGGCCACTCCCATGGGTGTAATGGAGCTGTTGCTGGCAATTATTGCAGTTGCTGACATTTCACACAGTGATTTACTAAACTTTCTATTTTGCCATCCATCCAAGGTCACCATGGATGCTTTGTTCTTCATTCGGGAAATACCTGGATGGGCACTGTGTAGTTCAATTAAAAGTGGCTCCCTTCTCTTTGGAGGAACTATCACTCGTATACCCCACAATGAGATGTCATCCTGGCTGGTTATTTCATGTCTTCTGTTGAAGTACAGTTTCATTTAATCAGATATGGGTTCCTGTGACCAACCATGTTGCACTTGTTCTTGTACTTGAGATAGGGCTGGGTCCTTATTTATCCAGTCTCTGATCTGTCGAGCACGTACAGGTGAAGAATCTAAGAAATTCAACAGTAAAACAAGTTCCTGTGGAACTGGGACGTGCTAATCATTTCTTGTAAAGGCAAATGACTAAGGGCATCGGCGTTGCCTTTTGATTGCCAAGCCTATGTACGAAAGTGTATTTGTATGCTGCCAAAACTAAGGCCCTATTAATATTTTGGTATCCTCTTTCTACATGCCTTCTCCTTTCTAGCACAGACTTTAATCTCGGCCGTCTTTTTGACTTCACTGTTGGCCAGACTTCGCTCAGACAGAAGCTCAACTTGTCTGAACTCAGTGGCTGAGTCTCCCAAAATTTCATTATCTGTCTACTTCTTGGAAAATTCTGTGACTTTTGCTTCCAAAGCCTCTTTGGCTTCATTTAGCTGATTCTTCAGCTCTTCTGTTTCTTTTTTGTATTTGTTTGCTGCCTCCTGGAAAATTGAGCCTTGTTGTGTCTTCTCTGCCAACTCATTCTTCAGTTTATTCAGAGAGGTGCTGAATTCTTTCTTTTTCTCTTCATACTTTTCCAGAGGTACAAACTTTGACCTGAGGAAATCTTGTAGTGCGTGAAGGTCTTTCAACAGGTTTTGTTTTTCCCTTCAAAGGTTGCTCACCTCGTCTCGAACTCTGTCATCAAGCAGGGTCTCTTCGAGTTTCTTCTGCTGTTCTTTCAGGTTTTGCCTTAAGACAGTCTGCATTTCTTCAGATTTTTGAGTCCTTATACACTCCTTATTTAAAACAGGAACACTTCCAGCTTCTTTGTAGAATCTCAGTAACCAATCAAGGTTGATTTCCCTTAGCCAATTTCACCCTAGACGGCTTGGTCCTCTGACTCTCAATACTAACACTGGTAGTTTTGCCAATTGGATTCTATAATGGACAGTTACTCTGCTTATGCCTTTTACTTGAATGTCTTCACCCATACATGTTTTTAGCATGGCAGCTGTTTCGTCTAAACTTAATTGATGTTCACCGTTATTCGAATATCTAACGGTATGATCCCCAATTTGTGTAGTGGAAGCTCCTGTGTTCACTTCCATTCTAAAAGGTTTGCCATTTGTTTTCACTGTGACAAATATTGCTTCTATCTTTCCAACTTTCAGATTAAACAACGAGTAAATGTCAGAATTTGTTGTTTCAGGCTCTTCTACATTGTAGATTTCATTGGGCTTCTTCTTTTGTTTACAAGCCTGCTTGAATCTTTCCTTGCACTGCCTCATTATATGTCAATTTCTGTGACAATAACAGCATTTGATTTTTTTAAACTACCAATTGCTAAAAGACCTGCTCACCTCGATTAAAATTATTCTTCGATTTCACTGCTAAGTTAATTTCTTTATTCTTTGGCTAGCAGGGACTGTTTCCCGCTTCTCGGCAAAGTCTTGCTTTTTCGCGCCTCTTTCGACTGAGGTTTCCCGCCCGATGTGGAAGATGGCGCCATTTTGAGCACCCTGTATTGCTTTTGAATCTCTTACTGCACTTTCCATCGCCAGTGCTATCTCTAGCACCTTCTTGAAATCCAGCCATCTTTTCTGAATAGAGTCATCTTTCACACCACACACTAAAGAATCTCTGAGCATGTTGTTCAGAGTCATACCAAACTCATAATGTTCCTGTTAGCTGCTTCAAATTTGCCACGTAGCATGCAATTGTCTCACCCGGGGCTCCATTTTGCGAATTATACTTAAACCTCTGCATCATGACTGAGGGCTTGCGTTGAAAGTGACCCTTCACAAGATCCACCAATTCATCACAGTTCTTCGAATCTGGGGCCCTGGGTGCCATCAAACTTTGAATCAGACTGTAGGTTTTGCTCCCACAAGCACTCAAGAGGATCATTCGCCTCTTCTCTTCCCCTGTAATCTCAATCGCTTGAAAAAAGAACGTGAGGCATTCTATGTATTGAGACCAATCGTCTGTGGCTGGTTCAAAAGGATCAATTCTCTCAAATTGTAGCATTTTGAGAGAGGACAACTTCTTCAATTCTAATGGAGCTTGCTACTTACAATCACTGGGCGAGGTACAGTGCCGTATTCTTTTTAACTTGATTTCTTCTGTTCAATCCTGTTTTATCCTTGTCGCCAGTTTGTTATAGGGTATTCGAGTTGTACTATTAATGATAGAGTTGATCTGCAGACACTTCTTGGGTGGAAACTTTAAATTTATTTACAAAATTCTCAGCAGCATCTACACGTGTGCTTTCAACTCCAACTCTATCTCTACGCTGACTGCTGAGGTAGCCGTGCTCCTCTCCTATTGGTTACTACAGATCACATGATCTTGCGTAACAAGTATTATTCTTAAAGGTACATTACACACTAAATAAAACCATAATTACTACAGTGCCCCTGACATACAGAAAATATTTGGAAATAGGTGATGGTTCATTACAAATTTGCAATAGGTTTCACTTTGAATCTTAAATTGCAGGAATAATTAAAATCTACTTGGAATAAAATACATTGACCATTCTATGCAGTAAAATGAAAGACTGACTCAGAAAAATTGAATCAAAACAAAGATTCTTTCGTGCCATGAAGTGAAGTGATACATTTTAGTAGGAAAAATGAGGACAGGCAATACAAAATAAAGGATACAATTTAAAAAGTGGTGCAAGAGTAGAGGGACCTGGGGGTATATGTGCACAAATTGTTGAAGGTGGCAGAGCAGCTTGAGAAAGTAATTAAAAAGGTGTTGGGATCCTGGGCTTAAGAAATAGAAGCTTAGAATTTAAAGGCAAGGAGCCTTTATAAAACACTGGTCTGGCCTCAATTAGATTGGCCAGAATTTTATGGGACACCGGTGCTTCCGCCTGCCGGACAGAAAGTCAGGGGGGCAAACGCACATTCTTCGGCCCTGGAAACCACAATTCAATTTTACGTTGAGCAGGTAATTAATTGCCTGCAGACATGGCTTCTAGCGCTCTACGGCAAGGTATCCATTCGCAAGAACTGCCAGCCTATCAGCGGGCCAACAGCTCTTCAGTCCCAGCAACACTACAGGAAGCAGTGGCTACTGCTGGGACTGCAACAGGTCCCAGAGCAGCAGCCATTGAGGAAGCCCGGAGTGAAGGTTAATGGAGTCGGAATCACTTGGACCAATCAGGTAAGCCCTGGTGAAGTGGGAAGGGAGATCACTGTTAGGGCAGGGGGAGGTCTTACAGCAGGGGTGGCACATGCTGCTGGGGTGTCCTCTGTGGGCCACAGGGTGCCCAATCAGGAGGTCACCCCTCCCACTTAAGCCTGTAAGGAGGCTGTCATATTTTACTGGGTGGTCTTCCCATGTGGTGAGGTGCTTATTCACCACTGGTACAACATTACTAATAAGAACCGTTTCAAGGACAAAAGACTTCAATTACATAGATAGATTGGAGAAACTGGGGCTATTTTCCTGTTTATGAATCTTTACAGTAAGGTTATCACAAATTAGCAGTCATTATTATTCTAACAGTCAGCTTTAAGTGCATACTGAAGAGATGATCTTAAGCCAGCTTGCCCAGCAGAAACATAGTGGGCAGGCATTTCCCATAGGATTTAACATCATGGTCCTGTGATCTTCCTGCTGGTTTTGATTTAAACCTGGTCTTCTATGTAGGCAAGTGAACCAGCAGGGTCTGATGACATAATCCAGGCCCAACCACTATGGTCTGCATGGGGAAGCTACCAGAACATCCTAATGGTGAAAGGAGCCAGAAGACGTCAAAAAAGTGGTTTTCTTTTTCTTCACTTACCTAATGGGGCCAAGAGGAGCAGGAAAGCTCCTTCAGGCATGACAAGATAAATTTAGGCCTCCCCTGCTTCACTCCTGTAACTGTGAGGACCTCCAGCCCTTACCAGCCAAAGGCTGTCCCTTCATTCCCAGTGGTTCCCTGCTACTGGCTAACATTCCACTAGACATCAGCTCGTCAGCTGCCACTTGCAGTTGGGTTCAAACAACAGACTGATGAGTCTTATGTAGATGAGGGACTTAGAGTGCTGTGGTAAGGATAGTTTGCCTTACATCTCATCCGCCATTCACATGGCTCCTACCTGAGTTAAAATTGGGCCTTCAAAGCCAGGTAGGGAAATTGCATAGATTCAGGTGTCCACTACAACTTCCAGACTTCATTTAAACCTCTCATTAGAATTGAGTTCATCAGATGAAAGATCATCGACCTGAATCTTTAACTGCTTTTCTCTCTCCACAGATGCTGCCAGACCTGCTGAGTATTTCCATCATTTTCTGTTTTTTAACTTCAGATTTCCAGCATCCACAGTATTTTGCTTTTCCATTTCAAACCTATTTGGCAGAATATAGCTACAGGCTATTTGTTTCTATATACAGGCTATTTGTTTCTAATGCACTCAGTGATAAAATATTTCCACCTTTTAATTCTTTAATGGTGACATTTGCAAAACCTTGCCATTAGTAAGTCTGAAATTGGTTAAAGTGTGATCATTCTATTTGAATCATGAAGGTAGAAGCTGTGATCACTAAATGTAACATACCTACTAGCATATTAAAGATTACTCATGAATAATTACCTTCATAGCTTCTGCGTCGCCAAGAGCTATAAAAGCTAAATGACAGAAATTTTAAAATACATTTAGAAATTGCTGGTACCAAGATAGATTTTATTCAGTTTATATAATGCCAAAAATACATTAGTGACTCAGTGAGGCATGTAAACACCTTTTGCTGTGACGTAAATGTTTGGGCCTATGCTCTTTATTTGTCACATCATTTCGAGATGTGTTGCAAAAGAGGGAGCAGATTTCTGATAAATGCTGTTTATGAAGCAAGGCCATTTTTCTTAAGGTGGCATAATGCCTGAAGAGAGGCAGTTTTGTTCTTTCAAAGTGGCACATATATTACACTCACAGCACTCTACAGCAGTATGATTTTGTCTTAAAAAAAGATAAAACGCATAGAAATGCACTGGCACACATCGGTTTTACAGATGTAAGATGGACGTCTAAACATACAATATGGCAGTTAATATGTGCATGCACACTACATGCCAGAAGTGAAGTCACCATATTAGCAAAAATCTGAAATATAGGCATCCAGAGCCCATGCCTCAAAACACGTTAGGCTCTTTATTCTAAATTGGTCAAGGAAACACTGGAGACTATCATTACAGAGGTAAATTATAAGAAAAAAACTTGATTTGGAACTGAAGACAATTAGCAACCCTCTTCTAATCATCTCCTTCCATCTCGCGATCACCACCCCATCTCCCAATCACCTTCCTTCCTCCAGATTGTCTCCCCCAATCCCAATCACCTCCCATGCACTCACCTCCTGATCCCCTCCCAGATCACCTTCATCTCATCCCAGACGTGTAACAGCAAGGGCACTGGCAGAGAGGCAGTGGTGGGAGCACAAATGTTGTTATCTTGAGAGAGGGCGTTTTACAACCTTATAAACTCAATATTGAGTTTAACAATTTCAGATCATAATCGCTGCTCCCGTTTTTTGTTTCTTTACGTTTCCCATTACCACAGAATCACACAGTGTCAAGAGGCCCTTCGGCCCATCGAGTTGCACCGACAGGTGAGAAAAACCTGACCTACCTACCTAATCCCATTTACCAGCACTTGGCCCAGAGCCTTGAATGTTATGACGTGCCAAGTGCTCATCCAGGTACTTTTTAAAGGATGTGAGGCAACCCGCCTCCACCACCCTCCCAGGCAGCGCATTCCAGAATGTCACCACCCTTTGGGTAAAAAAGTTTTTCCTTACATCTCCCCTAAACTTCCTACCCCTCAGCTTTAACCTGTGTCCCTTCGTGAATGACCCTTCAACTAAGAGGAACAGTTGCACCCTATCCACCCTGTCCATGCCCCTCATAATCTTGTACACCTCAATAAGGTTGCCCCTCAGTCTTCTCTGCTCCAACGAAAACAACCCAAGTCTATCTAACCTCTCTTCATAATTAAATGTTTCATCCCAGGCAACATCCTGGTGAATCTCCTCTGCACCCCCTCCAGTGCAATCACATCCTTCCTATAATGTAGCGACCAGAACCCCAGAACTGCACACAGTACTCCAGCTGTGCCCTCACCAAGGTTCTGTACAACTCATGACCTCCCTACTTTTGTAATCTATGCCTCGACTGATAAAGGCAAGTATCCCATATGCGTTTTTCACCACCCAACTAATATGCCCCTCCGCCTTCAGAGATCTATGGATACACATGCCAAAGTCCCTCTGTTCCTCAGAACTTCCTAGTGTCATGCCGTTCATTGAATACGTCCTTGTTAAATTACTCCTTCCAAAGTGTATCACCTCACACTTTTCAGGGTTAAACTCCATCTGCCACTTAGCT
Source organism: Cetorhinus maximus (assembly GCF_964194155.1). NCBI lineage: Eukaryota > Metazoa > Chordata > Chondrichthyes > Lamniformes > Cetorhinidae > Cetorhinus > Cetorhinus maximus. The sequence continues at coordinate 40,718,471 of NC_135884.1, forward strand.
GCCCATTTGGCCATCTCGTCTATATCTTTCTGTAGCCCAAGACACTCAACCTCACTGTTAACCACCCGGCCAATCTTTGTGTCATCCGCAAACTTACTAATCCTTCCCCCCACATAGTCATCTATCTTGTTTATATAAATGACGAATAATAGGGGACCCAGCACAGATCCCTGTGCTCCACCACTGGACACTGGCTTCCAGTCACTAAAGCAGCCTTCTGTCATCACCCTCTGTTTCCTACAACTAAGCCAATTTTGAATCCATCTTATCAAATTACCCTGTATCCCATGTGCATTTGCCTTCTTTATAAGTCTCCCATGTGGGACCTTGTCAAAGGCTTTGCTGAAATCCATATAAACTACATCAACTGCAGTACCCTCATCTATACACCTGGGCACCTCCTCAAAAAATTCAATCAAATTTGTTAGGCATGACTCCCTCTGACAGCCATGCTAACTATCCCTGATCAAACCTTGCCTCTCCAAGTGGAGGTAGATTCTCTCCTTCAGAAATTTCTCCAATAGTTTCCCTACTACTGACGTGAGACTGGTCTGTAGTTCCCTGGCTTATCTCTACAACCCTTCTTAAATAGCGGAACCACATTAGCTGTTCTCCAGTCCTCTGGCACCTCCCCCGTGGCCAGAGAGGAATTAAAAATTTAGGTTAGAGCCCCTGCAATCTCCTCCCTTGCCTCCCTTAGCAGCCTGGGACACAAAACATTCAGACCTGGAGATTTGCCCACTTTTTATGCCTGCCAACACCTCCAATACCTTGTCACTCCCCATATCAATTTGCTCAAGAACCTCGCAGCCTCTCTCCCCGAGTTCCATACCTTCATCCTCATTCTCTTGGGTGAAGAAGGATGTTAAGTATTTGTTCAACACTCTACTGATGTCCTCTGGCTCCAGCCATAGATTTCCCCCTTGATCCCTAATGGGCTCTATTCTTTCCCTGGTTATCCTCTTCCCATTATTATACTTATAGAATATCTTGGGATTTTCCCTACTTTTACCAGCCAGAACTTTCTCATATCCCCTCTTTGCTCTCCGAATTGCTTTCTTAAGCTCCACCCTGCACTTTCTGTGCTCCACTAACGCCCCCGCTGATTTGTTCCCCTTGTACCTGCTAAAAGCCTCTCTTTTCCTTCTTATCGTATTCTGAATATCTCTGGTCATCCATGGCTCTCTGGGCTTGTTACTCCTTCCTATCACCCTAGAGGGAACATGTTGAGCCTGTACCCTCCCCATTTCCTTTTTGAACGCTCCCCACTGCTCTTCTGTAGATTTCCCCACAAGTAGCTGTCCCCAGTCTACCTTGGCCAGATCCTGCCTCATTTTAATAAAATCCGCTCTCCCCCAATCCAAAACATTTTTTTGCAACTTGTCTATTTCTTTGTCCATAACACGCTTAAATTGTACTATTTTGTGGTCCCTATCACTAAAATGCTCCCCCATCACCACCTCAGCCACCTGTCCGGCTTCATTCCCCAGAATTAGGTCCTTTTCTGGGATGTCCAATGGAACCATAAGACCATAAGACATAGGAGCAGAAATTAGGCCATTCGGCCTATCGAGTCTGCTCCGCCATTCAATCATGGCTGATAAGTTTCTCAACCCCATTCTCCCACCTTCTCCCCGTAACCTTTGATCCCCTTACCAATCAAGAACCTATCTATCTCGGTCTTAAATACACTCAATGACCTGGCCTCCACAACCTTCTGTGGCAATGAATTCCATAGACTCTCTAGCTAAAGAAGTTTCTCCTCAGCTCTGTTCTAAAAGGTCTTCCCTTTACTCTGAGGCTGTGCCCTCGGGTCCTGGTCTCTCCTACTAATGGAAACATCTTCCCCACATCCACTCTACCCAGGCCTTTCAGTATTCTATAAGTTTCAATCAGATCCCCCCCTCATCCTTCTAAACTCCATCGAGTATAGACCCAGAGTCCTCAAACGTTCCTCATATGTTAAGCCTTTCATTCCTGGGATCGTACTCGTGAACCTCCTCTGGACCCTCTCCAGGGCCAGAACATCCTTCCTGAGATACGGGGCCCAAAATTGCTCACAATATTCTAAGTGTGGTCTGACCAGAGCCTTATAAAGCCTCAGCAGCACATCCCTGCTTTTATATTCTAGTCCTCTCGAAATAAATGCCAACATTGTATTTGCCTTCCAACTACCGACTCAACCCAATGGTACAGATCCTTCCTGTTCCAATACTGATGCCAGTGCCCCACGAAATGGAACCTCTCTTTCCCGCACCACTCCTTTAGCCACGTGCTTACTTCCCTTATTCTCACGTCCCTATGCCAATTTGCACATGGCTCGGGTAGTAATCCGGAGATTATAACCCTTGAGGACCTGTTCTTTAATTTAGTTCCTCGTTCCTGATAATCCCCAAACATGTCCTCTTTCCTAGTCTTACCTACGTTATTTGTCCCGACGTGGACCACAACAACTGGATCCTCCCCCTCCCTCTCCAATATCCTTTCAAGCCGGTCAGAGATGTCCCTCACCCTGGCACTGGGCAGGCAACATACCATACGGGACTCTTGATCCTGCTTACAAAGGATGCTATCAATTCCCCTAATTATAGAATCCGCTACAACTACCACTTGTCTTTTTGCTCCCCCCTCTTGAATGGCCTCCTGTGCCACGGTGCCGTGGTCAGCTGGCTCATCCTCCCTACAGCCCTGTTCCTCATCCACACAGGGAGCAAGTACCTCGTACCTATTGGACAAGGCCAAGAGCTGAGGCTCCTCTGTTCCTGAACACAGGATCCCTCTAACTGCCTCACTTGCAGTCACACCCTGCTGACCCTGACCACTGACCAAACTTGAGGTACTTAATCTACCGGGTGTGACCTCCTCCTGAAACAAAGCATCCAGGTAACTCTCCGCTCCCGGATGTGCCGCAGCGTCCGGAGCTCGGACTCCAGCTCATCAATTCTGAGCCGGAGTACCTCTGGCAACCAACACTTGCTGCAGATGTGGTCACTGCAGCTCGCAATGGAATCTGCAAGCTCCCACATCATACAGCTACAGCACATCACCTGCCCAGCCATCTCGACTTAGATAATTAATTTATTAATTAGCTTTGCAGTGTTTTTTCAAATTTGGTGCAGATTTCCTACCAGCCAATCAGGTCACAGCTTTCCTGTGATGTCACTTTTTCAGTTTTGGCTTCAGTTACTCTGTGCCCCGAGGTCACCGCTCGGCACTCCTCCCTCCGAGTCTGCTCCCTGGAGACAAGGCCACGAATCCCTGAGGTAAGCTAGATTTATACTCATCGTATGTAATGTAATGTTTGGGGCTATTCCGTTCTTTGACAGTGGGTCCTCCTCAATTCCCTCCTGAGTCGCGGTGTTTGCGGTGACTTCTCCCAGAATTTATTTATTTTTTTTTTTGTAAAAATATACTTTATTCATAAAATATCTTCAATCACATTCCAAACCATTTCAAAAACAACATTACAAGGGTACAATCCAGGTTAAACTTTTACAAAATGTATCACCAGGTGCATCAGTACAAACAATATTACAATCATTTACAGCCTTTCATTTTGATCTGTACAGCCCGAGGGGCTCTAAACAGTTCCCAGTCTCTCGGTGCGCTGTGGTAGAAAGGTCTTAGACAGCGACCCTTCCCCATTGCGCCTTTGCGGCAGCTGCCCCAAGCTTTAGTGCGTCCCTCAGCACGTAGTCCTGGACTTTGGATTGTGCCAGTCCGCAACAATCGGTCGGGGACAACTCTTTGTGCTGGAAGACCAACAAGTTTCGGGCAGACCAAAGCGCGTCTTTCACCGAGTTGATGATCCTCCAGCTGCAGTCGATGTTTGTCTCGGTGTGTGTCCCTGGGAACAGCCCGTAGAGCACAGAGTCCTGTGTCACAGAACTGCTCGGGATGAACCTCGACAGCAACCACTGCATCTCTCTCCAGACTTTCTTTGCAAAGGCACAATCCACAAGGAGGTGAACAACGGTCTCTTCCCCACCACAGCCACCTCGAGGGCAACGTGCAGAGGGGGTGAGACTCCTGGCGTGTAGGAAGGATCTGACGGGGAGGGCCTTTCTCACCACCAGCCAAGCTACGTCTTGGTGCTTGTTGGAAAGTTCTGGCGATGAGGCATTCTGCCAAATGACTTTGACAGTCTGCTCGGGGAACCATCCCACAGGGTCCACCCTCTCCTTTTCCCTCAGGGCCTCTAGGACGTTACGTGCTGACCACTGCCTGATGGACTTGTGGTCAAAGGTGTTTTTCTGCATAAATTTTTCCACCAGGGACAGGTGGTACGGCACGGTCCAACTACTTGGAGCGTTCCGCGGCAGCGTGGCCAGACCCATCCTTCGCAACACCGGGGACAGGTAGAACCTCAGCACGTAGTGACACTTGGTGTTTGCGTACTGAGGGTCTACGCACCGCTTGATGCAGCCACACACAAAGGTGGCCATCAGTATGAGGGCGATGTTGGGCACGTTTTTTCCCCCTTTATCTAGAGGCTTGTACATCGCGTCCCTGCAGACACGATCCATTTTCGACCTCCAGATAAAGCGGAAGATGGCTCGAGTGATCGCCATCGCGCAGGAGTGTGGAATGGGCCAGACCTGCGCCACGTACAGCAACAGCGAGAGTACCTCACACCTGATGACCAGGTTCTTACCCGCAATGGAGAGGGAGCGTCGCTCCCACATGCCCAGTTTCCTTTTCACCATAGCCACTCGCTCCTTCCAGTTTCTAACGCATGCCCCGGTCCCTCCGAACCATATCCCCAGCACCTTCAGGCCGTCAGCCCTGACAGTGAAGGGGACAAAGGATCGGTCAGCCCAGTTCCCAAAGAACATGGCCTCGCTCTTCCCACGATTTACCTTGGCTCCCGAGGCCAGTTCGAACTGGTCGCAGACGTGCATCAGTCTGCGCACCGACAGCGGATCCGAGCAGAAAACGGCGACGTCGTCCATGTACAGGGAGGCTTTTACCTGAGTGCCTCCACTGCCTGGGATCGTCACTCCTCTTATGCCCGGATCCTTCCTGATGGACTCGGCAAAGGGTTCTATGCAGCACACGAAAAGGACAGGCGAGAGAGGACAGCCCTGCCTGACTCCAGATTTAATCGGAAAGCTATCTGTTTCCCACCCATTGATTGAGACTGCGCTACTGATGTTAGTGTAGAGCAGTTGGATCCAATTTCGAATTCCCTCCCCAAAGCCCATTTTGGAGAGCACATCCCCCATGTAGGTGTGCGATATTCTGTCAAAGGCCTTCTCCTGATCCAAGCTGATGAGGCAGGTATCCACACCCCTGTCCTGTACATAGGCAATCGTATCCCTGAGCAGCGCCAGGCTGTCAGAGATCTTCCTGCCTGGCACAGAGCAGGTCTGGTCAGGGTGAATCACCAATTCCAGAGCGGATTTGACCCGGTTGGCGATGACCTTGGACAGAATCTTATAGTCCACATTCAACAGTGAAATGGGTCGCCAATTTCTAATTTCCTCCCTTTCCCCCTTGTGCTTGTAGATGAGGGTGATGATGCCTTTCCTCATGGATTCTGACATGCTCTCGTACACTTCTAGCAGGTCTGGGCCGATCAAGTCCCACAGAGCCGAATACAACTCCGCCGGCAGGCCGTCGCTTCCGGGGGTTTTACTCTTCTCGAAGGACTCGAGGGCCTTAGTCAGTTCGTCAGGAGTTAGCGGTTTGTCTAGGCTCTCCCGCGTACTGTGGTCTAAGACCTCCGTGATAGAGGACAGGAAGGACTGGGAGGCCGTGCTGTCCGTGGGCTTCACGTCATACAGTCCGGCATAAAAGGATTTGCTGATCCTCAGAATGTCGGACCGTGATGACTTTACTGAGCCGTCTTCTTCCTTCAGGCTGCTGATCACAGAGCGCTCTCTGTGTACCTTTTGGAAGAAGAAACGTGAGCACGTCTCATCCTGCTCCACGGAGCGGACTCTGGAACGGAAGATGATCTTGGAGGCCTCCGAGGCAAAGTGCGAGGCTTGCTGGCCCTTCACCTCTTGGAGCTCCTCCTTGACATCGACCCCCATCGACTGCAGCCGTAGCAGATTCTGCATCTTTTCCTGGAGTCGGGACATTTCCCTCTGTTCCTTTCTAGCTTTCTGGGTGCCTTTGCGGATGAAAAACCTCTTGATGCTTCCCTTGATCACTTCCCACCAGTGTGTCAGGGACTCAAAGAGGGGTTTCACGGTTCTCCAACCTTTGTAATCCCTCTTGAGCTCCTCAATGTTCTCTGGGGTCAGCAGTTGCACATTTAGCTTCCATGCCCCCCTGCCCACCCTCAGGTCTTCCTCCAAGTGGCAGTCCGCCAGTAGGAGGCAGTGGTCAGAGAAGAACACCGGCTTGACCTCGGTGGATCTGACTGTGAATGCACGGGACACAAACAGGAAGTCTATCCTGGAACGAATGGACCCGTCTGGCCGCGACCAGGTGTATCTACGCTGCGCTCCGTCTGCAGGGTTGCTGAAGACGTCGTGCAGCTTGGCATCCTTAACTGTTTCCATCAGGGATCTGGACGTAGCGTCCAATCTGCTTCCGGCCCTGCCGGATCGTCCAGCCGCATCGATGATGCAGTTGAAGTCCCCGCCCAGAATGACCGGCCTGGAGGTCGCCAGCAGCAGTGGGAGCTGCTGAAAAACCTCCAGCCGCTCAGCCCCTTGTGCCGGGCCATACACGTTAATTAACCGGAGTGGAGCGTTCTTGTACATTACGTCTGCTACGAGGAGTCGCCCGCCCACCACCTCCTTGACCTCGGAGACGGTGAAGTTGCCTCCCCGCAGCAGAATACCCAGGCCGGAGGAACGAGAGTCGTTTCCGCCCGACCAGATCGATGGCCCGTGGGACCACCATCGTGACCATTGCCTGTAGGAGCTGAGGTGCGGTATCGCACACTCCTGCAGAAACAACAGGTCAGCTTTGACCTTGGCTAGGTAGTCCAAGGTCGCAACACATCGCGTAGTAGATTTAATGCTACGCACATTTATGGATACAATCTTTAAACCCATTTTAAAGCATTTATTCTCCTACCAAACCCACTGTCTCTGAGAGTCCCAGACCTTTAGTCTGCTCCTTCATACCCGTAGTGAGCTCAAATTCCTTCACTTTGGATGGGCTGAGGTAGATCTCCTTGGCCGTGTTCTGCTCCAGTGGCATCTGGAGGTTCACGTAGAGAGCGGGTTTTGAGATGACCTTTGCTGGAGAAGCTTCTCCAAAACTCACCCCCTCTGGGGTGTTGCTGTTCCCGGCTTCCTGGAGCTGGGGTGCGATGATTGCCTCACTGCTCCCAGATTCCAGGGGCTGTGGTGCACTGGCCTCCTCAGGTTGCAGGCAAAGTTGGGGTGCGCTGGTCTCCTTGTTGTCTCCAATTTTCTGGAGCTCGGGTGTCTCGTCCTCCAACGCCCTGGAGCTTTGCCGCCTCTTCTGTCGGTGCCGCTCTGGCACTTCATCATCCGAAGAGCTGCTGCCCTTGTCATCCGTGTCGGATGGGAGACGCCTCTTGCCGCTTCTCTGGGAAACGCCTTTGCTTCTTCTTCGCTCCCTCTTACTTTTCTTGTTCTTCACCGTCCGCCACTCCCCCTGCTGCTTTTCCACTGCTGCCTCCTCCTCCATTGATTCCTGAGGACTGGGAGGTTCAGGGGGTAGTGCTGTTGATTGGCTCTCTGTTGCCTCAATCTCTTTCTCCACCTTGTCTCTCTCTGTGTCCTCCTTTGTCCCGTTGAGCTCCCTGGGGGCCTTGGTGGTTGGAGTGACACGGAACCTTTCTTCTGCTTCCCCCTGGTCGGCTTTGGCTGCCTGTGCGTAAGTACGGCAGCGTTTGGGGCAGGTCCTGTAGAGGTGACTTGCCTCGCCACACAGGTTGCAGCACTTGGCCTGTTTGCAGTCTTTTGTCTGGTGCCCTTCCTGTTTGCAGATCTTGCAGAGGGAGGCGCTGCAGTTGGCCGCCACATGACCAGCCTTGCCGCATGAGCGACAATGCTTGGGTTGCCCAGCGTAGACCAGGTAGCCACGGTTTCCCCCGATAGCGAAACTGGAGGGAGGGTGGAAAATGGCTCCCTTACCATCGGTCTTTAGCGTGACCTTAAACAGGCGTTTGCCTGTCCAGATCCCCAAGTCGTCTCGAATCTCGGTGCCGCTCCCCACCTTATCGAAGTACCTGGTGAGGAAGGTGACCACGTCGGCGACAGGGACGAAGGGGTTGTACACATGCACCATCACCTCACGTTCCCGTTGCAACGGCAGTGAGAAGTGCGGCTCCGCCGTCAGGATCTTCATCTCCGGCAGGTCTCTCTTCTCCTCGAACACCCTCAGGAGCCGGACGCAGTCTGCCACTCGCTTGAACGTGACGTCAAAATAACCGCCTTTGCGGGAGTCGTGCAGGGTGAAGATCTCCGTAGCTTGGAAGCCGCACGCCTTCAACAGGATCCTCCTGGTGAAGAAGCCCCGATCCATAGGTGATCCTCCTTCGCTGTGGTTCACCGTGACTCGGACGGTGATAGGTAATCCACGGTATGGATTTGGATTGCGATTGGTTATCGCCCTTCCATCCCGACCTTGCCTTGGCAGGACCATGGTGTCGCCACTGCAACACTACACTTGATCTTAGCCAAAAGGCCGAGAAGCGATGGTGACTTCTCCCAGAATGTTTCAGTCACTTCTCACCAGCGTTCTCTGTTGGATGCTTTTCCTCCTGTTGAGTGCAAGAGTCCTTCTCCTCAATTCTCTCCTGAGTCGCAGTGGCTGCGGTGACTTCTCCCAGAATGCTTCAGTTACTTCTCACCAGTGCCCTCTGTTGGAACCTTGGACTCTGGATGGAGATAAGGAACCAGAAACAAGTAGGTCCACCCTTTTCTGCCTTGCACCATCATCCCTTTTGTAAATTAATCCCTCCTATCATCCACACAATCCTAGAGCTTCCCTTTGTTCTTTCATGTGCCCCCCCTCCCCAACCCACCATCTCTGCCTCTGTACTTGCTTAAAACCTCTAACTTTATCCAGTTCTGACAAAAGGATGTCGACCTGAAATGTTAACTCTGTTTTTCTCTCTCTACAAGTACTGTCAGGCCCGCTGAGTATTTCCAGCATTTTCTAGTTTTATTTCAGATTTTCAGCATCCACAGTATTTTGCTTCTGTATTCTGAATATAGTTTAAGAAGACACATGTGATATAAATTTAAAAGGGATGTTTGATCTGTTTCCTAATGTTTGATGTTATTTTCTTTCCTCCTTTAGTCTCCATCCTATTCCACACATTTCTAGCTGAGAGATTACTTGTGATCCTCTAATAATTAGTGATGAGAGGTGCACCAGAACACCTGAGGGTCAATTATCATCTGATTTTATTATTTTCTTGCTCCTGTGAGTGTTAACTGAAGGAAATTAAAGGGAAATATTCTTTTACATCAGCCAATTATAAACACATCAATTTAGCTGTGAGTAAAACCATTTCTAGAAACAAACTTCCTGAGTTGCCTAGTGTTCATTTTCTTTTAAAGGGACACTTTGTCATTGGGTAGTGAGAAACAATCTCTGGAGCCAGTCTTTATCCAATTAAAATTGCCTTCTAAAAGTTGCATCTATTTTCAAAACATATTGGGAGCCAGAAGGAATAAAAAATGGAAATGATAGATGGTCTTAGATTAGGTTAAAAATAAAATTACAGTTCTAAAACATAAAATAGTCAAGTGAATAGGAAAGAGGAGGACGTAGCAAAAAATAGACAATGGAGTAAGAGGAATTCAAACATTTAAAAGTTTTATTTTTAATTAATTTTAACCACATAGTTTAATAGCCTAGGGTAAACATAACAAGTATAAAGCTATTTTGATATTTAAATAGGCTTATTACTGGAATATTAGACTTTATTTTAGCATTACAAAGCATAAACTGTAAATGTACACAACCAGGTAGTCCATGGGCCCTAAACTTGTTTCGTCTTGGGTTCGGGTCCTAGGTGGGGGTTTCTCTCTGGTTTTCCTGTTACCCTAAGAATGTTACCATAGACTGTTATCCGTAAAAACCATTCTTGTTTATTTACAGATCAATGTACATCTCAGTACTCTACACGAGGTTGTACTTCTGCTTCCCACCAGATCTCAGTCTCTAAATCATGTGACATTGTATCATTGTTTAATCAGTAGTTACATCAGTATCAAGCACTTCTGATGTTAACCCTTTACTCTACATCTCCCCCCAAGTCTTTATCCCAACTATATACATCCTCCTACATCTTCCCCCAAAGGTCTCAGACTTCACAGGGTTAGTCTCTAAGGTGCCTTGACCAATCTCCTACTTGTTTCTGGTTCCTTATCTCCATCCAGAGTCCAAGGTTCCATTGGTTTCCTTCCCAATGATATCAAGGCTGTTTGGTTCCTTCTGTTATTTCCCTGGTCCATCTCAATTCTATAAGATCTCGGCAGTGGAGCTCTTTCTATTACAATGCCTTCTTTCTGTTGATCTTGTATCCACACTCTTCCCCTGGGTTGTAGCACTTTCAATTCTTGTGCTCTGTGCCTGAAGTTGAAATTAACGAGCTTGACTGTCTCCTTATTGCTCTTCATGTTTCCTAACTTTCTTGCAATCATCTGAGGTAATGTTAGGTTCTGGTGTTTGTTGTAGAGCTGGAATTGTGTTCACAGCTCTCTTCCCATCAACAGTTCTGATGGCGAGAATCTATTTTAGCGATGAGGTTCTGTAGTTAAGAAGGGCTAAGTTAATATCTTGGTTCTTTGCCATCAATTCCTTGATTGTTCAAACTCCTCTTTCTGCTTCTCCATTCAACTGAGGATGCCGGGATGAACCAGTCACATGCATGAAACCACGTTCCTGTGCAAGATTGTAGAACTACTCATTGGCAAACTGAGGCCCGTTGTCTGACACCACCATGTATGAGATGCCATGTGTCGCGAAGATCCTTCTTGGCAATGTAATGATTGCCTCCACCATGGTGCTATGCAGTCTACTCAATTTAAACTGTCTGGAGCAGTAGTCAATGATGATGATAAAAAAAATTGTCTTTAAACTCAAATAAACCCATTCCTGGGCACTGCCATAGCCTCAAAGGAACAGTGGAGGGTGCCGGTGGTTCACTCTGCTGTTGACTATTCACTGCACACATAAAGCAAATCATGATTAATTCTTCAATGGAGTGACTGATGCCTAGCCACCAGGCTGTCTGCTAGGGTCTTGCTCAGCATTTCACTTTTCTTAATTACCTTGGAAATATTTTATGGAGAATGTCAAGTTTTAAGGGTGACTAGTCTGTCATAAAAAACTGAGAAATCATTGATGATTGTGAGATGTCTTCTCTGTTTGAAGTATTGGCGAAGTGCTGGGCTGTTAGGAGTATAATCTGGTCATCTGTTCTGGTAATAGTCTTTTATTTGATACTTGTCATCCTGTTGTTGTGCTTGCTTAATTTCTGATAATCTCTTCTCAGTGGCTGGTAAGCATTTGGTAATGAGTGAAGTATATGCTTCCACTTACTCAAAAAAAAATTAATCCTTCAGTTTGACTCCTTCCACTAGTATTCTTAATAGCGCATCTGCTGTTGTCTGATGTTTCCCTTGAATGTGCTCAGTAACTGAATCGTATCTCATGTCTAAAATGTTGAATTCTCTGTGGCATTTTTGCAGTTTCCTTTGGTTAAGGAGAGTAACCAAAGGCATGTGGTTGGTTTCAATTTTGAATCTTAATCCCATGATGTAATCAGTGATCTTCTCGAAGGCCCACATGACTACTAATGCTTTTTTCTCAATGGTTGCTTAACTTCTCTCTGAATCCATGAGGGATCTTGGGGTGGAATCAACTGGTCTTCTTTGTCCATCTTTTTGAACTTGAAACAGCACTACACCCAAGCCTGTAGATGATGTGTCCGCTGCTACAATTATTGGCAATTCTGGATTGTAATGCGTTAGAATTTCTGGTGAAATTAGGAGATTTTTGATCTTGTCAAAGGAATTTTGCTGGCCCACATTCCAGCACCACTGTTGACCTTATCTCAACAGCTGTCCTAAGGGTTCATCGATTTCTGCCAAGTTTGGTAGGAATTTGCCTACTTGATTGACCATCCCAAGGAATCTTCCTAAATCCGTGATGTTTTTAGCTGTGGGAACTCTTTAATGACCTTGATTTTCTGCGGGCCAGCCGTCATTTCCAAAGATTGCACAATGTGGCCATCTACAAAGCACAAGTCAAGAGTGTGATGGAATACTCTCTGCTTGCCTGGATGAGTGCAGCTCCAACAACAGTCAAGAAGCTTGTCACCATCCAGGACAAAGCAGCCCGCTTGATTGACACCCCTTTCACAAACATTCACTCCCTCCACCACCTATGAACAGTGGTAGCAGTGTGTACCATCTACAAGATGCACTGCAGAAACTCACCAAGGCTCCTTCGGCAACACCTTCCAAATCCACGACCTCTACCATCTAGAAGGACAAGGGCAGCAGACACATAGGGACACCACCACCTGGAAGTTCCCCTCCAAGCCACTCATCATCCTGACTTGGAAATATATCACCGTTCCTTCACTGTCACCAGATCAAAATCCTGGAAGTCCCTCCTTAAACGCACTGTGAATGTACCTACACCACAGGGACTGCAGTGGTTCAAGAAGGCAGCTCACCACCAACTTCTCAAGGGCAATTAGGGATGAACAATAAATGCTGGTTTAGACAGCGACGCCCACATCCTGTAAAATTAATTTTAAAAAACAATTTTATCATTAGCTTTACAAATTCACATTTGTTGTTTAATGTCAAACCTGCTTCTTGTAGAACTTTGAGGACTGCTCTCACTTGACGGTTAAGTACTTCCCTCGATGAACGGTGTACAAGAATGTCATCCATATGGCATATTACTCCTTCCATGCCTTCCAGGGCCTGAGACGTCATTCTTTAGAATATCTCAGGTGCAGAACCAATTCCAAATTGTAACACGTTAAAATAATAATGACCAAATGGGGTGATAAATTAGTTAACAATCTGGATTCTTGGTCCAGAGGCAACTGCCAAAAGCCACTGTTAGCATCCAATTTTGTGAAAAGGGTGCTTTTTGCTAATTTGGCGAGACTTTCATCTCCTGCTGCCATCAGGTGGCTCGCGCTTAACTGGCTTGTTTAATTGAGCCAAGTCCGCACAGATTCTAACCGAACCATTTGAGTTTGGTACTGTGACCATTCCAGAACACCACTTCGTCGTTAAGTTTACTGGAGAGATGACCCCTTGTAGCATGTGTTCAACCTCACTCTTGACTTTGTCTAAGAGTCGCTGCGAAGAGACATATGGCTTAGCATCTGCCCTTAGGGTTATATGATATTCTGCCTTCAGCTTTCCTAAGATTGAAAAGAGGGATTGAAATACATTCCGGAATATCTCACTGGACTGCTCATCAGCAATTCCATCAATCTTGTAAATGAGCCTCCCCTGCAAACACGCTTTTCTGCTCAATAATGATGACTCCTGGTTCTGCATAACATACAGGAACTCAATAATTTCTTTATCCTTGTATCTTAATCTTGCCAAGCATTGACCTGTTACTTTTTAGTGTTGTCCCTCCTGGACTTTGTAACTGGATAGAGGATGGCTGTGATGTGATCTTTTTAAGCCATTTTACTTCATTATATAATAATGAAACGCCTTCCCCAGTTTCTAGCTTGAATTCTATGGGACGACCATCAACAAAATACTCCAATAATTATTTTCTGATTTGTTAACTTTTCCTGAAAAGCTTGTTTGTTTTCTCTATGGCTCTTCCACTTCTTGGCTTTTACTTGGTTTCATTGTTATTTCTTTCTTCCTATGAGTTATAGGAACTTTCGATCTGCAGACTATTTTAAAGTATCCTAACTTCTCACGGTTGTGGCACTCAGTTTCCCCTTCTGGGCATTCTTCCTGGTGCATCCCTCATTTGCAAAAGATCTGATAAGGTTTCATCTAAGACCCCAAATACTATACGATCGCATATTAATTCATCTCCCGGGATCCCGTAGTCACAATTCTCCGTGAGTCTGCACAGGTCATTTATAAATGAGCCCATGCATTCGCCATTGCCACCCAGTTTTTGCCTCCTCTTATTAAATTTTGCTTACTCAATGATCAAATTTTTTTGAACACTGAAGTACAATTTGAATGCCTGGAGGACTTCCTCATATGAGCACGAAATCTCATCGACGCTCTGTCTTGCAATAGCATCATGAGCAATGGCCTCTACTGCATAGAGTAAAGTACTGACTTGATCCTTCTGATCCTTCTTATGCAAACCTGAAGCTGTTCTATATGTGGAGAATCTCTTCCTCCAGTTGTCCCTACCAGATCTTTTGCAAACGAGGGAAGATTTAACTCTCACTAAGGCAGTACAAATAGTGCAACAGACTGAGCTTAGGAAACTAAACAGAACGGTTGTTTGTGGAGAAAGTGATGTCTCGTGGGAAAAAATAAGTGAAACCACTCAATATGTTGGACAAAAAAGAGAAAATGCAGTGAAGCAAAAGCCTGCGAAATCGGGAAAAATCGCGCCAACTACCATCTTCAGATGCTCTCCATGTGGCAGGAAAACCCTACACAATCAGGAAGAATGCCCACCAGGTGGAGCTGAGTGCCACAACTGTGGGAAGCTAGAACATTTTAAAATAGTCTGCAGATCCAAAGTTTCTTTGGCTCATAGGAAGCCTGTTAAGCGTGTTGTGAGCCATCAATGCTTCAGAACAGTTCTGGGAGTGGCTATGTAGACGCCCCGAAGCTCTGGACCTGTTGCTGCTTCAGAGATTTGGCTTGTAGATTGTGATATGTACTCACTGCTGTCTGGACTCCGGGTCTGTGTGTCTGCTTGCATCTGCAGCACCCACAATGCTCTGTTCTCAGGTGAGTCTTAAATCTTTTTTCTTCTTCTCCTTTTTCCAAGGACTTGTAGGTCTTTCAGGCCTGCAGTCTTTTATTGGAGTTTTAGTGGATCCTTATGCTCTGTCCATTGCCACCACCACTGCCACCATGTTTTGGATGGTGCACACAAACAATCGACAGAAACCACCAGCTTCCACTATGCTTCACTTTGGGTTTGAGATCTAGATGGTTTCCTTTAGGGTTTTCCTGTTACCCTAAGACTGCTACCATAGACTGTTACCCGTAAAAACCATTCTTGTTTATTTACAGATCTATGTACATCTCAGCACACTACACAAGATTGTACTTCTGCTTCCCACCAGATCTCAGTCCCTTAGTCATGTGACATTGCATCATTGTTACATCAGTCATTACATCATTATCAAGTGCTCCTGACGAAAACCCGTTAATTTACATCTCCCTCCACCTCCCATGACTTTATCCCAACTATATACATCCCCCTACAAAACTTGTCAGTCTATGGGTGTAGTGGCCTGGAGGGAGCAAGTATGTGACTGTTTCAAATTATAAAATTAACTTGCCTCTCACCATTAATTGTGTTTTAGGAATTTTGTTGCTACAATATTTTCCAGTCACATTTTGCAGCCAGAAGGTTTTACTTCCATATAATCTACAGGAAAACCATAGCAATATTTACCCACTGATGTTAACCATCAAATTCCATCTTTATTTTTGGTAATTTGGTTAGAATTCTCAGGAGAATGTTCTGAGTTCTGGTGGAAGCTAAGAGATGTGAAACTCAAAATATACCCTTTCCCCTAGCTGTTGTTTTCCACAGACATTACTTGTAGTTGTTGATTGATCTGAGTTATAAACCAGACAGTCTGATCTCCTTAAGTATAAGAAACCCTAAAATTGCTCAAAGTTAGCCTATGTATTTTCTATCAAGTCATCCATTTAATGCAATTTCTCTGAGACACCAAATATGTGCAGTTGCCTTTTTGAGGTTTGGAGGGTTAATGCATCTATATAAAAAAATACTTTGCATGAGTTTCATGGGATGTGGGTGTCACTGGCTAGGCCAGCATTTTTTGCCCATCCCTAATTGTCCTAGAAAAGGTGGTGGTGAGCTGCCTTCTTGAACTTTGCAGTCCATGTGGTATAGGTACAACCATATTTCTGTTAGGGAGGGAGTTCCAGGATTTTGACCCGACAGTGAAGGAACGGGTGATATATTTCCAAGTCAGGATGATGAGTGGCTTGGAGGGGAACTTCCAGTTGGTGGTGTTCCCATGTGTCTGCTGCCCTTGTTCTTTGTAGATGGTAGCTTGGAAGGTGCTGTCTAAGGAGGCTTGGTGAGTTTCTGCAGTACATCTTGTAGATGGTACACACTGCTGCCACTGTGAGTCAGTGGTGGAAATAGAGTCATCCAGTTGGCTGGCGACGATCTGGACTGGTCCTGTGCTGACAGTAAGGTTGGCGGTGCTCAACCAAGTGCAACATCCTATCAGACAACCATGCTATGAGTCAGTTCCCCTGTTCCGCAGTCCCCTTCCATGCACTAATTATCTTTCTTTGCTTTCGCAGGTACATCTGGGAAGCAGCCGAGGAGGTCCACGACCCAGGTCCTCAACTCAAGCACTGAAGACACCTCGAAAGAAGAATCTGATGACACCCTAACTGAAGACGCATCACAGTGCTCACCCACACCCTCCACCGGCACAGAGACACACACCTCGGTGGGACCTAATACTAGAGTAACGTTGAGGTCACAATCTGGTGAGTACATTGCACTGTCTGATCCGCAGCAGACGGCAGCAGGGACTTTCCAGGACCCTGGCACTCGGAGGACCCCCGGAGGCCAGAAATCTGCTCAGTCCAAGTCAGATGACGAGCCCCTGGACTCGGTCATACCTCAGTTGCTGGAATTGCGAAGGCAAGCTCAGGAACATCAGGAAGGGATGTCCGCTGCATTCCTCAGATTGCAAGGCACAATAGAGAAGTCTGTCCACCTTCAGTCTGAGGTGAAGCGCCGGCATGCCAAAACACCAAGGTCAATACTGGTAGGGTGGCAGCCGCCATGGAGACCTTGGTCCAGGACATCAGTCCTATACTGCTGCACAGGCTGAACTCCATTGCCAATGCCATAGTTGGCCTCCAGCAGTGTCAAACCGAAGTGGTGCAGAGCAGTGTGATCTCACTCCAGCTTCCCCTCCTCTTCAAGGAGTCAGCCGGGGTCCTCAAGCGCCCATAGGGAGGAGGATCAGCAGGTGCACACCACAGGGCCATCCACCCAGGTGACTCTGGGAGTGTCCGGCCCATCCGGATCCCCTCTTCCTGTGACCCCAGCAGCTTCAGCTCCACAGGCCAAGGATGGTGTCACTGCCTTACAGCAGAACTGCAAAATCAGGCCAGGGCTCTCCCGGTCTCGGCCTTCCAGAGGACGCCCATCAAAGTCATCACAGACAGGGCGTAGCAGTCAGCAGGCAGCCTGCGCCTCTGCTGTGGATGTCCAGGGAACACCTAGACATAGCAGCAGGGTTAGGAAGGTTAAGAATACGTAGTTGCACAGCCTGGGCATGGGTGTTAATCACTCGTACATAATGTTCACTATTGTAAATAAACTCTCAAGAATGCCTTCTTGTCTATGGCTCCTTGTTCAGATGAGCAGTGTTCGTGTCAGATATGAAACCTTGATTCCTACACAAGATAAAGGCAGGTGTCTCAGTCCAGAGCCTCTTCCCTGTGCAGTGTGTACCCTTCAGAGCAAAGTGATGGTCTGGCTTCACACTCACTGGACACATTACTGATACCTGCACCTCAATGGTGCTTGTCATTGCTGTCAGTATGTCATAGGCAGGCGTCACAGTTTCATCATTCTCTCTGTGTGCTCTCAGCACCTTTAAGGTGGGGCTGGCCCCCATCTCTTCAGCATCTGTGACCAGTGACACTGTGCTCCTGAAGGGGTCAGGTGCTGAAGGCTGACAAAGGATCGGGTGTTTTTAAAGTTTCATGGCTGCAAATCCATGATATGACCCTGATCACAAGATGCAAACAAGCTTCCTTCAGCCAGACAGGAGTCAGACATTCACAGAGGCTATGTGAAGATCTATGGAGTGTCCTCACTGCATGTCTTCATCATCCTCCCGGAATCTAGCAACTATTAAGGCCTCCGCCGTGTCTCCATGACATGAGCCTGAGCACTGAGGGTATGTGTGCTGCCATCAGACACAGAGGAGTCAAACATTCACAGATGCAAGGCGAGGATGTCAGGACTCTCCTCACTGCATCTCGTCTTCATCTCCATGAATCTTGCAGCTATGAGGGCCTCCTGAGTGCGCCTGCCTCGTCTGGACAGTGCGATGGCTTCATCGCCCCATCCTCACCTTCGAGGACCTCATCACTGTCGTCCCCTTCAATGTCCTCGTCATAGGAGGAGACATGTAGCTCTTCAATCTCCTCCTCAGTCAGGTCCTCCCCCTGTTGCAAAGCCAGGTTGTGGAGCATGCAGCAAGCAACGATGATGTGCGACATCCTCGGTGGACTGTATTGCAGTGCTCAACTGGACATATTAAGGCACCGGAACCTCATTTTCAATATACCTATCATTTGCTCACCAAAGTCCAAGTCACGGCATGAGCCTTGTTATACTGTCACTCTGCTGCAGGCTGAGGCCACTGCACAGGCGTTTTCAGCCACATCCTTGTCCCCGAGGAGCCAACCCTGCAGCCTCTTTGGACCCTGGGAGATGTCAGGGATCTGAGACCTGCTAAGGATGTAGGAGTCGTGGACTGGGAATCCTGCGCAGATCTGTAGGATGTGTTTGTGGTGGTTGCACACCAGCTGAACATTCGGTGAGTGGAAGCCCTTGCGGTTGACGTAGTTGACTGCTTGTTGCCATGGAGACCTAAGCGCTACGGTGAGTGCAGCCAATGGCACCCTGCACCTGTGGAAATTCTGAGATCTCCACAAATCCCAGTGCTCTTGCTCCCTGGCTTTCTTGATCCCGGGCAAAATACACAAAGTCTCTGCCTTCACAAAGATGGTGTCTGTGACCTCCTGGATACATTTGTGCATGGAGGCTTGCGAGATCCTGTACAGATCACCTGTGGAGCCCTGGAAGGAGCCACTGGCATAAAAATTGTGTGCTGCAGTCACATTTATGGCCACTGGCAGTGGATGGTCTCCATGCCCCTGTAGTGCCAAATCCTGCAGCAGGTGGCAGACATGACCAACCAGTTCCCTGGACATGTGCAATCTTCAGCGACACTGGTTCTGTCATCAGCAGGAATGACAAGTACCGTCTATAGACCCTTGGTCTAGCGAGATGCCTACGAGCAATGGCTCTCTGTGGATCTTTGGCCGCGTGTGTTGCAGACCCTGCCACACCTTCATCCTGTGGGAAGTGCTCCTCCCTTTGCTGAGCCAGGTGCCTGTGTCGCACTCTTTTTCTTCTTCTCTGCTCCCTGTAAGCCATGAGGCATACAACCAGTCTCCATGATCCTGAAGTTCTCCTCCCGCAGGATCAAAGGGGGAGATGTGTGAGTTAGCACAGATGTCCTAAGAACCTCTCTTGGTTAAGTTTGAAAGCCCCTTCACACATGCTGGAGAATGCTGGCCACCACTTGGATGGCTAGTGTGCTCATTGGTTGCTCAAAGCCCCACCCACCTCCACCCCACTCCACTTGACCGATTGGTGGCAGCTTTGGCCACTGGACTGCATGCTGTGCTCTCAGCTCAGGCACAGGCATTCTCCTAACCCGCACTGCAAGGCAGCACTGTTAGCTTGAACCATGAGGAATACTGGTCCAAGCCTTAATAAAGTCATTGCAAGCGGCTGTGAGCACCTCCACCACTGACTGTGCCATGGCTAACTTTCACAAGGGGATTCTATAACATGCCCAGTTGCTTTGCTGCCCCCTAAAACGCACATTAATTTGCAGTCTGTGAAAGGGGTGAAAAGTTCTGGAGCACTTAGTGGCACTTTCATGCTTTAGCATTGTTTGAATGGGCAGAAAAGCTTTAGAGGCCCGACTCCAAGCATGTCAATGAACGGTCTCAGCTGCGGACAAATGCTCACTTTTGACAAACTTTTCCAAATGCATGGCCACTTCCCTCACTGCCCCCCACCAACTCGAACCAGCATGTGCTTGTGTATTCCCTTCAGCCTGTGCTGCCTTCCCCCATGCCACCGGCCTGACCCGCACTGGAGCCCTTGCCCCAGCACTGCACTGAAAGCCAGCCTAGAAAAAGCGACTTGCCTGTGCCGCCCGTGAATGTGTGGTGCCTCTTCCTTGATGTCCTACAGGCGATGCTCGCGAGCGCTGCGCAAGGTTGTGTGCACTCACCTCTGAGTTCCCCTTGAAGTTCACATCTCCAGATGCACACCTTTTAAAGGCAGTCGTGAAACATGCCATTCTGAAGTCACGTCAACATGGGCAGTAAATTTGACATGGGGGAATGATTTGTGGAGTAGAGCTTCTAATGAGATGCTAAAGTATTGAAATTAGATTGCCAATGTTCGGCAGTGGCAAACGCAGCCCGCCATTGACGGGAGGAGCAGAGTGGACGATCGCAAACTGATTTCACGACAGCATAAAACTGATTTGTACCCCCTCCACCACCTGCCACCCACCATTACGCCTGATGCCAACGAGACTGGAAAGTTCCGGCCACTGATTTCAAATTCCAGGTTATTCAGAAAATCAAACCTGCATCCAATAATAATTTCTATGGATTAGAGGACATTAAGAGAAAATCTTCCTTCATCTAAGGCAGAAGTAAATTTGCTGATTGAGTGGTAGGTAAAAACATTTCCAGAAGTAAACTGACTTAGTTTGCATCCATATCTTTGTGCCAGGGGCATTCTGCTAGTCAGCTAGATGATCAAAGTTTTTAGGAGACTCCACATTAACCTACATGTATCATATGTTTAGCTTTTTTATCCTGTTCGAGAGACCTAGACTATGATTATGAATAATTGGACAAGAGCGTCAGAATCAGTAAAAATCTAAAGAAAGGTGTTTTGTAATTGGTTACTGAGGAATATTTGAATAGTAGAAAATATTACTCACTGATTACAAGCAACCAAATACCATCAATTCAATTATTATGTTCAGTACTTTATTGCAAACAGTTAAATATCACTGTGACTGAACAGATATAGAAAAGCTGAAGGAGTGTATATTTTCTGGCAGGTCTCCAAAAATAATAATTGCATTGCCTACATCAACAGCATGTTGTCAGTGTACCATCAATACTAAACCCCAGTCGTACAAAATTCATATTTTTTTGCACTTATTTGAGGTAGTGAATGCTGGATGGAAAAACTGGCAATATTTTCTGGATTCTGAATTAAGTTTCAAAAAATGTCTGCTTCATAAGCAACAGAATTCAAGATGAGGAAACATACAGAAGGCTGAACATCAGGATGGCTGCAATGGAAAAGATCCACATTAAATGTTTATGGTATTAGTGGACTATTTTATGCATGAACAGTAAACAACTCCCCAATTTGGCTCACTCATGTTATGTTAAAGGGGAAATTCTAAAGACAGAACAATAGAATCACTATAACAACATCATTAAAGAAGACATGGAGCAAACAAATTAGCATGGCAATCAAAAACGGGTTAGGTCAATTAAGAGAGTTGTGGAAGCTAGATCACTGAAGGTGTTTAAAAAGATTTTTTGCAATATCAGGGTGTTGAGGTCTATGAGGAGCTGGCACAAAAGAATAGTTGAGACCTGGGGCAGATCAGCCATGATCTTATTAAATGGCTGGGCAGGCTTGAGGGGCTGAATGGCCTACTCCTGTTCCTATTTCTTATATCAATAAGATCAGAGAGAGAAGAAGAACTGAACATTTTACTGTTTGCTTATTTGACCAGTCAGTCCATTCTGTGTTGACTGCAAGTGGCCACTTAGGTTATCAGTTTTTATTCCTGCAGAAAAATGATCTCTAATTGATGCAATCTAGGACCAAAGACTAGGTTCAATCCTATTGACTGTGAATTGGGGCTAAACTAGACAATAGTTACAGTTTAAAATTCATCACTTGATGCAAGTTTGATCAATTATTTTGAGAAATCCAACTTTACTGAAATCACGGCTGTACAAGCTAGATACAGGTGGGCCAAGAAGGGTTGCATTCAAATGATTCCCCAAACAGTTTTAAGCAAATGTGGAGAGAGTGTTTCCTGCTGCGGAGGCTGCCGGGAATTCGCACAGTATCGCACGACCCCGGCCTCATTAATGATGACGTATTGCATGGCGGGGCAAGCTGGATGGTGCACAACCCACTATCATAACCGGGTGCCATATTTAAAAGGTGCCCAGACAGCAACCCACACAACGCTGATTGAGGAGATGGCCCAAAGAGGACAGGGAGCTCCAGTGCCCAAATTCAGCAGTGCCTCCCTGGGCATCCTGTTCAACAAAGAGGAGGCCAGGAGGGATGGCCTTTATCCACAGGATGGGAGGAGGTGGCTGAGTAGGGAGACGAACCTGGCATGGGAGCAACTCTCCAGGGTGCCCAGAAGACGGCTGCCAAGGTCGTCCAAGACAACAGGGCCAACAGGTCAGTAGGCTGCCTCCACCCCTGCTGTGGATGTCGGGGGAGCACTTAGAAGAAGTGGTAGAGAAAGGGGAATTAAGAAGTTCTGATTCCCCAAGTGGTTGCACGTTGCACTACAATTGATACACTTCTCACACTTTTGTAAATATAGTTCACTTGCACTTTAATCATGTTTGATGTGGTTTATTTGCAATAGTCCTTAAGCCTTATGCTTCCAGCAGCTCCCCCATCCCCGGCCATCTTCCGCAGGATACACCACATCCCCCGAAATCAGACATGTGCAGGGATGCAAAGGTCTTTGCCAGCACCTTGCAAGCCACGTGCAAGAATTCTCCCACGCACGCTGAGCCTTTGCCCTTCAAACTCTCATCTGTTCCAAGACCCTAACATTGTAAATACTACACGCTGGGGTCCCCTTCAGTTGTCCAGTTGAGCTGACCTGCATCTTCGTCCACCCTCGATGACCCAATTCCCATGCAACATCTCATGATCTCCGCCATGAGGCTCTGCAGAGTAGCTTGCAGCCATGGTCATTGTCACCTTCAAAGTAAAGCCTAACGCCTATTCCCCTCCCCTGTCACTCACACCCTCCCCTCACCCTCATAATCATTGACCTCCACAGGAATCACTTTTGACCTCTCCACGGTTACCCTACAGCCCTCTCCATCACCTTCTGTCCCAAGAAGGTCAATGTAGAAGTCCCTTACCTTCCCGACCAGCCCACCCTAGTTACAATAGACATGCACCCTCTTATCCTGCTGACCCCCAGAATCCGCATCACTTTCTGCGTCCCCTCAAACAACCCTCAACGCCACTTCATTCAACATCGGCGCATGCTAACCCACCCATCCTACTGGCCACTGCCCCCTTTATCCATCACCATCCCGTCCTATCACCGGTACTCTCAGTATGCCCCCTCAGAAGTTTTCCACTGACTCCCCTGACCCCTCCCTCTGAACCTCTTTCCCCTCTTCTCCCCCATGCCTGTCCACACCTCAACACCACCCGCCCCTTGCCCCTTCAAACCTGCACAGGCCCCCGCCCGCACTCCAGCATGGCCTTTCCCACGCTTGCGCTCCATACCAGCTCACCCATTCCACCAACCCCGCAGAATCTCTCTTTCCCCTACCACCCTAACCTCCCCGGTGCCCCCTAGGCCTCCACACCTGCCCCACCTCTTCATTCCTCTTCTCCCTGATTATACCCCCCCCTCCACAGGACAGACCATCACCATCCACCAGTACCTCCTGCAGACTTCCACCTTCTGCTTGAAGATACAAACCTTGGAAGAAATTGCTGGTTGAAGATCCGAAACCTGGGAGAAGTTTTTTTTTCATTCATTCAGGGATGTCAGTTTCGCTGGCTAGGCCAGCATTTAATGCCCATCCCTAATTGCCCTTGAGAAGGTGGTGGCGAGCTGCCTTCTTGAACCGCTGCAGTTCATGTGGTGTAGGTACACCCACAGTGCTGTTAGGGTGGGAGTTCCAGGATTTTGACCCAGCGACAGTGAAGGAACAGAGATATATTTCCAAGTCAGGAAGCTGCAGGTTGAAGATCTGAACCCTGGGAGAAGCTACTGCGCTGAGAACACCCACCTCCTGGAAGCTGCAGCGAGAGGATCCATGTGGTTGATGTTTCACCCCTTCACTGTTGCATATGGTGTTCCAGGGTCCAGTCACTGAGGCCTCCATCTTATCTTCGGATCTCTGCGTGCTGCTCCAGGCCTTCTTAAGGTAAGTGCCAATATGTGCACTCCACACTGGTCTAGATGTATTCTGGATCAACATGATTTCCTGCTGGCAGTGCAGACGATCAGGCGTTGGGGTGGTGGATGATTCTGGTCAGGCCTTCACCTGCATCGCATTAACGGGCTGCAAATCGGGTTCACACGGGCCTCTGGCAGGAACAGCAACCCACCATGGAGGCCAGGAGCACAAGATCCCACTATCATTGTATGCTGGCAGGAAACTAATTTTTCAGCTCCCGCCCCATTGTCCCTAGTCCAGTAGCATTCTCACCATGCTTCCATTCCCCATTCTCACATGATGTCCATTCCAACTGATCTGACTCCAGCACTAGGATCAAATCTGGCACCTTGGTTATCGATGTACCATAGCTTCTGATTGAATAAACTTGCTGAGCTAACAAGGAAGGAAGCAAGTTCTTTGCATGGTCCAGCTGGGATCATAAAAGCAGAGAATCTAAGGTGACAAACCATGTCTTATTAGTCTGTCATATTGTACCATAAGGTTGCAAAGCCCTGTAGGCTATTGAGTCCAGAAAATATGTAATTTTTATTTGAATTACATTAATTGATTTTTAATGCATTTTTAACCATCTTTGATTTCATAAACCTGTGATCTCCAGTTTGACTTAATCTTAAAATTTATCATATACATGAATTTATTAGGGTTGTTATTGATATACATATTTCAGAAAGGCTGAATAATCAGTATCTCCGAGGAAAATAATTTTACTATCAAATTTAAATTAAAGATCAACAAGCAGCACAGCCTCAAGACTAAAGTGATTTTTGAATATTTGGATCAGGTGCATTTGAATAAAGAAATTATTTCAGCTTGATTTAGAATAAGATGAGTGCAGATTCACCATACTATAAAAAATATACTTGTATTTTATTGAATGTGTTAACAACAAGAGTGAAACAGAAAATAACAAGATAATATTGATTTTGGACTGAATTTTACAGCACCCCGCTGGCGTATTTGAAGGTGTGATGTTTATGAAGTAAAGTGCGTGGCCTGCCCCCTGCTTTCCCGCCCACCCCTGTATTGTCTCCCATATTATGGTGGGTGGGGAGAGCATCAGGCAGTTCACCCACCCTTGGACCTATTGAGGCCCTTAAGATTAAGGGCCTCATTTTGCCTCCGCCACTATACTACATGCGGCAAGGAAAGGCGGAGGTAAGGCAGGCAGCCCGGCAGCTTTCACTACATGGGCTGCTATCAGGCAAGAAGGGACTTTGGAAAGTCCCATGTGCCCATCGGAGGCATTCCCCTAAGATATACCCCCCTTTTAAGCCTCCAACTCAGCCTCTAAAACACAGCATCGGTGGCCACTACTCACTTCTGGTGCTGCAGGGACTACAGATCTGCCAGCCAGTCAGATTGGTCAGCAGCTCTTTAGGGCAGGACTTCCTCCCAGATGGGTGAAAGTCTCACTCTGACTCAATTCACGCTGCCCCCAGCGTAATGTCAGTCCAGAGCATCTGGGTTTTGGGTGGGTGGGCTGACCTTGGACTTTTCGGTAAGGGGCGAGGAATATGCACCAACCACACACCCCCACTGACCACCCCCATAAAATCTATCCCCTTGTTTTTTTTTTGTTCCAAGCCATTTAATTGTACAACTTATTGGATACTTTATGATGAATTTATTAATTAAAGCTCATGGGAATTTGAATTCTTAGGCAATGTTTGAAACTAAAGACTTAAACTTTCCATGTCTATTGACGCATGAGGCAGACAAAGCACATGCTTATGCCTGTTTCCATGGCTAGATTTTCCTGGAACAGGTCACCAGCCTATCACCAGAGGCTATAGTCTGAGAGGCACCACTCTGCATCAAGCATGGCTGGCCTCTTACCACCTGCCATAGGCGTGTCGGAAAGATTTACAGGTTTATAATCAACTTGTTTGGCCGTGTTGTGAACACAGCTTCTGTGACCGTCAAGTCATGGAGATGGACTCAAATCCGGAGCTTCTGGCTCAGGAGCAGGGACACCACCCACTGCACCACAAGACCTCCATGTGACTGCAGACCCACTTCAACATAGCTGTTTCTTAACTGCCCTCTGAAATGACCTGGCAAGCCATTCAGTTGTACCAAACTTCTACAGAAAAGTCAAAATGGAATAAAACCAGACAGACCACCAGGCATCTGTGATGGTACCTATACCACATGGACAACAGCGATTCAAGAAGGTGTTTCACCACCACCTTTAGTTAGGAATGGGCAACGCTCACCAGCGACGCTCACATCCCATGAAAGAATTTTTTTAAAAGTTCCCTTCTGCAAAAAATATTATAAAATTACAAACTTGCATGAATGTATTGCATTATGCATTATGTTTTTGGTTAACGGCAACGCTGAATAAGATAAGTGGGATACCATGTTGAGCCAGCACTATTTATAGCTACAAATGCTCATGTAAGCTTAGCTCAGCCTCAAGTGACCTTCACAAACTCTGATCTAAGCAACTGTTATTTCTGGTTCCCAGCACACATTTTCCTAACAAACCAGTTAAAAGCTTGTTAGGACAACCTCGGAACTTGATGAACAATACAGACAAGCCCTGTTAGTGGCAATAAAAAACAAATATCTCATATCTTTAGGTAGCAAAAGCGAGTGTAACATCAAACTTCTGCCAGAGGAACTTTATTGCAGAAAGTAAGCCACAAAATTGACTGCAAAAACTAATTTCCCACTTTTAAAAGCTTGTTGATGTGCACTGAGAAATCTGTTCATTGCTGAAGTTTTGCCCTTGGCCCCTCTTTACTGCCCTGGTTCTAATAACTCTGTGAATAAGAGTCTGTCATGCACAGATACAACCTACTTTCAATCCTTTATTGCTCTTTCATACTTTATTTCACTTGTTGAGGCCAATTTTCTTCACACAAATGACCCTGTGAATTAGTAACCAGAGTGTTAGGTAGAGGAAGAAGGGATGGAGATTAATAACTATGCTTAATGTGCATTTTCTGGGGAACCACTGACGCGGTGGGGAAACTCCTGTATGTTTCAGATGGAAGCACTTAAACTGAGTGTAAATGGCATGAGAATGTTATCATAGTGCCTCCCACATCATTATGTGGTGATTCTGCTTGATGATCTCCAGCAAAGAAGACTGCTGAAGGAACCTAGATGTTGAAGCATCTGTAAAGGGCTTGTGAACAACATCATGGTTCCTCTAGAAAGATCAGCTTTCCAGTTTCCAGGGACAACAATGCTGTACTATAGGGCTGGAGGCTATTTGGCAGCCTTTGTATGGCAACATCTGGTAGGCCTCAGTTTAATGCCAGATGATGCTGCCACAGGCCTTTAAATCTTTTCAGGTCCAATATTGAGAGAATGCCAATTCCAAGGCAGCAGATTCCCCCAATGCAATTTTCTGTTTTCCACTGGGTACAGTAGGTACAGACATGATGGGTGTAGACTTAATCCGCAAGTGTTTACATATGCAGAAGACCCACTTAAGGAAACAGCACTCTGTGAATACTTAGTCCATCTCAATAAGAACATCATAAGTGCATACTCTGACAAAATGACAGCCAGTCAACAGCTAATGAGCACCCTTGCAGTGCTCAATTGAACCAGGACATTCAAACAGCATTAATGCAAGCTGAAACTTCATATTTTATATATATTAAAAACAATCCATTAAAATATTATTTCTAATGGAATATTCAAAAACAATTTTTAATCCACATTCAAATGTTAGGCACTGGAATGCAAAGGCTATGGCCCCTGACAACATCCCAGCAATAGTATTGAAGACTAGCCAGAACTAGCCGCACCCTTAGCCAAGCTGTTTCACTACAGCGACAATACTGGCATCTACCCGACAATGTGAAAAGTTACCCAGGTATGTCCTGTTCGCAAAAAGCAGGACAAGTCCAATTATCAAGATCATTACAAATCTAATCCGGCCAATGAGTGACGCATCAGACTCCTCACGATCATCAGTAAAGTGATGGACAGTGTCATTGACAGTAATATCAAGTGGCACTTAGGCAGCAATACCTGCTCACTCATGCTCAGTTTGTGTTTCGCCAAGGCCACTCAGCTCTTGACCTCATTACAGCCTTGGTACAAACATGGACAAAAGAGCTGAATTCAAGAGGGGAGGTGAGAGTGACTGCCCTTAACATCAAAGCAGCATTTGACTGAGTGTGGCATCAAGGAGCTCTGGCAAAATTTAAGTCAATGGGAATCAGAGGAGAAAACTCTCCACTGGTTGGAGTCATATCTAGCACAAAGGAAGATGGTTGTGGTTCTTGAAGAGCAATCATCTCAGTCGCAGGACATCCCTGCAGGAGTTCCTCAGGGTGGTGTCCTAGGCCCAACCATCTTCAGCTGCTTCATCAATGACCATCCTTCCATCATGATGTCAGAAGTGGGGATTTTTGCTGATGATTGCACAATGTTCAGCACCACTTGCTACTCATCAGATACTGAAGCAGTCCCTGCCAATATACAGCAAGACTCGGACAACATTCAGGCTTGGGTTGATAAGTGGCAAGTAACAGGTATACTACACCAGTGCCAGTAAATAACCATTTCCAACAAGAGAGAATCCAACCTTTGACATTCAATTGCATTACCATCACCGAATCCTCCATTCCATTGACCAGAAACTGAACTGGACCATCCACATAAATACTGTGGTTACAAGAGCAGGTCAGAGACTGGGAATTCTGAGGTGAATAATTCAGTGCCTGACTCTCCAAAGCCTGTTCAACATCTACAAGGCACAAGTCAGGGTTATGATAGAATTTTTAAAAAATTTGTTCATGGGATATGGGCATCACAGCCTAGGCCAGTATTTATTGCCCATCCTTATTTGTCTATAAGAAGGTGGTGGTGAGGTGCTTTCTTGATCCACTGCAGTCCATGTGGTGTGGGTACACCCACAGTGCTGTTAGGAAGGGAGTTCCAGGACCCAGCGACAGTGAAATAACAGTGATATAGTTCCAAGTCAGGATGGTGTGTGACCTGGAGGGGAACTTGCAGATGGTGTTGTTCCCCTTGACATTCAATGGCCAAATCTACTGCCCTTGTCTTTCTGAGCAGTAGAAGTCATGGGTTTGAAAGGTGCTGTCGAAGGAGCCTTGTTGAGTTGCTGCAGTGCATCTTGTAGATGGTACACACTGCTGCCACTGTACATTGGTGGTCGAGGGAGTGAATGTTTGAGGTGGTGGATGGGATGCCAATCAAGCAAGCTGCCTTATCCTGTACAGTGTCTTGAGTATTGTTGGAGCTGCACTTATTCAGGCAAGTGGAGAGTATTCCATCACACTCCTGATGCCTTGTAGATGGTGGACAGGCTTTGGGGAATCAGGAGGTGAGTTACTCGCCACAGAATCCCCAACCTCTGACCTGCTCTTGTAGCCACCGTATTTATATGGCTGATCCAGTTCAGTTTCTGGGCAGTGGTGACCCCGATGATGCTGACAGTGGGGGATTTGGCCATTGAATGTCAAGGGGAGATAGTTGGATTCTCTGTTTGAGATGCTCATTGCCTGGAACCTGTGTGGCGTGAATGTGACTTGCTACTTATCAGCCCAAGCCTGAATGTTGCTGCATATGGACACGGACTACATGGAAGCTAAGGTTTTTAAAAAACTTTACTGTTTTCCCGTTCAGAATAAATAACTGTTTGATAATTTCAAGCTAGTTTGCTGCATTTACACCCAAAAATATATGTGTAACACATCCTCAGCTCACCTAATAATAATTAAGATTTCTGGAGCTTGATAGTGATTTTAGGATGTTTTACGACAACTTTTACATTCTGGCAGGGGCACGTGAAGTCCAAATGAAACGTTTGTGTAATCTCAGTGCAACTTCTGTGTAAATCCAACCCAGGATATTCCAGGCCATTGTCTCATACAAAATGATATGCAATCTGTCACAGCTGAGAACACGAAGGAATTGTCTGTTTAGACAAAATTCACATGGGGACCTCAGATAAGGAAAGTTTAATTATTTTAATTGTGAATAACTAATTAAAATTCTCCTGGAGTTACGTTCCTGGAAAACCTCGCAAATGGCGAATTCGCAAACAGTGAACATATTTCATAATGGGAGTCAGTTAGACAAGTTCCAACCGTTTGATACTAGAGAAGACAATAAAAACAATGTTTTTAATAAATATGCCCTAATGTTTAACAAAATAAGAAAAAGCATTTACCCTTATTCTAAGGCTTTCCAGCAGAATACTGGAGGCTTGGAGGTGAAGTTGTGAAATTGTAGATTCATTAACACTGTATTCCCTGGCTAACACGGTAGCACTAGCACCATTTTACAGCCTATCTAATACTGTCACATTTTCATCACTTTTCTAGGACATTTACTGCTTGGTTCAGATTCACTCATTCTTCAATAATGGTGACTTTAAGACTTCCCAGATATTGTACTGTAGACACAAATAAAATCGTAACAAAAATGAGCACCCACATGCCTACACTCCAGTAGGCAACATGGCAGATAACACACACGCAGTGCGCATCTTCTTGTCCAGGAAATACATCATGGACACCTTCTGTATCGTATTTTTTTAATATTCATTTAGGTGCTTTTTCTATTTTAAGATATTTTCTCCACCATTTTTTCTATTTTTTTCCCTCTGAAAACTGCATATAAGCGAACATTGGACCCACAATCGACAAAATGGTGTACATGTTTTGCATGGAAAGGTGAATTCACAAATGGCAAAGATGCCAATGGTGGGATTTTTCTGTACAGTAAAATTTATACTGATACAATGGAATAGTAAATTTGCACATCATGTCCAAACAATACTAGATATCATGGTATAGTTGATAGTACTCAGCATTACAATAGATTAAATTTTATATTCACGATAATCAAAGCAAGGATGTTGGAGCATGTGGTTGTGCTAAATTTTACTCTGGTATACAATGATTGAAATCATACCTAGGCAATATTCTCCAATGGTTCAACAAGTTTATCCTATGAGTAGCTGAGCCTAAGTTTGATCCCAGGCCTACATTAAGCTAGTAGATGTCAGGGAGAACTGCTTTCCCAGTCATGGTCCTTTTACATAAATAACGGACTGAATTTTACCAGCTGAATGGGCACAGGTTGGGATGAGGGAAGTTGTAATGTAGGAAGGCAAGCCTACACCTTCATGTCATGACTGGATATTACAAAAGGTGCCTGGGCTGATGGATGGAGGCTGCACTAGAGTGAAGCAGGAAGGTAATTAAGCCCGTTAAACAGGAAATCAACAGCGATTTTACCAGGTTCCCTAATTTTTCAATGCGTGCCAGGGAACAGAGGCGCTTCAGAACATCTCCAGCTGTGAACAAGCGGAGGCTTAGTCGGATGTCAATGTTAGCTGCAGTTGGCAGCCATTGCAAGTGGTAGCATGGCTTGCCAGGCAGGGTGAAATTGAAAGGGCAGCAGAAGTAGCAATCAGGAGCAATGTGGGGGCATTCTGCTTGAATTCTACGGAACAAGGGGAGGGGAAGCCCTGAAATCTGAGTGTGGCCTTTTGCCGTGGGTCTCATTCACTCAACATCCTCCAAATCCAGTGGAAAGAAAGGCTGCCCAACAGCAATGTCCTCTTCCAAGCTAATTTGTCCAGCATTGAGGCGCCAATCTCTCAAAACCAGCTCTACTGGGTAGGACATGTTGTTCATATGCCTGACATCAGACTCCCAAAGCAATTGCTCTACCTGTAACTTGGTTTTGGTAGGAGTCTCTCAGGAGGACAGTGGAAATGCTTCAGGGATGTCCTCAAAGCATCCCGGAAGAGGTCAAACATCCCCACTGACTCTTGAGAGACCCTGGTTTGTGACCAACCAAAATGGTGAAGGCTCATTTGGGAAGGCATGTAATACATGAAGAGACTTCATTGGGAATGTGCAGAGGCGGAGTCAAGGCATCAGAGCAGGTGCACAAACTTCCAATCAACCCACCTACCCAACCCTTCAAGCACCACTTACCCTGCATGTGGCAGAGTCTACAGATAACGCATTGGACTTATCAGCCATCACAGAACCCATCTCACTGAAGTGGAAGCAAGTCATCCTTGATCCTGCGAGATTGCCAAAGAAGAGGAGAAGGCATCCGCTCAAGCTTCAAGACCTGCAATGAGGAGAAGCATCAGAGAGGGAGAGAGCTGAAGCCACAGGCAGAGGGGCAGCAGCAACCAGAGGGTCACTGGGATCAGGAGCCTGGAAAGGGGCAGAGAGGAGGAGGAGGACCCAGAGGGTCGCAACCAGCCACTCGCACACAGAAGACAATACCGCACCCCCGGCTCGGGGAGGGTGTACCATCCAAGGCTCAACTTCTTTCAAATCTCAGTACACTGCTACCAAGGCTCTCTCGCTGCCTCCTTCAGGGCTGCTGCATTATCCTGTGTGGCTGCCTGGCTTTTAAAAATGGCGCCAGCGCTTGACGTTCTGGAACTTCCCTTCCCACCTGCCATGTCTCAATGGACTTCTCTTCCATATTCCAGCTCTTAATTGGCCATCCCTGTTTATATCATGTGAGAAACCCATCACCCCTTGCAAGCAGCTCACCACTCACCTCCGACCCCAACAGTGGGAATTGCTGCCTCCATTAAAATTGCATAATCTTGCTATGGATTACACAAATGGTTGCAGTATGGCTTACATTCCTGGTGGTGGTGCTGATAAGCTTATTCAAATTGCTGCTCTGAGTGGTACCAATAATAGGGACTTCGTACTTGAGTAGGCCTGGTTTCTCTGAATTCTGATCCCATTTGTCATGTACCTTTAACGTTCACTATAATTAAAGTTCTGCAAACATATCAAGACAACATTGTTATAGAGCTATTGATTATAGGCTTTTTTCTAGGATGAAATTGGCAAGAATATTTGAACTGTGATTAACAATTTTTTTTCACAAGTTGAACTGTTTCTGTTGGCAGTCTGGAACCTGCAGTATTGTTCTGATTTTCGCTGCTAAGTGGTAATCCAAATTTCAAATTTCAAAATATTTATTTCTTGACGTGTTGAAGGATTGAAGTTCCAACTTGACCTTGTTTTGAAGCGTTTTTGAAACACTTCTGGTTGCTTTCATTGCTCTTAAACCACTGGCCCAATATTAATGGGGAGAGCTCAGTCACAGGGGGTAAGCATAGAAATTCCAGGGACACTGAGGTCCCCTGGGGACTCTCATCTGTAGTAATTTGCATTGATATGCAGAAGTGGAGGAGGGGAGGATGCTAAAAACAGCAAACCAAGGAATTCTCTGTCAATGTCTAATTTTGCTGTCAACCTAAACCCTCCCCCCCTCTGCTCGTCAATACGGTTCTGTTAATTAGACTCACAAGAGAAACAGCCTTGAATGCATGCAGAGTGTTTCCTCCTAGGCTGCTCATCCATATTAAGTTGCTGCTTTTGGAGCTAATGTTTACTGTTCTGTTGGGCTTCCTTTGAATTGATACCAAGACATCTGGAAGTCAAATGAACACAAGTTTAAGGCTTCCCAAGGATTACCAGGTCACCTAGAAATTGTTATTTGAAGCATTTGAAATGCAGAAAATGAGATTCCATGGGAATTTTAATTATTTTCCTATTTCTAGCAATACATTCTCTGCCTAATGGAGGAATCAAAATGGCAGATTTTCAAAGCTTTTTTACAACAATTTAACTTGCTCCTCTTTTTTCTTTTATTTGTTTCCCTGGGAGGTATCATTCTCAGTAATTTTACAAATGACTGATCCCAGCATATTCTGTGAATGACCCAGTCAGTTGTAAAAATTTTCACCTGGATAGTCTTCCAATAGAAAACAGACATGTTAAGCTTGGAAAATGTTATTACTTTTAGAAATTAGAAATATGCTTAGAATAAACATGTCATCAGCCTTAAATAGGTAAAGGAGTAGGTTAGTGCTGTATTTCTGTTTTACTGGAAACTGCTGAGGTTTCATTTCCCTAGAAACAAAGCTAGCGGAATGCTTATTTTTAGGTGATGACAGGGGTACCTAGCCCAGGAAGGGGGTATGATCAGACAAGGCCTGTGTAATCATGGGAGAGCAACTGGCAGATACTTAAAACAATAAACAACCATACTACAAAACTATGTTAGATTCTTCATTTAACCTTGCCTAATTAAGATGCTTGCTGAAATACATAATTAATAGATGGAAGTAGAGTAGAAGCTATTTTGCTAAACAGCACTATAGTTCTGGAATAGAACTATAAGGAATTAGACCACTTAGGCTGGATAGCCGTTAACAGGCCTTAGTGAACAGCCTTAGACATAAGTAACTGAAAGTGGAACAGATACAAATAATATAATGTCTGCAAGTTAGCTTTGAAAGCCTGAGGTGGAATGTTCCTGAGGAGGATGCAACTGATCAGAGAGAACAGCTTGAGATGAGATAAGGAAAGGATGTTGTGAGGCCTAATGGATCAAGGACAGAAGATATGTGTGAAACCACAAGGAGTTAATGGCAGAAGGATAACATTAAAGGCTGTTTTTTTCACGCCATGGCTTAGACAAAGAACTCGACATTTTATAAGGGTATTTTCAAATGAAATAAATCTTTATAGGGTCATCAGCGCTGTCAATAATCCATCCAGGCCCACCCCTGAGAAAGTGTATAAATAAGAGAGCCTGGGAGGCCTCAGTGCAGTAGACAGCGGAGAGAAACTCCTAAAGGTGGGGTAGTTTGAGAAACCATGAAGATGTGAAGCACCAAGAAGAAAGACAAAAAGAAGAAAGAAAGAGCTGATAGCACACGACAGCCATCCTTCCCGATCTGGACTGGTACTTGCCACTTGTAACTGTTCTAAGTTTTTTCTGTATAACTAGCATGTTATATACCATCTTAAAACCTGATTAAATTCAACAAAGCCACCATGTTGGTGGTCGTCGATCATGATTGATTAAAATTATTGCATTATGTAGCCAAATTTAATTATTTTCTTAAAAGGTTTTAAAATATTTTATGTCATCATTATGTTACACTTTCTTCCCAATAATAAGTGCAGAAACAAAGTTGGCCTTGAAACCAATTTTCAACGAAATTTCAGTGATCTGATTGTTTTCTTCTTTTTACAACATAAGGTAGATTTTGCTCCCTGCTTATGTTTGATTAATTATTTTCAATCAAAAATTGACGGAAGAATATATTGATAGGGTGAGATGAAGGGTGACAGGAGGCTTGTGTGGAGCATAAACATTGACATAGACCAGTTGGACCGAATGAACTGTTCCTGCACTGTAATTTCTATGTAATTCTATATGTTCTCAGTAGTTCTTTATTAAAAGTTTATCTGCTTTATTAATATTTGATTTGCATATTTTCTACTTTTCAATTGTGATTAGTTGTCCTGGAACACGATTGTGAAGCTTGAATGTTGTGTGTTCAATTAATGCTATTGGTCAAGTATTCTGTGAGTGCTTGCTAGAATGGGAGATCTAAGAACACTCAGTGAGGATCGAGTCTGGGAGAAATCACGCAGCCATTACGAACATAGGGAGTTTACAAAGGATGACCTGGGATTTAACTGCCCTTTTCACATCCTTCTTCCACAGCATCATCTAGAATTTATAATGGGTTTCACTAACAAGAGTGTGGATTCCACTGACACTGGTTCAGCTAACCATTGTCCCTTCCCAAGATCAGTCACTTACTGAAGGTCCACATGCAGTGTTGCAATGGACTGGTGGGAGTCCTTTGTGGAATCCTTTATCAGCAGTGCCAGTGATGGATTAGCCCATATCTTGTGTAGGTAGCTCTACAGAGTCTTACCATTGTTTGGATTCAGAACTGATGAAATGTCATTGACCTGAAATGTTAACCCTGTTCCTCTCCACAGATGCTGCCAGACCTGCTGAGTATTTCCAGCATTTTTAAATTTTTATTTCAGATTTCCAGCATCTGCAGTATTTTGCTTTTGTTCACTAGACTGAATTGCTTTTGTGGAATGTCTCAGTTATTGAGACTATCATTGTTTTGCAGTAAAATCTTCAGTAGCTCACCCTTGATGTTCTGAATACATTTAATTGTCACGTGTAATAAGTTTATCCCTTTCACAGGAGACACTAGCAACATGTCAAACCCATGCCCTATTAGGTAGATGTGAAAGAGCTATAGAACTATTTAAAGGAGAGTAGGGAGTTATCTAGTGTCCTGACCAACAGTTATCCCTCAATGAACATCACTGATACAGGTTACTTGGTCATTTATCTCATTGCTGCCCTTAGGAGCTGTGTGCAAATTAGCTCCACGTTTCCTTACATTACAATTATGATCAGATTTCAATAGCACATCCTTGGCTGTGTTGTGCTTCAAGGTGTCCTGCAATTATGAAAGGTGCTATGTAAATGGAAGTTTTTTCATGGTATGATTTTTCTTCCCATAAGCTTTTTGTCTGTTTGTATCAACGTTCTCTGCCCCTACTTCATGAAATCATTAACTCATTGCGGGGTATGAGGTTGAATTTTATATAGGAGACAGGGTTCCACTGTCAGGGTCAAAAGCAGGGTGAGAACACACTGCAGCAGTAAGCGGGACCGGGGGCTGCTTTCTGTCAGCGGCAGCTAATGACATGGCCACCACTCAGCCTGCCGTCCCTATTAAGGACAGCGGTCTCCTCTCACACTCCTCTCTCCCCAAAAGCTGCTGGCCCAATCAGAGGCTAGTAGCTCAGCAGCCTCATCGGTGCCACCGCTAGCGGTGACCACTGCTGGGGCTGCACCGGCAGGATGTGGGCTCACCAATAAACAGGTGCCCTCAAAGTTGGGTAGTGGAGTAAGGGAATTGGGGAGTTGAGGGCCAGCCAGACAGGTGCCAGTGAAAAGGGCCACTGAGGGAGGTGATGCCGCAACCATGAGGGCAGCCGCCTCCTCAGGGGCCCTCCCTTTGTGGGCCAAAGAGAACGTAAACTGGAGAACCCCTCCCCCCTACCTCCTGGAGCCAGCCGGGAAGCTGCCAGGGTTTACCTAATGGCTTCCCCACATGCTGAGGGCCCTCGAACCAAGCACTGGTAAGAGGCCAGTGGAGGTAGAAAGAGCCTTTATGTGGCTCAGTTGGGCTCCGGATAATCCGGCCGTCTACCATCTTTTCTGTCACTGGCAAGATGGCAAGGTGGTGGGAAGATGACATGCATGCCACCCCCTGCCTTCCCATGCCATTTTGCCAGCCTTCCCATCTATCAGCCCTCCCGAAGGTGCTGGTAAAGTTCAGCTCATTGTTCTATAATTGCCAGATACCCTTTCATACCTTACCTAAGTGCCCTTCTTTATATTCAAGCTTAGATGGGGAGTGTCCACTGGCCATTTGTCCAGAAGAGGCACCATAGCCCTCACCTGACTCCCACATACACACACTGAATAGCAACAGGAAATGATAACGCAGCACAATTTTTCCATCCCTAATCCAGTGTTGCTGAGGTTGATTGCTCACTGCCTGTCTGACTCAGATCTGTTAACTCAGCAGAGAAAGATTCAAGCTCAGTCTTCCTTGGCCTGAATAGTCACTTTATTAACCGGCTGAAACATTTGGGAACAGCTCTATGATCTTTTTAATGCTAAAACAATACACACCCAGTATCCGCCTATGCAGCTATTCCAAGTTAAAGATGTCTTAAAACCTTAAGTCAACAATATCCAGCTGCTAATATAAAATGTATCCAATATTACTGTCTGCGAATCCTGTTATTTCTCTGGGCCCATTTCCATTTTGGTCTTTGATATTAACCAATTCTGGATTGCATGCTTATTGTTTTGTAGATTTATATCCTTTCTGGTGTTGCTAGTGTGGGCTGTGTTTCTGGCTGTAAGCATTAATTGTATTTGTTAAGCCTTCCTTTTGTCAGAGACTTATTAGGGTGAAAATTATCTTGGTTGGTTGCACATAACAGACGCTACCTCATCATTCTGTGTTATACACTCTGTCTGATGTTCGGCTCAACTGAAGTCAATAGAACTGAATATCCGGTATAGTGCAGTATAACCAGTATAATGTAATTCTACACTACCGTTTGAGATGAGATTCTATGCCACTGGGCCTGAAATTTAAAACGTGAAAGGTATGAAATTTGAACCCGTAGCATCGCTAGAGATGGCATTAAGGAAGCTAAATAACATGCTACACTGCACCCACTGTTGTTCCAGTGTGAGCTGGTGACATGTGAAATGGTGCAATCATGACACCACTCAGCACTACTGGCTGATGTAACACCCAAATCCCAAATTTGGACCACGCAGGTCCATTGGAAACATTCGTTTGTCACTCATCAAAGAACAAGTATTCAGCTGCAAGAGGGGCTGAGCACGAGCATTGCTTAAAGGGCTAGGAGCCCAACTTGCGTTAAGGTAATTTTGAACAACTTCTGTGATTGCAAATTCTCTGGAAGTACTCTGGAATGTTTTTGGGGGTGTTTTGGTGAGTTCCTGGATTTGGCATTGAGTGTTGCTGTATCCTCCCAGGGAGGGCAGGAGATTTGCTGATCTATCCACACAAAGGTTACAACAGGTATAGAGCCTGCAGTTGTATTGCCTCTGGGTCAGTAACAAGGCACAATGTAGTGCAGTAACAATGGAGCAAGGAATGTGAAGAGGGCAATATCTCTGCCAAGTAGAAGCTAGACTCCTCAATGCTCCTTATCAGGGACAGGAGGCTGTCTGGCAGTGCAGCCAATACACCTAGCATCTCAATGTGCATGCCCATCAGTGCTCTCCTGTACATCACTCCATCAAGGTACTCATCTGAGTCCTCTGCAGCAGAATTCACCCTTCAGTGAGCTGACAAATGAACCATTCTTCAATTCAATTTCAATTTCAATTTCACTTTATTGTCCATATGGAAATTCATTTTGGGTAACATTGCTTGTACATTTAAAAATTACGTATAAATGAATAATGACCATAAAAGAAAGAAAATTATCTAATCACAGAGATCTAACTTTAATTAAAATATGTAGTAAGAACTGTTCCAATGCATAAATAACCAGTCAGTGAGTCCTACCCTGAGTGCATATTCTCCATAAAAGTTCTTACTGAGAATGGCACAAACGAGTTCAGGAACCAATTTGTCCTGCATCTAAGAGGTTGTATCTCTTTCCCTGAACGCATCCAAAAGTAATACTGAGACTAGGGATGATTCTCATTGTTCATGACACTCTTTACTTGCATCAACATTCTTTGAGAGCAAATTTTGTAATCAAGTACTCTTCTTGCCTCGTTCAATTATCTCTGTATCATTAAAATGTCTGCTTTCCTAAGACAACACTACCAGGCCAGACACCCAAAAAGGGTAGCACTCTCAACTACAGTCATATAGAAGAATGTCATGATCGTAGGATCTACTCAAAAGGACTTTAATGGTATATGTTCTTTGCCCACCACATCTGTACACTGTTCCCTCCAATTCAACTTATCATCTACTTTGACACCTAGATACTTGTAGTTAGTAACTATTTCAATGTTCACATTGTGAATCTTCACAGGAATAATATAATTAACTTGCCTTTTTGCTAATGTCTATAACTAGATCTTTCTTCCTGGCATATCTGGAGCTACTCGTTCTTGGTGACTCACCAGATGCAGATCTTGACTCTGTACTAGCCTTTAAGGTACACACAGTGCCCATATCTGAGGTGGTGCCGTGACTGTCAGATCAAGTGACGGGGCCTCTTCATTAGTGCTAAATTGTTGCTTTCTTTCCCCCTCCTGGTGTTACTGTGGCTGGGCAGGCAGCTGTTCTTGGGTGTCTGAAAGCAGGAAATCAGAAGGGAAAGTTTAGAGTGCGCGAGAGGGGTGGAAAGCAAGAGGTCCATGGCCACACCATCTGTAGCTTGTTCATTACTCCACATATCAGGATGAGAGTGTGCTGAGAGTTGAGAAGAGGGATGGAACAGGAACATACCACCATCCTTAATATCCTTAGTAATGCCAAATGCTCTGTCACAGCCACCCCTATGATGTAGAGAAACACATCCACCATGGGCTCAGGAGGTGCAGGCTCCCTGGTTCTGCTCTCCAACTTTCTATTGTGCACAACCATGCCTGCAAGAGAGAGGGCAGAAAATTAGTGATTGTGTGCATTGTGTTTGGGTGATGTGTCTGCCCTAGATGAATAGCTGGAAGTATGTAGAGGCTGTGAGAAGTAGGTGTGAGGCTGGTATCAGTGGAATTTTTTGAGGTGTGAAACGGAGTATTTGAATGTTATGTGCATGTCCCAAATTCCACGTAGTATTAGTGGATGAATGATGGGGTTGTGGTGCATTCAGCAGTGAGAGAGGCTAGTGGAGCAGTGGTTAGGAGAGGTCATGCAACGCTGCATTCACTGACCTTGACCACCCCCACAGGGTCTGTAGAATTTTTGTGGCAATGCTGCCAGGTTCTCAAATCCAGATGCTGGAAGTTGACATTCCTGGCCAACTGCTCCCAATCCATTCTGAGGGTCATCCTTGAGGGAGTCCTGGGCCTCAGCACAAGCATGTCATCTGCCCTCCTGTCCACCGCCACCACTAAGTTCTCCAGTGCAGGTCTGTGGACTTGGAGCCTTCTTTCTGCCATAATGCTGCATTTCATAACCACTCACTTTGTAAAAACATTGGCCCAGAACTTTCGACCTCTGGATGGTCGTACCTCAGAAGTACCCCCCAAGGTACACTGGGGGACTCCTTGGAAGTCCTGACACACTGATTATGCAGGAATTGCCCCGGGAAGTTTGGACTTCTGGCAGGCAATTCCTCTGCGTATGGAACCCTCCGAGACTTTGGATGGTTCCAACTTACCAGGAAAAGTTCGAAGGATTAAAACCAGTTCTAACTCCTGGCTAACTATGCTAGACACCTCAACTCCCCACTAGACCCCCGACTACTCCCCCCAACCATTTGACTACCCCCCTGACCCCCAAGCATCTCCCTGATGTAACTATCCCCCGACCCCTACTACCCCACCTTGACCCAACTACCTCCGACCAACTGATTAGCCCTGACCCACCCTACCTCATCAGTCACTTACTTGCCACAATACCCCCTTGCCCAGCCAAATGCCAACCTATCCCTCGCCCACTTATCTGCTGCTCTACCCCTTCACCCACCCACCTGCCACCCTACCCCAACACTTACCTGCCACCCTACCCCCTCACCCACTCACCTGCCATCCTACCCCCTCACCCACTCACCTGCCATCCTACCCCCTCACCCACCCGCCCGCCACTCTACCCCCTCACCCACCCACCTGCCACTCTACCCCCTCGCCCACCCACCTGTCACCCACCCAT
Source organism: Cetorhinus maximus (assembly GCF_964194155.1). Lineage (NCBI taxonomy): Eukaryota > Metazoa > Chordata > Chondrichthyes > Lamniformes > Cetorhinidae > Cetorhinus > Cetorhinus maximus. The sequence goes on from NC_135884.1 coordinate 40,759,874, forward strand.
CTGCCACGCTACCCCCTCACCCACTCACCTGCCACCCTACCCCCTCACCCATTCTCCTGCCACCCTACCCCATCACCCATCCACCTGCCACCCTAACCCATCATCCACCTGCCACCCTACCCCCTCACCTACCAACCACCCTACCCCCTCGCCCACCCACCTGCCACCCTATCCCCTCACCCACTTACCTTACACACTCACCTTCTGTCCGTAGCTTCTCAAAGTGGCTTTGGGACCTTAAAAATGACCAGAATACGGCAGATAGTGCCGCAAAAAGGCAGGGTGTAGTTTGGCTTCCCCTGACGATCCTGCACTATGATGAAGGACCCTGAGAAAAGATACGCTCCGCGTTTTGGAGAAGGCACAGTTCGGATGTTAGGGTGAGAAATGTGGAACTCCACTGCAAGGCATGCAAATAGGAGTGAAGTGGCAATCTGACAGTGACTGCCACTTCCCAGAGCCCATTTTTCTCATGTTGTCTTGGCTCTTTTGCCAATCACTTTAAATCTGCACGCTCTGTTCTCAACCCTCCTGCCAATGGGAACAGTTTCTCCCTATCTACTCTATCTAGACCCCTCATGATTGTGAATATCTCTATCAAGTCTTGTGACCTTCTTGATCATGCATGTGAACTTCAAACATCTACTGGCATCTCCAGGCAGCTCGTTATTTCTCTTAATTCATTCATGGGATGTGGGTGTTACTGGCTAGGCCAACATTTATTGCCCATCCCTAATTGCCCTTGAGAAGGTAGTGGTGAGCTGCCTTCTTGAACCGCTGCAGTCCATGTGATGTAGGTACACCCACAGTGCTGTTAGGAAGGGAGTTCCAGGATTTTGACCTAGCGACATACCTAAAAATGAGGTATTAACCTGGTGAACCTACAATACAGGACTATTTGCATCCCAAACAGCGGAAGCAGTAAGCAATAGACTGAGCTAAGCGTTTCCACAACCAACGGATCAGATCTAAATTCTGCAGTCCTGTCACATCCAGTTGTGAATGGCGGTGGACAATTAAACAACTCACTGGAGGAGGAGGCTTCACAAATATCCCCATCCTCAACCATATTGCTGTGGGTCTGGAGTCACATGCTTCATGCTCATGGATTTTAAATTCCAGGTACTTCATCGAATTCAGATTCCACCATCTGCCATGGTGGGATTTGAACTCAGGTCCCAGAGCATTACCCTGGGTCTCTGGATCACTAGTCCAGTGACAATACCACTACATCACTGCTTTGCCCATTGCCATCACTATTGTAGAGTCCCTGAGGTTTATCCCAGGAAGCAAACTGAAATAAGGAGGGTGAGAGGGAGAGGGAGAGGGGGAGCAGTGATTGGGAGAGGGAAAGAAGCCTGTGATTGAGAAAAGGAAAGGCCCATGATTGGGAGAGGGAGGGAAGCAGCAATTGGGAGAGGGATGGGGTTGTGGCTGAGTGAGGGAGGAGGTCACTGACTAGGAGCGGGGGGGGGGTGGCACCAACAAGTTGTTGGCACTGCAGTCCTCCTTCAGAAACTTACTCAGTTCCATGCACCAACTCAGGCATTTGACACACATGTAAGACTCCAAAGTGCAATGGTTGAAAACCCAGGAGAAGCAGGTTTTGCCTCAGAATCTGCCCACAATTGCAGCTATGTTGAGTCAATACCGGAAGACTGCTAAAATGGAGAGTAAGCTCGGGGTCACATTTTTTAATACTTGTAACTTGGTAATTTTGTTGAATAAAAGCCGAGAGAAAAGAGACGGAGTATGCCTGTACATGCTTTGTATAACAATTTATTAACCATATAATGTGTAGTTCTGAATAACTAACTAAATATACATCTTGTCAGAATGACAAACCTTAACCAACAAACTTCCTTGGGCACCTGTTGTGACTAAAAGGCATTATTTATAATCTTGCATTAAACAGTGACTAAAATGCCAGTCATTGTTCTGCATCAGGTACCACAGGGAGCTTTTGTGTTAATAACTTGTAATAATATTCTGTACTACTAGGCTGCCACAAACATTAAGATGGGAGGTTTAAAAGCTGCAGACTAAGATTTAGGGTATTTTGTTACCTTTCTTTCTGTATCTGGAAAAGAATCTCAACTATTCTGTACTGCCTTAGACTCCTAGATGACATGGGAAAGACAAGACGGCAACAGCTGCTGCACCTTGACAGAATCCAACCAAATGGAGTACAAAATTCTCACTGTGCTTTCCAGTTTCTCTCTGATAACATTAAGAAGGTTTTGTGGAAGGATGTAGCTTTTAATTTTTAAAAATCTAAGTCATCCACTGACCTGACTGAGAAGTGCTCCTTTCTCTGGGACTGACATTCTTGCCTTGATGAGCACAATAAACACATTTAGCACGAATAAAAATTCATTAAATTCTATGAAAAATCTGAAAATGTTCTGTTTTATTTTGCAGTGCAAGATAAATAACAAATAGATCGAGTTCCCTTTAGTGAAACGATTTTTGCTTATTGTTTAGTAGCTAGGATACAAGGAGTATTGGCCTGTCAATTGTATCAACATATAAAAACTCACAGATTTTGTCATTTTCAAAATGCACAATTCTAAAATGTGATCCAAAAAGATGCACAAATATATGTGCACTCCATTTAAATCTCTCTGTGCAATTAATATATTGTTATGTGGCCTTTAAGATAAAACTGGTTGCTGCTTGGAAGCTGAGTTGTAGGGTTTAGTCATTGATCAGACCTACCTATTCTGGGATGATGTCAGTGCAGTAGTTAAGGCAATATGCTAAACCTGCCATCAAATTATGAATCATTGGTTAAACTAACCAACGCTGCTACAAATTAGCTGAGTAATCTCTAAGATAGACTTGAGAGCCATTTGCAGGAAAAACAATTATTTGATCAATGTTGCTTCAAAGGTCACCCATAAGACAGCTTCAGAAAATATTATTCATACCTTCAATAAATAGTAATTTTAGATTTAGTAATACCAAGATACACAGCTCAGGAAAGGTGTTTCAGCCTAAGTAGACTTTGAAGAGTTATTGGATTGATGAAAAAACCATAATATTTGACAGGCAGTGACTGAAGAGAACCATGCCTCATTATTAAAGTTGCGTTACATTGACATCTCACACTCCTGTCAATTTAACTTTGGCCTGGGGCTCATGGGTTTTGTGCGGCTGTTATGTCTAAGTTGTTATATCATGTTTTAGAGCATTATCAAAATTGATCTTTTTTCCCCCAAAAATTGTTTCAATTTTTAGTCTATTTTTAACAAATTGTTTTATGTCAAACTTTGCTTAAGTAAAACACTTTTGGCGGAATTTTCCATTAATGAGACTAAGTGCGGTGGCGGCCTGTTTTGGCTGTCCGGAATGGCGGGAACTCGTGCGCGATTTCGCGCTTGGAAGGTCATTAATTATGGAAAGGTGCATGTCGGTCCAAATCACCTGGCGGGTCGGGAGCTGATTTGTCCGCCTGCCATCAGCTGGAGGTTTCGAAGATCCGGGGGCCATATTTAAAGGCCAGTCCAACACGCAATCTCACTCTCTCCAGCTCACCAGAGATGTCTGGCAGCCAGAAGAGGAAGGCTGAGAGCCTGAAAAAGAAGGCAGCATCCCGCCTCACACACCAGGCCCTCCAGGCGTTGATCAGAGGGGTGCAGGCGCAAAGGCACGCGCTCTATCCCAGGCATGGATGCAGGAAGCACAGCAGCCTCATCTCCCCAGCTTCAGAGGCCGTTGCAGAGCGGGTCAGTGCGGCTGGCTCCCGCGCCTGAAATGCCACCCACGCAGGAAGAGGATGAATGGTCTCACCTGCTCCACCAGGGTAAGTCATCCTTCAACTCCCTCCAATATCAAACTCTCATCATCGCATCATTCACTCAAGTGGTACTCTCTTCAGGGATCTCACGCAACTATTAGCGGGGGACACATAACACTCATTCTCTCACCGAGACATTTATATCACCACCATCTCATCTATCATGTTGCTCACACTCCATCCTCTGGCCCATCTGGGCAGGGCTCACCACACACAGGGGACATGCATCTCACCCAACCTCTGCCCCATCCCATCTCATCACATGCCTATCTTTCTTCTTCATACAGGCCAAGTTGAGGCACAACAGTCGTGAGAGATCACAGACCGGGGGGAGGGATGGCTGACATCATCGCCCTCACTGAGTTTGAGGAGGCTGCAGTCAAGTTGGCTAGGGAGAACAGGGATCGCTCCTGTAGGGAAGGGGATATAGGCCTCTCCCAGCAACTTAGTAGAGATCACAGCTCCGTCACTTCATCAAATCCTGACAATCACAGTGAGTCACATGCAGTCTTATCTAGCTCATGCTCATGAACTAAAATTCTATTTTCTATTTTCTAGGCACCAGCAGATTAAGGCCCCCAAGCCAGTCCAGCACCAGTGCGAGCCCCCAGACTACATCCAAAGAGGAAGCTCCAGAAAAACCATCGCGGCGCTCACATGCACCCTCTACCAGCTCAGAGACACACACATCAGTGGGGCACAGCTGTGGATTAGCCTCGGGCACACGTTCTGGGGAACACCTCACTGACACATCCCCACAGCAGTCGGAGGCAGGGACAGTCCATGTGTCCGGCACTTGGAGGGCTGCTGGAGACCAGCCACCCACTCAGTCCAAGTCAGATGATGAGCCTCTGGAAGTGGCCACAAAATCAATGCTGGAGATGCAACGACAGGCTGCAGAACATCAGGCAGAGATTCAACAGTCACTCAGCAGACTAGAGCGAACGATGGAGGAGTCTGCCCATGTTCTGTCTGATGCTGTGGCACCAACATGCGAGCGTCTCGAGGTCACCACGGGAAAGCTGGCGACCACCATGGAGACCTTAGTCCAGCAGGTCTTGCCGGATTTGCGCTCAGCCCTGCATTCCATGGCCACACATCCCGTTAGGCACCATCAAGATGGAGGCAACATGGGGATGAGGCACCTTGACTTCCCTCCAGGTGCACCATGTCCTGCAGGAGTCAGAGCGGGGTCCTCAGGCACACATAGGGAGGATAAGTATCAGACGGACACCCCAGGGGCTTCCTCTCAGGACACTCCAAGGGTATGCAGCTGCTGACAGCCTTCTGTGCCTGTGACCCCCATCTACTCCAGCTTCTCAGGCCGCTGAAGGCGCTTCTGCCTCTGAACACTTAACTTTGACTCTTATCAGGCTGGGGCCCTCCAGGCCTCGGGCCACCAGAGGCCGTCGGTCAAGGTCATCGCAGACATCAGAACATAGCAGTCAGCAGCTGCCTTCACCTCTGCTGTGGATGTCAGGGCTGCACCCAGGCGTAGCACTAGAGTTAGGAAAGTTAAGAAAAATTGATGTCACTTTTGGGTCACGGGTGTGCTAGACATGTAAATAAATTGCACTTTTCTTAATAACTTTGATGGTTATGTGAATGTTCCAGTCAACTGAAGGCATTGTGATTTTGTACTTTGGAATCCTCTTATTTCGAGGTCTAGCCTTGCTCCCACTCAGTGATAGTGCCGCACTGAGAGATTAACATTCCTGTGATGTCAACCTCACTTGAACTCGTCTCCACACCCTTGTGTGAGGTCAGGGAGATGTGTTTAAATCTTTATTTGAAGGCCAGGATTTTCCCCTCGGTGATTTGGGGGCAGGGCCTGCTTGCCGAGAGGAAAATGATGCGGGATGAATCCCCGACATCATCCTGGTCCATTTAAATTTTTAGGAAGGCGGGCAGACAGCGAAATCAGCTGTCCATCCGCCGACCTGTCAATGGCCAATTGAGGCCATTGACAGGCTATTTAAAGTAATTAAAGACCTGCCCATCCAACCTTAAGGCTGGCGGGCAGGCCAGGAGCCCCAGCAGGCTCCAGATTATTGATGAAACTTCAACCACTGGCGGGATGAAGTTTCATGTCCGTATTGTAAAAAACTAATAAAGTGTATGTGTTCTTTATTAACATGTCCCATCTCGTGTGACATTGTCACATGAGGGGGACATGTTAATAATTTTTTAATGTTCCTATTTTTAATGTTTTTGACACTGTCAGTATTCTCCCTGAGACAGGACTTTGCCGCAGGGAGCAGTGTGCTCTTTCATGTGCATGCACGAAAGAGCGCACTTTGACAGATGGGGAATCCCTCCCCCCACCCCCCGCACAGGAAGCGCATAGCGCTTCCCATCGGGGATGCCGCTGGGCAGGCCTTAATTGGCCCGCCCACTTAAAATGGCGGCGGGCTCCGTTTCAGTGGCGGGGGTCGGCTGCCCGCCCGCCTCCAAGCCGGTGGGACCTGCCCGCCATCCGAGGGCAAGATTTTGCCCGAAGTGTGTGATGTAAGCGTTTCTAACCCTTCTTCCTCAAGGAACACCATTGAGTGAGGGCAGCTCATCAGCATTGATATTCTAGCAGCATTTGTGTCCCCTCAGTGGTAATGGCAGAAGAAAAGACATGCATGGGAGGAGCAGATCCCTAGGCATGTCCTTATCTCAGTCACAGCCGTGTTTGCATCATTAAATGGGGGCGAAAGATTCAAGTTGTCTCTCGCATCGCTCTTGTTCCTAAGTGGATTCTCAGTTCCCAGAGTGAGCTCACTCACAGGCCCCACGGACCAAAGCAAAGATCATGGCCTGGCGATTCATGAGGTCAGAATGTGCAAGTGTGAATGTGCGACTCATTCTTGCTGCAAGTGGGTGGCATTGAGGGCTAGGAGAGATGTGGCCATATTCCCTGACTTAACGTTACTCTTCCTGGAACCTGTTAGCGATTAACGTATCATGGGCACATCTCCCCTGTCTCCCTTTCTCCATGGCGTGATTGCGCTCATGTTGACCCTCTCTAGCTTCATGAGGCTCCTGGGCCTCCAGATCTTCATACTCCAACAAGCTCCCATCCTCCTCCAATTCATCCTCTGACAGAGGTTCACCTCTTTGCATTGCCAGATTGCGAAGGGCGCAACACACTGCAATGATGCGGGGAACCCTGTCAGGAATGTATTGTATTGAGCCACCTGAGCGATCCAAGCATCTGAAGTGCATCCTCAGAAGCCCTATGGCCTACTTTATAAGGGAGCGTGTGGAGCTGTTAGCAGCATTGTACCTCTCTTTGGAATTACTCTAAGGGCAATGCACCGGTGTCATCAGCCAGCGTTTCAGTGGGTACCCCTTATTCCCAAGCGGCCGTCTCTGCAGATGTAATGGCCCCTTGAAAACCTCAGGCACCTGGGAGTAACTCAGAATGCAGGAGTTATGGCAACTCCCAGGGTACTGTGCACAAACGTGCAGTACGTGCTTCTGGTGATCACATACCAGTTGTACACTGATTGAATGATAGCCCTTGCTGTTTATAAACAATAGGGCCTGCTGCCTTGGAGTCCATATAGCCATATGGGTGCATCTATTGCACCCTGCACTCTCGGGAAGCCTGAGATGGTGGCGAAGATGATGAATCTCACAGCCTGGCTATCTTCAGGGCAAACCTGACATAATGATGGGCCTTCCTGTGAAGGGCATCTGTGACCTCCTTTATGCATCGATGTGCTGTGGGCTGAGAGATGCCACACAGGTCCCCTGTTGATTCTTGGAAAGAACCAGAAGCCAAGAGATTGAGTGCTGCGGTCGCCTTCAAAGCCACTGGCCGGGGTACCCTCCAGCTCCACGTGGCGTCAGGTCTGCATGAAGAATGTGGCATCTGTGATGTACCAGAGCTTGGGTCAAGCGCAGACATGCACTGCATTGTCTGTCACTCATTTGTAAGTAGGAGACTCTTGGACGATAAACCCTAGGTCTGGTGAGTCGCCCTGGTTGTTTGGGTCTCTCCTCCTGACCCTCCTGTTCATGCTCTGGCTCCGCTTGACCATGTCCCTCCTGCTGGAGCAGCACGACGAGTCCCCTTCCTTTGCCTCCTCCATTGCATTAGGACCCTGACAAATGCAGCATTGAGTCCTGGATCCATGTCTGCTTTTGCTTTCTCTCTGAAAGGAAACATTGAAGACATTAATGATTCAAGAAAGTGAAGCTCAGGAGATGACATGTTTGGAGACTGTAAGGGTCCATAGCTTTTCCTGACCTACTTGCATGGTGGCTGATGCTGCCTTGTCTCTGAGACACTAGCACACACATTGAGGTGACGAAGATGGCATCGCACATACGTAACAACTTGAGCCCTGCGTGGGATGTTAAAGTTTCAATGAGATGAGTGACCCAGCCTAGCTCTGTGCTTCAATCTCTGATCTGGCATATTAATGACCACCCATTTGCTCATGGTCAATGAGTGGATGCCCTTTGGACCGTTAGGAGTGTCAGATCTGGTGAACACGTGACAGGCCTTCATTAATGAAATACCATATAATATACAGCTGTGCCTCCTTGACTATTGCCTGCATTCCCAAATTCTACATTCCTATGTGTTAGTCTTGAGATGCAGGGACTATGATGTGAAGTCACTGAGTTCTGAGTAGCCCTTTAACAGTGCCAATGAAGCCATTGGCTTTCAGTGGCTTTCATCTCAGGAGGTCTTCCTCCTTTCTTTCTAAGCAGACTCCTGTTCACTCCTGCGGCAACCACAGGTTAAAGGGTGACCCCAGAAAGGCCTCCTTCCCCCACACTACCACTCCACAGCCTTCCCTCCCCATTGAACCCCTTGTATTCATCAACCCCACCCTCGCCTCACAGCCCACCCCCAGTTGAAATGCTAGTTTCTGAAAGTGGAGGCCTGCATGAGTACCACAGCACAATGATGTTCCTCGGGACAGTGTAGGCAAAATGCAGGAGCAGACCAACCCTACAGCCCCAGTAGTATGTGGCGTTCATCACAAGAAGACTGGAGCAGCACCATGGCAGGTGGACTATGTATGTTGCACTCATCTCGAAGTTACCAGCGAACTGAGGTCCAACTTGTGCATGCCAACCCTTTTCAAACAGATTTGAGGCCGACGTAATTTCCCGCAAGATCGGAAGGCCTGACAAGATTCCGGTGAGCAGCTGTTTTAATGAGCATTCATGACGTGTTAACGAATGCAAAGGCATTCATGTCACATGTCGGCGGGATAACCGACCCGTTATGAACACACCATCGGGAGAAGTGCAACCTGTTTTTACAACAGCAGATTTGTGACTTTTTGCCGGCCGCTGGATTCTCCGCTCTCCCCCGCCACGAAATTCGCCACGGGCGGGATGGGAAAATTCTGCCCTTTGTCTCTTGCCAATGCAAGTTCACTGACAATAGCCATCTGTACATGCACACAGGTCCAATGGTGTCACTGCACTGTGCCCAGCCTGCTAGTACCCCTCTGTGTATGCGTCAATATCAGTACATCCTCGTACACAATCCGTCCGAGCTTCCCCCTCCCCTTCACCCCCATCCCCCTCCTTTTTACACCCCAGTCCTCCTCCTCACACCCCTGCCCCCCCTCACCCCTTCCCCCTCCCCTTCACCCCCAGTCCTCCCTTTTCCTCATGTCCCTCTCTCAATGCCCTTTCTCTGTAAGCACCCCATCTGACTCCCGCTCAGACCAAACTCATTGCTCAAAGCCCAACACTGACTGGGGCCCCGACCCTGAAAACCAACGCCCTCTCTGTGAGTGGCACTCTGGCCAATCTGCTTCAATTAGGAATTAAAGGACGCTGCCTAAAACACATCCATGATATGAGCAGCACCCTCTTTGGTCCTGGCCGCTGCCTACTCTGTCACTGGCAATGGTGTAAATCGAGTACAAACGCAGCCTCACTGATTCCTTACTCACCTTACCTCATTTACTTGTGATACCTTCTTAAAGCTAAACTTGACAAACCAATGGACAGAAATATACCAGTACTGAAAAAAATATATAGATTACACATCTGTATCTCTATTCTTTTAATTGCTAAGTAATCTTGTATCTTGAGGACATGATATACAACTTTTACATGGTGCTGAGTAGGACTTTTTTCTTTGAAATTCCTATGGGGTATGCGCATCAGAAAAATCAGTGAACTGGGGACTGCCCTTAAATATAACTTTTCCCACGTAAGTTTAAAAAAAACCTCTTTCTGCACATTAAAGTTTTTAGATCTACATCAGCTAATGTTATCCAGTGCTTCTCTTTGGTCCTTTGAGTACTTAATGCCCCTTACAGCTTACAAATTTCTTATATAGGAAAAATATGGGTTTGTATTTATTTTTAATGATTATAAAATGCATTAACAGTAAGTACAGAACCACAAAGTATTTTTTAATTTAAAGTTTTCTAGAATAAACTTGAAAGCATGTGCTTTCATTTATAGCAGTCTTACAATCCTCCTTTAGCACCCCAAGTCATCATCTTGGCATAGCAGTATAGCCCTAATTATTTATTATTAATCTTTATATATGAATTTTAAGAATTTAAGTTGAAGATGTAAACAACTTATTTTATTTAATAAAAACTAATTGAATTAGATGTTGATTGCTTAAAGTGGTACTGTATGATCACAAAATTAGATGGTTTTCAGTGTCACTGTTAAGTGATAAATGCAGTTCATAAAGAACTCTACCTGTCTCATATTCACATTTCAACTTTTTGTTGATACATGCTAAGAAATGGTGCACACTTTTGTAAATCTCATGCTTTCTCAGAATAGACTAGGTTAATATGAAAAGATAAGTATGTACAAGTTATTTTTTATTCTTTTCTTTTCAATACGTATGTGCCGTTGGCTGTGCCAACATGTTTTGATCACCCCAGTTGCCCTGAGAAAGACTTCTTGAACTGCTTATGATGATAACATTTCCACAATATTGTTAGGGAAATCCAGCATATTGGCCCATCGATGATGAAGGAATAGCAATATACGTCCATGTCAGAACATCAGGATGGTGTGTAACTTGGAGAGTAACTTGGAGACGATGGTGTTCGTATGACATTGCTGTTCGTTTTATTCTAATGGTAGGGGATGGCAGTGCTGTTAAAGTAACCTTGGTGTGTTGGTGCACTGCATCCTGTAGATTATTATAATCTGAAGTCACAGTGCACCAGTGGTGGATGGGTTGGATATTAAATCTGTAGCCAATCAAACAAATTGAATGGTATTGAGCTTCTTGAGTGTGGCTGTAATGGTACTCAAACAGCTGAGTAATGAATATTCCATTATATCAATTACTTGACCCTTTTCGATGATAGAGAGGCTTTGAAAGGTCAGGAGGAAGACATGCATTGCAGAATACCCAGGCTCTGCCCCTGTTCTTGCACTCATTGTGGTGACTCAAGTGGTCCTGTTCAGCTTCTGACCAGTTGTGAGTCCCAGGATGTTGATGGTGGATGACTTGCCATTGGTGATACCACTGAAGATCATGGGGAGATGTTTGGGATTTTTCTTGTTGTCGTCACCTGGCCCTTATAAATGTTACCTGCCACTTGTCAGCCCCAGTCTGTATGTTATCCAACTTGTGCTGTAGGTCACCAAGGGCTGCTTATTGGAGAAGTTGTTAATGGATCTTTCTGAAACATATAAGATCCTGAGGAGAGTTGACAGGGTGGATACTAGGAGGATGTTTCCTCTTGTCTGTGAGACCAGAACTAGGGACACAGTTTAAGAATAAGAGGTCTCCTTTTTAAAACAGAGATGAGGAGAATTTTTTTCTTTCAGAGGGGCATTAGCCTCTTCACCAGAAAGCAGTGAAGGCTGGGTCATTGAATTTATTCAAAGCTGAGTTAGATTTTTTAAAGACAAGGGTGTCGAGGATTATGGGGGCAGACAGGAAAGTGGAGCTGACAACAACCAGATCAGACATTATCTGGTTGAATGGCAGGGCAGACTCAAGGAGTCAAATGGCCTACTCCATCCCCTAAGTCCTATGTTCCTATGCTCTTTGTTCCGATGGAGCTGAACCCTGTGAAATTTTGATTAAACAGCTACAGTGCTTTTTTTACGATGGAAGGAAGTTCTTTGGTGAAGCAGCTGAAGATGTCTGGGCCGAGGAGTTCTCCTCCTGCAACAATGTCCAGCAATAATTGGCCCCTGACAGCCACAATCTTCCTTTGTGCCCCAGATAAGAGTCTAGCCACTAGAGGGTTCTCTCTTTGATCTGCATTAACCTCAGTTTTGCTAGGACTGCTTGGCACCATACTTGGTCAACATATCACCTTGATGTTGAAAGCAGCTACTCCCACCTTACCCCTGACATCCAGGCCTTGTGCACAAATCTGGATCAATGCTGTGATGATAGTGCTGAGTTTTTCTGGTAAAGTGTCAGTGAGCAGGTGTTGGTGAGTAGGTGTTTTTTGATGGCAACAATGATGATTGCTTTCATTGTTGGTGATTGGATGGAGATGCTGGTACAATAATTGAATAGGTTTCATTTATTTTCTTCTTTAGTGGATGGTAGATACCTAGACAATCTTCTACACCCTTGGGTAGAAGCATTCCACTATGTTGAAATAGCTTACCTATGGGACCTGCTAGCTCTGGTGTTTAGTATTAATAGAATGTTGTCTGAATTCTGAATACAGCTTTCACTGTATCCAATGTACTTAGCCTCTTTTTAATTGCTTATGGAGTGAATCGAGTTGGGTTGAACACTGGCATCTATGATGCTGGGGATCCCAGGAGGAAGTCAAGTAGGATTGTTCATTTGGTACTTTGGTCTGAGGACACTCGTAAACACTTCAGCTTTGTCTCTTGCACTCATGTGCTGAGCTGAGTTGTGGATGGGGATGTCCATATTCCCCTTCTCTTACTATTGGCTTGTTGACCGTCACCATTCTAGACTGGACATGGTAAGGATAGAGTGTGTTCAAACACATTTTTAAAGGAAAATTTCATACAGCAACCACTATATCACAATTGCTTTTGTGAACAGGATTTTACTATAGAATGCAAACTGAAATAAAAGTACATGTTTTTAAAAACTTTTTCTGTGTACACATTTTAACTATTGTTATTCAGGCCTTAATTTCTAAATCATTTTGGCCTTCATTTATCTTAAAGCAATACAGAATAGACGGAAATACTAGGGAATAGTTTGCAAAATAATAGGGTAAATAAATTGCTGGGGCCTATAAGAGAAACATAAAGTACAACACCAGAGAAGGAAATGGTATCACTATATTATTTATAAGTTAAGCTATGTTTAGAATACTAATTCCTATTTGTTGTCTTGCTTTTAGAAAAATGTTGATACTTTAATAACAAGTGCAGGTAAAAGCACCTAAGTTTATTCCCCAAACTCACCATATGAAGATATATTGAGGAGATTTTGTTTAAAATGGACTTGAAGAAGACTTGATAAAAGTATCTAAAGGAAGAAACAAAACTGAAGCCAGCAAATTATTTATAATAGATTGGAGCATTATGATATAAATATTTGAAATGTACAAGTTGGGAAAGTGTTCTATAAATGTGACTTTCAGAAAAGATAGCCAATACATAGAATAAACTGTTAGCTGGTGCAGGAGCAGATCTTTAACATTGTTTAGAAAAATTGTTCACCATGGAAGTATGATGTAATTAACACATGGAAGTATGATGTCATTACTGTCACAGAGACATGAGTGAGAGAGGGGCAGGATGGGCAGCTCAAAATTCCAGGGTATAAGGTCTTCAGGCAAGGCAGGGAAGGAGGTAAAAGAGGAGGGGGTATAGCAACATTGATCAAGGAATCAATTACAGCAGCAAGGAGGGATGACATCTTAGAAGGCTCCTCAAATGAAGCAATATGGGTAGAACTTAAAAACAAAAAAGGAGCAATCATATTGCTGGGAGCGTACAACAGGCCCCCATACAGTCAGACAGAAATAGAAGAGCAGATATGTAGGCAAATTTTAGAGAAGTGTAAAAATAATAGGGTAGTAATAGTGGGGGGTTTCAACTTCCCCAACATTAACTGGGTTAGTCATATTGTGATAGGTTTAGAGGGAGTGGAATTCTTAAAATGCATCCGGGAGAGCTTTTTAAGCCATTACATAGAAGGTCCTATGAGAGAGGGGGCGGTCCTGAACTTAATTTTAGGGAATGAAGCTGGGCAAGTGGTAGAGGTATCAGTGGGGGAACATTTTGCAGATAGTGATCATAACTCAGTTAGATTCAAGTTTGCTATGGAAAAAGACAAGGATGGGCCAAAATTCAGAGTTCTAAATTGGGGGAAGGTCGATATTTATAAGATCAGATATGATTTGGCCAGAGTGGACTGGGAGCAGCTACTTTTAGGTAAATCTGCGTCAGAGCAGTGGGACTCATTCAAGAAGGAAATATGGAGAGTACAGGGCCAACATATTCCAGTAAAGACAAAGGGTGGGACAGACAAACCCAGGGAACCCTGGATGTCGAGGGATATACCAGATTGGATAAAGAGAAAAAGGGAGGCTTATGGCAGATACCGAGGGCTCAAAACAGCGGAAGCCCTAGAGGAATATAGAATGTGTAGGGGGGACCTTAAAATAGGAAATTAGGAGAGCAAAAAGGAAGCATGAGAAAACATTGGCAGGTAAAATAAAGGAAAATCCAAAGTTATTTTACAAGTACATTAAGGGTAAGAGGATAGCTAGGGAAAGAGTAGAGCCCATTAAGGACCATAGTGGTAATTTGTGTGTGGAGCCGCAAGACGTAGGTAGGGTTCTAAATGAATGCTTTGTGTCGGTGTTCACAAGTGAGAGGGACGATGTGGGTATGGAAATCAGGCAGAAGGACTGTGATATAATTAAAGAAATTAGCATAGAAAGGGAGGAGGTTCTAAGTAGTCTGGCAGGCTTAAAAGTAGATAAATCTCCAGGCCCAAATGAAATTGTATCCCATGCTGTTGAGTGAGGCAAGGGAGGAGATAGCAGTAATTTTCAATACCTCTCTGGCCGCAGGAGAGGTGCCAGAGGACTGGAAGACAGCCAATGTGGTACCGTTATTCAAGAAGGGATAAACCAGGGAACTACAGGTCAGTCAGTCTAACCTCAGTGGTGGGGAAACTGTTGGAAGCAATTCTGAGGGACAGAATTAATCTGCACTTGGAGAGGCAGGGATTAATCAAGGACAGTCAACATGGTTTTGTTAAGGGGAGGTCATGTCTGACCAATTTGATTGAATTTTTCAAAGAGGTGACCAGGTGTGTAGATGAGGGCAATGTATTTGATGTGGTCTACTTGGACTTCAGCGAGGCTTTTGATAAGGTCCCACATGGGAGACTGATAACGAAGGTAAGAGCCCATGGGATCCAAGGCAATTTGGCAAATTGGATCCAGAATTGGCTGAGTGGCAGGAAGCAGAGGGTGATGGTCGAGGGGTGTTTTTGTGTCCAGTGGGTTTCCACATGGATTGGTGTTGGGTCCTTTGCTGTTTGTGGTATATATAAATGATTTAGACTTGAATGTAGGAGGGTTGATCAGTAAGTTCGCGGATGACACGAAAATTGGTGGGGTGGTAAATAGTGAGGAGGCTAGCCTTAGATTATGGGAGGATAGAGACGGGCTGATCAGATGGGCTGATCAGTGGCAAATGGAATTTAATCTGGATAACTGTGAAGCGATGCACTTGGGCAGGACAAACAAGGCATGGGAATACACGATGAATGGTAGGACCCTGGGAAGTACCAAGGATCAGAGGGACCTTGGTATGATGTCCACCGGTCCCTTAAGATAGTGGGACAGGTAGATAAGGTGGTTAAGAAGGCATATGGGATACTTGCCTTTATTAGCTGAGGCGTAGAATATAAGAGCAGGGAGGTTATGCTGGAACTGTATAAAACGCTGGTTAGACCACAGCTAGATTATTGCGTGCAGTTCTGGAATCCACATTATAGGAAGGATGTGATTGCACTAGAGAGAGTGCAGAGGAGATTTACCTGGGATGGTTACCTAAGATGCTGCCTGGGCTGGAGAGTTTTAGCTATGAGAAGAGATTGGATAGACTGGGGTTTTTTTCCCTGGAGCAGAGGAGATTGAGGGGGGGACATGATTGAGGTGTATAAACTTATGAGGAGCATAGATAGGGGTAGACAGGAAGGAACTTTTCCCCTTGGTGGAGGGATCAATAACCAAGGGACATAGATTTAAGGTAAGGGGCAGGAGGTTTAGAGGGGATGTGAGGAAGAATTTTTTCACCCAGAGGGTGTGTGGGAATCTGGAACTCACTGCCTGAAAGGGTGGTAGAGGCAGAAACCCTCATAACATTTAAGAAGTATTTGGATGTGCACTTGCGATGCCATGGCATACAAGGCTATGGGCCTAGTGCTGGAAAATGGGATTAGACTAGTTAGGTACTTGTTTGACTGGCGCAGACTCGATGGGCCGAAGGGCCTTTTTCTGTTCTATAGACCTCTATTGACTCCAAGACTCTATATTTTAGCACTGGATTGAAAAGAAGGATCCAAGCCTAGGGTCGTTTAAAATTAGATACGACAAAACTTTAGTTGAGCTTGATAAGATCAAATACTGTTGTAACAGGCCTATTTGCAAACAGTGCAGACCTGCATTTATATGGAACTTTTCACATCCTCAGATCATCCCAAAGTTCTTCACATGCACTTTCAGAAGGGCAGTCACCATTGTTTTATAGCAAACGTAGTAGTCACCTTGCAAAAAACAAGGCTCAACAAGCAGCAACAAGATGAACACCACACCAAGTCTTTGGTTTCCTTTGAAATGATGCCACGAGGTCTTTTATGTTTACCAGAACTAGTAGACAGGGCCTCAGTTTAACATCTCAGTCGAAATATAGCATCTCTGGCAATGCAGCACTTTCACAGTGCTACACTTAAGTGTCATCCTGGAATATGCCTAGGTCCTGGACTTACAACCTTTCGACTCTACAGAAAGAGTGCGATGACTGGCCCAAACAGATACCATGATAGGAGAAGTGGATTACATGAAATCTAGTACATTGAAATGTAAAGTATTATACCGGAAAGCAAAAAGAGATGATATCCGCACTCCATGAATGGTGTTGACATAGCTATGAATGAAGTTGAAAGAGGTGTAGGAAGCTGGTAACCTCAACACTCGACATGCCCAATCAATGTTGGTCATCAATAAACAATACAAATAGAGTGCTCAAGTATAGAAGTGAAACAATAGAGAACAAGTCAGAGGATATCATTGTAAAACATTCAAACTCTGGAGATAGTGCAGGAAGGCCTGTGAGGCTGAGCCCAAGCATCCAAGGACTGCATTATGAGGAAAGACTAAAAATCTTAGCCTATTCACATTAAAGGAGGTGGCTGATGTGGAAGTGAGGGACCCTCATAGAATTATTACAAATGGGCTATTTCATCCACCACACTACATTATGCTGAAACTAAGCATAAAAGGGACCCAGGTTCAAATTGACAAACAGCAAATTTAAGACCAATATCAGAAAGCCTTTTACACTCAGGGTGACCAACATGTGGAATAAACTTAAGTTAGGATGGTGGAGGCAAAAACCATGAAATTCTTTAATAAATAATTAGATATTGTGACAGGCATTCTGCTGGTTTTACTGAATGTTTGAGTTCAGCTAGACTGGATGGTCTTACTTATCTGTAAGTATTTTGTGACCATCAATCCAGAAATTTGGATTACATGAAATAAATAGAATATTCTTTTCCTACGTATATTGTTTGTTTCCAATACCAAAATATCTCTCACCCAGAATGATAGTATAAACTCATTTGCATACATACATATACATGAACTGCAGAGTTACAACCAAGAAGAATGTGCAACAAATTATACACTGTGGCGATATGCCTATGCAATATGATTTTGTTCTTAACTGCCTCCCTTGTACATTCTACTTCTGAAATATTAATACTAATAGAAATACAACATGGCCTTATCTTTTCTCTAGACAAAGTAACTTTGTCATTCAGGTCTAACTCAATATTTTGGGTTTTGGAACATCTAACCAAGACCCAGTGTAAGTTTAGTAATTCCACACAGCAGTCACTTTTAGGTAAGGTGAGCTGCCCTGGTGTGGATTACTATCCTTACAAAGATTCAACTTTTCACCAAAATAAATGCTCTATCTGTTCACATACTTCTTGCATTTCCAGTTTTTAACAGAGAGCGGACACAGAATTAGCATTGTGAAATTACAAACGACTTAGAATTTGTAAAATGAGACAGAATTTTTAGAGTAGCATATCATATGTAAATATAATAAGGCTGGTATATTATGTTTTTGGTTCTTATTGATTATGCATAACCAGTTTCGTAAGTTAAAGAGGTAAGGCTGACCACCAACATTTACAATCATACATAGTGCAGAACTAAATTGAAATTGATAAAATCTTAAATCAGTTCAGATTAGAAAATAGTATACAGTTAGTGGGGCTGGTTTTGCACATTCACCCAAGCTACACATCTGCAGTGAGAGGCCTGGCCAATTTTCATAATTAAATCTAATTTTCATAGCTTCAGTGGACTGCTTCAAATGTGTGAACAGCTCACTGACTGAAGGAGAACGAAAATCCAGCGGCCCCAATATGGAGCCCAGTCAGTGCAGATAGGTGAATTAGTGGGTGTGAGGTGGGAGGGTATGGGTGGGGGGTACAGGGCAGTGGCAGATGTCATTAGCCACAGAGAGCCACACAATACAGTTCCTGATCCCTCAAAAATTACTCTTAAATTTGAAACATACCCAATTTGAAGGGCCTGTAACATTATCCTTCCACGCAGCTAGTTAGACCACTTCACACTTGGTACCATTGGGCTGAGTGTGCGAAGTGCACCCTCCATTCATTGATACAGAAAATTGCAAAAGGAGTCCTACAATGAGTGGTGAACCTTGATTTGCATAGGCAATTAGGCTTCTGCCTGTTTCAGGCAGGATCAAATGCCCCCCATTTCAAAGTTCACCTGGAAGTTACATTGGGTGTCCTTATGGGTGACCAAAGAGTTCTTGATACAATTTTCAACTACCAACTGCCTGTTCCTGCTGGAAAATGGGACAGGCAGCAAGGTTTAAACCGTGATCTTCCAAAGCACTTTTCTGGGACACAAGAGCTTTAAAACATTGTCTATGTATATTTATTCAAAAGGAAATTAGAACCATAGGACCATGGAAGTTATGTACACAAGGAGGCCATGTCATCTTTGTCCATTCTGCTAGAACAAGCCGAAAATAATACTAATGTCCTGCTTTTTCCTCTTTATCCAATTTCCTTTATAAGATATAATGGTCTTATTCTCAACCACTTCTTGTGGCAAAGCATTCCAGACTCTAACAATGCTCTGATTTATTCCATCATAATTCTTCATAATCTAAAAAGTCTTTATTACATGTCCTCTTAGGTTTCCCTGCTCTAGTGGAATTAGTTCCAGTATCTCAAATTTCTCCTCATAACTATAGTTTCCCATCCATGGCATCACCCTGGTCCATCTATGATGCGCACTCTCTATGGGGTTACTGCCACATAGGATATACAGCACAGAAACAGGCCATTTGGCCCAACCTGGTGTTTATGCTGCACTAAAGCCACCTCCCATCTTTTCCAATCTAAACCTACCATTGTAACCATCTATTCCCTTCTCCCTCATATGTTTGTCCAGCATCTCCTTAACTGCATCTATAATATTCACTTCAACCATTCTCTGCGGTAGCAAGTTCCAAATTCCTACCAGCCTTTGGGTGAAGAAGTTTCTTCTGAATTCTCTATTGGATTTCTTGGTGACTATGTATCTTTTCTATTGTGGTGTACTCAAAATTGCACATGGTATTTTACTCTAAGCAACGGCGGCTGGGTAGTGGGGGGGTGGTTATAAAATCGCAAGGGATGGCATCAGGTCAGGCCCCTGGCATCATCACACCAGGACTCAAATATTTGTGTGACATATGACATGCCACGTGGGGGCTCTGCTCCCGATTTGAAAACAAACAATTTGCAGGCAATTCCGGTCCTTAAGGAGCCAATTGAACCTGATATTACAAGCCCCTCTGAATTTTTTGATTAAAATACAAGTGACGGGGTGAGGGGGGGAGGGGGAGGAGGGGGCGATGGATCTGCACTTTGGCAGCTTTTAAAGGGCAACAACAGCTATTGGTCCTGCTGCACTTGGCAACTGTGCAGTAAGGCTTTTCACTTTCATTCCAAGGAAGGAGTAGGGCAGCCATTTATTTGGGGTCAAGCACCCTTTGAGGAGATTGTGTTCCAGGTGGGGAATCACTGCAGAGGAGCCTGAGAGGGGTGTCAGTGGGCAGTGTTGCAGCACCTACAGGAAGCATTTCTCCATTGGACCTGCAGTGCCCAGGTGGCATGGGCATCATTCATCCTGGAGGAGGTTCCTCCAGCAGGGAGGAAAACCTGAAGGGGGGAATGGTGGTGTTGTGGTAATGTGACTGGACTAGTAATCCATTGGCTAATGCTCTGGGGACACAGGTTCAAATCCCACCGTGGCAGCTGGTGGAATTTAAATTCAATTAATTAATAATTAATTAAAGGTTGTCTCAAGTAATGGTGTCCATCAGACTATTGGTTTATTGTAAAAACCTTTTGGGAAGGAAATCTGTCATTCTTACTGAGTCTGGCTCACATGTGATAGGATGTGGTTGACTCTTAAATGTCTTCTGAAATGGCCTACCAAGTAGGCCAAGTATCAGATGTACCAAACTACCACAAAAAAGTCAAAAAGGAATAAAACTGGATGGATCACCTGGCATTGATCAAGGCACCAAAAATTATAACAGAACACCATGCCCAAATGACTCTGCAAAGTCCTCCTTAGGGCCTTGTGCCAAAATCAGGAGACCTGTCCCAAAGACTAGTCAAGCAACAGCCTGATATAGTCATGCTCATCAAATCATTCCTTACAGCCAATGTCACACACACACCTCCATCACCGTCCCTAGGTATGTCCTGTCCCACTGGCAGGACAGAGCCAGCAGAACCAGTGGCACAGAAGTATACAGTTGGGGGGGAGAAGTCATGGGAATCCTCAACATTGACTTTAGACCCCATGATGTCCCATAGCATTAGGTCAAACATAGCCAAGAGACCTCCTTCTGATTACCACCTACCGCTCTCCCTCAGCTGATGAAACAGTACTCTTCCATGCTGAATATCACTTGGAAGAAGCACTGAGGGTAGCAAGGGCACCGCCAGCCCCAATTTGGCAGCATCGCTGATGATTGTGCCTATGCTGAGATGCCATGTCCAATCTGTGCATTATGATGGCGAAAGGAGTGAGCTCTGGTTTCTTTTGTGGCACCTTTCAAGGACACTGTGGCCCTCAATTCCTATGCCTCAGGTTCTTTCCAGGGGCCAACTGGAGACACGTGAGGCATCTCCCAGTCAGTCACATACCACTGCATCAAGATAGTGATACATGTCCTCTTCAGGAGGGCCAACCAGTGCATAAAGCTGTGAACCGATGCGGACAGTAAGGCTGAGAGAGCCAGTGGCTTCGGTGCGACAGCTGGATTCCCTCAGCTGTGAGGTCTCATACACTGCAGGCATGTGACCATCAAGGCTCCCACAAGCCATCAACCGGAAGGATTTCACTCCCTCAATGTCCAATTCATCTGTTAACACCGCCAGCGGATCTTGCAGGAGAGTGCTCATTATCCTGGGAGCAGGCAGGATGCATACATTTTCTGGTACTCCCAGGTGCCACATACTTTCACCCCTCTGTGCAACTGCGAGGATTGATAATCACTGACAAGGGATACCCACTGAAGAGATGGCTGCTGGCACCAGTGAGGAACCCAAGAACTGAGGCAGAGGAATGCTATAGCTCGAGCCACACGGCGACCAGGGTGATGATCAAGCAGCCCCTCAGTCTCTTCAACATGGATTGAGGTGCCTGGATTACTCTGCGAACAGAGGTCGGAGCAGGAGGCCCTTCACCACCCGCTTCTGGTTCTGCCTCTGCATCCCCGTCAGGTTACAAAAGGTTCTGGCTGTGGAATTACAGAATGGTTATAGCACAGAAGGAGGCCATTCAGCTGGTTGTATCCATGCCGGCTCTCTGCAAGAATAACTCGGCTCGTCCCACTTTCCCACCCTTGCCACTTAATAATACATGGATAATTATCCAGTTCCCTTTCAAAAGACACAATTGTATCTACTTCCGCCACACTCTCAGGCAGTACATTCCAGATCCTAACCATTTGCTGTGTAAAATGTTTTTTTTTCCTCATGTCACCTTTGGTTCTTTTTATATGATATTCCTTTGTATTAATTTAGCATTACTTCTTTATTCTTGTACCTGTACTCTATGCCCCATTTATACATCCCAAAGCTTTATTGACCTTCTTAATGACTTTATTTACCTGCGCTAGTGTCTCTAGGGAGTTATGTATTTGAAACTTTAGGTCTCTCTGTTGCTTTTAGTGACTTCCCATTAAGAGTATACTCCCATTCCTCGGGGGTAATTTTAAGCTAACCCACCTGGCAGGATCAGATCAGTTGTTTTACACCTCTTTGGATTTTAGTGCCTTCTAAAATGTATCACCTCACCCTTCTCCACATCTGCATCTTCCACCTCTGCTCATTCTATTGACCCATGTTGACCTGAAGAGCTAACAGTCCTCCACATTGTTTCCCCAATCTCCTACTTTGGTGCAATCAGCAAATCCTTGAGATAGTGTTCCCTATATCTAAATACAAATCATTTATATATACTGAATACACAGCACTAGATCCTGCACTGGCCCTTGGGATACAATCCAACCATCCTTCTCCAAATGAAGCAACATTCAGTTACCCCAACTCTATGCTTATGTCCGTCAGCCAGCTTTCTATCCGCGCTGCTACATTTCCTCTAATAACATGTGCCCAAATTTTTCTTATGATCGTATTATGAGAGTTCTTGTTAAACAGTTTTGTTGTATTTTTTCTGTTTGAATATAGCTATCCCAGTGTGTAGCTTCACACAGAGCTATGAAAGCTTGCAATAGATTAAAAAAAAGAAACAAATCAGCTTCTCAAGCAATGTACCATACATCATGGGCACAACTAGGAAATTTCAAATTTCTGTTGCTGAGATTTTGTGCTGAGCAGCAAAGGAATATTAAATATATATTAAATATTAAATTACTTTTTCTTTTTTATCTCTTGCTCTTTTAATCCCATCTTTCTTTCCCTCTATTTAATTTGCTTTCGGTACTTGTTACAATTAATTAAATGTTCTACCTTGTACTTCCTGGTTTAGACTTTGCGTTTAGCAGTAATTAAGATTTTTCATGCCATTACGAATTTACTTACACTGGAATGGATGAGCTGTAACTTTCCTGGTGTACTAAATGAGCATCTATTACTTAAGTACAGGAACTTCTCCCATCCCATGTATTTCAATGTTGAATCTCTTGGTGAGATATGTGTGTAGCACAGCTTCTGGAAGAGCAGGGCACATGGGACTTCGTGATTTCCATGTTTAACTGCACATGTGCAGTCCCCCAAAGTTGTCCTATTTACATTTTGGTGAGCACTGTTAGCTTTGTTGTGATATTGTATGCATGCCAATGCAGCCAATGACATGTAACTTTAAGAAGCTGCATAATGACATCACTGTGTGTGAGGCTGGAGTATAAAAGTACAGCCTCCATGTTAGATGTTCACTATTCCTGTGCTCTCTATCCTTGATGCTCACTACTCCCTGTGACCCTGCATCAGCAAGGCACTATGTACATCTTATGAATCAGGCATATAGTCAAGTAATCAGCCTATGTAACTGTTAGGACCAAGGCCATATCAAAGCCTGTGCAGAGCTGTATATAGTTGTTGTTAATAATAAACTTCAGATACTTGCATTCGACCAGAACCCTCGTCAGTCTCAATATTTTACTTAGTGTAAACAGCATAAAGGCGGATCCCTTGAGGTCTACATGGAAATTCTCAACACATATGATGGCAACAGACTATGACATACCACATCAAGCTTTGCCATTATTTCTACAGCAAAATTTGGCCCATTCCCCATCTTGCACAACATTCCACAGGCAAGTGACCTGCTTGAATATCTCTGGGAATGTGTTGCTCTATAATCAGCCATTAGTCGGAGTTGTATGTGTTGATTAAACCTCCAATTTCTCTATGTGGGAAGAACCTTATGTCTGTTTGATGTCTCCCACAGAGGGCTCTGATGAGATTGGAAAATCACTGTGTGCAGTCCCACAAGTGTTCAATCCTCCTTCTGTGCTTCATTTTTATACTTTCTTTGGTAGATAAATAAAAAATTATAATAGTGGAAGCTATTTTTGTAGTATCCACATTCACAGAAATGGTGCTAGGCTAATAGAACATCGCGTCAGAATAAATATTCTAAATTCTTTTGACTAACTTTGATTTATTATAAATGAGCTAACTCCCACCCAGTGGAATACTGACAGGCTTGGCTCAGTCGTCCATTTTACTTCCATTGGCTTCAAGTGTAAAACGGACTTCTGATCTGAGCCTGTCAGTTTTCCAGGTTAAGCTAAGATGACCTCTTTTTGTCTTGAAATTATGTTACTTAGTAGAATTTTAAACCATTATAACATGCAGCTTCTTTGAACTGCTTTCCTTGATCAGCCCTTTGACCTCAAAACAGAAAGTGGTGGCATTTCCACTGAAAAATTGTTATATTTAAGAATGCAATTAATCATCCATCCAAGAATTAATTGGTAGTGGATGACAAGGTAAAAATCGGATCTCGTAAAATATATAATTGGGCTAAAGGGACATCAGAAGAAAAATTATGGAGTATGGGTCATAAACCATATGATCAAAAATCCCCTTAAACGGAAGTCAAGCTGCACCTGTTTGGGGCTTCCACTGCTATCACACCGAAAGTTCATGTGACCAAGGGAAGGTCCCCTGCTTTTCACACTAAGGGCTCCTCTAGGCCGCCCACCATGCCGGAAAGTCCAGTGGAATTAAATAATTTTGGGCGAGCCTGAGTTTTCCATCTCAGGAACTACTCTTAGGTTCCCATGCAGGTGGCCCTTTGATATGAAATTGTATTTAAATATTTTTTGAAACAATTTTCAGACATTTTGAATGGGGATTCAGGCAACAATCACAGCTGGGACCTCCAGGGGAACACTGCTTTTGCTGGTGGTAAGCATGGTGTGCCTTGTCTCAGGGCCTACTTCTGATGACCTTACATTAAGACCTTCCTTAGGTGCAGAGGTACAGGAACTCCAGCCATAGGATGTCCCAGTCCCGGTACCACCGCCCCCCCGCCGCACCCACCCCAATGCCCTGCCCCCTGCTGCTTACATGGATGGTCTTGTTGGAGGAGGCAGTGGGGATAAGCCATTCCTAACTTCCAGTCCTTCGGGCAAAGTTACAGTGGGATTATAATGAGGAAGACTGCAGATCTTCATCTCTGTATGAGGATTTTACACTATTTAAAAAATAGTTCCTGTTTTCTCATGCTTAATCTGGTTAAAGAGTGATTAGTTTTGTGAAGACCAGGAGGGTCTCAGGTCCCAGACCTCAATCTATGTTGAGTAAACTGTCTTCAGTCAATCAGAGGCACTGGAATTGGCCTCAGAATCCCCAAAAGAAAGAGCTTGCAGTTGTGTACTGTATATACTTGTGCAAAACCTGATCTCAACCTTAGTTTTTCAGGGATCACAAATTTCAGAACCATAGTAAACTCTCAAAATCACATCAAACCCCTCAATTCATTATTTAATAAAAAGGTCGCACTTACCATACTTCCTCCACTTTCTACTTGTCAATGAAGACAGGAAGAATGTAAATTGATGTTGAATTTTGGGGGAGAAGTGGACAGATTGGAGAAGAGAAATAAACAGCGCACATGGAAACAGGATGCATGGGCCAACTTCCAGAGTGAACATTAAATAAATGAACACCCAGGTCTTGTGTCCTCAATCAGCCTTCCTGGGAAGGGGAGGGGAGGGGAGGTGCCTTGCCAATTGGCCCCTTGCAAGTGTCGACTCAGTGCTATCCTCTTACACCAAGGCTTTGGTTAAGGCCTGGGAATCATCAGCGTGACATTTTCTAATGGTGCAGTCCTTCCCTTTCCTTCCATTCCCCCAGCAACATTGAAACCATAGGCCTAACCAGAGCCACCACTTCCTCTCCTAGGGTAGAGGGAGGCTTCTTTATAAAAACAGAGAGAGAGAAAGAGAATAAATGGATTCCCCCCCATTACCTTGTGGATTCTTTTGAGAACCATTTTAGATGAGTCATCGAAAGTAAGCTACTTGACATTACCCATGTAAAAGTTGAAATTTTGAGACCAGTTTTCTAGGCAAGTTAAGGGGTCGACTTTTACTTGGGTATGTATGGTTACATCATTCATAACCTCATGACATCTCAAAATGCTTCAATGAGGTCATTTTAAAGCGTAGTCACAATTGTAATATAGGGAAATGTGGTGGATAATTTGTGCACATCAAAGTATCACAAAGAGCAAAGAGATAGATGATCAGGTGGCGATGTTTGTTGAGGACACTTGTGTGTGTGTGTGTGTGTGTGTGTGTGCACGCGCGCGTGCGTGTGTGTCACTCTGTCGTCCCCATTGGATTTCAGACACCCAGGAACTGTCACCTATACAGCCACAACATCCCAGGGCAGAAGAGAGAGAGAGAGATGTGACAACATTTGATTACTAAATTAGAGGTGCGAATTTCATCTTTGAGGCATAGTGCTATTTTACTGGGGCGCACTGTGCCACCAGCTGCTTCAAGAGCCACTCACATGGCCTCTCCCTCTTGAGAATGATGCCTGTGCCCATGTGAAATTTGTGTGTCATTTTGCAAACAACAAATACTAAGCTGCAAGATGGGCTTGGCACAAACATTACTTAAAGGGCCAGGGACCAAATAAGAACTTCTGCTATTGCAAAGTCTCTGTAAGTACTGTGGTGTGTTTTTGAAGGTGTATCCCTGGATTTAGCAGCATGTGCTGCTGCATCCGCATAGAGAGGACAGAGGATTCTGTGACCCAAAGACTGCAACAAGCAGGGGGGCTGCAGATGCAGAACCTCTGAGTCTGCAGCATGACAGGAAGGCAAAGCAGAGGCTGCAGAGAAGCTTTACATGGTGACCTCTGCCAAGTTGGAGCTGGACTCCTTCATGTTCCTTGACAGTAACACAAGGTTGTCTGATGCATCCAGGGTCTTGGTGTGCATGCCCATCTCTGTTGTCCTGCATGCCGCCCCATTGAGGTCTTCACATCTCAGTCCCCTGTAGCAAATTTCATCTGAAACCTGGCTGTCTGGTGAGCTGAGAAATGAAACATTCTCTCCCCCTGGCCTGGCTGCAGCCCACTCATAATCAAATTACTCACACGTGTTGATTCCAACTTTAAACTTGCCTCCAAGTTACATGCAGTATCTAAGCTGGTAGCTGTGACCATTAGATCGAGTGACATGGCTTCTTCATCAGCGCTATACTGTTGCTTTCTCTCAATCTCTGGGCTGCTGTGGCTAGGCAGGCACAGTTTTTGGGTGTCTGAAAGCAGGAAATCAGAAGGGAAGGGTTGGGCTGAGAGAAGGGGGAGCGTGGGGTGGAAAGCAAGAGGTTATTGGTTACACTATCTGCAGCTTATTGATCATATCAGTTAGCAGCATGAGGTTGAGCTGAGGCCTGAGAAAGGGCATAAAGCAGGAACACCGTCATCCTCAGTGTTGTCTGTGACAATCGATAGCACAGGCTCTGTCATTGTCAGCCCAATGATGCTGAGATCCATCTCCTTGGTAGTGTTCAGGACATAAGGTGTTCTTGCCCGTGCCGACACTGCTCTGCTCCCTTCTATTGTGTACCACCCTGTCCTGCAAGAGAAGGGACGGAATATCAGTGACTGTGTAGCACTACGTTTGGGCGATGTTCCTGTCATAGCGATGGCTGGAGGTAGTGAGAGGTGGGTGTGAGGCTGGCAGCATTGGTAGATGCTTGAGGGTGAGGTCTAGTATCTGGATGTTAGACGTAAGTCCTGGGTGCTAGGGATTGATGCTGGGTGAGTGATGGGGGTATAAAGTATTGAGCAGTGTGAGAGGTTGCTTGGCAGGAGATGTCATGTGAAGATGCGTACATTGATCTTCACCACCCGTCTGAGGTCCTTATACTTCTTGTGGCACTGCTGCCAAGTCTTGGGTCCAGACTCTGGGAATTGGCCTCCCTGAGCACCTGCTCCCACTCCCTTCTTAGGGCTGTCCTTGAGGGCCGCCTGGTCCCCCAGAACCATGGCCCTCTCCTCCTGGCCACCTCCACCATTAATACCTCCAGCACTACAAACAACACCCTGTAACCTTCTTTCTGACCTATTCCACTTTCCATGTTTTTAATTGCAACACAATTCTTCAGGACAACTTCCCTTGAAGAGGGACAGACTGCCTTTAAGAAGAGCAGGGTGGCAGCACCATGTACTGTCAGTACAACGCTAATCGGCCCCTTGCTTAGCATGGAAATAACCAGTGGAACAAAGAGGAGGCCAGAAGCAGGGGAGCTTGCATGCCCTCACACTACAATCTTAGCAACGAATGGGGAACACCAAATTTTCATGCTGCCTACTTCCAACAGAACAAGGGCGGGGAGGTTGCAAATCATAATTGTCATGCCCAAAAAAAGGGCAGTTGAAATTTTAGCTCTATATTTGCCAATTATATCTTTCAAAAAATATACTAAGTCTAGGTAGAACTGTCTTTTGCCAGAAGACATGCTCACCCCCATAGTAATAAATGTTTGCAAAAGACAGGATAATAAAGACATAAACTTTGTCCCAGAAATTTCATCATTTACACTGGTCATGTACCTGAGTTAAGCCTGTAGGAAAGAGGCATAAATTACCTGCATAAGAGAGTGGTTGAGTGCACAAACTTTGGGGGGAGTTTTAACTGCACCACCCACCCCACCCACCCACCCACCCTACCCAAGGATGGGTGGAGGAGTGTGGTTAAAGTGGGAAAAATGGGACAACTAATCCCAATCCCTATGGACTGCAGCAGTTCAAGAAGGCAGCTCACCACCACCTTCTCCTGAGCAACTAGGGATGGGCAATAAATGCTGGCCCAGCCAGCGACTCCTACATCCCATGAATGAATAAAAAAAAACTGCTATGAATCCACATTTAAGAGAGAGAAGAGGAGGAATTTCTTCTTTCAGAGGGGTGTTAATCTTTGGAATTCTCTTCCCCAGGAAGCAGTGGAGGCTGGGTAATTGAATTTATTCAAGACTGAGTTAGACAGATTTTTGATAGACAAGGGAGTCAGGAGTTATGGGGGGGCGGAGGCAAGAAAGTGGAGTTGAGACCACAATCAGATCAGCCATGATCTTATTGAATGGCGGAGCAGGCTCGAGGGGCAAATGGCCAAATCCTACTCCTTTTTTCTTATGTTACTTCTCATTTATCTGGGCAGACCGGGGTCGGGCAAGTAACCTGCTCTTGAGAGGGAAATCCTGAATTATATGACTTAAGGGAGGCTGCATGCCTCAGATTTTAAAAGCTGTATGGATTTAACAGCTTTGTGATGTGTTTTCCAGGTCTCAGGAAACCTGACACCTCAAAGTTGATGGGAACAGCCAGATCAGGAGGCAGGTAATTTGCTAGCACTGCTGGTGCATCAGGAGGAGCGTTGCAGGCTGCGTCTCTTCCTGTAGGTGACTGACCTCAGCCCAGCTCCACAATCCAATTTTTAGACCCTTTTGGTCTGATGCCAGTCTGTGATCTCCCCCCGACAATTTCACACTCTCGGTAAATTCAGCAGCACCTTCAGGTTCCCTGTACTTTCTGGTTAAAAGTCACTATCGGTCCCTGGCCACCTCTCCATAAATATCAAGGCTATTGTTTGAAACATTGACTTGGACTGTTGAGTTGTTAAGAAAATTTCTGCAAACTGCCTTGCAGAAATTGCAAGCAGGGAAAATTTTCAAGGCCTCTGCCACAGCCCTTACTAGGGGATTGACTAAATGCATTCTCACACATTATAATGTAGGCAGAGCTGAAGCAGGAGGTGGTGGAAATGACAGAAACAAGCAGGACAAGACTACACTAAAGGAGAAGGTATTTGTTGTAGGTTGTTGGATACTGTTCGGTAGGTCTTAATGAAGTCTTTATAGTCTTAAGTAGGTTAACTGTATGTATTTATTAACTATAAGGACTATGTACATATGTACAGTAAAGAGTTCAAGCTAGGAGCTGACTCCATGCTTGCTTGTGCACACAGCTCTGTCCAACACTAGACTGTTCAACCCCGAGGATGCAGGTCATGTGTTCCCTTATATCACTGTGTGGGTGGTACTGGACTCAGTCCCATGTTAACCCTATATATGCCAGACCCTTATACTACACCTCCTCCCAAGTCTTTATCCAATGTATTTCAAGTTATTCTAGTTTACCCCATGTATTTACAATGTTATTACTAGTCCATCTCCCCCCTTCAAGCCTTGAAGTTCATAAGTTCAGGTGATCTGGGCCTTATGACCCTTACATATCTTGTTCGCACTACTGTCGGAGGAGTGCTAGCTCTGACACTGCAGGTAAACTCTGTAGATTTGCAGGCTGTTCTGGCATCTGGATATCTTTTTCTCCTCTTTTTCCATTCCTTGGTATTAAACTGTTCTTGGTTGATTCAACAGTTGTGGTGATCGGCGGTTGTTGTTCAATCCCATTTCTCGCAGGGTGGATGAACGTTGGGTTCGTCGCCTTTTGTTTTTTCCTCTTCTTTCATTGTTTGGGTCATCACCATGTCCTCTGTGACGAAAGATGATCTTTCCTGTTATGAGGATGTGGTTTTTTTAGTAAGCTCAACTTTGCGTTTGAATGTGTGGTGTGCTGTTGGCAATGGATGGCTGCTACTTGGTTCCATCATCGTCTATGCCACTGCCAAGGTGGCCAGGAGTTGCAGCATTTGCTCTGTTGTCGACAGTCATTGGAACCAGAGACTGAGGTTCTTTTGGTTGTTGGTTGCTCTCTTGTCTGTTCTCCACTGGAGGCGTCATGATACCTGTCTGAGTGGTTGGCTGGTTTGGCCAATGAGGGCTCTCCACCACCTGTAACAAAAATGGACAAACCTGCCCTGCAAAGAGAGAAGACAGTTCAGTGCTGAATTCCCAGTCAGGATACTCTTTCCTCTTTGAGCTCTCAGGAACTTGCAGTTCTGTATAATTTATGACCTTGGTTGTCTTGACATCCTCTGCCGTTTTGAGGAGATTCAGAGCTACACAGGCATTTCTGCTCAAGAGAGAATAAGACTGGTTATGGATGACATACATGACCTTAAAGATTTGTTAGCCACCATACCTTAGTGGTTCCAGAATCATGCCTATGACCGGAACTCAGATTCCTCCAGGCCCATGGAGTGGTGTGCTGCTGTTTGGAGCCAGAAGTCTCTCAGCCACGGTTCTTTATCTGACAGGACCGTAATATTGGCTTCCATGTCCAATTTAAAGTTTATGAGATGGCCATTAACTGAAATGTCCGCGTTTCAATATGAAAACCCAGGTTCTGTGACCTCAACCAAGAAGCATGGCTGTGTGTCCTCTTGGTATGCTGTCTCAATCGCATGAATCATTTTTGTGTCTTCTCTGCGCTTAGAAATTTTGGCCTTGCACAGTTTGCTGAAGTGTCCTATCTGGTTACAAAAGCATCGGGCTGAAATTGCCAGACATTGATCTCACCTGTGGGGGTGCTTTGCTCAACAGTGCTGGCATGGTCGCTCTACTGGTCAGTTAGGGTTTTGCTTCCTTCGCTTGCAGCATGTCTGAGAGTGTGTTGTCCGCTACTGCTACAACTACTGTACCCCTGATAAGTTCAGATTTTAGGTCTCCATATTCGCAGCCTTCAGCCATCCTGTACAGATCATTAATGAAGGAGTCGATAGCTTCTCCTGGCTGCTGGACATGTTTATTAAATTTGGCTCCTTCAAGGATTTTGTTACTTCTTCGGTTAAAATAACATAGAACGATTTTAGTACTTCTTCAAATTTAGCAGATGATTATTTGATTCCTGAGCTAGCAATAATTTCATCTGCTATCGGGCCTACTGAGAAGCAGTGCATTAACTTGTTGAGCTTCAGTCTTTTTATCCAGACCTGAAGCGATCATATATCTAAGGAATATTTTTCTCCAAAGTCCCCAATTATGTAATCAATCTGGGCCTTGGATAAGTCCAAATTGATCTAGAAGAGTGGATTTTTGATTCATGGTTAAAAGGTTTTAAAGTGTAGATTCAGCTTTAAGAAGTTGCTGAAATTCAAGATGGCGCTGCCGTTCAAAGAGTTTACATAGGGTTTACCCACACATTCCAGTTTTGTGGGCTCCTGCTGCAATGGCACTCGCACTCAGCCTTGAAAAAATTTTAAGCAATGGCTGCTTGGATTGACTAGCTGCAGACTTCCCTGTTTCAATGCTATGCTTTAGGGTCGCGAAAGTGTCAAATTCTGGCCTTTGCTGTTCTTTAAAGTTGATTATTCAGTCGCGATTCTTCTGAATTAATTAATTAATTTCTTTTTTCGGACGGCGACTTGAGAATGTTTTTTCTGATGGAGTTTTTAAACGGCAATTCCTGACCACTGAACCATTTAAGAATTACTCAGGACTTGCTGTATCCAAAATTTAAAAGTTTTAGCTCACCCCTGCTGGGTCTGCTGACTCTGCACTCTGGGAATTGAAGCTGGACATTGAAGAGCCTTTAGGGTCTTTTGCTGCAGTGAAGGATTTTAAATTTCTGCCTTCAGCTTCCAAGCCTTTCTTTTGAGCTTCTCCCTGGTGATTTCCCTCTGTGCATCTGCTTCTCAAGCTTCTCTTCAGGTCAGAATACTTCTTCCACTTTTCCTTTAGTCTTGCTGGATTTTAGTTCTCTGTGCATTCTTTGCGAGGTTTTGGGTTTTTCCATTCGTTGCCGCCATATTGTTGGATACCGTTCAGCTGGTCTTAATACAGTCTTCAAAGTCTTAAGTAGGTTAACTGCATGTATTTATTAACTACAATAACTATATACATATATACAGTAAAATGTTCAAGCTAAGAGCTGTCTCCATGCTTGCTTGTGTACATGTTCCTGTCCAACACTAGACTGACCCTGGATGCAAGTCATGTGTTCTCTTACATCACTGCATGGGCAGTACTGGATGCAGTCCCATGTTAACCCTATGTGTGCCAAACCCTTATACCACAGTATTCTTTCACTGGGGTCTACAGATGATGCTGCTCGCTCATCAATGCCCAATTTGTGCCTGCTTTCTCCAGTGTTGGCATTGCCTCTTTAAGCAGCAGTTGATCCTAAATCCTGCTGTTATATCTGTTTCTATCAGTCCACCAAATAATTTCAATTTACACTTGCAGGTATTTTCCATCCCTCCTTCCAGGCATTTTCTGCCCCTTCCTCCAGGTATTTTCTACTCTCCTTCCAGGTATTCTTTGACTCCACCTCCTTTCACATACCGTCCCTTCCCCCAACCCCTACTCAGAACTCACTTGAGGTTCAACTCTCAACTCTCAAATCTGCAAGAATTTTCTCTCCATCTTCTCCTGGCTTTTCTAAGGCATTGCAGACTGTCTTTAAACATCCTGTACCTCTTTGTATATTGGCTGATTTCACAATTCACAAACAGGGTCAGCACCATGACCTCAAAGCGATGGAGCTCCTGTCCCAGCTCTCTTCAGTTCCAATGGTGCAACAACACTATTTGAATTCTGGGGCCATTTAGGTTCATACAAGAATAACATTGGCGGTGAGGCAAGGAAGGGTGCCTGATACCCACAAAACTGGTATTATAGCAGGAAGTCAAGAATTTCAGAAGAGGAAAGCATATTTTTTGGAAAAGGAAGATATATATGAACCTCTGTGATAAAACTGTTTTCCTCTTAATACACAAGGATCTTATTACATCTACTGCTTCAAAGTATTTCACTTCCAGTCAGTTTTCTTTGCCAGGTCTCAGTTTAAGGAGTCCAATACATCTCTCATTCTCACCGCATACTAACTTTATTCCTTTCACCTCTTTCACACACGTTCTTTATTTTGCAACTCGTGTCAAAAGTTGGCAAGTACAACATCCAGCTGAGTTGCCTAGCTGGCTCCAGCAAAGATTTTTGTTGGCACCAAGAGCCAAATGAAGCTCAGTTGAACTGTTCAGTCAGCAAAAAACATAATCCCTGAAGCCATGTTTTTCTTAATTCAGTACACAACTGAAACCACCCGGGTTGGATTCCTATTAATCTCTCTCCGAACTGCTCTCTCCTTTTTGTCAAATTTACACTTATGGGAATGATATGACTGAAATTTTGGGTGGCCAAGTACATGCAGTGTTGTTTGCACATATATGGACTGTAAATTTACAATGTACAAACATTAGTGGCCTGGAGGCTAATCTGTCATCTTTTGTGGGTGCTGCAGTTTTTGTAAATCCTGATGTACTAGTGTTTTGTGACTAATTCTTTATATACTAACCATTAAATGAGACTGTATCTATCCCTGGCTATGATCTCTTTCAGTGATATTGTACCACAGATGGTGGCTTATATTCCAAACATGAGTTGGCACCTCCTACTGCCAAGATTTAAATCAAGTGATTTTGGAGCCTTTTGGATAGAGGTTCTCCTCGAGGAGTGAAAGGCCCAATTGGTAACAGCTTAACATCTGCCATATGCTGACAATTCAATTTTATCTACCTGTCAGATCCAATCAACATGATTCAATTATCCATCTCGAGTACATCATTGCCCTAATTGGCAAATCCAATTGTAACCACAAGGATTGGCAGACACAGAAAACTGACTGCTGTCACTATCCTGCTTTTTGCATAATTGCTAATTATATCAGCTTGCTTGTTGGTTCTCAAAACAATGGCAACTTAGACCTGGCATTGACCAAGTTCATAGGTCACATAAAATAACTCAGAAAAAGCTGGCACATCTCACCAATGCTCGATCTGAGTGTAAACAGATCTTTTTTCTGGAACTTGAAAGAAATATGGAGTTTCAATTTGACTGTATGCAGTTGCAAGTTGAATGATCTTATACAGCTAGTTGCTGCTTCAGCTTTAGCATTCTTTCTACCACTCAGGCAAACTGTGCTCAAATCAAATGCTGATGTCATATTCCATTGGAGAAGCTAAATGTTGGCATTGGCTCAGAGCTCTGGTTTAATGAAAAACATGCTGCATTAGCTGGAAAAGAGAAATGATTTGTTAAATAGGAACAACTAGACAACCTGAATATTATCTGGGCAACACTGTGTGCAACTTATACTATTTCTTGTGCACACTTTAAAAGGATTAATTGTTAATGCTGTGGGCTGTTATCCCAATCACTTCATGGATAAGAAAATGTTTTAGTTGATAGGAAGTGTGAATTTCCTTATTAAAGCTTATTTAATAGGCTTTAATAAAAAAGCAAAAAACACCATACTGCCTGATAATGGGAATCAGGCTGAAACTACTAATCCATGTTTATTAATAAAATTTCAGAAGTAGCAACAATTTATTTACGTGTACTTCAATCAACTTTTACATATTCACCATTCAATCTTTTGAGTCCAACATATTGAACATTTTCAAGATGTTTAGAGCTGGCAATCTACTGCTGGTTCCTGATATTTCAAAGCACATCAAGTGCCGAAAAGGAAGGCCCCCCCCACAGGAGTGCGCCAGTTCACCTGGCAGTCTCCCCACGTGGCAGAGAGCCCCTGCCGCTGGCTAAATGCCAGCGGAGCAGGAAGAGACCTTTAATTGGCCACTTTAGTGACACAATTGGGCTCTGGGTGGGCTGGCTGTCTGCTACCTTTCCCACCACTGGCAAAATGGCTTAGCAGCAGGGAGTCAACGGGCATGTCAGCCACTGCCTTCCTGTGTCCCAAAGGGCTGGTAAAATTCAGCTCTTAAGGTCTATAAGATACCCAAAGTGCCCAACATGGCACAATGCAGAATGTGGCCTATAGACACAGATGGAACTGAGACCAATCAAACAGGATGTGTGTTAGGTACATAAGGCCTCTGATTTTCATGTAAATTAGGTGGTTATTCTATAACAGAATCACACAACTGGAATGCTGTTAAGAGAAGCAAAAAATATCCTTACGCAATTGTTGAGTGTTCTCTTGTCCATTGCATCTCCCCTCAATATTGGAAAATCATCTGGTCCAGAGCAGGCAGTTAAAGTCTGTTTGGTGACTGCTGGTGCCTCACACTGACCATAGTGCTCATGCTGCATCATGAGTGATACACTTAGCCAAAATTGTGCAAAATTCATTCACCTACTATTATCTATTAAGGTCTGTTCATTTATGTGCAGGCACAAGACACATATCATACTGCACAGTGTCAGTGCCAGAAGCACCAAAATAAGCTGTTTCATGAGTCCCTTAAGAGAATTTTGATCAGATTACTTTGAGATTATAAACAATATGAGGGTTCTAAGAGCGATGGGGTTTCAGCTGACCAATGCACTGTGATGTCGTATGGTTGGATCATATGAACGACCTAAATATCCAGAAGCTGCAGCATATGTCTCAGTGTCCCTGAGTATACAGCTGTCATTCAAAATCAAATTTCAAAGACTCAATGGACATGAGAGATAATGGCTGCCTGTCCGTGTCAGAGACCCCCCTCCACACACCCATGAGACAGCAATCGCAAACAATAAGCTCACATCTGCTCTTTTGACACTCGTTGACACCTGTCTGATAAGAATTTTCAAAATGAAATATTTATTGTTCAACAAAGTATGAATAACTTGCTTAGCAGAATTCCCCAGGCTATGGAACAATAGCCTCCCCAAGGAAATTGCTAACTGAAATCTGCTTTAAAAATGCCAGGGCACTGACCTACATGAAATTTATGTGAAAAGTATATATAATAGAAATTCTTACAGTCTGAAACTAGGACAGTCCTCAGGTCTGTCACAGTAGCAATGTTTGAAGTTAGTTTCTAACATTCTGTGGATCTGGGGTCCTACACTGCTTGCAGTTCCAGCCACCAGTCTGCTGTGTCCGCCCAAAAATCTATGGTAAGGGGCATTGTATATGGGTATGGAGGGGGGAGGCAGGAGTGTGCACCAATTGTGACATCACTGGAAGCAGAAATTTCATTGCAACAGTTTGCTGTAGATTCGCACAGCAGGCATGCTGTTAAGAGAACAAAATAAATCCTGACACTATTGGCAAGTGCCTTCTTGTCCATTGCACCCCCACTCTTCACACTGGAAAACCACCTGGCCCAGGGCAGGCAGTTAACATCTGCTCAGTGACTCACTGGGGTCAGTTCATTTGATTCATTGGGAAACAGACATTTGAAGTAGCTGTGGGCCCAACTCCCATGGGACTAGAATCTGGCATGCTATTCTATTTGTATCATGCAGGTTTACTTTGTGAGTAATGGACACACATCTTCCTCCCAGTTCTGACTGTTCTGGTGACATCTATATTTGGACAAAGAGGGTGATTTATACTTAGAGGTGCAGGGCAAGGCTAGAACACTTAATGAGTACTTTTTATTAGTGATTACTAAGGAAAAGGATGCTGACAAAATATCATTAGAAGCGGTGTTGTAGAGGTAATGGATGGGGTAAAAATTGATGGGAATTGGAAAGGCTGGCTATGCTTAGAATGAATAAGTCACCTGGTCCGGATGGCCTACATCCCAGCTTGCTAAAAGAGGTGGGAGTGGAGATAGCGGGAGGGTGTGCCATAATCTTCCAATCTTCCCTACTTTTGCAGAGGTGCCAGAGGATTGGAGAGTGACAAGTGTGACACCCTTATACAGGAAAAGTTGCAAGGGCACTCTTTCTAAGTACAGGCTGGTCAATGTGGCATCAGTGGTGGGTAAGAGTTTTAGAAACAATAATCAGGGAAAAAAGCAACAGGCATTTGGAGACGTTTGACCTAATTCAGGAAAGTAAGCATGAATTTGTAAAAGGTTGACTAATCTAATTGAATTTATTGATGAAGTAACAGAGAAGTTATGGTAAATGGTTATTTTTCAAACTGGGAGATGATAGACACTGGTGTTCCTCAAGATTTAGTACCAGGATCACTATATTTTTTGATGTATATAAATGACTTTGATATTGGAATATAGAGTAAAATTTTAAAATTTGCCGATGGTGCTGAACTTGGAGGAGTGGCAAACATTGAGGATGATACAAATCAACTGAAATTGGACATAGACAAGCTAGTAGAATGGGCAGACAAGTAGCAGATAGAATTTAATACAGAGAAACATGAGGTGATGCATTTTAGCAGAAGGGATAGGGAGAGATAATATGGACTAAATGGCATAATTCTAAAGAGTGTACAGAGGGGCCTGGGGGTGCATGTGCATAGATCTTTGCAGGTAGCAGGCCATATTGAGAGAGTAGTTAGCAAAGAATATGGATCTTGGGCCTCATAAATAGAGGTACTGAGTACAAAAGTGGGCAAGTTATGCTGAACCTGTATAAAGTTCTGGCTATGCCTCAATACAGCATTGCATCCAGTTCTGCTCACCACACTTTAGGAAGGATGTGAGCATCCTTGAAAGGGTGCAGAGGAGATTTACCAGAATGGTTCCAGGGATGAAGGACTTCAGCTGCAAGGTTAGGTTGGAGAAGCTGGGATTGTTCGCCCTGGAGCAAAGGAGATTGAGGGGAGAATTTGATAGAGGTGTACAAGGTTATGACAGATTTAAATTGACAAAGAAAAACTGTTCCCATTAGGTGATGGTACACAGATTGAAGATTTGAGGAAGAGATGCAGGGGGGATGTGAGGAAGAACTCATTTGCACAGTGAGTGACAATGATTTGGAACTTGCTGCCTATGGGGGTGGTTGAAGTGGAGACAATGAATAATTTTAAAAGAATATTGCTTAGGCAGTTAAGCGAAATAAATTGGCAGGGCTGTGGGGATAGAGCGGGTGAATGGGACTGATTGAATTGCTCTACAGAGAGCATGCACGAACTCTATGGGCCAAATGGCCTCCTTTTGTGCTGCAATGACTCTATGTCTTTATGAGATGCAAGAAGATGCAACCTCCACTTCATGTGGAATTTGGGGGAACAGTTGTGGCTGTATGTTAGTCATTGTTTGAGCGTTAGGTGAGCACATTATCATGACAACATTCAAAGAAGAACAGGGGAAATTTTACCATAAAAACAGGTTAATTAGTTACTTCATTTCATTTGCCGTTTGTTTGTGAGAGCTTGTTGCGTGGAAATTGATTGCTGTGTTTCCCTGTGAAACAGTGACTATACTTCAAAAATAATTTATTGGCTATTAAGCACTTTGGAATATCCAATGACCTATATAATGGCAAGTTTTATCTTTAACATGTGTAGGCAGATGTGGATGGATACCTGTTAGGCATTAATTGTTAGTTGTTAGGATGAATACAACATTGAAACAAACAATTACCTTGTTGGGCTGGCACAAAGCCACCAAGTTTCCCATTGTCCACTCACTTGGTGATCTCTATCACAATTATTAAGAGGGCCTGGACCTTGCTATGGCTGAGATATTGAGGGTTGGCTGGGCCTACAACCAGTGCAAGTTCTCCCCTGATGCTATACACTCCTTTGAAAAGAGAGAAAATAAACTATTTAAGTATTAGGAAGTGAAACAATTGCATGCCAATATGAAGCCTACTTTGCACTTGGTCTGAAAGAATGAGCAGAATGCATGCAAATAGTAATAGGATAGTGAGTTGGTAAGAAAATAAGCAAGGGTTGTTTCAATTAATTCTAAATTTTGAGAACAGCTTACATTGACAAGCCTCAAATTCCTATTAACATAGTTTAAGGGTGATCTATTTGAGGTGTTTAAGATCATTAAAGGATTCAATAAGTGGATAGAGAAACTATTACCTCTGGTGGAGGAGTCTAAAACAATAAGGTATAATCTTAAAGAAACAAATAAATTGCTGGAAATACTCAGCAGGGCTTCCAGCATCTGTGGGGAGAAACAGAGTTAATGTTTCAGGTCTGTGACCTTTCACCAGAACTGGGAAAAGTTAGGTATAATCTTAAAATTAGAGGAAGGCTGTTCGCGAGTGATGTCAGGAAGAATTTCAAGTGGAAATCTGGTACGCTTTCCTTTAGAAATCTGTTAGGGCAAAGTCAATTGACAATTTCAAACTGAGATTGATAAAGTTTTTGTTAGGTAAGTGAATTAATGGACATGGAACTAAAGCAGGTAAATGGAGTTGAGATACAGATCAATCACAATCTAATTGAATGGTGGAACAAGCTCAAGGGGCTGAATGGCCTCGTTCTCTTCACTTTGACAGTTATAAAGTTGAAGGTGCACCTCTAGATATTTAGGGGTTTATGAACTGAGATGTGAATTCAGTGCTTTGTTGATTGCATTGCTGTTGTGGCAGGAAACTTGGCAATGATTGTTTGATACATGCATATTGCAGCCATCCATTTGTTTTGAGTGGACACCTATTAATTTTATACATTACTGACCACTAGAATCTGAAGCTTTTGCTGCCATCAGGTAGGTTATTTTGGATCTTGATGGGGGCATTGGTCCTTTAATATGGTCTTTGCTATGAGCAGATATTTTATTCTACTGCTCCTCTAAATGCCCATATTTTTATTTGCATCTTGTCCTTTATACATTGTTTGGACCTTTGGTTCATTATAAAAAGGGGGATCTTTGGGTTTTCTGTCACTCTGTCTCTGGGGTCTTTTATTGTCCTTTTTCTGTTGGCATATTCAAGGTTGCCAGTCCAAGCTGTAGACTTGCTTCAGCTGAAATGAGTGGCCGTTGTGTCCCATCTATGATCTGGAACTTTAGATCTTCCTTCTTGCTATTGCATTGGGCTCTCGGACTAATTTGTCCTCTCAGTATGAGTATTGTGCCTTCATATAGCCTCAACCTTACTTTTAAGGACTTCATATTTGGATCACCATGTTGAGCTACTTCACACAGGTCTGTGAAGGTCATGATGTTGCATGGCGCACCCATGCCTATCTGACACTTCTTGTTCACTTGATACTCCCCTGTGGTCATCATTGTAACAGTCAAAAACCATTTATCATCTATAGACTTGATGGAACCAACTTGTTGTATGATGTATAGTGCTTCATCAGACTCTTCTGCTTATATCTCTCCAGTGGCTATCTGTATAGGCTTGTTTGGCTTCCCTCTGACCAAACACTTGTGTGCAAAATAATTCAGCTTCTTGCAGATAAAACACTATTTTCCCACACTGGGCAATCATTCTTTTCCCTTGTATGATCTCGTCCTGCCCTTTGTCTACGATTGCTCTGCTCTTTTAGCCTGTTATGTGTCTCAGCATAATGTAACTCCTGGTCAGCTCTGCCATACATGTGCTCTTACTGACATTTTACAAGCTCTGCATTTCTACACATGTCCATTGCTTTCCTTAGCGTAAGCTTCTCCTCTTTCAGTAGACTTGTTCTCACTGGGGGGGGGTCTCATAGGCCTAAGACTATTCAATCTTTAATCAAATCACCTTTTAGCTGTTCGAATTCACTTGATTCTGCAAGCTGTGTTCTGCAGGCACATATTGTTCTTTGGGTTCGTTTGCACCTTGAGCTCTAGTGTTGAATACATAGTGTTCATAAGTAACCTTCAGCCATGATTCAAAATGAGCGTTCAAGGCATTCAAAATCTCTGCCATCTGTTTCCTTTGTTCATCAGATAGATTTAGAGCAGAATACAATTTGTAGCAGTCCCTCCCCAGCAGTGTTAGAAATATGGCTACTCTTATCGGCTCCAGATTATTAAATTCAATCTGTTGCTAGCTCGTAGTTTTGCCATAGCAAGTGGAAAAATTTCCATCAGCCCACTGGCCATACTTCCTCAAAAGCTTCCCCCTGCCCTAGCCCTGAACCCACGTCTTTTTCCAGTTTCTCTCCTATTTCTCTTTTTACCCTCCCGAAGCTCATCTTGTCCATGAGATCTACCACCTGCTCCCTCGACCCTATTCCCACTAAACTACTGACCACCCCACTAACCCTCCTGTCCTCCATGTTAGCCAATATTGTTAATGGTTCTCAACAGAATCAACCCTTGACCCCAAGATCCCTGCAAACTACGTCCCATCTCCAGCCTCCCTTTCCTTTTGAAAGTCCTTAAATGTGTTGTCATTTCCCAAATCCATGCCATCTTTCCTGGAATCCCATGTTTGAATCCCTCCATTAGGTTTTCACCCATGTCACAGTACCGAAGCAGCTCTTATTGAAGTCACAAATGACATCGCAAGTGATCCTGATGAAGGTAAACTATCCCCCCACATTCATCTCGACCACTCTACAGCCTTTGACATAGTTGATCACACCATTCTCCGCCAATGCCTCCCCACAGTCATCCAGGTGGGGGTCTGCTCTCACCTGGTTCCATTCTTATCAATCTAATCATATTCAGAGTATCATTGGCAATGGTTTCTCTTCCTGCTCACATACCATTAGCTCTGGTGCATGCAAGGATCTATCCTTGCACCAATCCGCCACCCTCCCCCGATTCTTAAATACATGCCACTCCTTGGCAACATAATCCGAAAGCATTAGTTTTCACACGTACACTGACAACATCCAGCTTGACCTCACCGCCACCTCTCTCAGCTCCTCCACAGAGCTGGATGAGCAGAAATTTCCTCCAATTAAATATTTAAGAAGACTGAAGCCATGGCTTTAAGTCCCTGCTCCAAC
Organism: Cetorhinus maximus; assembly: GCF_964194155.1. Classification (NCBI taxonomy): domain Eukaryota; kingdom Metazoa; phylum Chordata; class Chondrichthyes; order Lamniformes; family Cetorhinidae; genus Cetorhinus; species Cetorhinus maximus. The sequence continues at coordinate 40,802,311 of NC_135884.1, forward strand.
TCCATTCTCTAGCTACTGACTCCATCCACCTCCCTGGCACCTGTCAAAAACAGACTGTTCATAACCTTAGTGTCACATTTGATCATGAGATGAGCTTTCCTACCAATATTTGTGCCATCACTAAGTCCACCAATTCCCACCTCCATAACATCATCCTATTTCGTATTGACTCTGTTCATCTGCTGCTGAAACTCTCATTCATGCCTTTGTCATCTTTAGACTTGACTATTCCAATGGCTGGTCTCCCACATTCTAACCTTGGTAAACTCAGGCCTTCCAAAACTCTGCTGCCTGTGTCTAAACTCGCACCAAGTCCCATTTACGTATCATCCCTTTGCTCGCTGAACTACACTGGCTCCTTTTCAAGCAATGTCTTAATTTTAAAATTCTCATCCCTGTTTTCAAATCCCTCCATGGCCTTGTTCCTCCCTATCTCTGTAATCGCCCCCAACCCATAACCCTCTGAGATATTTGTGCTCCTCTAATTCTGGCCTCTTGTGCATGCCCAATGATAATTGGTGGCTATGCTTTCAGATGCCTTGTCCCAAGCTCTGGAATTTCTTCCCCATACCTCTCTGCCTCTCTACGTCACTTTCCTCCTTTAAGACACTTCTTAAAACTTAACACTTTGTCCAAGCTTTTGGTCATCTGACCTAATATGTGACTCGGTGATACTCCTGTGAAGCCTCTTAGGATGTTTCATTATGTTAAAGGTGCTATATAAATATAAGTTACTGTTTTCCTTGTAATCTCCTCCAGCCCCATAACCCTCCTGGATAGTTGTACTTATCTAATTCTGGTCTCTTTAATGACCCTGATTTTAATCACTCCACCACTGGTAGTTGTGTTTTCAGATGCCCAGGCCTAAGCTCTTGAATACCCTCCCTACACCACTCCTCTACCTCACTTTCCTTCTTTAAGAGACTCCTCAAAATTGACCAAGCTTTTGCTCATCTGACCTAATAACCCCTTATGTGATTCGGTTTCATACTTTGTTTTTGATACTCCTGTGAAGAGCCTTGGGTTTTATTAGATGAAAGGTGGTATATGAATATAAGTTGTTGTTTTAGATCAGCATCAGATGTAGGTCAGCCAGGGATGGTACTTAATGTGTGTTTCATATCTAAAGGCAGCAGAGCTTCTTATTCCTTTCTTATTATAGGTCTTTATTGAACCCATGTGAAATGGCAACTTACAGAGAGATTGCCTCATGATAGAGGTCACATGACTATGGCAAGCCAGGTAGGCCATGTAGTACTGTTGCAAACATCTTCCTTTTCATAATGAAGAGATCTAAACATACCACTTTTCCTAACAAAAAAGACACATTTGCATTCACAATCATGGGTAACAATGAGTTACGCAAGTTACCCACTATACACTCACTGTTCTCCTGTATTAACAACTGTTTATTCTACTATTCAGTCTCTGAACTTGCATTGCATACATAGTCCTTGAATTGTGCAGGTCTCTTAATGGAACGCATGCACATTGTCATTGGCTGTTCGTCTGGGTGATGTTCCTTGTCCAGACGGTGTCATTCCCGTGGCACTTGTTGCCGTGGTACTTGTTGTTGTTCCATGTCCGTTGTTGGGGACAATTAGAACTCTGAAAGCAATGGTTGTTCTGTATCCTGGTACAGCTGGTGAGATCCCATCTTCCTGACCAGCCGAGTGCTGTGGAGGAACAGCTTCACTCGTTGTGCACATATGCCTGCGGTTGAACTGGCAAATGTGGTCGTTCACTTTCACCACATACGATCGAGGTGACAATTTCTCTACACATGTCCCGAGTTGCCACCTGGGCTGACGCCTGTTGAGAGAGTTGAAGGTTTGTACCCTGACCTGGCTCTCCAATGCTCAGCTCTGGCAATGGTTTGGCAGTCTCGTCAAAATGAAATTTGGCTTTCTACCATTTCACTTTGATGCTTTTCCCTCACGCCTGTTACTACTTCTGGTTTTAGTAGCTTTTTTGCTACTGGAAGAGTAGTTTGTGTGCAACGTGACATTAGTCTTTGGACTGGACTACTTTCCATGCTTTCAGTCGGTGTGTTTCTCCATTTGAGGATTTCCTTGTGTATATCTGTGCTAGATTTGCTTGATTTCTTGACGAATTCTTCGGTGATTTTCACTGCCGCCTCAGCCTTTCCATTCGACTGGGGATAGTGCAGCCACGATGTGTAGTGCTGAATTTCCCAATCCTCTGTGAATCGGCTGAATTCTTCACTTGTGAACTGAAGGCCATTGTCACTCATCACAATGTCTGGAATGCCGTACCCACTGAAGTGGACTTTCAACTGGTCTAACTCCCAGTAGTCAGAACAGTCGCCTACAGTGACAAGATAATCAGTTCCTGCTATAATGAAGAGGCCTACTCCCAGCTTCATCCAAGGTCTGTCTGGGATGTCATGTGTCATCAACGGCTTTCTAACTTGTTTAGCTTGGTACTTTTTACACACACGCACTGGCCAATGTGGCCTTTAATTTAATTGCTCATGTTTGACCAGTAAAGCACATCTCTTGCCTTTCTCAGAGTCGATTCAATTCCTTGATGGCTTGCATGAATATACTTCGACATCTCTCCTCTCATCTCCTGAGGGATGATGACTCTATTTCCTTTGTATAAAATGCCATCTTGGACTGCCAATTCATCTCGGGATGCCCAGTAGGCTCTTGTGACCGCAGGTGTGTCCGTGATGCTCTCAGGCTATCCTTTCATCACTGTTCTTGTAACACTTGGAGAGTTGCCTCGTGTTGGGTAGTTGGCCTAATTTGAGCAAGGCGTCTGTCTGTCAGATTCAATGTCTCTGCTGGGCTGATGACTTCCAGATCATGTCCAGCTGATGCTTCATGTTGAAGCTGGAAGATTTCACATTTTGTTGTAGCATCCTCAACTTTCTTCATGGGGAGTGCTGCTCTCGACAGCTTGTCTACAATGTACATCTGTTTTCCTTGCTTATATTTCACATCCAGATGATATCTCTGTAAATGAAGTAACATTCTTTGCAGACACTTTGGAGCAGATAGTAGCTGTTTGAGAAAAATGCTTTGAAGTGGCTTGTGGTCAGATTCTACTGTTACTTTGTCTCTTCCAAGCAGGTATTAATGAAATGCTCACAAGCAAAAACAATATCCAGGCACTCTTTTTTGATCTGTGTGCAGCCTCGTTCGGTTTGCGTTAGTGCCCTGGATGCAAATGCGACTGGTTGCCCTTGCTGCATTAGGGTTGCCCTAAGACCTGTCTCCCTGGTGGCACACTGCAAGGTGACTTCCTCAATGACGTCATAATAACTTAGCACTGGTGTTGTAGTTACTAGTTGTTTGATTTTAGTTAGCACTGCTTCTTGTTCTGTTCCCTAATACCAGTGCACCTCCTTGGCAGTAAGCCTGAATAATGGTTCACAGTCTGACGACTAATTGGGCAAAAACTTTTGCTAAATGGTTCAGGAATCCAACAAATTGTTGCACTGCTTTCACATCTGTTGGTGGCTGCATCACTGCTACAGCTCTCATCTTCAATAACAACTCTCACTGAGAAAGCACTGTAATCTTTGAACTCGAAACATGGCGTCAGGAAGTGGAGATAAAACAGAGTTTTAGAACCCTGTAAATGCTACGGAGAAGCCACAGCTCAGAAAAGTTCAAATCAGCAAAAAGCTGCTGAAAAAGGGCAAGGAAAAGCGAACACAAACTGAAGGCTGCGAATAAAATATTGAGTGAGTTAACATGGCTGCTATAACCTTACCCCTCCCAGCTCCCGTCAAAATGAAAGGCGACATGTGGCAGAGCTGCTTCGTGACATGAGTGAAATGAAGGATTCAAACATGGGATTCTGGGAACAATAGCATGGATTCGGGAGATGACAGTATATTTAAGGACTTTCAAAAGGAAAGAGAGGTTGGAGATTGGATGTACTTTTCAGGGACCTTAGGGTCAAGGGTTGGTTCTTTGAAAGGGGTGATGACAGCAGAATTTCAAGGATAGTGGGACAACACCTGTTGAGAACCATTGACAATATTTGCTAACATGGAGGCCAGGAGGATTAGTTGGGTGGTCAGGGTTTAGTGGGAATAGGGTTGAGGGAGCAGGTGGTAGCTCTCATGGGCAAGATGAGCTTGGAGAAAGTGAGAGTGTTAAGGGCTTGGATGGAATGGATTTCTTGAAATGTGTACAGGAGAACTTTTGAGGTCAATATGTAGAGGGTCCAACAAGGGATGGTGCATTGCTGGACCTAATTCTAGGGAATGAAGCTGGACAGGTGGCTGAGGTGGTGGTGGGCGAGCATTTTAGTGATAGCGACCACAACATGGTACAGTTTAAGTTTGTTATGGACAAAGAAATCGACAAGTTGCAAAAAAATGTTTTGGATTGGGGGAGAGTGGATTTTAGTAAAATAAGGCAGGATCTGGCCAAGGTAGACTGGGAACAGTTACTTGTAGGGAAATCTACAGAGGAACAGTGAGGGGTTTTCAAAAAGGAAATGGGGAGGGTACAGGCTCAACATGTTCCCTCTAGGGTGATAGGAAGGAGTAACAAGCCCAGAGAACCATGGATGACCAGAGATATTCAGGTTACGATGAGAAGGAAAAGAGATGCTTTTAGCAGGTACAAAGGAAGGCATTAGTGGAGTACAGACAGTGCAGGGAGGAGCTTAAGAAAGCAATTAGGAGAGCAAAGAGGGGATATGAGAAAGTTCTGGCTGGTAAAAGTAGGGAAAATCCTAAGATATTCTGTAAGTATATCAATGGGAAAAGGATAACCAAGGAAAGAGTAGGGCTCATAAGGGACCAAGGGGGCAATCTATGGGTGGAGCCAGAGGACATCGCTAGAGTGTTGAATGAATACTTCATGTCCGTCTTCACCCAAGAGAATGAGGATGAAGGTGTTGAACTCGGGGAGAAAGACTGCGAGGTTCTTAAGCAAATTGATATAGGGAGTGACAAGGTATTGAAGGTGTTGGCAGGCTTAAAAGTGGACAAATCTCCAGGTCCGGGTGATTTGTGTCCCAGACTGCTGAGGGAGGCAAGGGAGAAGATCGCAGGGGCTCTGACCCAAATTTTTAATTCCTCTCTGGCCACGGGGGAGGTGCCAGAGGACTGGAAAACAGCTAATGTGGTTCCGCTATTTAAGAAGGGTTGTAGAGATAAGCCAGGGAACTACAGACCAGAGTCTCATGTCAGTGATAGGGAAACTATTGGAGAAAATTCTGAAGAAGAGTATCTATCTCCACTTGGAGAGGCAAGGTTTGATCAGGGATAGTCAGCATAGCTTTGTCAGAGGGAGGTCATGCCTAACAAATTTGATTGAATTTTTTGAGGAGGTGCCCAGGTGTATAGATGAGGGTAGTGCAGTTGATGTAGTTTTTAATGGATTCCAGCAAAGCCTTTGACAAGGTCCCACATGGGAGACTTTTAAAGAAGGCAAAGGCACATGGGATACATGGTAATTTGATAAGGTGGATTCAAAATTGGCTTAGTTGTAGGAGGCAGAGGGTGATGACAGAAGGATGCTTTAGTGACTGGAAGCCAGTGTCCAGTGGTGTACCACAGGGATCTGTGCTCGGTCCCCTATCATTTGTCATTTATATAAACGACATAGATGACTATGTGGGGGGTAGGATTAGTAAGTTTGCAGATGACACAAAGATTGGCCAGGTGGTTAACAATGAGGTTGAGTGTCTTGGGCTACAGGAAGACATAGACAGGATGGTCAAATGGGCAGATAAGTGGCAGATGGAATTTAACCCTGAAAAGTGTGAGGTGATACACTTTGGAAGGAATAATTTGACAAGGAAGTATTCAATGAACAGCTTGGCACTAGGAAGTTCTGAAGAACAAAGGGACCTTGGCGTGTGTGTCCATAGATCTCTGAAGGCGGAGGGGCATGTTAGTGGGGTGGTGAAAAAGGCATATGGGACACATGCCTTTATCAATCGAGGCATAGATTACAAAAGTAGGGAGGTCGTGTTGGAGTTGTATAGAACCTTGGTGAGGTCACAGCTGGAGTAGTGTGTGCAGTTCTGGTCGCCACATTATAGGAAGGATGTGATTGCACTGGAGGGGGTGCAGAGGAGATTCACCAGGATGTTGCCTGGGATGAAACATTTAAGTTATGAAGAGAGGTTGGATAGACTTGGGTTGTTTTCATTGGAGCAGTGAAGACTGAGGGGCGACCTGATCGAGGTGTACAAGATTATGAGGGGCATGGACAGGGTGGATAGGAAGCAGCTGTTCCCCTTAGTTGAAGGGTCAGTCACAAGGGGGCATAAGTTCAAGGTGAGGGGCAGGAGGTTTAGGGGGGATGTGAGGAAAAACTTTTTTACCCAGAGGGTGGTGACGGTCTGGAATGCACTGTCTGGGAGGGTGGTGGAGGCGGGTTGCCTTACATCCTTTAAAAAGTACCTGGATGAGCACTTGGCACGTCATAACATTCAAGGCTATGGGCCAAGTGCTGGTAAATGGGATTAGGTAGGTAGGTCAGGTGTTTCTCACATGTCGGTGCAGACTCGATGGACCGAAGGGCTTCTTCTGCACTGTGATTCTGTGAAAAAGAGAAATAGGAGCGAAACTAGAAGAAGGGCAGGGCAGGGGGAAACTTTGGAGGAGGTATGGCCCAGTGGGCTAGTGGAAGTGGCAGAGGCAGCTCATCATATGGTCTTGATCTTAGTGAGAAAGAAGTCCATATACTCCTTGGAGATGAGGGTGAAGGGGACAAGAGAGAGGGGTTTAAGAAGCTAGTTTGTGGTAGAGAAAAGAAACTGGGGTTATCTTTGCATTCCAGGATGATCCTGGCAAAACTGGCCACTGGGAGGTGTAAAAAAAGCTGTCTGGAGAATTTATGCCTTCTTTTTCCTTTTTTCTCTTTGGAAAAGTGCTTGGCCTTCAAACAGCATCTTCTTTACAAGTAAGGCAGCTGACACCAGGAGCTCAGCAGATGCAGAATTGCAGACACTAATCCATCTCAAAATACCAGCACGGACCCCAGAATTCAAATCAGAGTTGGTTGGCAGCATCCAGGACAAAGAAAGACATAAATTCCCTCTCAGCTTAATGGGAACAAGACCGACTTAGAGTTAACAGACATTTCATCCAATATTGCGTGGAATTTTACGGCCCTTCCCGCCTGGGGAATCTTCCGCTCCCACCGAAGTCAATGGAGTTTTGAATGGCTCGCCACATTTTCCAGCCCCGCCCTTGTCATGACGGGGCTGTTAAATTCCGCCCATTGTCTCTTATAAAAAGACTCAGCATAAAGGAGCTCCACAAAGTTGCGTTTTGACTGACAAAACAGAACATCTCCGCTCACAGAGGAGAAATTGTTAATTTCAGTATTTCTGGGAATACCTTAAAGCCAAGAGTAAGAAAGTAAAAATGAAAAGGAGAACAAAATGCTGTTAGACCAACTATGAAAATTTAGGGAAAGTTGAAAGTTAAGAGTAAACTCGAGAGAAAAACAAGAATGTAAACATAGAAAATGTTATCTGCTTAAAGGAGGCCAGTGACAGGCCGTAACTATTACCAACATATAACGCACATACATTAAAAAGATCAACTGACTTATTTCTGGTTATTGCGTTGCTAAATTTGCTTTATGTTTCATTAGCTGACTCAATGCACCCATACAGGTAGTAGCTAGGTTTTGTTCGTGCATATTAACTATATAAGGAGCCTTTGCACCTACACAAGGGACATTTTTGAGCTGTTTCAAGGATACAATCTTTATGCATTGAAATTACAGAAAATTATTACAAAAGTGACAGTGGACTTCATGGTTACAAATTGTTTGATATTTGTAAGCATTTTCTGTGTTGCAAGAGTTTTTTTGGCATGTTGCCCTCTTTTCAAAGCAGCAGTTACACATAGGCGCACTGGATAACACACGTCACACTCTGAAGAAGGTTTGCATTCTACAAGATGCTTCAGTTCGAGTTTCCTTTGTATTTACGACAGTGTGAAATTTATCCATAAGTCATTGTGGAATAGTTATATGTAAAAACAAAAAAAGATTTTTACTGCATTGAAACAAAAATCTGACTTTGAGTCCTACAAAGAATGTTCAGCTTCAACTCCCACATCTGATAAGCATAACTACTGACTTAGTGCCAATCATAACATCTTCGGAGTGTTTATCATGCATACAGCTGTCCACTGAAATCCATAGGGAGAGTTAAGAATGCAGCTGTTGTCTGCTTTATCTGGTATTTCCGATAAAGCACCTTCCATTTGCGAGAGCACTTGGTAGGTATGCATTCGGGTCAGAAACATCAACTCACCAGGACAGGGCTGATTAGGCTCAGCTAAAAGCACATTTTTAGGCAATTTCTTCTATAATTATACTTATATAGAAAACATAGCATTTTCAAAATGTTAGTGTATGCAGTTTTTTTGTACAAATTTATAAATAACATACATAACTTTTGGCTATTGACCTAGAATGAGTATAATCTCAGCATTGTAATTTACTTCCTTTATTTGGACATCGTGCATTCAGATAAGTAATATTAACTTTGGACTCTGGAATATTTTACAATAGCGAAATAGCTATAACACCATTATCAAGTCTGAGCTGAGCCTTATTTTCTTGTCCATTCCCTTTACTGGTCTGGGCTCTTGCATGTTGTGTACACACCCCAGTAAAGGCCAGTCTTTCAAATGTAGACGCTTCAGAGAGACAGAAGTTGAAACTTATTCTTCATGCATCAAAACTGATGTTTATGAGGTCATCCATAGAGGAAGTTTGTCTTTTACCTTTCCATTGAAGTTGCTGCTGCTGTGTGCTGGTGATGAATAGAGTAAAGTCACTTATGAACCTTTGTTGGTCTGACTAGTTTGTTGCTGTTGGAGCAGCTGCTACATTGGCCCAACTTTCTTCTGTGTTGTAATAATATATGTATATATATATATATATATATATATATATAATATGCCTTTAGGATGCTATTAACGTGCAGGGACCTTGGTTTGCATGAATGGAGGAAGTTCTTGCCTGACTCAGGTAGATAAAACTCTTGGCCAAGTCCAAATGTCACACTGCTTAGGGTTAGTTGTCAGCTCTGGTTGAAGACGGTCTTGAAGATTTGATCATATAACACCTGATCACTTGAAAAAATACTTACATTTACATAATGCTTTTCATGACTCCAGGATGTTCCAAAGTGTTTTACAGCTATGAAGTATAATTACTGTTGCAGCGTAGGAATAAATGTAATAGTTCATTGTTTCATCCCCGCAGATGTTGTGTGAGAAGTTCTAAAAACTGGGAGGCAATCCATGAACAGGCGAAGATGTGGGAGGGACTTTGATTTCACCAGTAACTAATAACAAGTTACTGAAATTGCACTGATAACATAGTAATACTGGTAACACTCATATTTTCCTCATCATCAACTGTAAGCATTAGTAAGTTAACTGCTAATACATAAGTAATTTGAAAAATACGTAATACAACACATTATTAATATTTGCCTGGAAATTACAATCAACACCCTCTTGCATTGCACAAGACATGGTCAGGCTCCCTAGTTAATGCCACTTTTTATGGGATTGATTTCACTCTCTTTCTTAGACTTCGGTTTGGATACCCCATTCCTCCCCCTCTCCCACCCCTGCTTAAGCCCCAAAGACCCCCATCCCTAGTCTCTCCCTCTATTCAATTCCCTGGATCACATTCCCATTCTCTGTTTCTCCTCCATCCCTTGCCTCCACCCCTCCCCCAACTTTTCCGTGAGCCCCCCTGACTCTCCCTCCCTTACTCCCATCTGCCTCTTCCTCCCTATTCTCACAAGTGTCCCCCTGAATATCAATAAATCATTGTCAGGAGGTTGAACTTTATAGAGAGAAACTATGGCTTCAATACTAAGTAAATTTAAAGCTGTATTTATATTAGTGCAATGGGCCTTCAGCCATTTAAGCTCCCAAGAGCCATTGTCATGTGCATCTCCAATTCTACCTCCCACAGGTTTGACCTAAGTCATGTTTTCATGGGCTTTGAGAGTGAAGGAAGGCAATTGTACATGCCAGAGTTTAGTTTGCCTAGTACTATACTGTATTAGAATCATTTAAACAGGGTTAATGGAAATAGAATTTTGATTCCCTTGTTGGTGAAACAAAAAAGTACTGAAAGAAAAAACCAAAATAAGACAGACCAGTAAGAGGTAGAAATGCAGTTCCTAGCAGGTCTGGACATTTACACAGTATAAAATTGTCCTTAAATTGGCAATCATACTCAGAGAGGCCACAGGATGGCTAACATGGAAATGGACAATGGTTCACATATACAAATTTCTTATGTGCATTTTATGGGCTCTCCTTTACATTGTAATACCTAAGCCAGTGGAGGAGCTTCAAGCATTTAACACAGCGGATAGTACATAGGATTTAGACCACAGAAATAGGCCATTTGACCGTACCAGTTTATGCAGGTATTTATGCTCCACTTGTATCGCCTCCTGTCCTTAATCTAAAACTATCAGCATAATTCTCTCTTCCCTTCTCCCTCACATGCTTATCTAGCGTCCCCTTAAATGCATTTATAATCTTTGCTTTTTCCACACCCTGGTAAAAATAAGGTTTCTTCTGTATTCCCTATTTGAATTTTCTTCTCCCCAAGTGGAAACGTTCTCTCTGTAGCCACTCTATCAAAACCTTTCATAATTTTAACACCTCTATTAGGTCATCCCTCAGCCTCCCCTTTTCAAGAGAAAAGAAACCCAGTCTGTTCATTCTCTCCTGAGAGGTATGCTCCCCCATTTTTGATATCATAATTGTAAAACCTTTTTGCACCTTCTCCAGTGCCTCTATATCTTGTTTTTATAATATGGTAACAGAATTGGATACAGTACTCCAGGTGTGGTCTGATAAGTGTTCAATATGAGTGTGGCATAACTTTACTTTTCAATTCTATCCCTCTATAAATAAACCCTAGTGGTTTTATGGCCTTTCTTTAATGACCTTACTAACCTGTGTCGCTACCTTTATTGAGTTGTGCATTTGTACTCTGTTCCCTTTGTTTCTCTACCCAATTTAGATTCTTATTTTCTAAGTAATATGTGACCCTCTTACTTTTTGTGCCAAAAATGTAATACCTAACATTTCTCTATGTGAAATTCATTTGTCAATTATATACCCATTCTGTAAGTGTGTTAATAACTTCTTGTAATTTTTTTCAGTCCTCAGTATTGACTATTCCCCACAACTGCCTCTCCCCTGCCGCCCATTGGTGTCATCGGCAAATTTAGAAATAGTGCTTTTGATTCCAAAGTCTAAATCATTAATATTCTGAAAACTACCCTTTACTCTTACTCTCTGCTTTCTGATAACAGTAGCCTGACTGCATTGTGGGGTCAGTGCAGTGTAAGAGAGCACTGTCAGCCATTGATGAGGCTGGTTCCCTCACCAATGAAGAATGAATATGAGAACCATTAATTCAGATCGCTTCACCGAATGTTTAAATTTGTTGAACACCATTTTAATATGAGACTTGTTTCTGGTTACAATTATTATCTACATTTGCAGGACTGTATGTCTGTAATATTACAAGTTACCCAGTCTCTCTGCAAGGGTACTATAACATGAGGCTACAGTGATTGATTAAAGAGTAAAGGTGAATGAGGAGGGAAGAACTCATCCAGTTCACTCACCTTTAAAGATAGTTATGGGTTCCTTCACATCACAAATTCTCATGAGAAAGACAAATTATTTTCAGCAAGCTGTATTAGCATGAAATGTATATACCTGCACTAAGTGTAAGAGTTACTTAAATTAGCATTCATGAGTAGTCTGGACTTTTTGATAGTAAACAGTGGAAAACATTCAAATGTTTTAAGTCAAAGAGAATTCAAAAAAATGTGTTAAAGGATGCAACATTTTAATAAATTTCCATTGAAAACAATACAAATAAAGTGAACATGCATGGACTACTACTTCAAAACACTTTTTACAATACAAAATATAAAAATACTTTCTTAGAAATCCTCCATTTGCATGATATGTACAGTAGATATAATTAACTTAGTGAATTTTCAATTTTAATTACAACACATTTGCATTTAAAAACACAACAGGTTAAGCAGTTCTGTAACATTGTTTGGTATAACATATTGATTGTTAAGCTTGTTATAACTTTTTGTGACAGTGGAAGGAAAAATACAGTACACAATATAAGAACACAAACAATATCTTAAGTTGTAAACATGCTCACAGCTATGTAGATGAAATTCTAGTAAAATGTATACTATTCATTCAATGACTATAACTGCAGAATGTATATTAGATGATATATTACACAAAAAAAAACGATTTAACCAAAAAAGCAAGCAAAGAAGCCTTCATTTAACTCAGGAATATTGTAACAGCTTTTAAATACTGATTAAGTTATATTGCCTTTGCCAATGTTAATTTCTTAATAATTAATTTGAGTGCAACTTTTTGTAGTTTACATTCTTGCTAGAAATAAATTGTGCAAAATGTTATGAGATAATGCAGTTCTTGCTTTTTTGTCTCTTCCTATAATGTGATTGATACCTGCCACTCAGGCTGGATGATATAGGAACAGGTGGGCTATAACCATACATGAATTCATCACTAGTAATGGGGCGAAGCTGAACAGGGCGTGGAATGGGTTGCCCTAGGAAGTATCCTTCTTCCTCAGACTCTGATGAGGAGGAACAGGTAGAACACCAATCATCATGGTCATTAAAATAAGGTCTGAGCAACTTGTCACCTACTTGGTTCTGCAATGTAAGGTCAGAAGCAGTTCGAGGATACCGACTATATGGATCTCTCAACTGACCATTTCCAAATGCATCCCTGCTTCTTCTTCGCATCATCAATTGTTCATAGTCTTCACTTGAAAACATGTGAGACCTGTCCCTCATTTGATAGCGTTTGTCTGAAGCTAGATGAAGAGCATTATCAGAACGAGATCGTCTGGATCTCCTTGGTCTGTGACGATGATGGCGAGAGTTACTCTCTCGATTATGCAAACGTCTCTGGGTTCGTTCACTCATGGGTGCAATTCTAGCATTCATACTAGTTTGCATTCTGTTACTTATGGCACCATCTGGACAGTCAAACCCTGGTGGCAGTCTTCCTTGAGTAGATAATTCTCTATACTGCAAAGGATGCCTGAGTCTATCTAAGGGTGGCTGCAGATCCTGGTATTGCTGGGCAGAGTTTAGACTTCGAATGGACTCTGTGCTTCTAAATCTAGCAGAAGAGTTAAGTGTACCCATGTTGCTAAGTTTTTCTGATCCATTCATGCCAGAGTCTTTGCTCAAGTCAGGCATTGAAAACCTGGACAAATGCTCTTGGCGTCTGGCACCACCTTCCACAGAAGCCCCTGAAAATATAATTATTTGTTGGCAAGATTAAAAAACAATGATGAACAGCTGGCCTTAAAATACAGCAAGTCTCAAATGTGTTTGAGAAAACAATAAATTCCTTTTGAAAATTAAGACAAAAATCAAATTAAGACAAATTAATTTTAAGCAAATTTTAAAATGTGAACTTCCAAGATGATTTGCCTTATTGGCTTTATATTCTTTGCTGGAATTTGTTGGGATCTTTGGGGATGACTCAGAAGTAGCGAGGCTGATAAAATGGCATGGCAAGGTATCAGGTGGCATGCCCACCCACCTTCCTGCCAGCATGCCATTTTGTCAGCATTGAGGTAGGTGGTAGATGGCACGCCAACCGGAGCTAAATAAAACGTGGCCTCCCAGAGGGCTCTGGGGAGGGGTTGCCTACTAATCCCCTTTTTGGGCATTCTTTGGCCAACAGAGGTGCCCCCAGCTACAACGGCCGTCACTGCACCATACCCTCTGCCTGCCCTCATCAATTCCCCAACCCACTTGCTGGGGCCTGCCTGACTGCCCTGGCAGCTTCAGATCCCACTTACCGGGTTGTGAGGAAGCATGTCCATCAATCCGTCCTCTTCCTCCAGGTACAACTGCAGCAGTGGCCACCACTCCTGTTGGTTGCTGAGGCTGCTGAGCTGCAACCCTCTGATTGGGTTAGCACCACCTGGAGGCAGCCCACCGTCCTTAATAGGATAGCAGCCCCAGTGGCAGCCACTTAATTGGTTGCCACCATAAAATGCGGTCCCAGGTCCCAACCGAGGTGGGGTCGTGCCTGCTTTTGGCCCCAGCAGTGGAAGCCCCGCCACCTCTGAAAAGTTCCAGCCCTAAGTAAAATAATTGGTAACTATTGGGATTTTAGGATGGAAGTAAGGATTGGTTGATCTACTTGAGAAGGGGACAGAGTAATCCTTTAAGCTTTCTGTCAGCTTGTTAAACTCTTTTGCTGGGCTATTTCAACATGAAATTAAAATATTAGTCACAGCCTTAATAAATATATGACAATCCTCAATCAAGTATTGTCTAATTGTGCAGTAGCTACCAGTCATATCCTTAGAATCATTGTAATAAATAGAGCAATGGAAAAACTGAAGGGGTAAATTCCAAAAATATGGAAAATATGCTCATTTTTTGTTAAGTTTGATGCAGTGAATGAAGTCATGGGAACTCATGTCTTGAAATGTGCAATCCCAAAAAAATGTATTTCCATTAGCAGCAATGATAAACATAGTAGCCAATCAATGCAGGGAAATTATAGCTAAAGACAACAGGGCACTGGATTGTATTAATAGAACCATTCAGTACAAATCAATGAACTTTTCAGTCATCCTAAAGCTAGTGGATTGGACTGTATTTGGAGTATTGTGCCCAGTTTTGCTCCCCTTACATGATGGGTTATTTAGTGGCCTTGGTAAAGATTCAGAGGATTGAAACAAGAATAATTCCTAGTTCAAAGAACCACTGTTATTCCGACGGGCTTAAGAAGCTTTGTTTCTTTACTCAGGAGCAAAGCAGACTTAGAGTCAACCTGATAGAAGTTTATAAAATAATGAAAGGGCTGAACAGCGTGTCTATTGATGGATTATTCTAGTTTGTTAGACTGGGGAAGATCAGTGGCCACATATTTTTAAAAATTAATTCATTCATGAGATGTGGGCATCGCTGGCTAGGCCAGCATTTATTGCCCAACCCTAACTGCCCTTGAAAAGGTGGTGGTGAGCTGCCTTCTTGAACTGCTGCAGTTCATGTGGTGTAGGTACACCCACAGTGCTGTTAGGGAGGGGTTCCAGGACTTTGACCCAGCGACAGTGAAGGAACAGTGATATATTTCCAAGGCAACTAGGGATGGGCAATAAAGGCTGGCCCAGCCAACGAAGCACACATCCCATGAATGAATAAAAAAAAGTCATGATGTGTGTGGTTTGTAGGTGGGGGTGTTCCAATGCATTTGCTGCCCATGTCCTTCTGGGTGGTAGAGGTCCAGGTTTGTAGATGCTGTTGAAGCAGCCTCGTTTAGTTGCTGCAGTGCATCTTGTAGATGATACACACTGCTGCCACTGTGCATTGGTGGCAGAGAAAGTAAATGATTAAGGTGGTGGATCAGGTGCCAATCAAGTGGACTGCATTGTCCTAGATAGTATTGAGCACCATGAGGTGCTGTGGGCCACCATTAGCAGAATTGTACTCGACTACAATCTGTGATCTCATGGCCTGGCATATCCCCCATTACCGTCAAGCCAGGGGATCAACCCTGGTTCAATGAAGAGTGCAGGAGGGCAGGCCAGTAGCAGCACCAGGCATACCAAAAACAAGGTGTCAACGTGGTGAAGCTACAGCACAGGGCTACTTGCATGCCAAACAGCATAAGCAGCAAGTGATAGACAGAGCTAAATGATTCCAAAACCAATGGATCAGATCCAAGCTCTGCAGAACTGCCACATCCAATCGTGAATGGTGGTGGGCAATTAAACAACTCACTGGAGGAGGCAGTTCCACAAATGTCCCCATCCTCAATGATGGGGGAGCCCAGCACATCAGTGCAAAAGATAAGGCTGAAGCATTTGCTACAATCTTCAGCCATAAGTGCCGAGTGGATGATCTATCTCGGCCTCCTCTGGAGGTTCCCAACATCACAGATGCCAGTCGTCAGCCAATTTGATTCACTCGATGTGATATCAAGGAACAGCTGACAGCACTGGATACCGCAAAGACTATGGGGCTTGACAATATTCCGGCAATAGTACTGAAGACCTGTGCTCTAGAACTTGCCGTACCCCTAGCCAAGCTGTTCCAGTACAGCTACAACACTGGCATCTACTCGACAATGTGGAAAATTGCCCAGGTATGTCCTGTACACAAAAAGCAGGACAAATCCAACCTGACAAATTACCACCCCATCAGTCTACTTTCCATCATCAGTAAAGTGATGGAAGGGGTCGTCAACAGTGCTATCAAACTGCACTTGCTTAGCAATAACCTGCTCACTCATGCTCAGTTTGCGTTCAGTCAGGGCCACTCAGCTCCTGACCTCATTACAGCTTTGGTTCAAACATAGACAAAAAAACTGAACTCCTGAGGTGAGGTGAGAGTAACTGCTTTTGACATCAAGGCAGCATTTGACCGAGTGTGGCATCAAGGAGCCCTGGCAAAACTGGAGTCAATGGGAATTAGGGGGAAAATTCTCTGTTTGGAATCATATCTCGTACAAAGGAAGATGGTTGTGCTTGTTGGAGGTCAATCATCTCAGTTCCAGGACATTACTGGAGGAGTTCCTCAGGCTAGTGTCCTAGGCCCAACCATCTTCAGCTGCTTCAATGATCTTCCTTTCATCATAAGGTCAGAAGTGGGGATATTCACTGATGACTGCACAATGTTCAGCACCATCCGCGACTCCTCAGATACTGAAGCAGTCCATGTCCAAATGCTGCAAGACCTGGACAATATCCAGGCTTGGGCTGACAAGTGGCAAGTAACATTTGCACCACACAATGTCAGGCAATGACCATCTCCAACAAGAGAGATTCTAACCATTGTCCCTTGACATTCAGTGACATTACCAAAGCTGACTTCCCCACAATCAACATCCGGGGGTTACCATTGACCACAGACTGAACTGGAATAGCCATATAAATACTGTGGCTACAAGAACAGGTCAGAGGCTAGGAATCCTGCAGCGAGTGACTCACTTCCTGCCTGGATGAATGCAACTCCAACAACACTCAAGAAGCTTGACAGCATCCAGGACAAAGCAGTCCGCTGGATTGTCACCCCATCCACAAACATTTACTCCCTCCAACACTGACACACAGTGGCCGCAGTGTGTACCATCTACAAGATGCACCGCAGGAACTCACCAAGCCTCCTTAGACAGCACCTTCCAAACCCACGACCACTACCATCTAGAAGGACAAGGGCAGCAGACACATGGGAACATTACCACCTGGAAGTTCCCCTCCAAACCACTCACCATTTTGACTTGGAAATATATCGCTGTTCCTTCACTATCGCCCATGACCTCCAGAGCTAGTTTTGTTTGCCCTAGTAGGTCTGTGAGCAATTTTTCCAGTTTTTATTGTTCCCTTATGGGCCTTGGGTTTTTCTCCATTTTATTTGCTTGTTCCAGAAGCTATGACTGTGGGGGTTAGGAAATTTTTAGTCATGATGCTGCAGCTATTATGAGAACAGACCAAGTGGTCTTTTCCTGCCATCTTAGTTGAGATCAGCAAACTTAGCACAGATTGGAAATCGTATTTGGAATTTCTGGTCTCTGTGGCTTCGATATGAGCTGGCCTTTTTAACCAATGCTATCTTTGGTTAACCTAGTAGGTTTATTTTCAATAATAATTAATCATAACTATACTATACCTGTTGCATTCGAAAGTGCAAGAGATTCTATTGATTCCCTTGGGGTTTGTTCAAGAAAGGTGAGTTGATCAGTAAAACTAAGTGCACTGATTGGATGTCTGGTTCGACACTGATGAGAAATCAATTCTCTTTCCATCTCATATCCTTGTACAGTTGGATTTGATCGAGATTCAGCAATACTATGGCTCGATGCACTGCTAAAACTTTCTTGAGTTCTGATTGCTGAAGGATAATAATCTTCTTTGTCTTCTTGGATAAAACTATCACTATGATCTTTCAAGGCAGCAGTTGAACTTCTCTTTGCATTAAATTCTTTCCCCCATATATCAGTCTGATTGCTTATGCACTGTGTTGGATTAAATTCATTCCTTACACTATACTGATTGAGAGGTTGAGAAGGTCTTTCTGTAAATTTAGCCCTCTCAGTAGAATCATCTTCAAACTGGTAGACATCTCTGGTTTTCCATAGTGTTTCTTTGTTCAAACTGGCTGCTTGACCAGCAAGACTTAACATGTCCATTTGCTGAGAAAGAGGATCAATATCTGTAGAATGCCTGTTCATTGCCGCTTGTGAAATAGTTGGTCTTAGGCTTTTATCTTCTACCTTACTGCTGTTTTTGCCTATTCTAGCACTGCGTCGGGATTCTCTTGATCGTGCACTTTGAAAGGCAGAGTCTGAAGAGTCAGAGCCATTGGGATCTTCCCCAACGCTACAGGATCTGGAACAAAATATCTGTCCTTGTTTTGGTAGGAAAGGTCGTCCAAGTAATGACTTCTTGCAACGTGCACAGCAGAAACACAACTCTGTAGCATGCCAGTGCTGCCCATCATATGTCATCTGCCCTTGATCAATACCTTAATAAAATAAAGTTTTGTTAAAGAATATATTCATTAGATCACCATTTGAACCATTTACAGAGCCAACACATCATTTTTGAATTTCTAACCTGCTTACAATATTTGCTTGATCATATAATTGGACTGTATAAATAATGCAAAAGTGACGACATGCACAACTAATGGTGTGTCTAGAAAAAAGTTTTCAAGTGTGAGAATGAAGAACTGTGAATAGAATACTGATTTTCTGTGATCCACTTTATAAGCTACACTACTTTAATATTCCTTTTGTGATAAAATGTAGTTTCTAGTGCATTATTCAGGTTTCAGTACACACATAATTGTATACCCAGAATCAAAAGGCAAAAGAAATCTTAGTATGCAAAATTTGCATACATCCATTCTTCAGTTTTATTTCATGTAGTAATTTCTATCTATCATTGTTCTACTTTACTGAAAGCTTCGACTCCTTCTTAGGATATGGTTCCACATGCGTTACTGCCTTTCGGTACCCTGTCCAAGTCATCAATATTCATGTGTAAGAGATAACAGTTGGCATTATGTTATCACTGTTTTTGTGAAAGTGAAACCTCGGCCAGTCCTCACTCATCAGTCACATTCACATTTCACAATTCCTGAAGGAATCACTGGATAATATTCAAGAGAGGCAGCCCCGGATAAATTTTCCCTTCCCTAACCTAAGGGCAATGTTGTCAATTGTATCATCCTTGCTGTAACCCAGCAAAAGCCAGAGATTGAGCCCGAGATCTTCTTGGCTGATATGGCTCAGTTGCGGACCATTCAAATTTCTAGGGGATTTTAAATTATATTTGCCTGTTCAAATTTCTCAGGCTGTAAATCTATACAGGCTTGTATAGAAGTCACATAGAATTGGTAGGCATCTGTACAGATCTGCAGATTTCCTATAGCACTGGCCTAAAATCTGTTCAGTAAGTCTACCGGAACTACGAAAAGCATTTGACCGATACAGATTCATGCAATATCGTTAAAGTGCTCTCAATACTATGAGCATTTTGATTTGAAGTATAATTATGTGATACGGTAAACCATTGTATGCATCATTACTGAATCAAAAGAAATGCCATGACCTTCCAATTTCTAATTTAAAGAGCACCTTGTTATAATTTTGTACAGAGATGATGCGCTAAGCAGGTATTAACCACTTCCGTTATAGCAAAAGTGACTACAATGTTCATTGCTTGGAAAGCAATTTAAGATGTAATAAGGCCATATAGAAATGCAAACTTTTTTGTTTTTGCCAGCAGAATAGTCATCTTGTATACTTAATGGGTCTTCTAGTACATCATTACATATTGCCTGGTTTCAGCTAGTTTGAAGAAAGAAGCATATTAAAAAGGAAAGAAAAACAAATATCTCACTGTCATTGTACTTTAAAGGTTTATTATCTATCAATGTTATCAACCATTAAGCTTACTTGCCTTCTTCACTAGCTCACTTTTGGACCTGCAGCAAGACAATTCAAATTGATGCACACTGAGCTAGTTGAAAGATGGGTTTCAATATCAACTTGACATTAGGATAAAGTAACAACTGAATAGTGTGGACTTTTGATAAATATAAACAGATTATGCATTTTAAGTGATGTACCAGTATTTCACTTATTCTATTGATGGCCATTTTATATATGACAGCAGTTATTTTAAACATACAATTCTACTGAATGCGAAATTCAAATGCTAAGTCTAACTTCTTTGCTTTTTCAGTTATAGCTCATGGGAAAGCTTTGCTGTCATTTGATCACAATCAGAAATGGATATTGACAATGCAATGCTTGAAACACTTAGTTCTCAAATACATACAAATCTGTCTCTGGTCTTATGAGGCAGTCTAGCTATGGAAACATGCACTATTTCAGCTTCTGTGAGCAATATTTGAAAGCTGGAAAAGATGGCGTAATACTTTTAAGTTATTAAATCATACAGAAAATAAAGAAAACTAAATAAATAAAAATCTAGTTTAAAAATGAACAACATTTTCCCAGAATCTAAAACATTTCAACACTGATAAAAACCATTTGCTCCAATGTACTGGTGCTAGCTCTATGTTGGGGCTATTTACTCTAATCCCATTTGCCTGTTTTTATCGCCGTTACTGCAAACATTTTTTTCTTCTCGGCTTTTCCGTATCTTCTATCGGCAGATAAACAAAATTACTGCAATTTTTAGAATTCAAACTTGTTTTATGCTCAGGATAAAATGTCAACTTTTCTTTTTCAAATATTGCGGTTAATAACATATTTTATTTTGTAATGGTGTTCATTCGAAACAATGAGATATCCCGTTTGGCATGTGCAGCCAGTTCGTCCACTATACGCAAAACCTTCTCACGTTAAGCACAGTAACGTGAGGAGATTCATCCAGTTGTTTGTAAACAAAAAACATTGCTATATCATTAATAATTGGGAGGTATTGGTTTTTAAGGAAGAAGAAGAATGATGAAAAACAACACAAAAAAATAGGGCCTGAGGGCTCTACTGTTATTGCAACTCAGAGTCAGAGAAAGCCCGACCCTGCGGGGCCAGGCAATAAGTCGGCGGGCAGCGTAAAGTGCAAGCCCCAAGCTGGGCCGGCGCCTGCTGGTTCAGGAAAGCTGAAGGATAAGACTGCAGCTCCAAGTCAAAACTGTCGGACCCATGAAGTCTGTGAGACAGAAAGGGACAATTGACTCTCACATGGAATGTTTGGAGGCCACGTTCTTGGAGTCAAGAGAGGAAAACAAGCAGCTGAAAGCTATGTTTTAAGCTCTATGTGCCAATAACAGTGGTAGTGCCAGTGGGAGAGCAAGTGGTTTTAATCGGCCACATCAGACAAGGAAAATTCACCACACTCAAGCAGGTCTGCACGAATACTTGGCTGATTACGAGCAATACTGGGACTCAATCTTCTATGATGAGCACACTGAACAGGAATATGAGAGCACTGGATATGAATATGATGAGTATGATTATTTCATGTCCTCAAGTGCAGCAGTGACTGGAGTAGTAGTTCCAGATCTGGATTCTGATAATTCTCCTCTGGTCAAAGATTGACCACCCGTGGAAAAGCAATCAGCTGTTGGTGACAAAACTACAAAACATTGTGAAAAACAATCGATTGGTTTCGCATCAGGATTTGCGTCCACCTCTAAGGAGGAAGACTCGCTGAGTGATGAAGGTGTGGTGAGTGAGCTTTTTATAACAAGTCCCCTTGAAGAGAAGTACAGTGGGAAACATTCCAAACGTACCTCAGGCCAGGTAACTGCAATCTGGTAGGCCCAAAGGTGAATGAATCCCTTGATTTGGGAAAACCTGAATCACTCGGTCCATAGTTTGGACATTAAACTTCAGAGGTACCAAAGGCCCCTTGTGAAGGGGGTCACAGCATTCTTGAAATCCACAAATGATGGTACTCTTGGTGAAACTCAACAGGATGCTATTGCTCTGCTAGCCAGTGCCAGCTTTAAGCTGAATTAGCTCAAGAATGACCTAACAAAGCCAGATCTCAACTGAAGATACACACATCTGTGCAAACCGAGTGCAAATACAACACATGGGAACATACAAATTAGGAGCAGCCGGCCATTTGGCTCCTCATGCCTGCTCTGCCATTCAATAAGATCGTGGCTGATCTCAATACGACTGTGAAAGAAAGGGACGAGGAACAAAAGACAACAGGTCTGATGAGAAGCCACACTCAGTTCAGAGCATATCACAACACATATCACAGTCCTTTGGCAGGCAGGCATTTCCCTTGTCAGAAATAACAGGATGCTGGATGGATGGCATCCAAGGGGATAGCACCTCAGCCTTTTTTAGGGGACAAGGATGACTTCAATCACCAAAATGTATCTGCAGAACAGGCATGGACAGGGACAAAGACTCCTATGGCACAAGTGTAGGAAACCACCTACCACCCATCAGCTGTCAGAGGCCAGCTAAGTCAAAATTAGGAAGCCTTTCAACCTCAACAGCCTGTACTGATACATCTCAAGTAGGTGAAAAAGTATTTTCATGTCGCAACTGAAATTGAGCATATCAGAGGTTGATTGAAGCGGTAACATCAGATCAAACCATTTTGAACATTAATTCATATCCAAAAATAAAATTTGAATTTAATGACCCAGTCAAACAAGTTTTCATGCCTCTACCATACAAATTGAACAGCAAAGAAATTAAAGCTGTTTATGAGGAAATTTTGAGACTTCAATACAAAGATGTGATTGAAAAGTCTGCCTGAGCATGGAGACTGTTTCAAATATTTTTACTTGACAGAAAAAAGATGGTGGCTATTGCATGATACTAGATCTATCAGATCTGAACAAACATATAAAATACCACCATTTTAAAATGGATGCTTTAGACGTTACTGTGCAATTCCTCACCAAGCGTTGTTTTATGGTCTCAATAGACCTCAAAGATGCATATTACACTGTACCAATTGCAAGACAATATGGAAAATTACATAGGACAAAGAAAAGTTATGACACAGAAAGAAGTCATTCAGCCCATTGTATCTGCACCTGCTGAAAAAACTAGCCGCCATTCTAATCCCACCATTGAGCACTCGGTCCATAGCCTTGCTTGTTATACCACTTCAGGTGTAGATCCAGGTACCTTTTAAAGGAGTTAAAGGTTTCTGCCTCAACCATCAATCTGGGCAGCAAATTCTAGATGCCTACCACCCTCCAGGTGAAAAAGTTTTTCCTAACATCCCCTCTATCCCTTTTACCAATCACCTTAAATCTGTGCACCCTGGTGATTTAACCTCTCTGCTAAGGGAAACAAGTCTTCCCTATCTCCTCTATCTAGGCCCCTCATAATTTTGTACACCTCAAGTCACCCCTCAGCCTCCTCTGTTCTAAAGAAAACAACCCTAGCCTACCTAGTCTTTCCTCATAGCTGCAATTTTTCAGCCTTGGCAACATTCTTGTAAATCTCTTCGGTACTCTCTCCAGATCAATTATGTCCTTCCTGTAATGTGGTGATCAGAACTATATGCAAAACTCCAGCTGTGGCCTAACCAGCATATTATTAGTTCCAGCATTACATTCCTGCTTTTGTATTCTATACATTGTACAATAAAGGAAAGCATTCCATATGCCTTCTTTACCACTTTATCTACCTGTCCTGCCACCTTCAGGGACCTGTGGACATGCAATCCAAGGTCTCTTACTTCCTCTACCCCTTTCAATATCCTCCCGTTTATTAAGTATTTCCTTGCCTTGTTTACCCTCCCAAAATGTATAACCTCACACTTCTCCAGATTGAATTCTATTTGCCACTTTTCTGCCCACTCAACCAAACCATTGATAACATTCTGGAGTTCAGAACTATCCTCTTCACCATCGACTACATGGCTAATTTTTGTGTCATCTGCAAATTTCCCAATCATGCCTCCCTCAAAAAAGTCCAAATCATTAATATAGACCACAAAAAGCAGGGGACCCAACACAGCCCTGTGGAACGCTACTGGAAACCACTTTCCATTCACTAAAACATCCATCGATTATTACCCTTTGTTTCCTGTCACTGACCTAATTTTGGATCCAACCTGCCCACATTCCCTTGTATCCCATGGGCTTTTACTTTTCTGGCCAGACTGCCATTTGGGACTTTGTCAAGTGCCTTACTAAAATCAATGTAGACAACATCCACTGCACTATACCCTCATCAATCCTCTTCGTTACTTCCTTAAAAAATTCAATTAATTTAGTAAGACACAATTTTTCCTTAACAAACCATGCTGACTATCTTTTATTAATCCTTGCCTAAGTGACAGTTTATCCTGGCTCTCAGAATTGATTCCAATAATGTGCCACCACCAAAGTCAGACTGACTGGTCTATAATTATTTGGCCTATTTCTCACACCCTTTTTAAATATTAGTACAATGTTCACAGGCATCCAATTCTCTGGTACCTCACCTGTATCTAGTGATGATGAAAAATGATCCTCAGGGCATCCGCTATTTCCTCTCTGGCTTCCTTTAACAACCCGGGTTTTCCTTGATTTTACCTGCTAATATGCTTTCATATCCTCTCTTTGCTTTCCTGATTTCATTTTTTACTTCACCCCTGTATTTTCTATACTCCTCTAGGCTTTCTAACGTATTACTTTTTTTTGTGACTGTCATAAGCTTTCTTTTTCTGCTTTATTTTATGCTGATGCTTCTAGATAACCAAGGGCTCTAGATTTGGCAGTACCAACCTTTTTCTTTATGGGGACATGCATACACTGTGCCTGTAGAATCTCACTTTTGAATGCCTCCCACTGGTCTGTCACTGATTTCCCTTCAAGTAGTTGCAACCAGTCCACTTTCGTCAGATCATCTCTCAGCTTTGTAAAATTTGTCTTTCCCCAATTTAGAACTTCTACTCCTGTTCTATCTTTGGACTTTTCCATAATTATGCTAAATCTAACCATATTATGGTCACCATTTCCAAAATGATCACCCAATGTTACTTCATCCACTTGTCCAACCTCACTTCCTAACACTAAATCTAGAATTGCACTCCCTCTTGTTGGGCTTGTGATGTGCTGCCTAAAAAAGTTCTCTTGAATGCAGTTAAAGAATTTTGTGCCCTCTGTGTCCTTCACACAGTTCATATCCCAGTTGCTATTAGGGTAGTTGAAGTCCCCAACTATTACTACCCTATTGTTCTTGCACTAAGTAGTATGCCTACATATTTGCTCGTCTATCTCCCTCTCACTATTTGGGGTCTATAGTAGTGTCGTTGCCCCTTTTTATTTCTGAGTCCAACCCATATGAACTCATTCGATGATTAATTTAGTATATCATCCCTCCGCACAGCTCTAATCGATTCTGTAACCAATATATCTACATCCCACTCTTTTTAGCCCCCTCTCTATCCTGTCTGAACACCATATATTCAGGGATGTTGAGCTGCCATTTTTGCCTCCCTTTAAGCCAACTTTCCATTATAGCAATATCATCATGTTGCCATGTGTCTATCTGTCTCTTCAGCTTTGTTTGCTACACTCCTTACATTTAAACATATACCTTTTAACACTGCCAAATTCCTGTGCTGTACACTTTTTAAACTTTTGCTTCTTCTGTCTTGCAGAGTCACTCACTAATTTTCTGTCTCTCACTCCCTGCTTCTGAATTTGTCCTCAGGTTCCCATCCCCCTGCCAATCTGGTTTAAATCCTCCACAACAACGCTAGCAAATCTTCCTGCAAGGATAATTTTGGTCCGGTTCAGGTGTAGACTGTCCGCTTGTACAGATCCCACCTTCCCCAGAGCGGCCCCAATGCCCCAGGAATCTGAAGCCCTCCCTCTTGCATCATCTCTCCAGCATGCATTCATCTGGTGTATTCTCCCATTTCTGTACTTACTAGCATGTGGCCTTAGGAGTAATCCGGAGATGACTAATTTTGAGCTCCTGCTCACTAGACTCTTTTTAACTCCCTAAACCTTTTTCTGCCTATATCATTGGTAACAATGTAGGCCATGACCCCTGGAGGTGTACCCTCACCCTCCAGAATGGTCAGATTTGCTATTCGGTGATATCCAAGACACTGCCACCGAGGAAGCAACATACTATCCTGGAATCACGTCTGCGACCTTAGAAGCGCCTGTCTGTTCCTCTAACTAGTCTGAAAACAGTGTGAGTGGAGAGGCAGTCGGGAGATTGAAAACAGCGCGAGTGGAGAGGCAGTCGAAAGTCTGTAAACAGTGCGAGTGGAGAGGCAGTCGGGAGATTGAAAACAGTGCATGTGGAGGCAGTCGGGAGATTGAAAACTGTGCGAGAGGAGATGCAGTTGGGAGATTGATAACAGCGGGAGTGGAGAGGCAGTCGGGAGATTGAAAACTGTGAGAGGAGATACAGTCGGGAGATAGAAAACAGCGCGAGTGGAGATGCAATCGGGAGATAGAAAACAGTGCAAGAGGAGATGCAGTCGGGAGATAGAAAACAGTGCGAGTAGAGAGGCAGTCAGGAGATAGAAAACAGCGTGAGCGGAGAGACAGTCAGGAGGTAGAAAACAGCATGAGCTGAGAGGCAGTCAGAAGTCTGAAAACAGTGTGAGCAAAGAAAAAAATCTAAATGTGATGTCAAAGGAGTCCCATAAGTTGATTGGTTGTTAAGTATAGGCTTCTCTGGACTCGGTACAGCGGAGACGATTGGTGAATAACAAGGGAGTTATTATATTATACCACACTGTAGTAAGCACATTATATAACGTTTAAGGTATGTCATTGCAGCTCGGCAATGTGGGATGTGCATCCTGTGGCATGTGGCAAGTCGTGCAGGCATAAAGTGCCCTCACAGGAAATGTCACCAGCTGCAGAAACCTGAGCTCTGGGTTGTGTACTCGAGTGGTGGCTGGGGTCACTGTGTTGCATCTGCAAGGATGAGGTTTACGTGGATAGAACATTTAGAGAGGTGATCACACCGCAGCTAAGATGTACACAGGCAGAGAGGGAATGGTTGACTCTCCCGAATATCTAAGAAAAACAGGCAGGAAATGCAGGAATCCCCTGAAGCAATCTCGCTCTAACAGCTACCCAATTTTCGATCCTGGTTAGCGAGATGGTTTCTCAGAGGACTGTAACAAGAACCAAGTTCTTGACATCAGAGATGGCTCAGCTGCACAAGAGGGGAGAAGGAAGACTGGAAGAGGTACATTGGTAGGGGATTAGATAGTTAAGGGAGCAGGCAGGCGTTTCTGCGGCCGTAGGAGTGACTCCAGGATGGTCTGTTGCCTCCTTGGTGCCAGAGTCAAGGATGTCACAGAATGGCTGCAGGACATTCTTTTGGGGGGAGGTGAACAGACAGAGGTAGTGGTCCACAGTGGGACCAATGACATAGGTAGGAAAAAGGATGAGGTCCTGAAAGCAGGTTTTAGGGAATTAAGAACAGAAAAAGCAGGACCTCGAGCAGTAATTTCAGGTTTATTCCCAGTACCATGTGCTAGTAAGCATAAGATTAGGAAGATTGATCAGTTCAACACGTAGCTGGAGAAATGGAGTAGGAGGGTCGTGGTTACACCTTAACAGGACTGGGACTAATATCCTTATGGGGAGGTTTGCTAGTGCTGTTGGGGAGGGTTTAAACTAGATTGGCAGGAGGATGGGAACCTGAGGGGAAAATCAGAGTGGACAGGAGAAAAACTGGCAGTGGAAAATGGAGAAGTATTAACTAATGAGGATATATCAGAAAGTAGGATCAAGGTAGAGTAAACTTGAACAGTTTGATGGAATTAGAGTAGGTAATAGTAAGGCATTAAATGGGGACAGAGTAAGGGGGAAAAGTAAAAAAGCCTAACTTGGGGTTAAATGTGCATGTATGTGAATGAATGGAGTGTGGTTAATAAGATTGATGAACTACAGGCATAGGTTGACAAATGGAATTATGATATTATTGCTAAAACAGAGACCTGGCTCAAAGAAGGGCAGGACTGGGCGTTAAATATTCCTGGGTACAAAGTGTTTAGGAGAGACAGGAAAGAAGAAAAGTGGTGGGAATGGCAGTATTGATTAAAGATGGCATTATTGTATTGGGGAGAGAGGATGTTCCAGAGGGGTCAAGAACAGAATCTTTCTGGCTAGAGGTAAGGAATGAAAAAGGTGCAATAACATTGATCAGTGTGGTATATAGACCACAAACTAGTGGAAGGGATGTAGAGAAACAAATTTGTAAAGAAATTACAGAGAGGTGCAAGAATTATAGAGTAATTATAATGGGAGATTTCAATTATCCAAATATAGACTGAGATAGGAATAGTGCAAAGGGACAAGAGGGGCGCAAGTTCCTGGAATGTGTTCAAGATAATTTTCTGCAGCAGTATGTGTCCGGTCCAATGAGAGGGAAGGCGCTGTTGGACCTGGTTCTGGGGAATGAATTGGCCTAAAGGAGAAATAGTGGAGGTATTAAATGAGTACTTTGCACCTGTCTTTACAAAGGAGGAAGATGCTACCCAGGCTGAGATGAGAGAGGAGGTAACTGGCACACTAGAAGAATTTATAATTAAGGAGGAGGAGGTTTTAGAAAGGCTATCTTTACTTAAAATTGATAAGGTACTAGGACTAGAAGTGATGCATCCAAGGGTACTGGGGGAAGCGAGAGTAGAAATTGCAGAGGCACTAGTGATAATCTTCCAGTCTTCCTTATATACGGGGTTGGTGCCAGAGGACTGGAGAATTGCGAATGTTACAACCTTGTTCAAAAAGAAGTGTAAGGATAAAGGCGGCAACTACAGATCAGTCAGTTTGACTTCAGGTAGGGAAACTTCTGGGAACTATAGTCTGGGACAAAATCAGAAGTCACTTACACAAGTGCAAGATAATTAAGGAGAGCCAGCATGGATTCATAAGAGAAAATCATGTTTAACTAACTTGTTGGAGTTTTTTGAGGAGGAGCAAAGAAGGTTGCTAAGGGCAACACTGTTGATGTGGTGTATATGGATTTTCAAAAGGCATTTGATACCATGCCACACAACAGACCTGTGAGCAAAATTCTACTCATGGAATAAAAGGAAAAATAGACACTTGGGTAAGAAATTGGCTGAGTGACAGAAAACATAGAGTAATGGTGAATGGATGTTTTTCAGATTGAAGGAAGGTTTGTAGTGGAGTACCCCACGGGTCAGTGTTGGGATCCTTGCTATTCCTGATACATTTCAATGACCTAAACTGTGATGTTCAGGTCGTGATTTCAAAATTTGCAGATGATACGAAGAGTGGAAACATTTTCAACTGTAATGAGGATAGTCTTGAACTTCAAAAGGACATAGACATGTTGGTGGATTGAGCAGACAGGTGGCAGATTAAGTTCAATGCAAAGAAATGCGGCTTGATTCATTTTGGCAGGATGAATATGGAAAGACAATATAAAATAAAGGGAGAGCCCCTGAAGGAGGTGCAGGAACAGAGGGACCTTGGTGTATATGTACATAAGTCACTGAAGATGGCAGGGCATGTTGAAAGAGCAGTTAATAAAGCATATAATATCTTAGGTTTTATTAATAGGGGCACTGAGTACAAGAGGAAGGAGGTCATGTTGAGCTTGTATAAGACATTAGTTTAGGCCAGAGTTTAGGCCTCTGGAGTACTATGTTCAGTTCTGGGTTCCATACTTGAGGAAGGATGTGAAATCATTGGAGAGAGTAGAGAGGAGATTCACAAGAATGATTTCAGGGATGAAGAACTGTAGCTATGAGGATAGATTGGTGAGGTTGGAACTGTTTTCCTTGAGAAAAGAAGGCTGAGTAAAGACTTGATAAAGGTATTCAAGTTCCTGAGGGGTATGGACAGGGTAAATAGTGAGAAATTGTACTCATTCAAGACAGCATCAAGGATTAAAGGGCACAGATCTAAAATAATTGGCAAAAGGAATAAAAATGATGTGAGGAAAAATCTTTTCACCCAGAGGGTGGTTGGAGCTGGAACAAACTTCCTAAGAGGGTGGTGGAGGCAGGCTCAATCGAGATATTCAAAAGGGAATTGGATTGTTATCTGAAAAGAAAGAATGTACAAGGTTATGGGGACAAGGCAGGGGAGTGGGACTAGGTAGAATGTTCTTTTAGAGAGCCAGTGCAGATTCGATGGGCTGAATTGCCTCCTTCTGCACTGCAAAGCTTCTGTGATCCTTTGAATTCCCTCTCACTACTGCTCTTCCCCTCTTCTTCCTCCCCTCCTGTATAGCTGAGCCATCCATGGTGCCATGAACTTGGCTTTGACTGCACTCCTCCGAGGAAGCAATGCCCTCACCAGCATCCAAAACGGAAAACCGATTAGCGAGTGGGACCTCATGGGACTCCTGCGCTACCACCCTGGTTCTCTTGGACTGCCTGGTGGTCACCCATTCCCTTTCTGACTCCATGCTCCTAGCCTGCGGTGTGAACATCTCTCTGAACGTGCTATCCACATAGCTCTCAGCCTGCAGATGCACCACAGTGACTCCAGCCACCGCTTGAGCTCCAAAGCCTGGAGCTCAAGTTTTTGCAGCTGGTGACATTTCCCGCACATGTGGTCGTATAGGTCCTAAAACTCAGATGAAAAGGGACACTATGACAATTTACAGCATTACCAAATGGGCTGAGCTCAGGGCCATGTGTTTTCACAAAGTTATTAAAACCACTATTTGCAACTATGAGGAGCAATGATCATACATAGAAATATAGAAAATAGGAGCAGGAGTAGGTCACTTGGCCCTTTGAGCCTGCTCCACCATTCAATATGATCATTGCCGATCCTTTATCCCCATACCCCTTGACAGCTTTATAGTCTAGGAATCTCTCTATTTCCTTCTTAAATATATTCAGTTACTTGGCTTCCACAGCCAACTGTGGTAGAGAATTCCACAGGTTCACCACCATCTGAGTGAAGAAGTTTCTCCTCATCTCGTTCTTAAATAGCCTGCCCCATATCCTGAGACTATGACCCCTTGTTTTAGACACCTAGCTTCTTAACACCCTCCTCATCGCTCACATTCCCAAGTTTCATATCATCAGCAAACTTGGAAATATTACATTTCGTTCCTCCATCCAAATCATTGATATATATTGTGAATAACTGGGGCCCTAGCACTGACGCCTGCAGTACCCCACTAGTCACTGTCTCTCACTCCGAAAAAGACCCATTTACTCACTGTTTCCTGTCTGCTAATCAGTTCTCAATCCAAGCCAAAATATTACCCCGAATCCCATGTGCTTTAATTTTACACTATAACCTCATATGTAAGACTTTATCAAAAGCTTTCTGAAAATCCAAATACACCATATCCACTGATTCTCCCTTATTTATTCTGCTAGACACATCCTTAAAAAACTCCAGTAGTATTTGTCAAACATGATTTCCCTTTCATAAATCCATGTTGAGTTTGGCTAATCCCATTGATATTATTTAAATGTCCTGTTATCACATCCTTTATAAATACTCTAGCATTTTCCCATGACTGATGTTAGGCTAACCGGTCTATAATTCCCTGTTTCCCTCCTTTTTTAAATAGTGGGGTTACCTTTGCCCCCCTCCAACCTGCTGGGACTGTTCCAGAATCTGCGGAATTTTGGAAGATAACAACTAACGCATCCATTATTTCCATGGCTACCTCCTTTAGTACCCTGGGATGTAGATTATCAGGCTCTGAGGATTTATTGGCTCTCAGTCCCATTAATTTCTTCAGCACTTTTAAAAAAAGTTATACTTCCTTTTTCAGTAATGCCTCCTTCTCACTAGACTGTTGATTTCCTAGCATTTCTGGTAAATTATTTGTGTCTTCCTCTGTGAAGGCAGAACTAAAGTAGTTGTTTAATTGCTCTGTCATTTCCTTGTTCTCTAATATAAATTCTCCTGTTTTGCACTGTAAGGGACCTACATTTAACTTCACTAATCTTTTTCTTTTTATGTACTTATAGAAGATTTTACAGTCAGCTTTTATGTTCCTTGCAACTTTACTCTCATACTCTATTTTTCTCCTCTCAATCAATCTCTTGATCTTCCTTTGCTGAATTCTAAACTGCTCCCAATCCTTATGCTTGCTACTTTTTCTAGCCGCTTTATATGACTCCTCTTTGGATCTAATATTATCCTTAATTTCTTTTGTTAGCCATGGTTGGGCTACTTTTCCTGTTGCGTTTTTGCGCCAGAAAGGAATGTATAACTGGTGCAATGCATACATTCATTCCTTAAATCTTAGCCATTGTCTATCCACCATCATGCCTTTTAATGAAGTTCCCCAATCTATCTTAGACAACTCATGCCTCATACTTTCGTAGTTTCCTTTGTTTAGATTTAGGACACTATTTTCAGGTCGAACTACTTCACTTTCCACCCTAATGAAGAATTCTATGATGTTATGGTCACTGTTCCCTAAAGGACCCCGCACAACAAGATAATTAATTAACCGCTTCTCATTGCACAATACCAAATCCAGGATAGCCTATTCCCTAGTCGGTTCCTCAACATACTGGTCTAATAAACCATCTCATACGCATCCCAGGAATTCATTTGCCATAGTATTATTGCTAATTTAGTTTGCCCAGTCTTTAAATAAATTAAAGTCACCCATGATCACTGTAGCAGCCTTGTTACATGCATCTCTAATTTCCTGTTTAATGCCATCCCCTACCTTATCACTACTGTTTGGATCCCACTAATGTTTTCCACCCCTTGTTGCTTCTTAGCTCCACCCAGACTGACTCTACATCTAGATTTTCTGAGCCAATATCCTGTCTCACTATCACACTGATTTCATCTTTAACTAACAAAGCCACACCACCTCCTTTTCCTTTTTGCCTGTTCATCCTAAATATCGAGTACCCTTGAATATTCAGTTCCCAGCCTTGGTCACCCTGCAGCCATGTCTCCATAATTGCAATCATATCGTACACCTTTACATCCATTTGCGCTGTTAAATCATCTACCTTATTGTGAATGCTCCGTGGATTCAGATACAGTGTCTTTTAGGCTTGTCTTTTTAACATTTTTACACATTTTCTTTGTACTCTGGCCCTATTTGCTGCTAGCCCTCGTTTCCTCTGCCTTCCACTTTTGCTTTCTACTTTTCTGTCTTTTATTCCTATCTTTGTTTCCCTCTCGTGTCTCCCCACTCAGGTTCCCATCCCCCTGCCAATCTAGTTTATACCATCCCCCACAGTACTAGCGAATACCTCTGCGAGTATATTGGTGCTGGTCCTGCTGGGGAGCAACCCATCCAGCTTGTACAGGTCCCATCTTCCCCAGAATCGGCCCCAATGCCCCAGGAATCTGAAGCCCTCCCTCTTGCATCATCTCTCCAGCCACGCATTCATCTGGTCTATTCTCCTATCCCTGATCTTGCGAGCACATGGCACTAGGAGTTATCCTGAGATAACTATCTTTGAGGTTCTGCTTTTTAATTTATTTCCTAGCTCCCTATATTCTGCTTGTCGGACCTCATCCCTCTTTTTACTTATGTCATTGGTACCGATATGGACCGTGGGCTCTGGGTGTTCATCCTTCAGAATGTCCTGCAGCCACTCAGTGGCATCCTTGAACCTGGTACCAGGGAGGCAACATATCGTCCTGGTGTCACACCTGCGGCCGCAGAAATGTCTGTCTATTTCCCTTACAATAGAATCCCCTATCATTATTGCTCTCCCACTTTTTTTCCCCCCACTCTGTGCAGCTGAGCCACTTGTGGTGCCATGGACTTGGCTCTTGCTGAGAGACCATCTCCCCCAGCAGTATCCAAGACTGTATCTGTTGGAGAGGGAGATGGACCAGGGGACTCCTGCACTACCTGCCTAGTGCTTTTACTCTGTCTGGTGGTCACCTATTCCCTTTCTGCCTGTACACTATCTACCTGTGTGTGACTACCTCACTGTATGTACTATCCACAAATAACTCATCCTCGTGGATGCTCCACAGTGACTCCAAGTGCAGCTCCAGCTCCGAAACACAGATTTTGAATAGCTGCAGCTGGAGACACTTCCTGCATACATGGTTGCCCTGGACACTGGAAGTGACCCTGACTTCCCACATCGCACAGGAGGAGCATACCACTTGGCCGAGCTGCCTGCCATGACTTACCCTTAAATTACTCCCTTTACATTTACTTCTTCTAGTTTAGAAAATATTAAGGATGGAAGAAATACTTACCAGGTCCTACTTGCCAGAGCCACAGTTCTTCTTACTGAGCAAAGGTTGAAAATGAAAGGCTCACCTCCATGCCTCTCTCACCAAACTCCAACTGAAGCACTCTAATGCAGCCCAAAGCAGTACTTCAGTGCAGACAAAAGCAGCACTGTAAATGGCTGTCTGAATCTAGCTTCTGAAAACCTGTTTACGCCAGTTACCTAATTTACTAGCTGCTGCTGCAAGCAGAGCCTCTATAAACCCTGTTTTAAAGTTGGACTAAGACTCAACTTCTCCCAATCCAAAGAACAACTTTTAGTTAACTGCTAAGTTAAAGACAGACTAGATTTTAGATATAAATTGAACGTTAAATTAAACTTAAAAGTCCCTCACTCACTAAACTCCAACTTAAGCACTCTAATGCAGTCCAAAGCAGCACTCCAGTGCAGACCACTGTGTTGGGATATATAAATGTACCTTACTTTTTGCCAAAACAAAGCAGGGAGCAATGGATGCAGTCAGGCAAACAGCCCAAATACTATCTGACCTTGGTTTCGTCATATCCACACAAATCAGTACTTGACCCAGTACACATTATTACCTTTCTATAATTTATACTGAACTCCTCCACGATGCAAGTCAGTCTCACTGAAGCAAAATCAGAGGAAATATGTTGTCTGTGCAAATGCCTGTTGGCCTCAAATTCACCATCAATAAGAATAGTTTCCTCTGTGACTGGAAAATTTGTGACTGCTTTCCCTTGTGTACAATGTAGGCCATTGCACTACAGGAAAAGGAAAAAAATGGGTTTTGAAAGAAAACAAAGGGCATTTTGACAAAAAAATGATTATTTCCCCTGCAGCTCGTGATGAGCTAACTTGGTGGGTTGACAATGTGTCAACTGCAGTCAGGAACATTAATAAGGGGATACCAACAATACACATCACAAGCGATGCCTCAGGCTTATGGTGAGGTGTATCTAATGGTACCACACATATTAGAGGAAGATGGAATACTGAAGAGAAAGCATGAGCAGAATGAAATTAATTACTTAGAAATGAAGGCTGATTTCTTTGCCTTACAAGCTTTTATATACATAACAGCCACGTACATGTTTTTATGCAACTAGACAACACAACTGCAGTGGCATACATAAACAATATAAAAGGAACAAAATCACAGGCACGTAATGAGTTAGTCAAGATTTTCTGGAAATGTTGCATATCTAGAGACATTTGGGTCACTGCAAAACATTTGTCTGTTGTCTTGATAGCTGCTGATAAATCAAAAAAATTCAATGGTCATCTTGAATATAAGCTAGATGGGACTACTTTCCTACAGCTGTGTAATTTGTATGGGAAGCCAGATGTTGATCTTTTTGTATCATGGCTAAATGCATAGATAGAAAACCGTGTGTCTTGGTTACCAGACCCTGGTACCATGGAAACAGATGCTTTTTTCAATCACCTGGCAAAGCTATTTCTTCTATGCATTTCCCTAGTTTTGCCTAATAAGCAGATGCTTACAGAAAATCAGAAGGGAAGAAGCTGATGGTTTTATGATAGTTCTGAGATGGCCAATACAATCATGGTTTGCAAGATTGTTGAAGTTACTAGCACAAGAACCAGTGATACTCCCAACAATGAATTTAATTTCCCAACCTATTTCATTATTTCACAGACTGGGCTACAGTGTCATGAACACAGCAAAGTCAGTTTTGTCTTTTTTTGTTGTATTGCCAGATGAGCACATTTTGGGCTCACATCCATTGATCACTCGTTTTATGAAAGGAGTGTAGAACCTCAAACCACCAGTGCCAAGATATTATACCATGTGGGATGTGAAGCCTGTACTAGACTACCTCCGAGAGCCTTCACTTGTTTCATTACTTAATCTTCAAGAATTGTCAATGAAAACATGTATATTAATTGCTTTGATGTTAGCACAACATCAACAGACCATATATCTGCTAGACACAAGCAATATGCAAAAAACTCCTCCGTCCTTAATTTTTCAAGTGAATAATCTTTTGAAGCAAAGCAAACTGGGGAAAACTGGTTGTCAACTTGTGCTGACAGCATACCCATCAGAACCATGCTTATGTGTCTATGAACAATTGTGAGAATATTTGCTTCATAATGAACACCTTCAAAGCAGTGAGAAATATCTTTTTACAGAAGAGTCACCACAGATACTATATAGCTAGATGGATACATCATGGCATGATCAAAGCTGGAATTGACGTTAATGTGTTCAAACCTCATTCTACAAAATGCAGCCACATCTGAAGCTAATTTAACCATGATCCCAGGAGTGGACATTATGCAACACTTAGGACAGAGCAGCGAAAATACTTATCAAACAATCTACAAGAAGCCCATAAAAGACAATGCAAATACATTTGCAATGGCACTTTTGCAGGGCTAGGAAATATGCTAGTGCCCGCTTTAATTAGAAACATGTTTTTAAGAATAGTGTTATTTCAGGATTAAAGACTTGAACTGTTCTTTGGGTTTTGAATTGGAAGCAACTTGATTCTCAGGACAGGGGAAAATGCCTGAGAGAGTATGTTTTTATTTTCTACATGTACGTGGATTAACAACACATAAACGGGTGAAACGCAGTTGGGCATTATTGTGTCAGTCAATGGATTTCTTTGCAAGTGTTACAAAACTGCAAATTTGACTAGATTTGTTATTCATTGAGCTGACATTGCGAGGCCATAATTTTGCTTTGAAAATCTCATTATTTCAAACGAACAACATTACAAAATAAAATCAAAAGATGAAACAGGAACTTAACCGTTTGATCCTGATTTTATGAAGTAGGCGGAGTGAGAAATAATGTGCCCTCCACCTCCACCCATGATTTTTCATATAGCTTTAAGTTGATGTGGAATTGTACTGAACTACATAACAGGTCTATATGTTTTC
The DNA here is from genome assembly GCF_964194155.1 of Cetorhinus maximus. NCBI lineage: Eukaryota > Metazoa > Chordata > Chondrichthyes > Lamniformes > Cetorhinidae > Cetorhinus > Cetorhinus maximus. The sequence goes on from NC_135884.1 coordinate 40,839,396, forward strand.
ACATATATTTTGTTACTGATTACATGTGCCACTCCTCACTGATATGCACAAAGTGAAATTCAAAAGTTGGCACTGATAGAGTTCATAAACTCTGCCCTCACTTTTAGGACGGCACGTGAAAATTGGATCTCACGTTATTTCTCACTCCACACACTTCATAAAATCAGGATCAAACATCGAACGAGTAAATTCTCGCCTAATCTTTCGATCTTGGAACAAAAAACAATAAGCAGTCAATTGCAGATTTGGTCCTTCCAGATTTTGTTAATTCAGCACAACTGAATAACATTAGGTGATTACAAGGGTGCTGCAAGGGTGGTAGCAGTGAAAAAAAAAATTGAGGGGAAGCATTCAGACAACGCACACGGGGTAAATCTTCATTTTCGGCCTTCTAGCACTTGACTTAACACACCAAGGAGCATACAATTCATGGGTGCATGCCAATTTTTTAGGCGAACTTCTTCCCTGATGCATGTTCCTGGTGTACAAAGTTCTACATAGAGGGCTAAAAATGTGTTTGCCCAATTTCTTGAGCCTGGGCTGGGTCGCAATTTGTGACCGTCTTGCACCGTTTCTGATGGAGGTGCATATTTGGTGCTCCCATGTCATTAGCATGATTGTAGCATGAGCTAAGTGTCTTCCTCACTACTGGCTGCCTCATAGCATTGCCAGCTGCCAATGTGCTCAGTAGTGGGGGGTGGGGGGCAATCAGTATTCTGATGAAAGCACATGGTGTATCCAGCCTGCTCTTCTTGAAGGCAGTCTCTCCTTCATAAAGGGAAGCTGCAGTGAATAATATTGCTGGAATTTAAAGCACGGAAAATAGACCACTAGGTCAGTAGAGGATTACAGAATGCAATGCTGGATGCATTAGTGGTGGGGGTGGGCAGGAGGAGGGATGCCATGGTTCTGTGGGGGACCAGTAGGCCCTCAAAGACCCTCCTCAGAAGAGAGTGGGAGCAGGTGGCCAGGGATGTGAACTCCTGGACTCTGGATATGAGCACCTGACATCAGTGCCAGAAGTCTGATGACTTCACTCGGGTGGCCAATGACAGTGATCACATCTTTGTATGATATCTCCTATGCATAACACCAATCTCTCACTCTGCTGAATAAACCACATGTCCAACACACACCCATCAGCTCTCTCTGGCATTGAAGTCATGCCTAACTTCCAGATACTCCACCTCACCCTCACAGTCTCGCACCCAGCCTCCACATACCTCCAGCTCTTCAGGTACAGCGGACACATCACCCAAAAACACTGCAACACAATCACTGGTATCTCTGTCCTCTCTCTTGCAGGTCAAGGTGGTACAAAATAGAAGGCAGCATAGCAGAATCATTAGGGGACAAGGATGATTACATCTCCTAAGCCCTGCAGATCGCTCCCAGCATCGCGAGGCTGGCTGCAACAAAGCTTGTACCATCCAATGTCGCCGAGAACAATGAGGATGAAAGTATGTCCTTTCTCAAATCCCAGCGTTCTGTCTTCCTGCTATGCAGAATCAAGAACAAGCTGCTGCTGGTTGTGACTGTGGACCTCTTGCTTCCCACCACTACCATTCCCTGGCACCAACCTTCACCTTCTGATTTCCTGCCTTCAGATACCCAAGAGCTGCCACTTGCCCAACCACAGTGGCGAGAGAAGGAAGAGAGAGAGAGCAACAGCATTGAAGAAGAGACCCCATCACTTTATCCTGACAATCACAACCACCAGCTTAGATACTGGAGGCTAGTATAGATTTGGGATCAGCATGTAGTGAGTCATCTAGGCATGAGTGGACTGCAGCCAGGCAAGGGGGAAAGGGTGCTTCATTTTCCAATTCACTGGAGGGTGAGGGCGCAGACGAGTTTCGCTGCAGAGGTCTCAGATGAGACCTTCGATGGGGCAACATGTAGGAGAGTGCTGATGGACATGAATGTCAGGTGCATTGATTGACCAGAAGGGAACGAATCTCGTGAAATTCCATGGATGATTTGTCCAACCATATTATAAGACAGATTCCTGTCACCATCAAGGAGCATGGAGCAATCTGGCTCCAAGTTTGAAGATCACATTGTGCAGAAGACCTTACTCTCTCTACAGCCTCTACACCATCTCCTCACCATGCTGTAGGCTCAGAGGCACTGTCACTGCTGCCATCATACCTGTTGTGGTCTTTGTGTGGACAAGGCACCGAATCCTTTGCCATCCCTGTCAGGATGCAGCAACACTCTGTGGTAAATCCAGGAACTCACCACAACACCTCCAAAAACACACGAGTGTACTTCCAGAGAATTTACAATTGCAATTGTTATTCAAAATTACTTTACCTGCAATTTGGGTGTCTGGCTCTTTAAGGAATGCTAGTGCAGGGCCCGCCTTGCAGCTTAGTGCTTGCTGTTTGCACAGCGACGCACAAATTCATTGCCCAAGACCTGCAAGGTCCAAATGAGATATCCAGGCATCACATCAGCTGGTTGCACTGTGTGACGTCAGGATAACGCTCCTTCACAGGTTTCCAGTGCATACTGGGCTTCCCATACAGGTGCCCTTCTCAAGAGGGCGATCTGCACCAAAACAGCTGGTGGCATAGCTTGTCCCAGCAAAATGGCACTAGGCCTCTGTAATGCTGCCTCCACCCAGACAGTGCTAAAAATAAAAAAATATTTTCCAGAAGCATATGGCATTAAAATACATTGAATTAATCATGTTCAATTTTTCTTACAGTGCATTAGAACCAATATGAGAAATGAAGTGATGCAAATAACAAAACTAGGAGTTGGAGAAAAATAGAAAATAGTGGCTGAAATCATCTGCTCCTGTTGGCAGCAGGCATCATGGTTGGCATGAGCGGACAATATGGTGAGAAGGCCAAAAATCAGTTTTACGCCCACGTGAATTCACAGTGGGATCATCCGATGGTGGGATCGCGAATCTCGCTGGAGGACGTGCTGTTTTGCATCCCGCTAATTGGATGCAACGTAAGGCCCAACTGGAATCATCCATTCCCCCACGCCCGATTTACCATTACGCTGGTGGGAAAACACACCGGCCCAGAACACGTCACAACAATCATGACGTGCAGAAGTTGGGACTTACCTTTAGGGTCTTCCTCAGATCATGGATATCCGAGGAAATGATGATACTGCAACCCTACAGCCACGGACCCTGGAGGAACATGTGCATCGCATGCTGGGTGGATCCTCATTGACATGGCTCTGCTGCGAAGCAGCTCTCGAAAGGTGGAGGCCTCCATGCAGCAGCTTCAGCTTCGCTGAGGCTTTGGACCTTCACGGATTTCGCCATGGGCTCGCACCATCTTCCATGGTTCATGCTTCTGTTCACGCTTCGGGCCTGCTTTGGAAGTTCACGGGCTGGTACGGGTGATCAGCGAAGTTGGGGGTGGGGTAGGGGAGGACGGATACAGGAAGGTCTAGGTGTGAAGGTGTGAGTGGGAGAGGAAGGTGTACCGAGGTGGGGGGGGGGGAACGAATGTGTTGAGGGGGATGAAGGTGTAGTGGGTGGGTGAGGTTGGGAGGGAGAATGAGAGTGTCTGGGGGGAGGGAGTAACGGGGCAGAATGCTGCAAGTGGGGATGTAGGTGTACGGTGGGGAGGAAGGTGTAAGGCAGGGAGTTCAGAGTGGGGAATGTGTCCGGGGGGTGGGGGGACGGAGGGAGTTTAGAGGGGGCGGGGGGGGGGGGGGTGTCCGCAGGGAGGAGGGAGTAAGGGTGGAGGAAGGAGTAAGAGTGGAGGAAGGAGTAAGGGCTGTGTGGAATGTCCAGGTGAATATGCAAGGGAGGGTATTTGGAGTCAATGACTGCTTCCTGGGGAGTGAATTGAGTGTGAGAGGAGGCAGAGTGAGCCAGAAGGGTGAGGGTACGTCAGTACCGGTAGAAGGGGTGGTAAGGTGGTTGTTGGGGATACTGAAGCAAACAAAGACCCTGGGGGTGGGAAGGGGGAAGTTGAGGACGTCAATATGGATGGGGTGGGATTTTCAGAAAGGTAGGGAACGGGCACATTCGCCTGGACTTCCTGTGATGACAAGGGTTTGGGCCGCAGGGTAACAGTGGGGAGGTGGAAGGTGATGCCAGGGGAATGGACTCTGATGGAAGAAAGGACATGGGTGACTTGGGAGAGGGGAAAGGACAGGGGAGCTGATCAGAAACGTAACTACCATATTTTTCAAATCAAAAGTGAGTGGAGCCTTGTGTTGGACGGGCACAGGTGCTGCATGGGAGTGTGATCAGTGGGTGGGCGGAGATGCAGGTCGGCTCAGATGGACAACTGAACGAGAACCTCAGCAGGCAGCATTGAAAATACTTGGGACAGTGAGATGGATGTGATTGATGAAAGCTCCGCATGCGAAGGACAGTGCTTGCATGAGGCTCCGAAAGATCCTGCCACATACACACTTCTCCCTCCAGAATCACCTGTGGGCCGGCTGCATGCAGCTGAACCGCTAGTGGGGTGGGCGGTGGGGGGGAGGACGCGCAAAGCCAGTAAATGAAATTCAAAGACAACACTGCACATTATTCAGTGAGAGTGAAAATATTTTCAGCATATAAAGTGACAAAATGTGTTCATCCGTGCAACCACTTGTGATCAGTATTTCTTAACTTTTCTAGGCCTACCACTTCTAGGTGCTGCCCTGACATTTGCAGCAGGGGCGGAGACAGCCTGTGCAATGGTTGGCCTTGTTGCCTCCGATGACTTCGGTGTGTGTCTTCCGGAGGGTCGAGTCCTTGAGGGCCCTGGCTTGCTTTGGCTGTCCTCCTATGGGCCAGCTGCTCCCGCTGCGGTGACAGAGGACGAGGTGGAGGAGGTCACAGGCAAAGGAGACCCGGAGGGAGCAGTCAGCTTCTGAGATTCCTGAGTGGATGATTGAGGGATGTTCAACTGTTGCTCCTCCTCCCTTCGGGTGCTTAAGGGCCCCGGCATGACTCCTTGAGGGGAAGGAACACCTGGAGGGATGTCAAGGTGCCCAGTTTCTCTCTCGCATTGCCACTGCAGGAACTCACTCATGGCTGCCACGATGGAGTGCAGGTCTGCACGCATCTCTGTGTTCTGCTGGACCAGGGTCTCCATGGAATCCACCATCCTTCCCAGTGAGACCTCCATACATGCACCTGTGGGCACCACTTCATCAGAGGGCAGGCAGATGAACTCCTTCGACTCGCGTGCCACTCTGTTGAGGGCTTCCAACAGCTCTGTGTGATGTTCCCCCACCTTCTGCTGACTCTCCATGATGAGTTGGAAGACTGAAGCCAGAGGCTCATCATCTGACTCGGACCTCATAGATGCCTCTTCTGAGTGCAAGGGAGCTCAGCTGAACTGCTACTGCGGACACGTGTCCGAGCGGTGACCATCAGATTGTGAACCCGAGCTTGCTCGGTTTCTAGGTGCCACCGAAGTGTGTGTGTCTGTGTTGGTGGAGGGTGTGGGTAAGTGGTGTGGCGGGTCTTCCAGGCTGCTGATTTTCAGCTCTTCAATGGAGGAGGTGTCCTCTTGGCTGGAGGTGAGGACCTGGATGGAGCTGAAGGACTGGCTGGCTGAGGGTGTTGGTCACTTGTCAGACCTCCCTGTGAACCAAAGTAGAGATGATTAGTAGTGCATGGAGGCAGAATCAAAAACAGGAGAGGGAGCATTCACAGTTGCATTGAGCTGCACAGATGATCTGGTGCAGGGTCCTCATGTGGGCGCTCGTCGCCGACCTCATCATCTCTGCAGGCACGGTCTACATCCTCACCAGTCAGTGCGATGGCATGCTCCTCAAAGTGAGTGAGGGGCCTAATGTTGGCCACTCCACCCCCGGTCTGGGACCTCTCCCTCCTGCTGTGAGCCAGCTTCTCCTGAGTGAAAACAGATGGAGAGAATGTGAGCAGGACGTATGGCACTGCATGTAATGTTTGTGTGGTGAGCAGAGCCATGGACAGGATGAGGATGCGAGCTCCGGAGGATATGAGTCTCAGGGAGATGTGAGGGAATGTGAGAGTTAGTGGTGTTGTCCGTGCGGTGTGAGATCCCTGTGGAGGTGTGACGGGTTTGGGAGTGTGTGTGTTGAGAGTGATGAGGTGGTTGACTTATCCTGATGAAAGGATGAGAGCATTCATCCTCTTCCTGCACTGTATGGCTGACTGCCTCTGTGCTCTGTTGCTACTGACTGCCACTACCAATTTTATTTCCTATTCATTCATGGGACATGGGCTTCGCTGGCTGGGTCAGCATTTATTACCCAACCCTAGCCCTTGAGAAGGTGGTGGTGAGCTTCTTAAACTGCTGCAGTCCATGTGGTGTAGGTACATCCACAGTGCTGTTACGAAGGGAGTTCCAGGATTTTGACCCAGCGACAGTGAAGGAATGATGATATATTTCTATGTCAGGGTGGTAAGTGATTTGGAGTGGAACTTCCAGGTGGTGATGTTCCCTTGTGTCTGCTGCCCTTGTCCTTCTGGATGGTAGTGGTCGGCCAATGCCTCCCAGGCTGAATTGGTGACTCTGGTGGATGTCCAGCAGTCAGAGCGAGGCTAGAGGACATCACAGTGGCCTTCTGCTGCGTCTAGCAGGCGCCCCAGAGAGCTATCACTAAATTTGGGGGCTGCCATCGCCTTTGCTTTAGGGGCTATCTGTTGCCTGGAGCAGTGCTGGTCAGTAGACTTGAAGTAGACTGCACTCTGGTGTGGTGAGCTTTAAATATGACGCCTGGAGCGAGGAAGCATTGAGGTCATGGTGTGGTGGTCAAATCTGAGCCCGCCCGCCAGCAATGTGGCGCTTTTCCTGTGAATGCATTATTAATGAGGCAGAACGCGCGGGAAGGGAAAGATACGGCATGAAAATCCACCATTGAGGGCAGCAGGTGAAATGTCTTTTTTCATATCCGCTACCGTGCTTAGTGCAAATCTGGGATGATTCAGTCCCATAAATAAAATATAAATAGGTTCATCATAAGAATAGTAAAGGGCAATGAAGAGTCAAAGTTAAGGATTTGGGTGAAATGGGAACAGTTAAGTGCAAGTGCAAGTAGATGGAGCTATAAAAATAACATATTTATTGAACACCTTTAATGGAATCAAACAAAGGGGCTTCACAGCAGTAGTATGAAACAAAGTATGACACTGAGCAACATAAGGAGATATTAGGTCAGATGATCAAAATTTTGGTCAAAGAGGTAGGTTTTAAGCAGTGCCTTAAAGGAGGAATGTGAGGTAGAGAGGTGGAGAGGTTTAGGGTGGGAATTCCAGAGCTTGGGGCAGCTGAAGGAATGTCCCACTAATGATGGAGAAATTAAAAATGGGGACGCAAAAAGGACCGGAATTAGAGGTGTGCAGATATCTCTGGGGGTTGTGTGACTGGAGGAGATTACAAAGATAGGGAGGGATGAGACCTTGGAGGGATTTGAAAACATGGATAAGAATTTTAAAATCAAGATGTTGCTTGACCGGGAGCCAATATAGGTCAATGAGCATGGGGTGATAGGGGGGCTAGGGAAATGTGGCTTCCTGCAAGTTAAGACATGGCAGCAGAGTTTTGGGTGACCTCAATTTTATAGGGAATAGCATGTGGAAGACCAGCCAGGAGGTCAATAGAGGTTTGGATTTTATAAATTGGGGCATAAATGACAAAAGCTATAAGTTTGTACAAAACACTGGTTATGTGCAGATAGAATACTGTATGTGGTTTTGTAGATATTATAAAAATGACTTGGAAACCATGGGAAACAATCAGCAAAGATTCACCAAAATGATAGAGGGATTGGTCACTATAGTTATCAGACTGGGATTATTTCCACCGGGGGAGAGAAGGCCAAAAGGAGATTTAATTTAAAAAAAATATGGAGAGTTTGATGGAGTGAATAGGGAAGAACTATTTTCTCTGGTTAGAGAATTGGTGAAGAGGAACAATCAATTAAAATCATTACTAGGAGATTGACAAGAGAAGTAGGGGAAAGTTAATTACAAAGAATTGTTGGAGCATGGAATGTTTTCCCATGAAGAAGCAGAGACCAATGCTTCTTGTAAGGGAAAATTTTAAACAAAAAAAAGGAGAAAGGCTATGGGTGGGGTGGGGCTTGCAGTGGGATTTGTTTTGAATTGCTCAACCAAAAAAGTCAGCAACAACATGATGGCCAAAATTGTCGTCTTCTGTCCATAAAGTTATATGGTTTAATATACAAAACAAGTCTGTTGAAAACACAAAACATACCAGCATTTATTCTTTTGTCAAGCATATTAGACTTACCTATATGCTCACCACATGTATCACAATATTCAGCATAAAGAGACTCAAAGCAGTTACAACAATAGGGTCGACCTTCTTTCATGATGTATCTCTGGCCTCCTAGGACAGTTTCACACTCAAAGCAGCAGAAATGCTTCATATGCCAGTGCCTACTTTCAGCCTCTGTGCACTCATCTGCAAAGATGATCTATGAAAAGAAAGATATATTTTTATTTCTTTAGAGAGCGTGATGAGTGCCAGCTCCAAATCCTCCATTGGATTAACAGTTTGGGGGTCAATACAAGATTTATTAAGCTTTAACTTTTATGGAATTCTGGACTGGAAATTGGAATACACAAAAGATTAAAATAGGGTAGTTTTCTTCCCAGTAATCATTTTTCTGAACATACATATAGAATTCTCTTTTCCCAATCTAATACAAATTGCATAATGATTGAATCTTTAAATATTAATTTGCTCATATCCAAATCAGTTTCTACAGCAGCTGAGCCACTATATATGATTACATCAGCACCAACCATTCATAATTCAATTTCCTACATTTTTAAAAATGTTTTTTTTTTTGAACCTTGCATACAGATATAAATTTCATGAACATTGTGCATTTTAATTGCATGGCACTTTCATTGGGAGCTATAGGTGTTTGAACGTTGAGGAAATTCATTCCATCTCAGTCTTTAGGATGCAACTAGATATGGGAGACAGTGGATCTGGTCACTGGTCTTGCTGGTTAGGGACACACCAGGGCCTGAATTTTACACCCCGTCCCCCCTCACCCTTTGCAGGTGAGTTGGCAGGGGGGAGGGTGTAAAATTGGACGCAATGCCATAGAGCATTCCCAGTGTCTGCCTGCGCCCAAATTTTATCTGCACTGGGGAGGCTGTTGGGAGGCCACTTGAGGGCTTCCTCCTGCCGCTGCTGGGATTTAACCCATGGTAGGCTGAGGCCGGCGCCAAGTGTGAAGCCTGGCAGTTTTCACTGCTTGGACTGGTGTCGAAAGGCTACCTACTTTACGGGCCTCCCGGGCCCATAAGAAGCCTGTTTCCATGGTCTGCCCACCCCATATTTCCCCTGCCTATTTTCGATCACATTTAATCTAATTTTTCACCTCTGTTGCCATTGTCTTGATGTAAATTTCCATACATCATTATTCAGTTATGCTTTAAAATTAAACAGCTAAGAAGGAACAGTTTTTATGCCATCAGTAGTGACAATGAATTGGTACCAGCACCAGCTGATGGGATAACCCTGTTTATGTACATTTTTCTTTAAAACTAATTGAGCTAAATTTTAACCAAAACTTGGTACTCTATTTATTGGACTGTCAAATTTAATTAGAAAATATTAGCATAGATTTCTCAGTTAAGTGCAAGCCTGATCAGACGTTAGTAATAATGGGTGCATTGCATCCACTTGACCAATAGTGCACTGATTAAATGCAAATTTCCAAAGAACACTAACTTAAATATAATGGTTAGGTGCCAATTATGGATAAGATCCGTCATTGGGAGATTGATTACTGTGGGATAGAAAATTGTACATTGCTGCCAGTTTTATAGGCAAACATTTAGGTTTTTGAAAATTTAAGCGACAAGCTTGTGAGACAAAAGCAATGTGCACAAGAAGTGAACTATGTTACAGAGTGGCATGGTTTCTGATGCAGCTGCAGCGTTTTTTTCCCGAAGGTAGGCAAACAGATGAAGAAGGCATTCTTTGTCTCACAGCCTTCTTGACTTCCAAAGAAGTATGGACTGGGTTAATGGAAGCAGCTAGCTGCTGGTGTTAATATCTCCTCCATAACCTTGCACGTATAGAAGCAATTTAGGAAAAATTTCAAAGATCTTTCCAGGTCTGTTAAGGTAAGGGAACTCACAATGATTTGCCATTATAGGAGCGTAACGAAGCATGTAAATCATTTACCATTAGTTCCTTCTCACACCGTTTTATAGTACATTCACACCTTACCACAAACTTCCATGTTGCAGCAAGGTGCCCTATATATTCCCACCTTCACTCACATTGTTACATGCATTCAACTGAAAACCAGCCTCCCATCAACTGTGGCTTGAATATTCATGTACGTATAAGCATATCCACTATGTCTACATGTTGACACTTGTGTATTGCTGCAGTTCTTTTAATAATTGAAATTCTGACTTCTTTAATTCCATTTACAGGTAAAGATAACCCATAATACCTGGGAGAGGACACTTAACAGAACTAGATTCCCTGGGAGTGAAATTCAATTTTGGTGAGAACACAGAACAATAGGAGTGAATCAGCCGCCCATTTCTTTTCTGTTGACTTTTCCGCCCACCTTGCGCACATATCAAAACTAAATTTCATCTCCAACTTTAAAACTCTTATTCAGTAAATGGAAGAAACCCTATTAATGCTTGTAAAGGAGACTATTAAGGATGCAGGAAATGGGGAAATAGGTTTGATGCCCACTTTGAGTTTGAACTCCCTGTTCCTCTAACTGTGGTCTCTTGTACAACTTCTTCCTTTTGCCCCACCACTTCAGGCTCCAGACCAATGTCCTTTCTGATTTTTATTTATGTACAGTTTGTTACACTGCACAGCATGTTTCAGATTGTCCCATGGCTGTGCACCCATACAGTCAAGAGGGATCATTGCCCTAAACTCTAGAATTTCCTTCCTAACGCTCTGCCTTGCCATTTAGCACTCCTTTAATACCTATCTTAAAAGTAATCTTTTTGACCATTCTTTTGAACATCCTTCCTAATATCTCCTCCTTGACTCAGAGTCCAATTTTTGATTGCACCTCTGTGAATCACTTTGGGATATTTTTCTATATTAAAGGCAATAGATAAATGCAAGCTGTTGTTGAATGCGTCCATAACCTTGAGATGTCCATAAGACCAAATTTTAATGAATGCAGCACTGAAGTTATGAAAAACTACTTGAAACAATTTTACTTCTGGAAAACATGTGTGTAGATATAGCAAATGTCCAAAGAAGAAACCAAATATAGTCCAGTCAATCAAGCGCTAAAAATTTAATTCTATATAACTTGCAAAAATTTACAAGTTAAGGAGCAAAATCTTTTTGACATAGTGATCATTGAGTTGCCACAACTTTTGAAAAGTGGAATTCTGAGGTTGTAAGAATGGGAAAAGTCATTACATTCTCTCTTATAATTGGTAATTACAATATACGTTAAACGCATCAATTTCATAGTACTCATGCAATCATATTTAAGTTTGAAGTGGTGTTTTTTAATCTAGCATTCTCTATTTTCGCAAACTAAAACCTGGATCATTTTTTTGTAAACTCACCTCGTCACATGCTGCACATCTGGGTTTCAGGCGTTCAGCATGGTGTCTCCCACAGTATATCTTCCCATTTTGGTAAAAATAAATCAGATCTACCAATAGTTCATTGCATGTAGCACAGACAAAGCATCGAGGATGCCAGCAAACTCCATGGCCTGCTCGTGAGGCAAATACTGCGATGTCTCCTCCATTGATTTGTCCTCCACACTGATTTAAAATTAAAAATAAAATTATGGTACTTCGACATTTACGGAAGTATGTAATAAATCTCAGCAAATAAACAAAAGAAAACAAATACCGGTAACGCAGTGGCCAACGGTCAGTCTTGTGAAGTGCCACTCATTTAAGTTTAAAATATAATCTGGTTAGATGCTGTTTTAATTTAAAAAGTAACACAATTTCAATTGTTTATATGGATTTGTAATTTGAAATATTATTTATGATAATAAACCATACGTGTGTTTTTGTTTCTGACAGTCTTGGTTATGGCCATTGTCATAGACAGTGCGAGCTAAAATTAATTGTGCATCATTTTTATGCCAGTGAAATAGAGCAGACAGTACGCAGAGCTCATTATCTCCTGAATATTTTTAGACTCTCAGACAAATCCCTTTGATTTGTTTGGAACTATCTGTACTGAGCCCATCTCCAAGCATATTTTCAAGGCTCTATTCTACCCTTTTCCTTGCTACTCACTCTGCACTTGCTCTTTAAAATTTCAAGCTAAACTTGAAATAAATAAAACTTCAACTTCCAGACATATGAACAATGACTTGTAGCTGAGTCACTCCTAGCCCAGAGACATCTATGGGGAGATGAACAAATGTATTATAATTTGGTCACAGGCTTTCTGTATTGTTGGAATCAATGCCACAATGCCACTTACGTGGCTAATAGATCTCAAAGGGATCAAAAATCACAAAAAGGCAGAAATACTTTTGTTCTTTTCCTGTATATGGCAATTAAATGATATGGTACCGTCCATAGGTATGGCCTTCCCAATCATTGGCAAAAATTGAATCTCCACATATAAACTGAATTATCTATCTTCCCACAATGGTGGGAGACTAGAATGTAGGAAATTTGATCAGGCAAAGACCTAATTCTTTGCCATCATTTTAACCGATTGGAGACAGCAAAATTAAGATTACAAAAATAAAGCAAAAGCCATGAAATATTCACAGGAATTAAACCATTTTTAAGAAGAAAGGGACATCAGAAGGAGGCTGGATGGGAGCTTTGTATGGAGGGATTGATCTTCTTTCCGATGATTGAGGTGGATTGGAGAAATCTACATCTCCAGGTCAGTCTGGAACATTGCAATTTTCCTACACTTATTGTGAATTGTTTGGCTACGGTAATAATGCTTGGCCATTGGATAGTTTCATGAGGAACCCTCCAAATACTGGTCCATTCAATAAGAATTAAATATACAAAGAATACAAAAACGATTGAGAAAAAACAATTTAGCCCACCAAGCTACATGACCCTTGCACAGACAGTGTACAAGATGGTCTATCATGGATTCCAGTCAACCTATAAATTCTACAAGTTTCTTTCATAATTTAGAAGCTAGTGTTCAACATTGATTTGACTGTGGATGGTAAGATTAGGTCCGAACTTTTGAGGTCAGTTTTATTGGTAATTTAAAACCTTAAAGTTTTTTGCTGTTTTTCAGTTTTAGCATAAAAAACCTCAAGAAAACCAGGGAGAAAAACCTGGGTGAATTCCAAGAAAATCAATCTTTTATTTTTGAGCACCACTTAATATCAAAAAACAAGAAAAAGCCAAGAAAACACTCACATGCCCTAGATTGTAATACTTACAAACATTTTCTTTAAGGTACTAGCCTCTACTTAGATCCCCTCAAGTATGCATTCATTTTCCCTTGGTTACACTTCTCACAGTGACGTCAAGGCACATTTTGCTTAAGGTTTCAGCTGCTTTATTCCAGCAAAATAGGTACTATGTTAAAGCCAACATAATGTACTTTTCCAAATATATTTATTCTTTTAAAAAATGGGGTGCAGTGGTAATGTCACTGGACTAGTAATCAAGAGTCTCCGGATAGTCCTCTGGGCATAGGTTCAAATCCCACCATGGAAGCTAGTGGAATTTGAATTCAATTAATAAAAATCTGGAATTAAAAGGTAGTCTCAGTAATGGTGTGCATGAATTGATTATTGTAAAAACCCACATGGTTCACTGATGCTCTTTAGGGAAGGAAATCTGCCATCCTTAACTGGTCTGGCCTACATGTGATTCCAGACCCACAGCAATGTGGTTGACTCTTAACTGCCCTCTGAAATGGCCTAACAGGCCACTCAGTACAAGGGTAATTAGGGATGGGCAACAGATGTTGGTCTTACCACGTCCCATGAAAGAATAAATATACCATTTTCATGTATCTCATGTGATACCACATATAATATTAAAATTACAAAATTTGGTGCAGTACCGTACACTAAATTCCCAATGTTTAGTGGGATACAGCCTCGGTTCATCATGCTGCTGAGTTTCTCATCTTAGATGCTTTGCTGCAACATAGTATTGAACAGAGACAGGAGGGATGGAAATGGTTTCCAGATTGATTCTCAGGGCTAGTGGAGCTGTACCCTGGTCAACAGTCAATACTTTTGGGGTGGAGGGGAAGAAAAGGACCAAAGAGTTACAATGCTGCCAAAGTTATGGTTATAAAAGTTAAAAGTGTAATTTTTTAATGACATTTACATAAATTACACAGCACAGAAACAGGCCCTTTGGTCCAAAATGTGTATTCATCACATGTGTCTTCTCCCATCATACTATTTAAAAAATAGAAAAATGAAACTGTATCAACTACTACTTCAATTTTAAAGTTTTCTAAGCATTTAAAATATAAACGTTTACCTGCTCACAAATTGCACCAGTCATGGTTATAGGGAAAGGTCTAATACTGCCTCTTCCCAAATTTTCTCTTTTTCTTTGAGTACTGAAAAGACGCAGTTCTTTCTTTTCTTCTTCATCAAGTGAATTGCAGTACCGAACCTGGCAACGGACCATACGATAATCATAGCAAAGTTAAAAAGAAACATTGTGCCCAATCGTAAAACCCTTCTTAATTCATTCTAGCATTGCTTCTGAACAGTACCAGAAACAGTGTACTCAAATGACACATGGCAATGGAGGAAGAAAAACAGGGCTACTTTAAGTCAGTTCACTGTCTATCTTTCTCTGTGAATATACCACAAATAGACTTGATCAATGGCAACAAAGAAATTCACAGCCCAGGCCATTTAGCTGTTCTGATCGGATGGAAGGTAGTTTTTCTTATTTTTTTTCTAAATTATGTGTTGAAATGAAAACAAGATGACCAATATTCATTGCTTTTTAGGAAACCCCTCAAAACATCCCGCCAGACTTGCCTGCACTGACAAATGAATCCATTCACCACATCCTTGGACAGTAGGGATTATTAATGTATGTATACCTGTATACAGCATGTGAATTATGCTAGGCTGAAATTATAAAAAATGAGGACTGTGGAGTTACAGAGCTCTATTAACTTGGAAGTATATATGATATTCAGTGAAGAAAGTTGTATCTAAGTAAGTTGCGACTTGACCTATAAATTTAACTTGGCACAGGACTATCTAGTTTGTTCTTCAATATTACTTCTTGATTCTTAATCAGTAGAAATTTAGCAATATATTATTCCATAACCAAAGAGATTTTTACCAACTCTATATAAAGTGAGTTTCCTGACAACTCTAATGGGTCTAAACTTCCTCGGAGTGGCAATCAGCATCGGATTGCCCCTCCGTTCCCAATTTCTTACCTTAATTTTATTTTCGATCCTACCTCGCCCGACCTTCTGACTCAGGCCAGGTGAGATCCAGGCAGCGCATTCCTGGGGCCTAGCATTGAAGTTGCAGCTGAGTCGAAGGGAAGGAGGCCACACCCCCTTTTTTATGGCACTAGCTGCTGTAAACTAGTAAGTTAAAGGTCCATTGAAATTTAAAGTTCCTTGACAGGCCAGGAGAAGGTAACTGTCTAAGGTAAATGAGTAGGATTTGTGGGGTAGGGGAATTAGAGGCGGGGAGGGTTGGAGATCGGGGAGCGTTGGAGATCGGGGAGCTCGGAGATCAGTGGCGGGGGTCAGAGATCGGCGAGGAGGCTCAGAGGTCGGGGGGACTGGTCAGAGGTCAGGGGGAACTGTTCGGAAGTCGGGGGGGAGTCGGAGGTAGGTGGGGGTGGTTGAAGATTAGGGAGGGTTCGATATGGGGCAGGGGGTGCTGGTCGAAGATAGGTGGGGTGGTCAGAGATTAGGTGGGATCGGATATGGGGCAGATGTTTGGAGATCAGGAGGAGTTGGAGGTTGTGGGGGGGGTCATGTCAGGTCAGTGGAGGTGGTCAAAGGTTGGGGTGTTGGAGGTTGGGACGCCAGGGTGGCTGGAGGTAAGTGGGGTGGTTGGAGAGTTTTTTTTTATTCATTCACGGGATGTGGGCTTCGCTGGCTGGGCCAGCATTTGTTGCCCATCCCTAGTTGCCCTTGAGAAGGTGGCGGTGAGCTGCCTTCTTGAACTGCTGCAGTCCATATGGTGTAGGTATACCCACAGTGTTGTTAGGAAGGGAGTTCCAGGATTTTGACCCAACGACAGTGAAGGGACAGCGATATATTTCCAAGTCAGGATGGTGAGTGAGGAGGAGAACTTCCAGGTGGTGGTGTTCCCACTTATCTGCTGCCCTTGTCCTTCTAGATGGTAATGGTCGTGGGTTTGGAAGGTGCTGTCGAAGGAGCCTTCATGAATTCCTGCAGTGCATTTTGTAGATGGTACACACTGCTGCTATTGTGCGTCAATGGTGGAGGCAGTGAATATTTGTGGATGTGGTGCCTATCAAGCGGACTGCTTTGTCCTGGATGGTGTCCAGCTTCTTCAGTGTTGTAGGAGCTGCACTCATCCAGGCAAGTGGGGAGTATTCCATCATATTCCTGACTTGTGCCTTGTAGATTTTTCACCCAGAGGGTGGTGGGAATCTGGAACTCACTGCCTGAAAGGGTGGTAGAGGCAAAAACCCTCATTAACATTTAAGAAGTATTTGGATGTGCACGTGCGATGCCATGGCATACAAGGCTATGGGCCTAGTGCTGGAAAATGGGATTAGAATAGTTAGGTACTTGTTTGACTGGTGCGGACTTGATGGGCCGAAGGGCCTTTTTCTGCACCGTATACCTCTATGGCTCTATATGGTGGACAGGCTTTGAGGAGTCAGGAGGTGAGTTACTCATCGCACGATTCCTAGCCTCTGACCTGCTCTTGTAGCCACAGTATTTATATGGCTACTCCAGTTCCGTTTCTGGTCAATGGTGACCCCCAGGACGTTGATAGTCGGGTATTCAGTGATGGTAATGCCATTAAACATCAAGGGGCGATGGCTGGATTCTCTCTTGTTGGAGATGGTCATTGTCTGACACTTGTGTGGCGCAAATGTTACTGACCACTTGTCAGCCCAAGCCTGGACATTGTCCAGGTCTTGCTGCATTTGGACATGGACTGCTTCAGTATCTGAGGAGTCGTGAATGGTGCTGAACATTGTGCAATCATCAGCACAAATTCCCACTTCTGACCTTATGATGGAAGGAAGGTCATTGATGAAGCAGCTGAAGATGGTTGGGCCGAGGACACTACCCTGAGGGACTCCTGCAGTGATGTCCTGGAGCTGAGATGACTGACCTCCAACAACCACAAACATCTTCCTGTACGAGTTATGACTCCAACCAGCGGAGAGTTTTCCCACTGATTCCCATTGGCTCCAGTTTTGCTAGGGTTCCTTGATGCCACATTCGGTCAAATGCTGCCTTGATGTCAATGGCATTCACTCTCACCTCACCTTGGGAGTTCATCTCTTTTGTCTGAGTTTGAACCAAGGTTTTAATGAGGTCAGGAGCTGAGTGGCCCTGGCGGAGCCCAAACTGAGTGTCAGTGAGCAGGTTATTGCTAAGCAAGTGCCGCTTGATAGCACTGTTGATGACCCCTTCCATTACTTTATTGATGATCGAGTGTAGACTTATGGGGCGGTAATTGGCCGGGTTGGATTTGTCCTGTTTTTTGTGTACAGGACATACCTGGGCAATTTTCCACATAGCTGGGTAGATGCCAGTGTTGTAGCTGTACTGGAACAGCTTGGCTAGGGGCGAGGCAAGTTCCAGAGCACAAGTCTTCAGCACTATTGGCGGAATATAGTCAGGGCCCATAGCCTTTGCAATATCCAGTGCCTTCAGCTGTTTCTTGATATCACGTGGAGTGAATTGAATTGGTTGATGACTGGCATCTGTGATGCTGGGGACCTCCGGAGGAGGATGAGATGGATCATCCACTGGCTGAAGATTGTAGCAAATGCTTCAGCCTTATCTTTTGCACTGGTGTGCTGGGCTCCTCCATCGAGGATGGGGATATTTGTGGAGCATCCTCCTCTGGTGAGTTGTTTAATTGTCCACCACCATTCATGACTGGATGTGGTAGGACTGCAGAGCTTAGATCTGATCCGTGGGATTGCTTAGCTCTGCCTATCATCTGCTGCTTATGCTGTTTGGCACGCAAGCAGTCCTGTTTTATAGCTTCACCAGGTTGACACCTCATTATTAGGTATGCCTGGTGCTGCTACTGGCATGCCCTCCTGCACTCTTCATTGAACAAGGGTTGATCCCCTTGCTTGATGGTAATGGTAGAGTGGGGGATATGCAAGGCCATGAGGTTACAGATTGTGTTTGAGTACAATTCTGCTGCTGCTGATGGCCCACAGCGCCTCATGGATGCCCAGTCTTGAGTTGCTAGATCTGTTCGAAATCTATCCTATTTAGCATGGCGGTAGTGCCACACAACACGATAGAGGGTATCCTCAATGTGAAAGCGGGACTTCATCTCCACAATGACTGTGCGGTGGTCACTCCTACCGATACTGTCATGGACAGATGCATCTGCGGCAGGCAGGTTTGTGAGGGTTAGGTCAAGTATGTTTTTCCCTCTTGTTGGTTCCCTCATCCCCTGCCGCAGACCCAATCTAGCAGCTATGTCACTTAGGATTCGGCCAGTTCAGTTGGTAGTGGTGCTACCGAGTCACTCTTGGTGATGGACATTGAAATCCCCCACCTAGCATACATTCTGTGCCCTTGTCACCCTCAGTGCTTCCTCCAAGTGATGTTCAACATGGAGGAGCACTGATTCATCAGCTGAGGGAGGGCGGTAGGTGGTAATCAGCAGGAGGTTTCCTTGCCCATGTTTGACCTGATGCCATGAGACTTAATGGGTTCCGGAGTCGATGTTGGGGATTCCCAGGGCAACTCCCTCCCGACTGTACACCACTATGCTGCCACCTCTGCCGGTGGGACAGGACATACCCAGGGATTGGGGTGGTGGTGTCTAGGACATTATCTGTAAGGATAACAAACCTGCCTTCTGCAAGGATGACTATGCCAGGCTGTTGCATGACTAGTCTGTGAGACAGCTCTCCCAATTTTGGCACTAGCCCCCAGATGTTAGTCAGGAGGACTTTGCAGGGTCGAAAGGGCTGCGATTGCCTTTGTCGTTTCTGGTGCCTGGGTCGATGCCGGGTGGTCCGTCTGTATTTATTCCTTTTTTGAGGCATTTAAGAGTCAATCACATTGCTGTGGGTCTGGTGTCACATGTAGGCCAGACCAGGTAAGGGTAACAGATTTCCTTCCCTAAAAGACATTAGTGAACCAGATGGGTTTTACAACAATTGACAATGGTTTCATGGTCATCATTGGACTTTTAATTTCAGGTTTTTTATTGAATTCAAATTCCACCATCTGCTGTGGTGGGATTTGAACCCGGATCCCCAGAGCATTACCCTGGATCTCTGGATTACTAGTCCAGCGACAATACCACTACGGCATCGCCTCCCCTAAATCGGGACCGGGGGGTGGGGGGGAACATGGTTGTGGAGTTAAAGATCAGGGGAGTGGGCTGGGGGGGTTGCCTAGAAGTCGTGGGGTGTGGAAGGGGGTGGAGATTGGGGGGGGGGGTGAGGTCGGAGGTGGGGTGTGGTTGAGGGGTGGGGGGAAGGTCGGAGGAGGGATGGTTGGTGGTCAGTGGGGTGGTCAGAGATCAGTGGGGGTCAGAGACCGGAAGGGGTCAGAAATCGGTGGGGGTGGTTAGAGGTTAGAGCGAGGGGTCAGGGGGAGGTCTGGGGGCGGGGGGGTTCAGAGATTGGGGTAGGGGCATTGGAAATCTGTTGGGGTCTCGGTAGGGGGGGTTTCGGTGAATGTTGGGACTGGCAGTGGGGCGGGGGTGGTAAAAGAGTTCCCATGGGGGTGGGGGAATCCCGTGGGTTAGGGAGTTCCTATCAGGGGTTGCAATCCCTTGGGGGTCGGGGGGGGGAGTTCTCTGGCGGGGTAGTTAGGGAGGGTGGGGAGACACCCCTGCAAGGCAGGGGGGTTGGTTAGGGGAGTCCGTGCAGGGGGAGTAGTTGGGGGTGTGGGTGGAGTGCTCTGGGTCTGTACAATAGTTATCCAGTGGTTAGAAGTGGTTTTAATCCTTCTAATTTATTTGGGTAACTATTGATGTAATCCAGTCAGAACCATCTGAAGATTGTGATGTTCGGGTGGTTCCCAGTGCAGGGCAATTGCCCAGGGGAAGTTTGCATTTCTGACAATTGCCGTGCAAACCTTACCTGGGAACTTCTGAAGGGGATTCCCCAGGGCATCTTTGGGGTACCCCTCCATACGACGCTGGGGAGCTTGGAATTTACGGCCCAATACGATTTGACAGAAAAAGGAATGATATTTGCAACTATAGAAATATGCAACTATTTTATCTTTGACACTGTTTTCAAAACCAGAAGTATAGTTTCATGTACCCAAATTTCCTGCATTGATGTGTAATTTGGCTTTGTGGGGCTAGGGATTTGAGTCACGCATGATGTTTACCAAGGTTCCGCTCCAGAATTGACACATTATTGCTGAATTTCAGGGCACAATGAAGAAATGGGCACCTTTCCCTGTAATTCGCATTCACGTGCAAGTTACAGTGTTAGGGTGAGATGACGTCAAGTTCTGTAACTTCCACCTTTCCAACTACCCACAACAAAGTGTACCATTATTTCAAAGGTGCAATTTGCCAAGACTTGCTCATCAAGACGGGAGTACTTGATTGAAATAAACTGTTGAACTGAGATTGCTTGTGCAGATTTTTGACCATATCTTGGGATTCATTGCAAGCACTAGGGGGAGAAAAGAAAATTATTGTACTGTTCAGGGAGCCTCCCCCTACATTCTGTATTACCCTGGAAAACAACTGTTTTAAAGAGAATTACTGTACAAGCATTTGAAGGCTGCATAATGGGCTTCCTAATGGGAATTCCACTGTACATGATAAACATATTGGAGGGATAGGGAAAGGAGGAAACAATAAAAAAATGTTATATTAATCAGACAATTCCAGAAAAAAGCCATGACATGTTAGCACTACCCATCCAGCATGGATCCAAAGGCCAAGGCACATTTTGAAACATTTTACATGAGCTCTGTCTCAGAAGGTTAGGCTTTAGTCATGAAGCTTTGGAGGAGCTCCAATCTTACTGTTTTCTATACATTCCCTCATAAGAAAAGTCATCAATTCTCCCTTCCCCAAGGCAGCTCAGTTTATATAACGATAGTTTTTTCATCAAGATGACTGGGTGATAGGATGATGTCCCTTTTTTTTATAATTGCCAAATTCTCCAGGGTTGTGGGGAGCAATGTAACCCTGGCAGGATAATTCAATGTAAACCCTCAATTATATGAAATACAAAGGCTACCAATCCCTAAATATGCAAATCATTTGTGACTATGGGCACTGCTTCCTGCACACAAATTCACAATATGCTGGGAACTCCCCCGATTCTTTTATACTTTGTCTAGCCAGTTTTGTGGTTCTATTTTAACAGCAGGATGGCTACTGGCTGACAGCAGGATGGCTACTGGCTGACAGCAGATACTCGTTATTGATACAACTCAAGATGCCACTTTGTATGCCCATTGGTTCTGCATAAAAGTCTCATTACGAAATGCACATGAAGACAAGTATAAGTATGGAAGCCATTGAGATGCTTAAAGGAGGATTGTGGTGACTGAATAGGTTGGGGGATGGGGCTTGCAGTAGCACCCAGCAGTCTTGCAAATAGTGGTAGCATGATGTGCACTTCATAATTGACAGTAACTGTCCCTAGGAATTTGATACAATCAAACTCCTAGGATTTCAATTGACTAAGTGCAAGAAATGGAGCCCAGGATTTTTGAAATGCAGTATTTTAAAGACACATTGAATGTATTTTATTTAAAATTTTTAAATGTTATTTCCCAATGTATTGGATAGCATGCATATGCCAGATTATATATATCACTATTACCTCATTGTCATGCGGTGGTAGTTGATGTAACAGCTGCTTAATTCTATACTTCTCTCCGGGGCTGTTAACATACGGAACCTTATCTTCTGGGAGACAGTTGTAGTATTGGTGAACCTACACATGACAATGTGGTTAGTTAGGAATGAAGCTTAGCATTTCTCCTATCATACTCACAAAATAGAAATAAAGTTATATTTATATTTTCAATAATCATAAGAAGAGCTGCAAATAAATCAGATGACGATGGAAAGTCACAGCAGGTCCATTGGTGTCTCAAAAGAGATGAGGGGTTTTAAACAAAATAATAAACTTGCCTTTTCTTATTTCAGAAGCTTTAAATGCCTAAAGTGTATTCCACCATTTTCTGTTGTTATTCCCAGTTTCTAGCATTTGCAATTTTTCTCTTTATCTAAGATAATAGTTTTGCTCTACAATATATCTTTGCAAATCCTCTTTCCCTCTGTCAGTCTAGGTCTCCTGATTGTTACACTGCTATGACTAATCTTACAGTCACCCAGCTCAAAGGATAAGGTGCACACTTATACTTTAAATAAAATCTTTGTCACAATTGTCTTTTTGGAAGAGTACTGTCATTTAGAGGAGCTAATTTCTTTAGTACATGATATATTTCACTTGCCACGACAATACTTCGTTACAGTTTTCAAAATATTGAATCATTAGAACATTATCATCTTCTGCTTTATTACCCTATAACAACTTGATCTCTGTTAGAACATTTCCAGGACCTGATCATTACAGGCATCTATTTCTTGACAGGTATGCGCCATAGCATAAATTACCTCCCCAGATACTGAGATAGAAATGTACTTCCACTTAAATACTGAATGCCTAGCTGAGATTGGAAAAGGATAAGGCAAATCAAGTTACACCATGTGAGGCATTTTTAGTTCCTGGTAATAAAAGCGATAAAGAAACACTCACTTTTCCCTGTGGATATGGTTGACTGGGATTCAAGACAGAATTGGTCTTTGTTTGCAAAATAAGGTTAACCGTCCAGTAAGTAGCCTCCCCAGTTTAATTGCTGCTTTACAAATATTTCTTAACCATCTGATTATTGTATGGTTATCATAAATCCCATCCACAATTCTTTGTAGTTCTCTGGTTTGAATTTAAAAGATGCAGCTAAATAGAAATGTAAATGTGAATATAAGGCATACCCTCAACAACGTCCTCTGACTGGAAAAAAGAAAGGCAGTTTAATTTATTCTAGTCCACAGAGAGTTTAACTGAAAACTGCAGGCAAGGTTGTAATATGTAATTGTTCTTCTACTGACACTGGCTATAATTAAATCAAGCTGTGCTATTCAAGGTAGCAATGTTTCTTCAACTGACATTTGTATGATTAAAGATGACGCATATTACAAGTCTTCCATTTACCACTCTCTGCAAGTGTTTACATAACCGATGCTAAATCTGAAGTTAAACCTTACATGATTTATTGAGATTTTCACCAACAGGTGACATAATGGAATTATTATAAAAACTTATAATAATTACCATGAAAATTATCCATACTCCTGATTGTCTTAGATCCACGTAAGTCCACAGTTCACTTTCTGTATCCCTAGGGTTTTTAACGTGACATTATTGGATTATGCAACAACCATGAGCAATATCATGGCACTGTGAAGATAATGGGTTGTTAAGTGCAGAAGCAAGTTCAGTAATGCAGTAGCAATAAAAAATCCCATAGTTAGGAGAATGGGAACATGATTTTATAGCAACACTCAAAAGAATGGTATGTTGCCTCTCAATGTGATAATTGGAATCTTATACAGTAAGTGCAAGAGATTCTGGAGCGAGCACAAGAACATTGTATAATTCAGGTTGGAACCAATGACAAATGGGAAAAAACAGAATTGGGGAGTCCTGTAAAAAGGACTGATGAACTTTTTTATGGATGCTGTAGCTGGCTAAGCCAACATTTGTTGCCCATCCTTAATTGCCCTTGCAATGGCAGTGGTGAACAACCGCCTTGAACTGCTGCAGTCCATATGGTGTAGGTATACTCACAGCACTATCAGGGAGGGAGTTCCAGGATTTTGACCCAACAACAGTTAAAGGCAACATAGTCCCAATTAAGGATGGTGTGGGGCTTGGGGGGAACTTGCAGGTAGTGGTGTTCTCATTCACCTGGTGCCTTTGTCCTTCTAGGTAGCAGACGTCATGGGTTTGAAATGTGCTGTTGAAGGAGCCTTAGTGACTTATGTTTCTATGAGTTACTGCAGTGCATCTTGTATACGGTACACACTGCTGCCACTGTACGTTGGTGATGGAGAGACTGAATGTTTAAGGTGGTGAATAGGGTGCCAATCAAGTGGACTGTTTTGTCCTGGATGGTATTGAGCTTCTTGGGTGTTGTTGGAGCTGCATTAATCCAGGCAAGTGGGGAGTATTCCATCACACTCCTGACTGATGCCTTGTAGATGGTGGTCAGGCTTTGGGGAAATCAGGAGGTGAGTTACTCGCTGCAGAAACTCGAGTCTCAGAACTGCTCTTGTAGCCACAGTATTTATATAACTGCTTAAGTTCAGTTTCTGGTCAATGGTAACCCCCAGGATGTTGATAGTGGCGATTCAATGATGGTAATACCATTAAATGCCAAGGGGAGATGGTTAGATTCTCTCTTGTTGGAGATAGTCATTGCCAAGCACTTGTACGGCACAAATGTTACTTACCACTTATCAGTCCAAGTCTTGCTGCATAGGGACACAGACTGCTTCAGTATCTGAGGAGTCGCAAATAGTATTCAACATTGTGCAATCATCAGTGAACGTCATCAGTGAACATCCCCACTTCTGACCTCATGATGGAAGGAAGGTCATTGATGAAGCAGCTGAAGATGGTTGGGCCTAGGATACTACTCTGAGGAACTCCTGCAGCAATGTCACGGGACTGAGATAATTGACCTCCAATGACCACAACCATTTTCCTTTGTGCTAGGTATGACTCTAACCAGTGGTGAGTTTTGCCCTTGATTCCCATTGGCTTCAGTTTTGTTAGGGCTCCTTCATGCCACACTCAAGTCAAATGTTGTCTTGATGTTAAGGGCAGGCACTCAAACCTCACTGCTTGAGTTTAGCCCTTTTGGTTCATGTTTGGATCAGGGCTGTAATGTGGCCCGGAGCTGAATGGCCCTGGTGGAACCCAAACTGAGCATCAGGGAGCAGGCTATTGCTGTGTAAGCCACTTGATAACACTGTTGACAACACCTTCCTCACTTTGCTGATGATCAAGAGTAGACTGATGGGGTGGTAATCGGCTGGTTTGGATTTGTCTTGCTTTTTGTGTACAATACGTACTTGGGCAATTTTCCACAAAGCAGGGTAGACACCTGTTGTAGTTGTACTGGAACAGCTTGGCTAGGAGTGTAGCAATTTCTGGGAGACAAGCCTTCAGTACAGCTGCCAGAATGTTGTCAGGTCAATCCAGTGCCTTCAGCCATTTCTTGATATTATGTGGAGCGAATCAAATGGTTGAAGTCTGGCATCTGTGATGCTGGGGCCCTCAGGAGGAGACAGAGATGTATCATCAACTTGGCACTTCTGACTGAAGATGTACTGTACTTGGAAATCCAAGTACAGTACATCTACAGGCTCCCTTTTACCCACAGTGCATGTTACTCCTTCAAAGAACTTCAATAAATTGGTTAAACATGATAACCCTTTCACAAAACCATGCTGACTCTTCCCGATTATCTTGAGCTTCTCTAAGTGCCCAGCAATAACCTCCTTAATGATTGATTCTAACACACTCCCCATGACAGATGTCAAGTTAACTGGTCTATAGTTTCCTGTTTTCTGCCTCCCTCCCTTCTTGAATAGAGGGGTTATATTTGCTACTTTCCAGTCTGATGGAACCTTTCCAGAATCTAGGGAAATTTGGAAAATTAACACCAACACATCTACTACCTCATTAGCCTCCTCTTTTAAGACCCTAGGATGAAGTTCATCAGGACCCGGAGACTTGCCAGCCCGCAGCTCCATCAGTTTGTTCAGTACCACTTCCCTAGTGACTGTAATTTCACCAAGTTCCCCTCTCCCTTCCACCTCCTGATTTACAGCTATTACTGGAATGGTTTTTATATCCTCTATGGTGAAGACAGAAGCAAAGTATTTGTTCATTTCTTTCACCATTTCCTTATTATCTACTATTAACTCCCCATTGTCACTCTTTAGAGGAACAACACTCACTTTACTTACTCTTTTCCTTTTTAAATACCTGTAGAGACTCTTGCTATGTGTTTTTACATTTCGAGCTAGCTTCCTCTCATACTCTAATTTCTTTTTCCTGATTAACTTTTAGTCATTCTTTGCCATTCTTTAAATTCTGACCAATCATCTGACCTGCCACTCAGCTTTGTGCAGTTTAGCCTTTTCCTTAACTTTGATGCTTTCCTTAACTTCTTTAGTTAACCACGAATGGTTGGTTTTCCCTTTAGAATTTTTCTTTATAGTAGGAATATACTTATTATGAGTATTCTGAAATATCCTCTTAAATGTCTGCCACTGCTTTTCTATTGACCTATCCCCTAGCCTAGCATCCCAGTTCACTTCAGCTAGCTCAGCTTTCATCCCCACATAGTTGCCCTTATTTAAGTTTATATTCTAGTCTTAGACCCACTCTTCTCCCTTTCAAACTGGATGTAAAATTCAACCATAATGTGGTCGCTGCTACCCAGGGGTGCCTTTACTCTGAGGTCATTAATTAATCCTGTCATGTTACACAATACCAAGATTAATATAACCTGCTCTCTGGTTGGTTCCAGAATGTGCTGCTCTAAAAAAACTCTCTTGAAAGCATTCTATGAACTCCTCATCCAGGCTACTACTGCCAATCTGATTTTTCCAGTTTATATGTAGATTAAAATCTCCCATGATTATTACCATCCTTTTATCACAAGCACCAAATATTTCTTTTTGCATACTTTATCCTACATTGTGGTTACTGTTAGGGGGCCTGTAGACCACTCCCACTAGTGACTTCTTTCCCCTACTATTCCTCATCTCCACCCAAACCGATTCTACATCCTGATCTCCTGAACCAAGGTCATTTCTAACTATTGCACCAATGCCATCCTTGATCAACAGTGCTATCCCTCCACCTTTGCCTAGCTTCCTATTCTTCTTGAATGTTATATACCCCTCAATATTCAGGACCCAGTCCTTGTTATCCTGCAGCCATGTCTCTGTAATGGCTATCAGATCATAGTTATTTACTTCAATGTGCAGTATCAATTAATTTACTTTATGAAGAATGCTACGCATATTCATATACAGAGCCTTTAGTTTAGTCTTTGTTATCTTTGTAACATCTAGCCTTGACTATTGGCATATTCTTAGGTTTTATCTCTATGCCCCTTCCTGCTATTCTGGGACCCTAATTTTCCACATTACCATTATGGTCTCCTGCCTTGAATTACTCAATTGCCACATCCACCCAAGCTTGATCCCTCACCCACCCCCTGTTCAGTTTAAAGCCCTCTCTACTTCCCTATTCAATTCACAAGAATACTCGTCTCAGCATGGTTCAGGTGTAGACTGTCCCGATGGTACAGCCCCCACTTTCCCCAGTATTGCTGCCAGCGTCACAAAAACTGGAGCCGACTTCTCCCACACCAGTCTTTGAGCCATGCATTCATCTCTCAAATCTTATTTGTCCTATGCCAATTTGCACATGGCTCAGGTTATAATCCAGAGATTATTATCTTTGAGGTTCTGCTTAATTTGGTACATAGTTTCTCATATTGACTATGCAGAACCTCCTTCCTTGTCCTGTCTATGTCGTTGGTACCTATGTGGGCTACGATGACTGGATCCTGTCCCACCGCTGCAAGTTGCTCTCCAGCCTTGAGCAGATGTCCCAAACCCTGGCACTGGGCAGGCAACACAGCCTTCTGGACTCCTGCTCTTTGCTGCAGAGGGCAGTTTCAGTCCCCCTCACTATACTGTCCCCTACTACCACTATATTCCTGTTTGCTCCCCCTACTTGAATGGCTTCCTGTACCATAGCGCCATGGCCAGCCTGCTCATCCACATTGCAAATCTCGCTTTCATCCACACAGGTTGTGAGCACCTCAAACCTGTTTGACAATTGCAATGCCTGAGGCTCCTCTACCACTGCCTGCTCGGTTCCATTACCTGCCTCACTCACGGTCATATCCACCTGTCCCTCACTGCTGACCAAAATAGACGACCCTATTCCAAGAAACATGGCCATCTTCTGGAATAAAGTGTCCAGGTATTTCTCCCCCTTCCTTATGTTGCACAGTGTTTGCAGTTCAGCTTCTAGATCAATAATCCTGATCCAGAATTACTCTAATTGCTTACACTTTCTGCAGATGTGTTTGTCCTGGATCATCTTGGCGTCCAAAAGCTCCCACATTCCGCAGCTGCAACAAAACACCTGTTGCACCATTGTTACTTATGTTATTTAGTTAATTTAATCACTCACTTAATTAACTTCAAACAATTCCTATGTATACCACACCACTTTCTCCCGTGCACCAAATTCTCACATGAACCTATTCGCTACTCATTCAGTCTCCGTCTCTCTTCAGCGTAGTTGCATGTGTACTCACGCGCTCCTTGCTGATCTATTGGTGTGCAACATGGAGGAATACTGATTAATCAGCTGAGGGTGGGGGAGGTGGAGCGGGGTGGCGGTAGTTAGTAATCAGCAGGAGATAGAATAAAAAACTGGACAATAAGAACACTAATTTTGGGGTTGCTTATGGAAATGCACTTGTCATGCGCTTATCAGAAGAGAAATAGAGAAATAAATGGGTGGCTGGAGAGATGGTGCATGAGGAATGTGGGGCAATATGGCAGTAGAAAGAACAATTTCAAAAAATAAAAGAAAACAAGGAAAATAATAAAAGAATAAACCAGTAGAAAGAGGGATTAAAAATTAAGATTGACAAACAGACAGAGTCAGGTCTGAGCTGTATGTGAATGTATAAAGCATTCAGGATAAAATTGGTGAGCTGGAGGCACTGACATGTTCAAGATTTTCCACACAAAAGATGGGATAAGAAATTACTTCTAATGTTGGATTTTTAAAAAGCATGTGGCATCCAGACAAGTAAACTAAAAGGCTAATATGACAAAGTGCCAAGGAGCTAGCTGTGATGTTGGTGACTAAATATGCAGGTTATTAACTTGCCTTAGAAATAAAAAACCTCACATCCATTGTACTACAAAGCCCTTGATCTTTCCTTGGCTGTGAACAATAGGGTGGAAGCTGGGGCACAAGCTGGCAGGAAACTTGTTCATAGAGGAAGGCTTCAAGAGCAGTCAGAATTTTTAAGGGAAAGACTGCAGAGGCAATGAGGTTAGAAATTCTGGAGGATAGTTAAATATCATTTTATTTAGGGCTATTAAGATGGTCTGCTAATGTGGACTAGCCTGGAGTTTTATTTTGTATTATTATGCAAAGAAAAGTTGTATGGAGTGAATTATGGGAATCTGGTCATAATGGTTGTTCTTCATGTTTACTGTGAAACAAATAGCTTAATGACTTGTATCTGGCCATGTCTCAATGAGCAGTTGATTGGACCCTCTTGGGAGTTTGTTTTTATTCATGGGATGTAGGCTTCACTGGCTGGGCCAGCATTTATTGCCCATCCCTAATTGTCCTTGAAGAGGTGGTGGTGAACTGCCTTCTTGAACCACTGCAGTCCATATGGTGCAGATACACCCACAGTGCTATTAGGAAGGGAGTTCCAGGATTTTGACCCAGTGACAGTGAAGGAACGGTGATATATTTCCAAGTCAGCATGGTGAGCGACGTGGTGGGGAACTTCCAGGTGGTGGTATTCCCATCTATCTGCTGCCCTTGTCCTTCTCAATTGTACTGGTCGTGGGTTTGGAAGCTGCTGTTGAAGGAGCCTTGGTGAATTCCTGTAGCGCATCTTGTAGATGGTACTCACTTGCTGCTACTGTGCGTTGGTGGTGGAGGAAGTGAATGTTTGTGGATGTGGTGCCAATCAAGTGGGCTGCTTTGTCCTGGACGGTGTCGAGTTTCTTGAGTGTTGTGGGAGCTGCACTCATCCAGGCAAGTGGAGCATATTCCATCACACTCCTGACTTGTGCCTTGTAGATGGTGGACAGGCTTTGGGGAGTCAGGAGGTGAGTTACTCATTGCAGTATTCCTAGCCTCTGACCTGCTTTGTAGCCACAGTATTTATATGGCTAGTCCAGTTCAGTTTCTGGTCAATGGTAATCCCCAGGATGTTGATGATGGGGGGATTCAGTGACGGTAATGCCATGATTGAAAAAAATAAAGCTACAAAAGCCACAAATTTATTTCAGGTCACAAAAGGGAACTATTATTAAATTGTAGGTCCTATTATTGTACAATAACGTATATAGGAGTGTGGGTCAATTCCAACAAAGGCAAGATGTTCAGAAAGCTAAAGGGAGTGAATAATGCTATTGAGCTGAGAGGTATCAATGACAAATATAAATTTGTAATACGTACACTGCTAAGGCAGGTACAATGTCCTGCATCAACAGAGAAGGGATTTACTTGAATTAGACTAGGAGTGTAATCCAGAGGCTTGGATTAATAATCCAGTGAATAAAAGATCAAATCAAACTAAGGCAACTTGAGAATTTGAATTTCGTTAAAAAAAATCTGCACATTAAAAGCTAACAGTAGAAGTGACCATGAAGCTGCTGGATTATCAATAAAACCCAACTGGGTTCACCAGCATCCTTTAGGGAAGGGAACCCTCTGCCCTTACTGAGTCTGACCTATATGTGACTCCAGTTGCACACCAACATAGTTGATTTTAACTGCCCTTTGAAGCGACCTAACAAGGCACACAGTTGTATTAAATCAAAGCAACTGAGGGGGAACAATTAATGCCAACCTTGCTAGTGACATTTATAACGAGAGAACAAATAAAAGAGCATTCTTGGTTCCTAAAGAAGGGAGAATAGGGAAAAGGGAGGAGGGGTGGTGATATTAATCAAAATATATTAAATAGAATGTAAGGATGATTTAAGGGGTGATTGCAAAAGTTGAGTTTATTTTGTGAGAATTAAAGAATAACTGTAATTCAACTGTATTTTCCATAATAGCAGAAAGGTAATTATTGGTAATGATACAATAAACGAGATGACAAATCCAAACTAATTAATCATAAGTACAATGAAATCCACAAGTTAAATACAAAAGAATCTTTACTCAACCAGAATCAAAACTGATTATACATGATCTGATAAATACACAGTTGAATAATATGTGATTTCATATCCATATTTGTACCTTTGGTAGTTAGTGAAAAAAATAAATTGGAATATTAACATAATTCTATAATACATACATTGAGATGATGCTCAATTATTTCAAACCTTAGTTAGGGATGCATAACTAAAATCAAATGTTAGTGCTCGGTTTGCGGTTGTAACATCTTAGTCAACATTTGCCCTTCCTTGCCAGATTATTCATGGGTTTAAGGTGTCTTGGTCTGCAGCCAACGTATAACAATTCCTTAAGACTTTTTTTAGCAGCTTAGTTAGTTGGAATTGCCAAAATTTCACATCCTTGATTTATATGACACTCATCTGCCACAGGGTACTTACTTTGCAATTCTCTCCTTGTCTCACTGAAGAAAGAGCTTCTGACCATTCTGTCCTCTTTTTACTTTAAGACAAAATTTGATTCCATAATCTTATAAAATTTAATAGTCATTCCTTAGGCCCTTTGCTTTTACGTTTAAACATAGAAAATAGGAGTAGGAGTAGGTCATTTGAACCTTCGAGCCTGCTCTACCATTCAGTATGATCATGGCTGATTCTCCATCTCATTGTCATACTCCCGCACTCTCCCCATACCCCTTGATGCCTTCAGAGTCTAGAAATCTACTTTCTTCTTAAATATATTCAGTGACTTGGCCTCCACAGCTTTCTGTGGTCAAGAATTCGATAGGTTCACCACCCTCTGAGTAAAGAAGTTTTTCTTCATCTCAGTCCTAGATGGTCTTCCTGTATCCTGAGACTATGACCCCTTGTTCTAGATCCCCCAGCCAGAGGAAATATCGTCCCTTCATTCAGTCTGTCCACCTCTGTCAGAATTTTATATGTTTCAATAAAATCTCCTCTCTTTCTCCAAACTCCAGTGAATACAGGCCTAGTCGGCCCAATCTCACAGAATCTCAGAATCAGAATCACACAGTGCAGAAGAGGCCCTTCAGCCCATCGAGTCTGAACTGACACGTGAGAAACATCTGACCTACCTATCTAATTCCATTTACCAGCACTTGGCCCATAGCCTTGAATGTTATGACGTGCCAACTGCCCATCCAGGTGCTTTTTAAAAGGATGTGAGGCAACCTGCCTCCACCACCCTCGCAGGCAGTGCATTCCAGACCATCACCACCCTCTGGGTAAAAAAGCTTTTTCTCACATCCCCCCTAAACCTCCTGCCCCTCACCTTGAACTTATGTCCCCTCGTGACTGACCCTTTAACTAAGGGGAACAGCTGCTCCCTATCCACACTCTCCATGCCCCTCATAATCTTGTACACCTCGATCAGGTCGCCCCTCAGTCTTCTCTACTCCAACAAAAACAACCCAAGTCTATCCAACCTCTCTTCATAACTTAAATGTTTCATCCCAGGCAACATCCTGGTGAATCTCCTCTGCACCCCCTCCAGTGCAATCACATCCTTCCTATAATGTGGCGACCAGAACTGCACACACTACTCCAGCTGTGACCTCACCAAGGTTCTATACAACTCCAACACGACCTCCCTACTTTTGTAATCTATGCCTCGATTGATAAAGGCATGTGTCCCATATGCCTTTTTCACCACCCCACTAACATGCCCCTCTGCCGTCAGAGATCTATGGACACACACGCCAAGGTCCCTTTGTTCCTCAGAACTTCCTAGTGTCATGCCGTTCATTGAATACTTCCTTGTCAAATTATTCCTTCCAAAGTGTATCACCTCACACTTTTCAGGGTTAAATTCTATCTGCCACTTATCTGCCCATTTGACCATCCCATCTATGTCTTCTTGTAGCCCAAGACACTCAACCTCACTGTTAACCACTTGGCCAATCTTTGTGTCATTAACAAACTTAATAATCCTACCCCCCACATAGTCATCTATGTCGTTTATATAAATGACAAATAATAGGGGACCCAGCACAGATCCCTGTGGTACACCACTGGACACTGGCTTCCAGTCACTAAAGCATCCTTCTGTCATCACCCTTTGTCTCTTACAACAAAGCCAATTTTGAATCCACCTTATCAAATTACCCTGTATCTCTCATCTTATGACAATCCTGCCATCCCAGGAATCAGTCTGGTGAACCTTCGCTGCACTCTCTCAATGCAATATATCCTTTCTTAGGCATACTCATATTGTTTTGTGTGTGGGTAAAATTAAATAAATTAATTACAGTCTGGAGTTGATAGTCCTTTTATTGCTCGGAATGATATTGAACTAAAACCAAGTTAGTACTTTTTTTTATGCTTTCATGGAATGTGGGCATCACTGGCAAGGCCAACATTTGTTCCCCATTCCTAATTGCCCTTGAGAAAGTGGTGGTGAGCTGACTTCTTGAACCGCTACAGTCCATCTGGTACAGGTATACCTGTGCTGTTGGAAAAGGAGTTCCAGCATTTTGATTTTGAAGGAATGGTGATATTAATTCTCAATGTATGTACTTTTAGTCATCAAGATCAGTTGACTAGCTAGCACATGGTTGGGATTAAAGTTCATATATCCCTCATGTCTGATGTAAAAGGCTTTCTATACGCTATTGAAGTGAGTTGTACCAATGTTAATGATGACAATAGAGGCTGGTCACATTATACAAAATGGCAAGTTCACTCATTTTAATTTCATCCTAGTTACTTGGTGAAAAACAGAGCATGAATGAAAAGAGGTGGGTGGGCAGGGAAAATTAAGACATTGACTCCACATTTGTCATTAACATGAACCTTTATTTTAACAATGGCATAAACTGAATCCTGAGGATGTTTAATCTTGCAACTCTATTAAAAGATGAACCATGTACAATATGAGATGGGGCATGGAAATTAGGGAGGCATAACAGTGAAGATGGATATTGGGATTATCCAAAGCTTTACATTATTTTGCCTTTTATAGATTTATAGTAAGGAAGCATGGGGCCAGATTTTCCTGCCCTTATGTGGAGCAAACCAATGTCAGGCGCCAGGTACCACATACAGAAGTCCCATTCTCATTCCAGCCGCCGGCGTGAAGCTGAGTGGATTGCAAGTTCACATGCAGCAGTCCTGACATTGCTGGTTCCATCGTGGGAATAGGCTTTGTAGAGCACCTGCAATTTTGATGGAGTCGTGCAAGTTTCTGAAGGCAATGTGGTTCATGCCAGCTCAGAGGTGTTTTGAACCATGGAAGAATCCTAGGCTGGAGTCGTAAAACTTTTGACAGGTAAGTTTAGAAGGTATTGGCAACTTCACGTCATCGTAATGCCATATAAGTTAAACATGTTTTTAATGCAATGATTGATGATAAGGACTTGTTCATAAAAGGTAAGGGACCATTAAATTGACTAGGATTGTGAAAGTGGAAAAATCTTAAGATGCATTAGAGTACATTATCCAATGGATAAAATGCTCTTCTGCATTGAACAAGTGATTTTCAGATTTGACTGTGTCAATTGGCCCCTGTGGCTTAATCTTTTCATTGAATGATAGCCCAGATATCTGTTCCACTGCATAAAGCTTGAACAGATAGCTGAGCTCAATCAATGACTTCAAAAACATTAATATATTCAGCTCTAGAGGTTTTGTTCATACAACTGTACATTGGCTGTGTTCCAAACCTCACTAATGGATTCAGCTCAGCAAGGATTGTTGATAAAGCTGTTGCAGGGATTGTGGGTTTGTTTATTTTGACAGTTCTAGGATCACTTAAGAGGATAATGTTCTTAGAGGTGGTTTTTGAATGGCTGTTTATCTTGACAGTTTTATGAGCATCTCAAAGATGTCCCAATGTTATCATAGGGCTCAAGAGTTGGGAGGCCTCATACTCATCGCCCGAACTGGGCGAACGGAGATGGGCTTTCTAACATAGGCAGATGGATGCCAAGGTGCTTGAGTTCTGGTACGGGAGGTGGCAGCCCCAACTCTAGCCATCCCCGACCCTGCAGGGTGAAAATGTGGTGAGCAGGCATGGTCACTTAGGAGGCGAGATTGCAATGTCAGGAATTGACCTGACTTCTGATTCCCACCTCAAAGAGCAAATTCTGGCCCACGGTGTCCATATTTAAGAAGGAGTAGATTTTACCCTTATAATTAAAATTAACTACACATTCATACCAGATAATATTACAAAAACCAAACTAAGTAACAGGGTGAAGGAGCAACTAGCAATGAATAGCAATAGATTTGGGCACATTATCAAAATATCAGATGATGTATATCACTGTGATATAGTTTATTTGGAATTCCTGAATGTCTTTGAAAAAGTCCAACATATAAGACAATAGTAAAGTAAAATTCATGAAAATCCAGATAGAACATGGGGATAAGTCATTAGGTTTAAGAATATTAAACAGAGCGATTATGAGGGGTGCCAAACAGAATGCAGAATGGCTCATAGACCCCTGTTATTTCATATAAACAGGTATATGCAGAAATATCCTGGGTAGGGAAACCACCAGCTTCAAGCCTGTTAAACTTGGAGGTGACTTTAAAATAAGTAGTACAGTAGGGGCAGAGTTAAGGCTTTGTAGAGAATCTGGGTATATTATAATACTAGGTTACTACACAATATATTTTCTCAGTTTCAATACCACTGGCCACTCCTGTAAATTGACGGTGCCTTTTCATGTCCAGTATCAAGGCAAATATTAAGATCCAGGAGTCCTATCAGACAACTTCTACTCTGTATATCAGCTGCTGAATGTATAATGTACCGCTATATTGCAGACTGAATATTCACTCTTACCAGACTGGGACACAGACTTTGAACTAACAAATGGTTGTATTTACATAAAACAGATGAATGAACAGTAAACATTGTTACAGAGTGAAATGTAAACAATAAAGATGCTACTTTCTTCCTAATGGAATAGATCTATTTTATATTGAGTGATGCAAATCCATTTGCTCCCGTCACATGGTGGATGACACAATGACCTTGGGAAAGGTTTAGGGGAGAGTTATGTGAATGATTCTTTGATTACAACAAGTCCTTACTCAGATAGGCTCAAGAAGCCTTCAGAATAACATAGATAGACATAACCTGATACAAGTTTACTAAATGAAAGGCTGGATTACATGCCTATTGATAGATTATCCCAGTTTGAAAGATTGGGAAGGAATGAGAAGACAAGAGTTTAAAGTAAAAGTAAATATTAAAAGAAAAAACTGGACATTAGGTAGTTTCTTTCCCCAGAGAGTGATGAGCTTCTAGCTGGTGCAGTGGGTGCTGACACTTTGCATCTCTTCTCAAGGGAAATAGACCAGTTCTTGACTGGGCCTGAGATTGTATCATATGGAGGGAAAGTGGACTAACTGATAACAGTTAATGGTCTATTTGATCTCTTGGACTGGTTTTGATCATCTTAGAGATGATCATCTGGAAAGAAATTTTCCAAAGTATTTTTTCCCTCATTAGCCCTGGATTTTACTCTGCCTTTTGCCTCTCCAAGGAAATTGCATGGCTTGGGGCACGAGGGTGGGGAAGGCTATGAAGTGGCCACTCATGATACTTCAGCCATCATGAGTGTTGGGCAGACTCAGTGGACGAGCTTGTCTTCTCCTGCCTGTCATTTCTGTATGTTGTCACAGTCAGTGCTCTCCACATTCTAATGGAGTTGTATGTGCAGGTGGAACTGAGGAAAACATTATACCACCTAACATCAATCAACTGAACTGAAGCCCTTTCTATCAATTGTAATTTAGCCACGTTCGCCAGGGTGGTGCTGTAGTGGTGCATTTGTGGAGAACTGTGGACATCATGGTAAAAGCAAGTCTATTATATTCACTAAGGATCCACAGAAGTCCCTCCCTTGTTTTTGAAGAGTAGTGAGAGTTCCATTCCTGTGTCCTGTTCTACTTACCATCCCTTTTGGTTTAATGGCAATATTGGCACTGATACTATACTTCTGCTCCCCAGCAGTTGTTAAATAATTTTTTTGGTTGCTGCACTGGCTGGCTGCTTCACTGCCCTCACATGATTGCTCACTATGAATCAACCCCATTGGCTTTGAGCACTTGCAGCCCTTTTGCTTGCCTTCTTTGCTCCTGACAGCCATGTGGTAACCAGATGGAGTGCATCTTGTCAACTTTGCATTTAATTCTCCCTGCAGAAGCCTTGATCTTTAATTTGTTTTGTCGAATGAAACCCAGTTCTTTACTTAATTAATATTGGGGCTATCCAAGGGCATATTCAA
Organism: Cetorhinus maximus; assembly: GCF_964194155.1. NCBI lineage: Eukaryota > Metazoa > Chordata > Chondrichthyes > Lamniformes > Cetorhinidae > Cetorhinus > Cetorhinus maximus. The sequence continues at coordinate 40,876,730 of NC_135884.1, forward strand.
TTTATTAACCCCACAATTTTAATACATTTTGTCAACATTCTCCACAATTTGTTCAAATTATAACCCGCCCCCAACTAATTTTCAATAACTCCTCATTTTAAGTCCCCCCCCCAGCTTTAAGTTGCTTTGTTTTAACGTTGTTTTTGTTTCAGGTCTGTCTCCCCTTAGTTAATTTGCAATCTCTCCTTCAGCATCATTTTGCAATATTGCCTTCTGTGTCATCATCATGTGTGTTGCATGTCATTGCCATCCTCATGTCATCCCCATCTGTTTTCATTGTGCCTGTGTCATTGCTGCCCGTCTTCATTGGCGTGCTCGTAATTGCCGTCTGTCATCATTGCACAGCGCACATAATCACACATCAGCTCCCTTCATGTAACTTAGGGTCCCAATCGGCACCATTGTTAAGGAGACTGTTTGTACTGTATTCGAGGCAACATCAACTTTTAAAAGAAAAACCCAAAGACATCCAAAGCCAGAGTTTGTTTTTTCACGTAAAAAGCTGGATTTAAATTTGATCTAAATTTTGGAATTTCAGGAGTGCCTACTGTGGGTGAGATTTTTAAACCACTTTTAAACATGAGCTAGAAATGCCCAGAAAGTCGGGATAATGTGCATACTGCTGCAAAGAAAGCAAGAAAAGCCATCAGCCTTGCCGTGAAATTGGATGTTTTAAAAGGTCTTGAGGTTGCAGAAAGAGCAGTAAATATTGCTAGAGTGCTTGGGCTATCCCCTATGTCAGTGAGAACAATCCGTAGTAACAATTACAAAATCAAAGTGCGCAAAATGTCACACCTTTAAGTGCCAGCAGAGTGAGTCAGATTAGAATCAGCATAATAGAGAACGTGGAAAGACTCTTGGCAATCTGGATCGAAGACCAAAATCAGCGCCAGGTGTCTCTTAGTTTGATGGTCATACAAGAAAAAGCTAAAAGCCTAAAGACTTACAGAATGAGCAGGGTGAGAGTCCTCAGTCAGAAAGTTTCAATGCTAGTTATGGACGGTTCGAGCATTTCAAGTGGCGTTCCTATCTACACAACATTAAAATGTCTGGCAAAGCAGTTAGTGCTGATACAGAAGCAGCTAATGAATACCCTGCCCATTTGAAGAAAGTCATTGAAGAAGGTGGCTACTCACCAAAACAAGTCTTTAATGTTGATGAGCCAGGGCTTTTTTGGAAATGTATGCCACAGGTAACGTACATTTCAAAAGGGGAGAAGACAATGCCAGGATTGCCAAAGATTGCCTGACTGTTCTGTTTGGTAGAAATGCTGCAGGAGATTTTAAGTTTAAGCCCTTAGTGGTGTACCAGTCTGAGACATCACGGGCATTGAGGGGCTATTCCAAGAAACAACTGCGCATTATTTGATGCTTAAATAAGAAAGCCTGTTTGATGGGGCACTGAATGGTTCCCTTTGTATGCCATCCCTGCCTGGAGGGAATATTGCACCAGAGAAAATCTGGCCTTCAAGATATTGATCCTCTTAGATAATTGCTCCAAGTCATCCTGTCAGCCTTGAATTGCCTGAAAATGTGAAGATGATTTTCCTGCCACCCAACACAACTTCATTGCTACAGCCCATGTATCAGGGAGCAATTGCAGCATTCAAGGCTTACCATCTACATAGTACCATCTCCCAGCTCATCAAGGCAGCAGATGGTGAGAATACACCCTCAGTCAAGGAATTTTAGCGTGGCTACAACACCCTCAAGGCAGCGACAATATCGCTAATTCATAGGATGAAGTCAAGCCGTCGTGTCTGAATGGTGTGGGGCAGAAATTGTGGCCTGGGTGTGTCACTAACTAAGGAGAATGTCATGACGCTGTCCTTGATGTTCAGCATGAAATCATCACCTTGGTAAGGGAGGCTGGCTTTGATGAAGTGGATGGTGCTGACGTGGTGGAATTGCTTGCATCCCATGGAGCAGAATTGTCCAATGAAGACTTAATGCAGCTACAGTGTGGGGAAGACCGCATTGAAATACCAACCCCTCGAGTTTTGTGAACAAAATGACTGTCAAAAGCTTTGCCGCTCGTAGAAGAGGCAATGAAAATCATCATGGAGGATGACCCAAACAGAAAGTGCAGTTCCAAAGTGAACAGGGGCGATCAATAATTTAATTAACTGCTACAGAGAACTACTGACAGAAGCAAAAGAAAACTCCAATAATCCTTGGGTAATTTTTTCCAGTTTGTTGACAATCCTGGCCCTTCATCCCATTAACTCCACCAGGACCTGGCTGTTGCACACCGCCTTCAATTCAAAACCAAAATCACCCCAACTTCAGTCATTGAGCTTCTCAGAAGAGGACCAGGATCTCAAAGCCTTAGGTCATGGCACCATGCAGGCAGCTCAAAGCACCACAGCAGTTTCTTCAAAAGATCTTCCAAATCCAAATGGTAAGAAAAGCGGTGCAACTTGGTCTTCCCACAAGCCAACAGGCCCAGCATTGAGGCTCTAAATCACTCAAAGCCACCTCCACTGAAATGCTTTAGGAATGTCCTCAAAGCATCCCCAGCCATTGAGCCAGAGTGGAAGCAAATCATCCCTGAACCCAAGGGACTGCCTAAGAAGAGAGAGACACTGGTGAGCATTATCTAATTTGAATTTATACAGGATTTCTTTTATATTTAGTGATTTATTTTATTTTACAAGTTATTTCAGCTAGGGATGCAAAGTGCTGCACATATATGTTACAGTATTTCAACTTGTACATTGTTTTTTTTGTGCGAGAAATGTCCTCTGGAACCTAACTCCAGTTTTAACATTGATTTCTATGGGAACCCACGTTTCGCATATTTCACCATAACCCATGTTTCATTTAAGTCGTGATTTCCAGGAACACAACCACAGCTTAAAATGAGGACTTACTGTATTTAGTTTTGTTTCTCTCATTCCACATAAGGCTGTTAAATTCCTAAACAACCCATCTTCATTGCATTCATTTTTCTCACCTTAATTTGAGTTACCCATTTATTTCTCTCCCTGTCCTTGATCCTCCTTTCCTTTGACCTCACCACCTATACCCTTTTCACTCTTATTTGAACTCTTCAGATCTCCTAATTTCTCCTCTTCTCCATCCTCTTCCCATCTCTCCCATCCCCTTCTTCTTTTCCCTTGCCTATCCTTTTCCCTTATCTGCTTCCCCCTCCTAATCATCAACCCTTCTCTGCAACTTACCCCATCCTCCTCCTCCCCTTTCCCAACTTCTGAGTGTATTCGGCCCTCTCCGCATTTTGATTCATCTCCGAACATTCTCTTCCCTCCTTAAAGTACTTGTGTCACAGTATAGCTACTATTCATAAATCCAACTCTTGATGACATCCTTTGGCGACCGTCAATTCTTTTTCCCAATCTGCACCCACAGCATATCTTTAGTGCTCTTTCCCTGGCCTTGAACTATATTCTACTCCAAACTTTTCACTTTCCTTACTGTCAGCCTCTACCCTGCCCTAACTCGCTCTATATTTTCCCTCCTGCCCCTGTAGCTTCCCCCTTTGCACCATGCTTTCCTCCTATCTTTGCAGCCCAACCTCAGCCCTGGTACAACCTTTTAACCCTCCTTAACTTGAAAACTGTATGTAATCTCCATTGCAAGAGTGATTTTGACTTTTGGGTGGACTGTCAGCAGAGTACACCAATCACCCACTTGTCCTGGTGGTGAAGAGATAGTTGTGATTTAGAGGCACCAGTCTCATATACATTGAATTAGCTGATTGCTGAATGGGAGACTGATGAAGCTTATCAAATTAAGCCTGGTCATCATCATGCTGCCCTTGAATGCAACAAGTTAGGTGCAGGGTGTGGGTGAACTGGTCATCAGCAGTTCAGTTTATATTTCTGGATTCCTGCTCCTCATAGCCCCATAAGAGTAATTCTGATCTTACCTTGGCTGAGCTTCTTCACTTTTTTATGCTTTCACAGGATGTGGGCATCGCTGGCTAAGCCAGCATTTTTATTGCCCATCTCTGGTTGCTTGTGAGAAGGTGTTTTGTCTGTGGAACTGATTGGTGAATGGGCTGTGCATGTTCTTTTCTAAAAAGTCAACTGGGGTTCTATGTAGGTCATAGGACTCTGATAGGTCATAGGATTCTGATACGCATAGTAGAAAGGGGCCACTGCGTGATACAGTCAGGTGTTTCAACTGGTGAGCATTAGGCCCCTTATAAAATGGTGGCGGCTGTAACAAAGGTGCAATCAGGATGGTAAGTACCGCACTACCATTTTAAATGTATGATCACCCCATTTGCATCAGTTAGGACAAGTTAAGATCAGCCTCACAACATGCAATACCATGGGAGATCAACTAACACTTCACTTCACACAGAGTAGAGTAAACCACCAGTTGGAAAGCTTTTTTCTGATGGTTCACCTTATACTTCAGAAATGCAGGGGTTAATCAAGGATAGCCAACTTCTAATTCTTTAAGGAAAGTTGTGTTTGACAAATTTGAGAAAAGATGACAAATTGGTTAGATAAGGAAAATACACTAAATTTAGTGCATATGGATTTTCAGGAATCATTCGTTATGGGATCTCCCATGATAGAAATATTTAGCCGTATGGCTGGTATGAGGAAAAAATAGTACTATGGATAAAAAAGTTGATTGATGGGCAGGAAAGAAATGCTATAAAAGAGCTGAACTTTGAAACATGTTTAGTAAAGGTCATTTGTGAAAATCACATTGCTCAGCTTAAACTGGGGCAGGAGAGAAAGAGAAATTGTGACCCATACCTATAGGCATAGATAGGTTAGCAGACTAGGCAGTTATGTGCAAGATATCAATAATCAACTGCAAGGTGTTGAACAATATGAGTAAACTTCAGAGGTTCAAGAACTTAATTCTATGCAAGTATGTGTGCCAATAAATAAAGCCATAAAAATAGGGCAACAGTTTTGTGGATTTTACAAATAAGGATTATGTCACAGGTAAAAGTATGGTGTTTCAATTTCATTGGTCAGACCATGCTAGTATACAATTCTGATTGCCACATTTCAGAAGGGAGATATTTGCATTTGAGAGCGTGCAAAAAGAGTAACAGGTTTCAAACATAACAGAGTTCAACAGTCTGCTCTCTGGACTAGTGAAGTGAAGATCTCAAGGTGCAAAAAGTATTAAATGTCATAGTATCAGTTCAATTATTACTGAATTCCAATGGTTTCCATTGAACAAATGGATCCATTTTCAAATGATGACTTTTATGTCCAAATCTTTCCGTGACCTCTAACCTATTTCTGAAATCTACTTCAGCAGTGTGTTTATGTACCCATCATCAACCTTTCTATTACTGGACTACTTCATATTTCTACTATCTCTGCTCTATCATTAGCAGCCAATGGTCATTACGCTCCATCCTCTTTCTCAAATCCTGCCACCTCAACAGTAGCCTTAAAACCTCCCTTTGATACCATGCTCCCCTCTCCTTGGCCATGATTCATTTTGTCTCTGGCTTGGTATTTCCTTTTCCTGGAAAATATGACAAGGAATTATATATTTCGTAGGGCTGGGTAGCAGTTATAGTTTGATGTCGAGGTCAACAATCCATTCATCAGCTTCAGCTGATGCAGTGTGAATGGTTGAGATGCCATCAGGATTGAATTTCTCAGGACAGGAGTTCAGTATGTGTGCGATGGTCAGACTTGAATGGCCACAATCACAATTGTTCCTCATGTTTCACTTGTGGAGTGAAAGGCTACATCTTCCCTGACCTGTCCTCAAACAGTTGAGGGTTATCCAGATTTTCCATGAACGGATGAAACCTGGAACCTAACCACTCAGATCACTTACCAGGTTGCAGTTAGTGATGTTTGCAGTCAACCAGGAGGCACACCATTGAGAGATAGTGCTGTCAGCTATCAGTTTGTGGGATCTGGAGTATTCTTTTTTAATTATTATTCATTCACGGGATATGGGCTTCACTGGCTGGGCCAGCATTTATTGTCCATCCCTAGGTGCCCTTAAAAAGGTGGTGGTGAGCTGCCTTCTTGAACAGCTGCAGTCCATGTGGTGTAGTTGAACATACAATGCTGTTAGGAAGGGAGTTCCAGGATTTTGACCCAGTGACAGTGAAGGAACGGCGAGATATTTCCAGGTCAGGAAGGTGAGTGACTTGGAGGGGAACTTCCAGGTGGTGGTGTACCCATTTATCTGCTGCCCTTGTCCTTCTAGATGGTGGTGGTCGTGGGTTTAGAAGGTGCTGTCGAAGGTGCTGCAGTGCATCTTGTAGATGGTACACACTGCTGCTACTGTGCGTCGGTGGTGGAGGGCGTGAATGTTTGCGGATGTGGTGCCAATCAAGCAGACTGCTTTGTCCTGGATGGTGTCAAGCTTCTTGAGTGTTGTGGGAGTTGCAGGAGGAGCAGGAACTATGGAATTTCAGATGGGTGCTGAAAGGGGTTCTTAAGGTTATTAATAGGAACTTTATAACATTATGTTTTGGACTGTCTCTGTAATTTAAGGTGAAATGGAGTATTGAAAGGGATCATGTGACCTGCTTGGTATTCTGCCCGACCACAAGCCTGGGTGGCTTAATTGTTATCGGGCCTAACGGGGACGCAGGTCGACTTACTGGGAAGAAGGCACAGGACATTCACACCTGTAGATAATGGCAAGAGCAGTTGTGCGACTGTGCAAAGACTAGTTGTCTCCACATCTCACAGGGAAGCGTTAGGAATGTCAGGCTTTATAAACAGTTATACTTTAAAATTTTAGATCAAAGACAAATGGAGTTGGGGGTCCAGAAGATAGCTAATCAGCATTTCTATCTAGATACAAGGCCCATGTGATTCATGTTGTCATGGAGATGGACTTTGGGAAGGGGAAAGTCCATAGAGAGTCACTGTAATATTGGGTTATAGGATTTCTAAGATAGCACAGAGCTTCATAGACACAAGTCAGTCTGCAAGAATCTGAGAGGCAGAGAGCAAGGGATAGAGGCAGCAAATCCTGTACCTGAAACAGTGAAAATGTTGACTCTATTGTTCACCATGCAGAATTTGGGTGGGAACTTATGCTCATACTGAAGCATTTGAGTTTGTGAGGATTTAAAGGTGGTTGGAAGATTTGCCTAACTTGGGCTAGAGGAAAGGAAACTCCAGGGCAACCCTCAGAATGAGAGTCAGTTTGGGATTAGAAGTTTCCTGACTGGGAAAGGAAAAGAAATTAAGCAAGCCACCAAGAGCTAAGAATAACTTCAGACTGGTTCTGGGAGAATCAAGTGTCCACTTAAGGGATCGAAAAGTATAACTGTGGCATGGGATTTTCAGTTGCATTAAAAGTTAAATGGGGAATTCTCATCTGCAATTTAGAGTATAAGTTGCCTACTTAATAATTGCCTGCTGAACACAATGTGACTTTTAGATTGTTAGTTACAGTAAAAGTCTTAAAACTTGAAATCTTGTTGTGTGATCCTTTCAGTTGGTCATTGGAAACTCAAATCTTTTTAGAAGTTATCGGTCTCTACAGGGATCATAACAATAATGTATGTTGTTGTGAATAAAGTGAACTCAGTTATGCCAGTAAAATAAGACAACAGTAATTGAAATTAGTGAAAAGAAGATTTAAAGCAAATCTTAGAAAAAAGTGCCATACTTAAAGAATAAATGTTTGAATGATCCACCAGGTAGAATCAAAGATATTAGAGAAAGTCATGATGCAGATTGATTGAGAGGCTGATCAGTTAAAATACTAGAGAACATAAAATTTGCATATAAGGCAAAAACATCCTCTCTATACTAACTGCACTATACCCCTAGAGGTTTTAAAGCCCACTTGCTATTCTGTTGGTTGAATGAGCCAAAAGCTTTTCTTGCCCTTGATGCTTTCTCATGTTATAATTCATACTCCCAATCCTTTGCTTTCAGTGATCCATTATAGGATAATCTGGTAAGTTTTAACCCATTACTGTAAAACACCATACTTAACAGAATGGCAAATTAATTTTATAACCTCTGTGAAATAGAAGATGATGAGCATGAAATTTTGAGGGGTTGTGCCATTTTCCTGCTCTAATTTTGGTGGAAGAGCTGTGGAAATCCTGCAGTGTAAATGCTGGTAATTTACTGTTGGTCATATTCATTGCTATAAAGATTGGAGTTTTGTTAGTCATTAAAATATGGGTATTCAATGGGAATCAAAAAGCTGATATAAGGCTCTTCCTTTCTTGTCAAAATGATCTCTCATTCCTACAAAGTAGTCTTCTTCTTTCATATCTCCACTGCTAAGTGTAGACTAGCTAATTAATGCCAAAGTGAAATAACCATAATAAAATAAAAAGCAATAACTAGTATGCACAAGTGCAGTAGCTGTACTCTTTTTTTAATGAAACTACATTTCTTAGACAATTACTTAGTTGATTCCCAGATAGTGGTTGGAAGAAATGGTGACTACTGTTTCCGAAGTGTACAGAATTTGGATGTTGTGCCCCTGTTTTCCACATGCTTTCTGGTATGGAATTCAAAGCTATAATGAATCTATTCTAAATAGGGAGACTGGCACTTTATTTCTGGAAAGTGATTTTCCATTAGTATGAATTTACAAACAAATCAGACTGCCTTGTATAAACTAACCAAAGCAGTAACACTGCACACTGTACCTGGTTAAAAGAAATAGGTTACAGCCCTATAGCAATGAAGTACTGTAAAAAAGATTTAAATGGTAAATTTAGCAGCAAAATAGCAATACCTGTTCAGGCTTCAAACCAGGAGGAACCCAGGCATATTCCTCTAAAGCACAGCCAGAATCATCATCGGATGTGGAATTCCTCTGAAAATCATACATAAGTTTGTTCACAGTCTTCTCCATTTCTAAAGGCATCACTGTCACTATGTGTTCTTCACGTGGGCACTTGCAGTGAAGACAGATCTTTCTGTGAAAAGTAAAATAGCCATTTGTAAGCTCACCGCAGTAGGGAAACTACTGAAATGGTCACTGTCAAGCTGCAAGCTTGGATACTTAACTATAAACACATACTTGGCAACCAGCCTCTGGCAGTAGCTGACAGCATTCAAGCCAGTTTTATATTCTTGCATGTGTGCCTTTTGTGGTTTATAGCCCTATACATGTTGCACAACCTAGGAAGGTCAGGGACTCTAAGGCTAGTCAGGTTGTTAAAGCTGTCAGAGCTAAGTTGGTTCTGCTGTCAGGGAAACAGGCTGCCAGGAACAATCAATTCAATTAGCAAAACACTGAATAGCTAGTCTAACTACAAATGCAAAGTGACTTGCTATTGCAATGCATGAATCAAGTGAGAAAAATCACAAAGGTCTAAGATTTCTAAACTGACACCCTGCTGGAATAGACATGTTCAATGCTGTTCAATTTCAAAACTGTACTCTTCATAACTGTTTAAACTATGTAAAAAGTTAGCTAGTCCTATGGTTTACTAATGAATATTTGATCGACCAATTTTGAATAAATACAGGTACTTATGGTAGATTTGTCAAAGTTTAGGAAAGCAAATTGCGAGAAAAAGATGTTTTCCTGCTTTAATGCTGCTTTTATTCGATATCTTCATAGAAGGGAATAGTTTATCTTAGACCATGGACTTATGCCAGATTTTCCCAATTTCCTGCTATTCATTAGATCAAGAATGCATATAGACCTAAACAGACAATGGCATCTGGTTTGCATCCACTCAGCATGGGGACTCATTTTAGCACGCAGTTCCTGCCTTTTGAAAAACAGAACCCAGTTAAAAAGTTTAATTATCAAAACTAATTAAAACCCTTAAAGTACTAGTCACATCATCTGTTATTGCTAACAGTACAGGGTTCTTTTTTGGCAGGATAAGGGTTAAGATGACAGTTGCTAAAGGAAAGTTTTACAGCTGTGCAGGCATGAACACTTCAGATTGATTTCAAACTGTAGCAAGAATGTAAAAACAATTGTATGTGCTTTTTAAAACTAAGTCTTTGCAACAATCTCTTTGAAAGTATTGGAATAAGATAAATTGCTTTCAATATGTAAAGAATGTTATTTAAACTTATTTTACATAGTTATAGAAATATTTGGAAACAATGTTTAAAACCTGCATTTGAAAGCTAAAGAAAAATCAACAATGCATGCTAAAAAAACTATTTTAAAGCTCGAAAAGGCATCAAGTGCTCTGAGTTAAATTATTGACTAATTGTGGCTAGTTAAACAATTCAGAATTTAATGTATTCTATTATATACAATACCTTACCTTAAAGTATGCTATTAAATTTTATAGTAATTGGTATTGAGGTATAAGAATATAATTTTAAATATATCATAACATCAAAGTCAAATCAACCCAGTTATAAAACAGAAATTTTGGCCAACAGCTACATGCTTCTAATGTAGTAGAGGGATATTAAACAGTAGATTTTTTGCAAGCTGGGGCACCCTATTTTGCTACAAAAAGAGAAAAACCTTTCCCTCCCCTGAAAATGATTATATTATATAGCACACAGCTATCAAATACACTGTTTATAGGAATGTACAGTCAGTCCCAATGTAAATACTCAAGCACTAAGCCAGTTAATCATTATAGTTGCCATAATCTAGCTGAAGAATGTTCAATTGCTGTTGAAAATGTCAGAATGTAACAACAGGGAAGAATTCAACTGCACTATCAAGCCTCTCAAATGTGAATGTACACAGTAATTGAGCTGGCAAACACATATTGATCGGGAAGGACAGCCCCTGTGTAAGCAAAGGTGGCAGGAAGCTTGGCAATGTCTCATGCACAACAGGGTAATAATTAGCCATCATTACAACCATTTCCCAGGCGGAAAATGGAGGTCTGGATTTTATGGGGTGCCGTGGTCCCTGCCACCCCCAGCTAAAAATTCAGCAAGGCAGCCACCCACGGGAAGAACGGCTGCCCTGCTATTATTCAATGGCCAAGCTATTAATAGGCTGGAGGCGGGATTTCTGCCCCTCAGGGACAGGAAGTCCAACCTCAAGAGACCAATCGAATTGCCAGCAGCTCTGTAGTCCCAGCATTGCCAGGTAAGGGCAATGGCCACTTTTGGGACTACTGGCAGCCCCCAGTGGAGATCATTATTGAAGCTGGAGAGTAAGGTAAGTGGGTGTGGGGGGTTTGCTGGGGTCAGGCTGGCAGACCCAGGTGAGGGAGGGTAAAGGGCTGGGTTTGAGAGGCCAAGGGGTTTGACTAGGCAGGGTGGGGAGGTTGCAGGGAGTGTGATCTTGTGGTGGGGGGGGTGGGGGGCCCTCTGATAGACACAGGAAGCTCGCAAAGGAGGTCTCTCCCCCCAACTTGCTCAACACCAGCTCATGGAGCTAAAGCTGCTGAGGTGCCCACTTGGTGTGGGCCTCCCCCTGCTGTAAGTAAAATAGTGGCAGGAGTGGGATAAGGCCCTTAAGTGGCCACGTAAGGGCTGAAATAGGCCCAAAGGTGGGTGGGCTGCCAGATGACTCCACCACCTCCATAAAATTTCATACAGGTTGTGGTGGCCGAGTAGGTGGCGGGAATACCATCTGCTGGATTTTATGAGCTCCCTTGTCTTCAAACCAGCCTGAGGAGAGAAATTATGAATTGTACGGGAAAATGCTCTGCACCCTGAGAATACCTAAAAATATCCACAGCTTTATTGGCTTGAACAACATTCAGGCATTCAAGGCAGCTATCTAAAATAGTCATCTTGCACAAGCTGATTAACGACCTAATGGCTGTTTTATGATCTTTAGGAATTGGCTTGTCCTGACCAGACCAAGAGTTAGGTCTGTTTCACTCAGGATTTCCTGGTGTGGATACAGCCTAGGAACTGGCCACTACCAAAAAGGTAAGTTTTCTTTTGCTTTTTAAAATCATGTGGAGTCAGGACATGTGTGGGCTCCACTTCCACTGTCCTCTCTCACCGCCCCCCACCCCCCAAAGAATCTGTGAGCCACTATCAGTGAAGCAAGTGGCCTGAAATCCTCCTTCTAAAGGGGTGAAGTACTGTGAAAGTATGGCGGGTGCCACCAGCTTGACAGATTGATTATTGGAATGAGGCCCGAGGTCCAATTCTGTCTGGCCTAGGGTCTCCTGGTTACATTCCATGCTTTTTGCGAGCCCAACTGAATTCCTGCTTTAGTTTCTATCATTTCAAAAACTAGATGAAAGGTCTGAGAGAAAGTGCACAACTTCAAGCATCTGTTGATTAGACCAATTTCTCACAACCACCTTCTTGTATCTCCCAGGGCCAGCTGCAGAGGGGGAGGAGTTCACACACTGCCAACATTCTTCAGGAGTCAGAGGAGGCAGGCAGATGGGAGTCTGCACTGTCACATCTTTCCTGTGAACAATCCACCAGTGCAGACACATGCACCTCATTGGGCCCTTGTGTGGGTATTAGAAATTGTGGAACAGAGTAAAATGCTCATCACTTCAGAGTAGGATGAGACAGGGGAGGCAGAGTCTGTGGCCAGTCTCCTCAGAGGATGGAGGATAGGAGGACAGAGACACAGAGCCTCGGGAATCACGAAACAGGCTGCTCTACCTGGAAATCAGCATGAGAGATGTGTGCTCACATGTCAGGAGTTACCTGTGGTACTGCAGAGTCATGGGATGAGAATGGAGGAGTCCATTCATCTCATGTGCTCCATAATGACACAGTAGTTTTGAGTGTACAAACTCCTCCTTTGAGTGTGTGGCCAACCCCATGAGTCTCAGCGTTCTGAGTAGATGCAGGAATAGTGAACAAGAAGCATGGAATGGATGCCAGCTGCTCCCCAGGCGGTGTTTCCCTCCAGCGATCAGGGATGCCATGAAAGGTATGAGGCAGTGGCAGATGATGATGAGGGGGCTATACCTCACAGGGCTCCGAGATCACCACCATCCATCTCCAAGGCCCCTGTGATGGAGGAAATACCTGTACCATTACAGGTCCTGTTACAGAGGCAGCCCCTGCAGTGATGCCAGTGCAGCAGCTTTTGGAGATGACCCAGCCACATCCCCAACCTCAGCACCTCTACATCAAGGCCAACTGCCATGGGCATCTCCATCTCACACAGGCACTGGTGAGCAGTCTGCCTCTGCCTCAAACTCAGCCACAGAGGGGGGCAACTCGTAGAAGTGGCTGTGAGTAGAGGTCAGTCCATCAGTGATGTCAATTTGTGGGTCACAAATTCTGTTGTAAACAGTAACAAACTGTTCTGTGATAAAGCACTGGGCATGTTGTTGAAAGGTAGGAGAATGGAAAATAAGGGCTAGCCAAGCAAAGGAGTGTGTTAGGGAAGAGTGTGTGACATGAAGACTTGGAGTCTTGTAGTATGTGGCATTGGAAGGTTGCTGACTTTTATTCTTAATGGACAGTCAGATGAAGGAGTCTCACATCTTCAAATGTCCTGCTGATTAGGTAACTCTCAGGTGAAACGTATCTGGATCAGAGTGGCCCCAGCATCCCTGTCATCTTGATAAGTACTCTGCCTCCTGTGCCTAATACCTACAAAGAATAGAAACCATTCTCCAGTTCTTCTTCAGTTGCTTCCTCCTAGATTTCCTTCTCTGAGGACCTGTGCCATTCCAACAACTCTCTTTCTTCAAGGTCCACACTTTTCAGGAGGGCCATGTTACGGAGAACCAGCAGATCACGCCAATGAGCGAGACTCTGGAGGGAGTGTACTGGAGCGTGCCACCTGAGCCTAATTTTTGTGTGGCTGATGACCTGCTCAATGATGACTCTTGTGCTCAAGTGGCATCAGTTGTACCGTCTTTCGGCCTCCGGGGCGGGGTTACATACCAGTGTCATCAGCCATCTCTTCAAGGTATAAGCCTTACATGCTAACAGCCTTCCAATGATTTCCAAAGGCTCCTAAAGAGCTGTGGCATCTGTCATTGCCTGAGGATGAAGGTAACATGGCAGCTTCCAGGATAGTGTGCACACATCTACATAAAGTGCTTGCTATGGTCACATACGAGCTTAGTGTTTAGGGAATGGAATCCCTTCCTAGTGAGGGATCTCCCTGGCTGATCACTTGGTGTCTTCATGATCCCCTTCACCTGAGGGAATCCAGCGGAGGCAAATCCCACTGCTCTGTGAACTTGAGTACTACTATCCACCTGGAATTCAATGTAATTTTTTTCTAAAAGGTGACAAGTTCACTTTGGTCTTTGAGCAAGCTGTTTTTCCATGTGACTGACAAGAAACCTGGGGAAGATAAGTTATTTTGTTTACTTGAGTTAAAATAAAAAACCCTGCTGTTGCCAGGCTGTGGGCTCCTGCTGAGCAAACTGTGAAGGAGGATTGCTCCTCTCTCTTCCTGTATTGCCTGCAGTCTAGAGTGGGTGTTTACCATCAGCCAGAATATCCTCATCTCAGTGTAACTCATCTATATTTGAAAGCCTGCGAGGCTGCGACAAGCGAGAGTTAACAAAGACAATATTTCACCAAAGATCCTTTGCAAAGGACCTCCAGACAACAACTATGACCAGCACTATATCTTCACACACAGGAACACCAAATCGACAGCGCCAAGACCTTTTCAAACTCTATGCTTTTTCATAAAGTGTTCCCTTGCACCAACATTTGCAGAGATCATATTTGTCTTGACCTTGTTGAGTGTGTGTGTGTGTATATGTGCATGCACGCAGGTGTGACTTTACACTTCCGGATTACAAATTATGTGTTAACCAGTTTTGCAACTAGTTTTAAAAATTAAATGTTGTTTCGTAATAAATCAATTATTGAGTTTATTGAAAGAAACCTGGTTAAAGTCTCTTTTATTTTGGCTCTAGCAGTAACGAAGATAAACAATTGACCGTTTTGGTGAGTGATTTTAACATTTAGACTTGTGGTGTGACCTGTGGAGTAGTGAGGCTAGAGAAATTGTGTACTCCTCCCATCCCAGTCATAACACCATGGGAAGACCATGGTGATGGTTTCCTGAGACCCCTCGGATTACCCTCAATGATGGTACATAAGTCAGCAACCATGTGCCTGGACAGGTGCAGCCTTCTGCGGCATTGACACTCTGATGTGTCCAGGTAGCTTTTCCTTCAGCAGTAATCCCCATGCTGATGGTATCATCTCTGTTGCCTTAGTGGTATTGTCACTGGACTAGTATTCCAGAGACCCAGGTTAATGCTCTAGGGACCCAGGTTCGAATCCCACCATGGCAGATGGTGAAATTTGAATTCAATAAAAATCTGCTGTTTTTACCTGGTCTGGCCTACGTGACTCTAGACCCACAACAATGTGGTCGACTCTTAAATGCCCTCTGAACAAGGGCAATTAGGGACGGGCAATAAACGCAGGCCTAGCCAGCGATGCCCATATCCCATTAATGAATTGAAAAAACCCTGCACCCCTGTTGCCCAGCGGTCTGCCTCTGCTCCTGCAGTTGCTGCTCCTCATTGCTAATTGATCCTGTCTTGGGAGTAGCTTAATCCATTTCCAGTTAGGTCCTTCCTTCATTTCAATCGGAATGTGGTGACTTCCTGAATCCCGTCTCATGAATCTGTGAAGTTTGTATCAGCTGCCTCCCCTAAAATGCCCTTGTCCAGATGATATTGAAGAGATATTACAGATATTTCTCCTGATGCTGTACAAATGGTTGCCTGTGAATGTGGGCCTGCTTTGAGTCTTCCTTCTTTAATGGTGCCTTTCATTGTTCTCCCGCCTTTCTGATTCACATACTGCTGTGTTACCGTCTCTTCCTCCCCATCGCGGTTGAAATGCTTTGTGGGTGCTGTGTCTTAATATGAAAATTCCAAACTAGCCCTTAATGAGCTACTGGAACTAGCCATTTACACATTTTGGGCGGGTTTTCTTCCCACTCTCCTAGGAGCCATTTAAACATTCAGTGTTTAGTTTCATGTCAGGAACCTGGCACACTGACTTGAGGGGTGGATTTAAGCATCTGTCCGCCTCCGTTCCAGCACTCGCATTGAAATAAAAATCTCAGCCCGTGTATTGTCTTAACCAATCAGATTAAAGGAGTGTGAAATTAACAGTGTAAGAACCAAGAAATTAGTTAGTTAGAATGGTAAATTCAATGTCAAGGTACAAATAGAGAGGAACAAAAGATTAGATTGTGAGAGAGTAAAAACAGAGACAATGGGAAAAGTTAAAAAGAATTCTACATTTACAAAAATCTCTAACAGTTGAAATCTAAAAAAAGACTACACATTTGTAATACTTTATTTTCTTTACCGGGGGGCAGTAATTAAAATTTATGACTTTGTTAAAAGGGTGCTTAGTCTTGAAATGTGGCAAGATTACTTCATTTCTACAGTGGAAGTACAGGAACTTCAAGCCACTCAATGCATTTGAATAGGAGGCCAAACAGTGAGACACCCTTTCTCATGAAGTGAACAGCAGAGGGGCGCATCTTCAACAGTAACCTTATGATTTTCAGGTTCAATTGTGCATCTACCCTTGCCTGAAGTTGCAGTGGCATTTGCACTCAAATAATGGAGAGTGCTATTAGCTTCACCATTATTTTGAAAACAAATTTTAGCTCTTATTTTTATTACAGGTTTCCAGTATTAGCATTTTTCATCTTTCTTTGGACTGTTATTTACCTGTTGGACATCCTGGGTCAGGTAGAAAATACAACTGAGAACCAAGTGGAATACAGAAGGTTCAGAGGGGAGGTGAAGAAGCAAATCAGTGAAGCAAAGAAGGAACATGAGAAAAGACTGGCAGCCACCATGAAGGGGAATCACAAAGTCTTCTATTGGCACATAAATAGTAAGAGGGTGGTAAAAGGAGGTGTAGGGCCGATTAGGGGCCAAAAAGAAGGATTTACACATGGAGGCAGGGGGCACGGCTGAGGTGTTAAATGAATACTTTGCGTCTATCTTTACCAAGGAAGCAGATGCTACCGAAGTCACTGTGACTGATGGAAAACTCAGTCACTAGAAGTGTTCAACAAACTATCAGTACTTAAGGTTGATAAGGCACCGGGACCGGGTGAGTTGCATCTAAAGATATTGAAGGAAGGAAGAGTGGAAATTGCAGGGGCACTGGCCATAATCTTTTGGTCTTCCCTAGACTCAGGGGAGGTGCCAGAGGGCTGGAGAATTGCAAGCATTAAGGCCTTGCTCAAAAAAGATTGTAAGGATATGCCAAGCAATAACAGACCTGTCAGTTTAACTTCAGTATGCGGAAGCTTCTAGAAACAATTATTCAGGATAGAATTAGTCATAACATGGAAAAATGTGGGTTGTTTAGGAAGAGCCAGCATGGATTTCTAATGAGGAAATCATGTTTAACTAACTTGCTGGAGTTTTTTTGAAGAGGTAACAGAAAGGGTAGACAAAGTTAATGCTGTTGATGTGGTGTACATGGACTTTCAAAATGCATTCGATACAGTGCCACACAACAGACTTGTGAGAAAAGATATAGCTCATGGAATAAAAGGGACAGTCGCAACATGGCTATAAAATTGGCTGAGTAATAGGAAACAGAGGATAATGGTCAATGGATATTTTTCAGGCTGGAGGAAGGTTTGTAGTGGAGTTCCCTAGGGGCCGGTATTAGGACCTATGCTCTTCCTGATATATATTAATGATCTAGATCTCTGTGCACAGGGGAGAATTTCAAACTTTTCCGATGCTACAAAACTTGGAAGCATTGTAAACTGTGAGAAGGACAGTATAGAACTTCAAAAGGACATAGACAAGTCGGTAGAGCGGGCAGATAGGTGGCAGATGAAGTTCAATGTGGAGAAATGTGAGGTGATGCATTTTGGTAGGAAGAACATGGAGTGAAAATATAAAATAAGTGGTACAATTCTTAAGGGGGTGCAGGAACAGAATGACCTGGGTGTATATGTGTATAGATCATTGAAAGTGGCAGGGCAGGTGGAGAGAACAGTTAATAAAGCATATAGTATCCTGGGCTTTATCAATAGGGGCATAAAGTACAAGAGCAAAGAGGTTATGCTGAGCTTATATAAGACACTAGTTAGGCCTCAGCTGAGTTTAAGTTTGGTTCTGGGCATCACACTATAGGAAGGATGTGAACGCATCGGAGAGAGTGCAGAAGAGATTTATAAGAATGGTTCCAGGGATGAAAAACTTCAGTTATGAAGATAGATATAGAAGATAGAGAGTTTGTGGCTGTTCTCCTTGGAGACGAGGAAGCTAAGAGTAGATTTGATAGAGGTGTTCAAAATCATGAGGGGGCTGGGTAGAGTAGATAGGGAGAAACTGTTCCCATTCTTCAAGGGATTGAGAATGAGAGGGCACAGATTTAAAGTGGTTTGCAAAGAAGCAAGTGTGATGTGAGAAAAAACTTTTTCACTCAGCGAATGGTTTGAGTCTGGAATGTACTACCTAGAAGTGTAGTGGAGGCAGGTTCAGTTGAGGTATTCAAAAGGGCACTGAATGATTATTTGAATAGAAACAATGTGCAAGGGTACGGGGAAAACGCAGGGGAATGGCACTAAGTCATAATGCTCATTTGGAGAGTCGATGCAGACACGATGGGCCAAACAGCTTCCTTCTGTGCCATAACAATTCTGTGAAATGCTGCACCAATAGAGAAATATTAGCAAAAATGTGGCAGGTACTCAAGTAAAAAGAACTGTGTGCAAATGTTATTAATAAAGGGAGAAGAATGCAAGAGGTAGAGGGCAAAGCCAGTGATCTGTCGACTCTAAAACATGAGGGGCAAATTCTTTTTTGCTACCACACCAGGCCCCTTCCCCAATACCAAATAATGCTCATGCAGCTACAACTATTAGTTCCTGATCCCATCCACAAACCATGATGGGAGACAACCTTTCCAGCCCAAAAGCGACGACTGTATGTTAAATTGTTGACTGTAGAGTATCAATACCATCCACCAAAACCTCAAATGAACAGTCCTGTCCACATTCTCTTTCATGCATCTGAAGATCTTGGCAGGCAGTTAGGCTTTTATGACAAAACAACAGCCTCATGGTCACTTTTACTGATATTCTTTTTTTTTTAATTCCCAGGCTTTAAAAATTGAATTCAGATTCTCAAAATGTCGTGGTGGGATTTGGACTGGTTCTCTGAATTATTCATCCGGGTTTTTGCATTACTAGTCCAGTAACATAATCACTATGCTAGAATACACTTCATTACTCCTTCTCATCTTCCAAAACAGAAGGGTAACCTCAATGGGAAACCCACTGTTATTGGTCTGCAAAAAGAGGCAGAATAAATAGCAGCCCCTCAGCAAATAGCACAAAGGTAGGTGGCAAAGAAGGTAATGACAGCAAAAGGCAATAAGAAAGATAGTTTAACAATAAGGCTATAACAGCGCCAATAACTGGAATAAGGCTGTCTGCGACAACTTACTTCCACCTTCAGAGTAGTGTCTAGAAACCTTTTAAATTCGGATGATTAACATGCAGTGTAAATGTGGCAGAAATGTTGGAAAATGGAGTGCATGGTGGGGTCACCCATGAGAAATGAATACAGTATTAATCTACAACACAATGATCGCAGTTACCATTTCTTCTGGCAATCCAATTTTGTAGCAAATTCTTGCAAACTTTAGATATTGCGGAATTTTATAATGAAGAGCCAAAAACATGATTTGATGCACATTTTGTTATGTCCCTTTATAACAATTTTGTTGAAGTATCCATAATTTGCACCATATTATAATTTCTGACAGCTATTTGAATTTAATCTGAGGTACAGTTCTCATGCAAATGATTTAGCGTGCAATATTTTAGAGTACACGTGCTGCTTTATATGCCAATTTAAAAGTGCTAATTAACAACCATCTGTAGCATGATTTAAGATCATGTTCTTTAAGATGGCAAACTGCTGAGCAGCAAAACAAAATTACACTGTTTGTTGCTGCCCAAAATTTTAAGGAGTTAGCCAGTAATGCAAATCCATACTGTCAAATTATTGTTTCATTACACACCTGGAGTATTGTGCGCCGTTTTGGACTCCTTACCTAAGAAAGGATATACCTGCCATAGAAGGAGTGCAGCGAAGGTTCATTAGACCGATTCCTGGGATGGCAGGATTGTTGCATGAGGAGAGATTGGGTCGACTAGGCATGTATTCACTGGAGTTTAGAAGAATGAGAGGGGATCTCATTGAAACATATAAAATTCTGACAGGGATGGACAGACTGGATGCAGGGATGATGTTTCCCCTGGCTGGGGTATCTAAAACAAGGGGTCACGGTCTCAGGATATGTGGTAGGCCATTAGGACTGAGATGAGGAGAAACTTCTTCACTCAGAGGGTAGTGAACCTGTGGAATTTTCCACAGAGGGCCAAGTCACTGAATATATTTAAGAAGGAAGTAGATAGATTTCTAGACTCAAAAGGCATCAAGGGGTATGGGGGCAGAACGGGAGTATGGTGTTGAGATAGAGGATCGGCCATGATCATATAGAATGGCAGAGCAGGCTCGAAGGGCCGAATGACCTACTCTTACTCCTATTTTCTATGTTTCTGTGTTTACCCAAACCACTTCTATATCCTGGTTTCCTGAACTTTGGTCATCCCTCTCTATTGTGCTTATATCATCGTTAATCAACAGAGCCACACCTCCACCTTTTCCTAGCTTTGTGTCCTTCCTAAATGTCATGTACCCTTCAATACTCAGGTCCCAATCTATGTCATCCTGCAGCCATGTCTCTGTAAGGGCTATCAGGTCGTACTTATTTATTTCTATTTGCGCTATATCAGTTCATCGGTTTCGTTTTGAATGCTACGTGCAGTGAGGTACAGAGTTGTTAATTTTGTTCTTTTGTTATTTTATAACATCTAGCCCTGACTGCTGACTTACTCTTAGGTTTGTACTCTCTAAACCTTCCTGTCATGTTCTGTTTATCATTTCCCATATTAATACCTTTATCTCTTGCCTTGTTTCTGCACTTCGATATTCCTAAATTTGATCCCTTGCCACCACTAATTAGTTTAAAAACTTTTCTGCTTCCCTATTTATGGGGCTCGCTAGAACACCCACCCCAGCATGGTTCAGGTGAAGACCATCCCAATAGTATAGCCCCCATTTACCCCAGTACTGGTGCCAGTGCCCCACAAACCAGAATCTACTTCTCCCACACCAGCCTTTGAGCCATGCACTCGTTTCTCTAAACTTATTTGCCCTCTGCCAATTTGCACATGGCTCAGGTAATAAACCAGAGATGATTATCGTCGAGGTTCTGCTTCTTAATTTGGTGCTTAGCTCTTCGTACTCATTATGCAGAACCTCCCTCCTTGCCCTGCCTATATCGTTATTATGTCATGGACTATGATGACTGGATCCTGCCTCTCCAACTGAAAGTTCCTCACCAGCCTTCAGCAGATGCCCGAACCCTGGCACCGAGCAGGCAACACAGCCATTGGGTCACTCACTCTTGGCTGCAAAGAATTGTGTCAATCCCCCCTCACTATACTGTCCCCCACTGCTACTACATGCCTTTTTGCTCCGCCCGCTTGAATGGCTTCCTGTACCACAGTGCCAAGGTCAGTTAGGTCATTCACCTTGCAGCTCCCATTCTCATCCAAACAAGCTGAAAGAACCTCAAACCTATGATAAAAGCAAAATACTGTGGATGCTGGAAATCTGAAACAAGAACAGAAAATGCTGGAAAAACTCTACAGGTCCAACAACATCTATGAAGAAAAAGAGAGTTAACGTTTCAAGTCCATATGACTCTTCTTCAGAGCTAAAGAGAAGTAAAAATGTAACGAAATTTATACTGTTTAAGGGGGGGTGGAGCAGGTGAAGCTGGCTAGAAGGTGGAGGCAAAGAAGAGATTGACAAAGATGTCATGAACAAAAGGACAAAGGAATGTTAATGATAGTGCTACTGCCTAAAGGAAGTGCTGATGGTGACATTAAGGTCGGAAAGCAGAATGTGGTAATAGCAGGACAAGGATAAGTACTCTGAAAAGAACATGAACAAGTGACAGATGGACCTAGTAGGGGTGGGGTGAGGTGAGGGGAGGGGAGGGTGGTGGGAAAAAGATTGAAAATATGGTAAAAGGTGGGGATAAAACAATGAGTAACAATGAAAATAAGTGGATAAAAATAAAAATAAAAATGAATATTGAAAGAAGGGGATTATAAAAGGGGTGAGGATGGAGGAGAGAGTTCATGGTCTAAGTTGTTGAACTCAATGTTAAGTCTGGAAGGCTGTAAAGTGCCTAATCGGAAGATGAGGTGTTGTTCTTTCAGTTTGCGTTGGGCTTCACTGGAACATTTCAGCAGGCCAGGACAGACATGTGGGCATGAGAACATGATGGTGTGTTGAAACGGCTGGCGACAGGAAGGTCTGGGTCATGCTTGTGGACAGACTGAAGGTGTTACGCAAAGCAGTCACCTAGTCTGCGTTTGGTCTCTCCAATGTAGAGGAGACTGCATGTAGAGGAACCTCAAACCTATTAGACAATTGCAGAGACTGAGGCTGCTGCACTCCTGCCCTCTGGGTCCCCTTACCTGCCTCACTCTCAGACACACCACTGACCAAGTCAGAAGACCCTATCCTAAGGGGTGTGACTGCCTCCTGGTACAAAGTGTCCAGGTAACATTCCCCCTCCCTGATGTATTACAGTGTCTGCAGCTCGGCCTTCAGCTCAATGACTCCGAGCTGAAGCTCCTAGAGCAGCAAACACCTACTGCAGACTTATTTGCCCCGGATCACAGTGGAAGCCAGGAGCTCCCACATGCTGCAGTCTTGACACATCACCCATCCTTAATTGCTTTCAATTGTCTACTTAATTATCTTATTCAATTGTTTAATTTCCTTTTTACGTACTTTATTAACCTTACCACCAGCTCCTGTACTATTTTAAACCTTAGGAATAGTATAGACCTTAATCATTTACCAGGTACTCACCAAAGAGCCAGCTTCTTCCCCAACCAATCAAATTGCTTCTTTGTTGTGATGTCACTATGTTTTTTCACTCTTCTTTCAAACTCAGCATGGGCCAGTTCTGAGCAGCTGACTGGTGTGCCTCTCTGACTCACAGGTAAGTGTGGTCCCAATTTACATTCTCCTGCTCTGGGTGGTTTCTTGCAGGTCTGCTGCCTCTCTGACTCCCTGGTAAGTCCCAACTCCCAGGTAATATACTGCCCCTCAATCTTTGACCCCTCTGTTTGTCAAGGTCTGATTAATTGAGGGCAGGAACTAACCTATTTATACATGGTTTTTGATACCTCAACAAAACCCACACTTGCTGCTGGAAGGTGATACATAACCTGAGGCACTAAAACTATCATTGAACAGAGATTCAATTAATGCTCTCTGTGCCTGGACAAAAGTGGGGCTTTTGTGGGACAGTCAACAAATAGTCTCCCAGATTGTGGCCATCTGCTGCATTCTGCACAGCTTTGCTGTGCAATGGAGACAGCTGATGGGGCTTGGATAACAAGTATACTTCGTACTACCTGATGAAGAATGTCCCAATGAGAGGGAGGATGGGGCAGAAGGAGGATGGCAGCACTAGCCTGCAGACAGAGTACTTTGGAAACAACAATTCAGCTGAACCGCTCCATTGCTCCCACATTAACATTCCTTTTCTTCAGCTCTGTCAGTCCTCCACTCTACAGCAAAGTATTTCCAAACATTGACCATCCTTGGTATAGATTATATTTGCTAGTGCAGACTCAGTGACAATGATAGAATCATAATGCAGATAAAGCCATAATGCATAACTGATTGCAATTTTAATAGCTGATATATTTGCCATCAAACAATATTTTCACCCATGTTTAACTCATAATGCTTTTCCCAAGTAACATTTTGAATATTCCTGCACTTAGTCATTTGAGTATTGCTGAAAAAGGAGACATGCTGTTTTTCATCTTGCACTCATCAGGATAACTCAAGAATTTTCCAACAGTAACTGGGGAATAATAATTTATACTGCATGAGAAGTGCTGATTGGTTGGCAAGTGTACTCTGATTGATGGAGGCGTTGCCATGGAGACTGCAGCATGGAACAGTTAACTGACCAGCTTTGTTGAATTCAAACCAGGCAAGGTTGACTCTGATTGGTCAAGGCATTGCCCTGGGGAATGAACCAGGGAATGACTGTTTCCTAAGCTTCAGTTTAGTTGAAAATGCAATGTGTGGACATGTTCCTTTTATCTGCAAAGGACAGGGCCCTGTGTTTGAATATATATGGCTTCTAGTATGTGTAAGTGAGCCACACACTGCAAGCCTGACTGATTATCTTAAATTGGTTTTCTGTGTAATTCTTACACAATCAGGGTTGTTTAACAGGCGTTGTCCAATTCTTGCACTTCCACGATATGCTCACCTAGTGGCTTCAGCTTAGGTGCCAGATGGCTGATGTTCAGCCCTTTGTTGCCAATCTCAGAGCCTGGCTGCAGAATGCTGCCAAGGTAGTATGGCCCAGCTGGATTCCTGGCATCATATTAGGCACTGTTTGATGGTATAGTGAGAGAGCAGATGTGAGTCAACTATTAGGAGGTGTAAGAGAATGCATGGTGTATGGGATGATGTTGTCACATTTTACAGTTTTCCTCTCTGAGTAAGCATCTGGCTGCTCAATCCTCCAACACCTCCAACAGAAAATCTGGAACTTGTGTGAAAACCTTGTTTTTCTTTTGCAAACCTGCATTCTAATACTATTTTACCCAACCCCAAAAACCAATGTTGAAAATGAATTAATAAAGTGTACAAGGGTGGTGAACAGGTTCATCACTTGGAGTTTTCTCAGCATATTTTTTGTAAATGTTGGAGCGCAGCCAGTCTTAAGAGCATTAAATAATGCATTGAAGAAATACTTTTGAGAGAAATGTTTTTTTATTTCCTACACTGAACAGGAGCATTTAAACTTGTTCATCACAGTAAAGATAGCATTAATCTTTCTACACTCATCCATATCTACAACATGTAAAACGTCAATTGTATCTTCAAAATGATGATAACAAGGCACATTGTTTAAATCCATTTCCTCTCTGTTTCTTTTAATTCTCTTATGGGATGTAAGCATCGCTAACAAGGCTTGCATTTATTGTCCGTCCCTAATTGCCTTTGAGAAGGTGGTGGTTATCCGCCTTCTTGAACTGCTGCAGTCCAAATGTGTAGGTACAGCCACAGTGCTGCTAGGAAGGGAGTTCCAGGTTTTTGACCCAGTGACAGTGAAGGCATAGTGATGTAAATCCAAGTCTAGGAGGTGTGTGGCTTAGAGGGGAATCCTGCGTGTTTCCATGTGTCTGCTCTCCTTGTCCCGCCAAGTGGTAAAGGTCGCAAGTTTGGAACGTGCTGGTGATGGAGGCTTGGTGAATTGCTTTTCCCCAATGACTGCTGCCACTAATTAACTATGTATCTTGATTCAAATTCAAAATTTCTTAATTACTGAAAAGTGTTATGCCACTTTCTGAACAAAGTTTTGCTCACTGAACTACCAGATAAATACTATATCAAGTAACACTGTCATGATTTTCAAAAGCTCTTCAGATGAGAGTCAAAAGTGTAAACCAAAGATAAGTTACAGAAAATGCTTGCTAATTTTCAAGCATAATCAATTTAGCATAAAGATGTGCTTTTTAATATACTTTCATATTTTATTGGACACAATGTTTTGAAAAATGAAATTCATATTGATGTTATATTACAAAGCTATGTATGAAGATGGGTAGAAACTTATTCCTGGTTTGCAACAAATACAAGGCGTATATTAAGTACAGCAAAGAGAACTAAAGGTTTATGGCACTGGTACAAGATAATTCAAGAAAGGGAAACATAAAAATAAGCAAACTTTTATTTTAGATTTTCAATATTCAGTTGCTGGTATAAAGCTCTCTTTGACTCACTAAGCTTGGTCTAATACATCAATTTTAGAATGATTACAGAACAGCTGTTTTATTTTGCAGTACTGTTCTTTCCCATTCATGAAAAAGGCAGTGGATAGATGAGAAATTAATAATGATATGGAGAATTACAACATTTTTGTTATTTAAGCTGATCCAACACAATATTGAACAACATGGCGTTTTTCATCAAGGTTTAAAGCACAGGAGGCAGCCTAACTCTTCAACTGGAGCTGTCTACTCTGATTGATCTTCATTTTCCCACACATCCTTTAATGCTTTTCCTTTTCCAAATACTTATTCAGTTCGCTGTTAAATAGTAACATAGTCTCTGCCTCCATAGCATCGATACAAGGTCCACATTTGTTGTTGGTTCATAATTGCCTTTGAGAAGGTGGTGGTGATCCATCTTTTGAGCCGCTGCACACCAAGTGGTGTAAGTACAATTTTAGAAAGATAGTTTCAGATTTTTGACCCAGCAATAATGAAGGAATGATGATGGTGTATGGCTTGGAGGGAGCTTGCGTGTTTTCATGGCCTGAATTTCACACTTGATGTGCGCACAAAGTTAGTGGGTCAGGAAGTAGATGTAGAATCCACTCCTGGGCAAGATTGCACATTCTCAATGCAATTTCACACTGGGTGGCCAATTAAGGCCCACCCAGCGTGAAATGTGTCTTCTGGTTGGCCTGACAGTGCGGGCGGGGTGGAAATAAGTCGGGCATTGGGTCCAATGGTATCCCCCACAATTCTGGTAACTTCAATTAAACTTCCAGTGGAAAAACAAATAGGTCCTACAGCATGGAAATGAATTTGGTGTTAATAGTGAGGCTTTTCGGCAATGAACTGACCCTGACTAAAACCTTCACTGACTCAACATATTTGTACATAGTAGCTCTGAAATATGCCTTGAAAATCTACAGGTCATGTCCAGCACCTGCCATGGATCCAACTAAACTTTGTGGCAGCAGTGAGGCAACTGTGGGTGTGAGGAGGGGGGAAAGAGTTGGGGAGGGGGTTCCCTTTATCTACTTACATCAGTGAAGAAAGAAAAAATAATGAATAAGCATTTCTCCAGCACCTTTCATGACTTCAGGATGTCCCAGAATGCCTCACCGCTTTTTGAACTGCGGTCACTGCTATAATGTGGAGAATGTGCCAGCCAGCCAATTTGCGTAGTGCAAGCTCCCATTGACAGCAATGTTGGATCTTTTACATCCATCTGAGTGGTAAACATGGTCTCAGATTAACATCTCATCAGAACACTGGCGCCGAAGTCTCAGGACTGTGCTGGGACAGTAAGCCCATGTGCTCAACTCTCTGGAGTGGGACTTGAACCCATAACCTACTGAACTCCAAAGAGCAGAATGCTCCAACGTGGTAGACACCCATGGCCATCAAGGGTGCATTTGGGCTACCTACCATTGCAGCAGCTCTGGACTGCCAGGCTGAGGCGGTGCAGCTAGGGCTAGTGGCCGTGGTGAAGTGAGGGAGGGGTTGCTGGGGGCTGCAAAGGAAGTATGGTTGTTCCCATTTGTAGGGGAATCTTTCATTAAAAAAAACTTTTTAGTTATGTAGGGATCTAGTCATATTGTACATCTACAGCTGGGTCAGTTGGGACACCTCCGATGACAAACTTGCAGTGTCTGTACGCTGGGTCATAATGAAAGCCTGAGTCATGGGGAGCTTGACGTTCAGAGAACCCCTACCCTCAGCTCAAACCAACCCACCCACTGCCCCCCCTCACTCCCCCATATAATTACAGTGGCAAATGGCCATGGATTTTCAAGGGCAACATCTTTTGTAATCGTCAATGTTTCCCATGGTTTGTACAGACTGATCTATTTCGTCAGAACTTTGGCACAGGTTTATAGATGCACCAGCTTAAAAAGCTAGGGCAATCAAAATGAAATCCAGCAAAACTCAGGAATATGACAGCAGCAAAATCACAAATAAAACAAAAGGACTTGTTGCGCTCCGGGAGCTTTTTATCCCATCCTTGGATGATAATTGAAAAAATTGTGCTGCTTGCCTGCTCGTTCAATAGGCTTTTTAGTGGCCTTAATTGGCCCTTTAAGTGTCGGTGGGCATGGCTCTGACTCCCACACGTTCCCACCAACCTCAATATTGCATGCATGCGTGATGACATCGGGACACATGCCTGACGTCATTTTGCACAATTTTACGTGCATTCGGGTTGGGTGCATACCTGACCTCGGAATGTAAAATTCAGGTCCATGTGTCTGCTGTCCGTGATAGAAGTCGCAGGTTTGGAAACTGCTGTCTGTTATGGAAGTCAAACTTACCTTAACGTTGAGAGCAGAGGTTAGGAACTTCAACTGCCAAGGACCTTGGAGCTTTTGCACATGTGCAGACTGGCATTTTTATGTTCTTTGGGCCAAGTGCACCTGCAGATCATGGAAAAAAACGGCACAAAAACCCAGGTTAGGTGACCAAGAGTGGAGCGCCATTGAGAAGAAGGGTTCCAGGCAGGGGACAGGGAGAGATCCGAAAAGAAAAACCCCAGAGAGGGGACTGGAGCAGAGAAAAAAGGCTCCAAATAGGAAAAAGGCTGTCGGTAGCAGACTTTAAGTGAAGAGGGCGTAAAGGAAACCCAGGTAATCGAAGTGGACACAGAAGAAGCCCCAAAGATCCAAGAAGGCAGCCAATGGTTGGTGACAGTGTGCTACGGGCCACTGGGGCAAAAGTACCCCTTTGGAACAGTAGTGCTCTGCTTGATGCGGCCGAAGATCTGAAATTGTGTTTGAGAGTTGGTGCTTCAGGGCAGTCTCGGGAATCCAGAGGAACTGAATCTTGGGAGATGAGATTGAAACCCTGTGAGATGGGCCATTGTTGATGCCATCCGAGTTGGAGCGACATTTGGAGCGAATTCCCAAGTTAGATCTTAGAAGGCAAAGACTGGAATCCCTCGTGAGAGAGACAGCGTTTCAGTGGGATTGGTTGGCTCACAGTGTTACTGACGTCTGGATGGATTGTTGAGAAATCCATGGACTCTGTCTTGGTAACATCTGCCATTTATTGTGTAGTGTGGTGTGTTCGACCATAGTTGGCTTGTTAATTCACATGGACCTCATACTTACCCTGAATGTTAGAGTATAAGATAGATATTATAAATTGTTTTATCTTTCTGACCTGTATAGTAGAGAGTTTATTTTTGTTTGTTCAAAATCTGTGGAATCATGTGGTTTTATCGACTGAGCAAGTGTCTCGAATCTCAAACTTTGTCTACTTTTCAACAAACGTCATTGGTCCCTAACCGGATATTACCAACAATTTGGGGGTCTGGCCAAGATCATAACATGTTGAAGGAGGCTTGACAAATAGCCGTCCTGGGAAGACATTCCATATTCTAATAAACTTTGTGAGAAATTGCTTTTGTCGCTTTATCCTTCTGGTGATTTTCCTAACTAAGGCTTTCATTGCAAATTTGCCAAGCAGTTGAAGCAATCTTTCACTATTCACTGTTTTAAAATCTTTAATTTTGAAAGCCACCATTAGACCCTTCATTAATTTACCCTATTGAAAAAACTCAAATGTTTGAGTCTTTCCTCATATCTATAAACTCTAATTTATTATATAATTTTACTGAATCTTCATTGTAGTTTTAATATAGTTTTAATATTCTCCTGATATGGTGTCCTGAATTGCACACAGTACTCCAACTTTGGCCTAACAAACATATTACACAAATTCAAAAAAATGATCTTGCCTTTATGCACAATGCCTCATGCATTATGTGGCATTTTCTACCAGTACTTCCATTTGAAAAGATCTATGTATCTGCACTACTAGATCTTCAGTACCTTAACTCTTTCTCCTCCTTTAAATAAAGAACCAACTTTTCAGTTGATTATCCATCAAGAACATCACAAATAAACCAACCCATGTTGCTGCAGCATGATTAGCCAATAATTATTACCTGATTAAATAAATCAGCACCAAATGGCTGTAGACTCTAATTTCCACACTGATGACACAACTTCCCATCCTAATCCGCATGCTAACTAATATTGTAAATGGTTCCCATTCTTCAGTAACTGCCCCCTTTTCCTTTCAAAATACTGTTGTTACCCTTCTCCTCAAAAATTACCTTGACCCTTCTGTCATTGCAAAGCTTCTACTTCCTCTCTAAAGCCATTGAACATCTTGTTCTATTATTCTTGTTCTTTATTTTCTATTATTATATAAAGGGCTTTAACTTAATTTTGTTACACTATCTTCAATCCCGAATGCTTTTAATACATATGAGGGCATCTGTATTTTTCATTTATTCAATATTTAATTACAAGAGGGTAAAATAGCTTCAATTCTTACCAATCTAAATTCAAATTGTAAGTTATCTTAAAACCTAATGTTATTTGAGATCAATATGCTAATAACCATATTGGATACCATCGGTAATGCCATTTTTTTCATAAATTAGGAGACAAACTCTTAAAATCAAGAGATATGGTATAAAAATCCTACATTGATAATTTTTCAAACATAAGCCAATATAGATTGATAGCTAGTTATAAACCGCAATAGTAGCTATAACAGATCTTTACAAAAGCTATTGTAATGTGTCTGAAAATACTTCACAAAATCCTTTTTAAAAAAATCCTTTTATTCATTTATAATCATGCTTCCACCTTCAATACCATATTCTCTTTTGAGAGGCCAATGGGCCTTCAGCAAAAGGTATTGGATACAGAACTTTGGTCTCACAGCTGCTGGGTGCCAGGCAGGGAGATGAGAGGGTTCATCATCATATTAATGCATTCATATGTATCAGCCTGCTAGTTAAATCAATGCATTTTTTATGCTTAAATGAATTGGGCTGTAACTATTGGTTTTTAATGCTTTTGTGAACCCAAGTTAGTTATCAATGTACCTATATCTGTGTTATTTTTGATTTTTTTGTGTATCTCTGCCTTGTTTTAGAATGTATTTGCTTGTTTCGCTCTCATTTCAAATCACAACTCCACTCTCACTAGCTGAGAGTCAACAACAACTTGTACTTCTAATACTTCCATCAAGATACAGCATTTACTGGTGGCATCTTGTTCACTGGCTGCCAGCAGACTATAACACCGGAAAGGTGCCAGAAGCAGCCAAGTTGGAGTCATAATCAGAAAACAAGCATGGAGCTGAGCTGCTGTTCCCACCGGGGGACCCCACACTGACAGAACCGCTTGAACGTTCCCCACACACACCCATCTGCAGTTCAGGGAGCTGGCATGGAGAGAGGGTTGGGAGTCAGGCACAACTTGGGCCCAGGACCCTGGCAGCTCCAGGCATGCACAGAAAGACTGATATGACGTGTAAATTAAAAATCCAGAAATTCCAGAGCCCTCTTGCGAGATTGAGAGTCATCTCAATTTTACTTTGAAATCATGACTTTCATGATAAACTTATGAGAGTCGTCATGTCTGCACGTCATTTGACCCAACACACAACATTGGTAATAAAAAGCTAAAATACTGCAAATCTGGAAATCTGAAACAAAAACAGAAAATACGAGAGATACTCAACAGCATCCATTAAGAAAACATGAGACGGTTGATATTTCAACTATAAAGCCTTTCCTCAGAACTGGTATTACAGATGAACAGCATTTGAGAAGGAACAAAACGCTGTAAAGGGAAACAGAGAAATATAAAAACGAACAGTGGTTATAAAAGGAGTGCAAAAATTGGGAATTTGTGAAAGTGGGAATTCAGTGCAGTAGGGGGAAGGAGGTACTATGTTTGCCTCCAATACTTATAGTGGTTCAGGTAAGCTTGAGGCAATTTAGTAGTTAACGTTTTTGTCTGGTGACTTAGTGCTTCAAGAAATTTAGTGTGTGAAGAGAATAAAACGTATCAACTGAAAGGCAGACATAAATAATCCAGGCTGAGACATGGCAGGGGAGGTTGTGCGCCTGGACTGCAATACATAGGAGCTTGTGAACATTGAGACTGTCCGGAGTCAACACATCTGCAGTCAATGTCTCCACCTCGAATCTCTTTTGCTCAAAATAATTGAGCTGGGGTGCAAGATAGAGGTGATCACACATCAACGAGGGGAAGATGTATCTGGGCAGTTGGCTTCAGATTTTGGTCACACCTCAGAGAGCGGCAGGTTCAAAATGGGGTTGGTGTGGCCAGTAGTGTGAGACTAAGGGGAACCTAGGCAAGATGCAGAATAAGGATCTGCAGAATCTTGCTTCTTGTGAAGATAAAGACTGTCGGAAGGATAGCCAGAATGCTGACTGTGGTGCCCTGGAGTAGAAGGCTGGCCAAAGGAGGGAGGAGGAGGGGAAGTGTAATGTGGTAGCTGCAGGCAATACAATAATAAGAGGATAGATGGCAACCTTTGTAAGCACAATTGAACCCCACATTGTGTGTTGAATTTTTGATGTCATGGTGGAGAAGAGGGCTTCTTGAAACAGCTCGAAAGGATATTGGAGAGGGAGTATCCAGTTGTTGTGATCCTTGTCAAAGCCAATATGGAAGGATAGGTAAAAGGTCGTTTCTGGAGAGCACCAGAAACTAAAAAAGATAAATTAAAGAATAGAACCTCAAGGGGTATAATTGCTGGATTATGACCCAACCAATGCGTAGATTGGTGTAGGGATAAGCAGATTAGGGATGTGAAAAGCTGGCTGAAGGAATGGTGTGGAAAAGGGGTTTCATATCATGATACACTGGCACCAGTACTGGAACAGGAAGGAACTGTACTGTTGGGATGGGCTCCATCTGAACTGGGCTAGGATGTAAAGTAATTAAGGATGTAAAGTAATTAAACCAGGTCAAAGAAATATAGACAGATGAGGAAAACAGTGGGGTCGAAGGGCAAGTGTGTGGCCCAAAGAGACATCCCTTGTCCAAATGCACAGAGTATAAGGAACAAACTAAATGAATTGCAGGCACAAATTAAATCTGGAGTAAATGACATGACAGTCATTACTGAGACATAGTTGCAAGACAATCAAGACTAGGAACTAAACATGCTAGATTATAAGTCTACAGGAAAGATAGTGAAATGGTTGATGGGGAAGATTAGCTTGGTGGCTAAAAATGAAATCACTTCAATGATAGAAGAGGATATCAACGAGAGGGGACTTTTTGGGTATAATTAAGAAATAGAAAAAGATTTAAGATTGTAATGGGTGATATATTGCACTGCTCATTCACTGTGTAAATGAGGAATATAGAGCCAGTCTTTCCTTATCTGTTTATTCACAAAACCCAGAGGACACAAGCACAGGCTCCCTTTTCCTTCCCCCCAACACAGGTCTTATATATACTTAAGAATAATGCCCTCATGTTCCCAATTAGCAGCTGCTCTCACAACTAGCGCGTGCACTTCAGCTACATTAAAATTCCCTGCTTTCTTAAAGAAAAGAAATTAACAAGTACATATTGACAGACAAAATTTTTTTTAAAACTGAAGAAAGAGAAATAAACCGTACACTTTCAAGACTCACATCATGAGTCGCCCTTCATCTAAGACTGCCAATAGCTTCTCACTGGAAACGTTGCTTTTGGTAATTGATGGTTTGTATTTACCCAGTTGAGTTTGGAGATTTCCTTTTTCTGCAACATTTGTTTCAGACTTGCGATATCAATTCTTAATCTCATCTCATTCACACACTTTGTAGAATACATGTTATCGCAAAGGGCATGATTGTCTATACAACATTCTATTGGTACAGTTTCTTTGGCATCTCCCTGATATAGAATTTCCCCAATGTCTTTGATAAAAAGAATGCCATGTCAACTAGCTCGACAAGTGCAAGAGTTTACGCAGCGAGGGTACTTTTTACTATTCTCCTTATTTTCTTGGCTTCCCAAGTCAAGGGGCAACATTTCCCACAAGAAATATTATAAAACTGCTCCGCACAAAAACCCATCACAAATGTTTGTAAAAACAATCAATTTTATATTCTTGGCATCACCCAAAGATGGAAAGTTCAGCACACATTTCTCCATCTTTAAAATGTCCTTGGCCTTTGGTTGTTTCATTACAGTACTCAGTTCTAAGACATCGAAACTTGTCTGCGTGCTTAGTCAATTCAATTGTCCAATTAGACATCACAGCTGCTCCGATTCAGATTTGGAAACACCTGCATCTTTTTGTGAAAACTTGGCACGATCGATTGTGATAGGGTTAACACTTTCTAAGTGAGATTGTTGAAGTAAAATAACATCAGCCCAATTTTGCCTTATTTCCAAACCAATATATTTAAAGGCCCCAGAAGGCTGATTCCCAACCTTAAATGCTGTTCTAATTCTGTCAAAATATTGTCTTGGAACTCGCTAGTATAACCCAATAGGAAGTCATCAACATGCATTATAAAGATGCCCAAGAGTTTCCCACCATGGTACAAATAAAACATGGCAGGATCTGTCTTAAGTTGGAGACTGAACTTTAACAGAACTGAACTAAGTGAAAAGTACCATACTCTGGAAGCATTGTTCAAATCATAGACACATTTATTGAACTTCCCTCTGAAGGTGATCGTCCTGCAGAAATGCAGATTTTATATCTATTGACTTACACTGCTACAGGGGCCAAAAATTTTTTTAAAAATGAACTTTCCCATTGTGGGCAAGTCCACTCTGACCACTTTATCTCCTGAGCATTCTTCAAAACCCTGGGCCACTAACCTAGCCTTGGCCTTACAAGTTCCATCCAGTAGGACATTTTCTGTGCAGGTCCATCTTTGCAATAATGCTGACTGACGCCTAGCTGGAACCTCTGAATACATGCCAAACTCTCTAACTGTCTAACTTTTTCTGTTTAGCCTCCTGTATGGCTTTATCCCCTAATTTGTTGGCAGCTACAAAAACATCTGAGTCATGGGGACTTCTCCTTACGGAAAGGCAGTGGTGTAGCAGTATTTTCACTGGACTAGTAATCCAGAGACCCAAGGTAATGCTCTGGGGACCTGGGTTCAAATCCCACCATGGCAAATGGTAGAATTTGAATTCAATAAAAATCTGGAATTTATAAAAAAGTCTAATGATGACCACGAAACCATTGTCACTTTTCGTTAAAACTAATGCCTTTTAGGGAAGGGAATCTGCCATCCTTACCTGGTCTGGCCTACAAGGGCAATTAGGGACGAGCAATAGCCAGCGATGCCCACATCCCATGAACAAAAATATAAAAAAACTATTTTTTCTGCATTCTCCATTCTACTGTGTCATCTAGTCAGACTGTGACCTCTGTTGAAGTTTTTCCGGGGTTCAACTGTTAGATCCCCTGTATACCCCATCTGAGGCCCTTTCCACGATATGTGAATGCTTACTTAACTGGATTCATCACCTGACTCATTACTGTAACTCAAGCTACGCTTCCTTATTTTCAATTCTCATGCTCCATTCTCCCAATCCATGGCCTTCACTGCTTGTCCATCATCCTGAACATTCAACCAATTCTTATATTTTCCAGTCGATTTCCCTGCCCGTCCCACTATTGTTGCATCCCTCCAGTTATTTGATCCTTCTAGACGGAAAGACACCCGGGAACCCACTTTGGGAAGTTGGATTCTAGACAAAATAGCACTTTCCTGTTCATGATGATCAGTTTCTCTACTGGCATCTAAACCCTGATCTATCATATCTTGTCCCTCTGGCTCTACCTCGCAAAATATATGAGCATACGATGCACAAGGTGCTTCATTGTACTCTATCGCATGGTCAGTATTTGAAAATTTATAATTTATTCCAATGACTCGTGACGAATAGGCTTATTCCCATGTTGGGTAATCACTGTTTTCCCCCTCATGTCTGATAACAGACCCTGGGCCTTTCCATTCTCTATGCTTCCTCTCTTGTAATAGATCAGATCACCGGATATAAAGCCTACCTCAGATGGCCATTTGGAATGTTGCAACATTTCTGCATTCCTGCCTAAACTTCAGACTTCTGCGTGTAATGCATTCAAGCGGGCAGAGAAAAATGGAAGTAATGGTAGTTCCTTCTAGGGCAGGAGGAGCATCAGACAGTACTGAAGGCAATTTCAGATTCCTTCCGAATACCAATTGGTTTGGCCAAACCTCCAACCATTTGCAAATAACCTTTAGCACGTACTGCCCATTCTAGCGCCCTTTGCAACTTACGAGCCGATTGGTTGGCCAGTAACTTGCACAACATCCCATCAATTACTGCAGTGATTCCTCTCACATAAACCATTGCTGAATGGGCTCTCAGCCACCATATTCATGACTATAATATTCAAATTCTCACACATGTCCTGAAATTTTTCATTTGCAAATTCTTGATTATCCATCAAAAATTTTGTTGCCGTTCCTAGTCCAATATCAACTCATTTTTCCAAGACCTTATCTGCAAAGCTTTGTTTGTCCTTGCTATTTATCATTGTAGATTGGCTAAATTTAGTCGCTATATCCACAAAGTGTAACAAAAAAAAACCTCAATCCTTGTTCCATACCTTTAGGTCCATAGCCACTATGTCATTAAATTCCCTGATCAATGGAAGACTTACAAGAGGACGTGTTGGTGTCCTCCAGTATTTGACATAAATGTGACATTGAGATGTAACTTGTTCAATAAGAGTTTCATATTCCTGATCGACTACCCCAGCATCCCGCAGTAGAGCTTTTATTTTCGGTGACGAAGGATGTGTGAATTGCCTATGTAATTTCCAAATAATTCTTTTCCCATCAGCCACATCCTTAACCTCCGAAGTCAACAATACTGCCTGAACTTCTCGACAAGAAACATCTGGTTTCCTCAATGATATGCAATAATGCCCCAATCGAGTGAAATGTAAATCCATGGCTTTCCCGAATACAAGTGTCTTGTCATTTTCCATATCTAGTTTCATCTGCACTTTTTTCACTGAGGACTTGCTCAACAATAAAGGTATCTCAATGGAGACCACATCAGAACTAATGAAAAGACTTACTCAGCTTTCTTGCATGGGATGACCACTATTTTGAAAGACTTTAGTGTATTGACATCCCCAAAACCTAAAGCAGATGGAGCTTTCACACCTTTAACTTTATGCTGATCTTCCTTGTCAAGAGATTCCAAGTAGCAATTTAGCTAGTCCACCCCACAAACTGTAGAAGTGCAACCAGTATGCAACACTGCACAGTTGAACAAATCAGCGACCAAACCACTCATCGCCAGACTCAAACTTCCAGTAACCAATGCAATTCCTTCAGGCCAGTCATCCTCATCATTCTCAGCATCGGAATTGTCTGTTTCATATGTTACCTTCAAAGTCTCGACTTTTGCGTTTCACACAATTCATTGCATAATGATATTTGGAATCACAATTAAAACACCTGCTTTAATAATGCCCCATGTATTTCTAGGGTTTTAGGGCCATCCCAGACCTGCTTTTTGTCTTGAATCTCAAATTGGGTGAAAGGGCAACCCTCTTCAGGCTACCTATCAGCAGCTTCATCTTTGTACTGACACCTGCGTCTAGTATTCAGATGATTTTGAAATTCTGCAACCACGGAGTCCTCCATTCTTTGAATCACAGCACAGTTGCTTGTGTTTGATCTGAAAGTAGCTGGAAGCAACTGCGTTCCCAAATTTATTTTTTTGGGCAGCAGCCATTTGGTCCAAAAGAGAGTTTTCTCCATGAAATCAAAACCCCACCAGTACCAGTCTATCTATATGCAAAATAAGGGAGGCAATGGCGGAATGCTATTGCCACTGGACTAGTAATCCAGAGACCCAGGATAATGCTCTGGGGACCCGGGTTGGAATCCCACCTTGGCAGATGGCAGAATTTGAATTCAATAAAAATCTGGAATTAAAAGTCTAATGATAACCATGAAACCATTGTTGATTGTTGTAGAAACCCATCTGGTTCACAAAGGAAATCTGTCATCCTTACCTAGTCTGGCCTACATGTGGCTCCAGACCCACAGCAATGCCCTCTGAAATGGCCTAGCAAGCCACTCAGTTGTACAAACCGCTACAAAGTCACAAAAAAGAAATGAAACCGGACGGACCACCCGGCATCGACCGAGGCACCGGAAACGACAACATTAATCGCAGTCCTGTCGACCCTGCAAAGTTCTCCTGATGAACATCTGGGGGTTAGTGCCAAAATTGGGAGAGCTGTCTCACAGGCTAGTCAAGCGACAGCCTGACATGGTCATCCTCATAGAATCATACCTTATGGATAATGTCCCAGACTCCACCATCACCATCCCTGGGTATGTCCTGTTCCATTGGCAGGACAGACCCAGCAGAGGTGACGGCACAGTGGTATACAGTCGGGAGGGATTTGCCCTGGGAGTCCTAAATGACATAGCTGCTAGATGGGGCCTGCGGCAAGTGGTAAGGGAATCAACAAGAGGGAAAAACATACTTGACCTTATCCTCACCAACCTGCCTGCTGCAGATGCATCTGTCCATGACAGTATCGGTAGGAGTGACTACTGCACAATCGTTGTGGAGATGATGTCTAGCCTTCACATTGAGGATACCCTCCATCGTGTTGTGTGGCACTACCGCCATGCTAAAT
Source organism: Cetorhinus maximus (assembly GCF_964194155.1). Classification (NCBI taxonomy): domain Eukaryota; kingdom Metazoa; phylum Chordata; class Chondrichthyes; order Lamniformes; family Cetorhinidae; genus Cetorhinus; species Cetorhinus maximus. The sequence goes on from NC_135884.1 coordinate 40,914,940, forward strand.
GGGATAGATTTCGAACAGATCTAGCAACTCAAGACTGGGCATCCATTAGGCGCTGTGGGCCATCAGCAGCAGCAGAGTTGTACTCGGACACAATCTGTAACCTCATGGCCCAGCATATCCCCCACTCTACCATTACCATCAAGCCAGGGGATCAACCCAGGTTCAATGAAGAGTGCAGGAGGGCATGCCAGGAGCAGCACCAAGTATACCTAAAAATGAGGTGTCAACCTGGTGGAGCTATAACACAGGACTACTTGCATGCCAGACAGCATAAGCAGTAAGTGATAGACAGAGCTAAGTGATCCCACAACCAATGGATCAGATCTAAGCTCTGCAGTTCTGCCACATCCAGTCGTGAATGGTGGTGGACAATTAAACAACTCACTGGAGGAGGTAGCTCCACAAATGTCCCCATCCTCAATGATGGAGGAGCCCAGCACAGCAGTGCAAAAGATAAGGCTGAAGAAATCGCAACAATCTTCAGCCAGCAGTACCGAATGATCCAGCTCATCCTCCTCCGGAGATCCTCAGCATCACAGATAGTCTTCAGCCAATTCAATTCACTCCACGTGATATCAAGAAATGGCTGAATGCACTGGATACTGCAAAGGCTATGGGCCCTGACTATATTCTGCAATAGTACTGAAAACTTGTGCTCCAGAACTTGCTGCGCCCCTAGCCAAACTGTTCCAGTACAGCTACAACACTGGCATCTACCCAGCTATGTGGAAAATTGTCCAGGTATGTCCTGTACACAAAAAGCAGGACAAATCCAACCCAGCCAATTTCCACCCCATCAGTCTACTCTCAATCATCAGTAAAGTAGTGCTATCAAGCGGCACTTGCTTAGCAATAACCTGCTCACTGACGCCCAGTTTGGGTTCCACCAGGGACACTCAGCTCCTGACCTCATTACAGCCTTGAGTCAAACATGGACAAAAGAGCTGAACTCCCGAGGTGAGGTGAGAGTGACTGCCCTTGACATCAAGGCAGCATTTGACCGAGTGTGGCATCAAGGAGCCCTAGCAAAACTGGAGTCAATGGGAATCAGGGGGAAAGCTCTCAGCAGCTTGGAGTCATACCTCGCACAAAGGAAGATGGTTGTGGTTGTTGGAGGTCAGCCATCTCAGCTCCAGGACATCATTATAAGAGTCCCTCAGGGTAGTGTCCTAGGCCCGACCATCTTCAGCTGCTTCATCAATGACCTTCCTTCCATCATAAGGACAGAAGTGGGGTGTTCGCTGATGATTGGACAATGTTTAGCACTATTTGCGACTTCTCAGATACTGAAGCAGTCCATGTCCAAATGCAGCAAGCTTGGGCTGACAAGTGGCAAGTGACATTCGCGCCACACAAATGCCAGGCAATGACCATCTCCAACAAGAGCAAATCTAACCATCGCCCCATGATCTTCAATGGCATTACCATCACCGAATCTCCCACTATCAACATCCTGCGGGTTACCATTGACCAGAAACTGAACTGGACTAGCCATATAAATACAGTGGCTACAAGAGCAGGTCAGAGGCTAGGAATCGTGTGACGAGTAACTCTCCTCCTGACTCCCCAAAGCCTGTCCACCATCTACAAGGCACAAGTCAGGAGTATGGTGGAATATTCCCCAATTGCCTGGATGAGTGCAGCTCCCACAACACTGAAGAAGTTGGACACTGTCCAGGACAAAGTAGCCCACTTGATTGGCACCACATCCACAATCATTCACTCCCTCCACCACCGACACACAGTAGCAGCAGTGTGTATCTACAAGATGCACTGCAGGAATTCACCAAGGCTCCTCAGACAGCACCTTCCGAACCCACAACCAGTACCACCTAGAAGGACAAAAGCAGCAGATAGATGGCAATACCACCACCTGGAAGTTCCCCTCCAAGTAACTTAGCGGAAATACATTGCCGTTCCATCACTGTTGTTGGGTCAAAATCCTGGAACTCCTTTGCTAACAGCACTGTGGGTATACCCTACACCACATGGACTTCAGCGGTTCAAGGCAGCAGCTCATCACCACCTTCTCAAGGGCAACTAAGGATGGGCAATAAATACTGGCCCAGCCAACAAAGCCCACATCCCATGAATGAATAAAAAAATCTGTGCATAATCCAGTAACTTGAATGCAAGCACAGATTCAGGGATCTCTAGGTCAAACTTGATTAATTTCTTTAACAATCTATCAAAGTCTATAATATATTCTTCCTTGGACTGATTTACTCTCACCTTAAATTTTCCATAAGTTGACCACACTTCTTAGGCTCCCAACAGATCATCTATCACATAAATCCTATGCATACATTGTAATTGAAGAGTTAATCCCTCCTCAGTATCCAAGTCACCCACATCTAGCTCTGAAAATACTTTACTTCTAATCTTATGTTTTTCTGAAAAGTCAAAGCCATACCTTGCTTCTTCTTGGAAAGCAAGGTAACCCGAGTCCACATTTTCATATTTTTCCACTGTTCATATGGTTCAGACTCCAAAAAAAAAATGGTGGGTAATCAAAGCTTATGAATTTGCATCAGGCCCCAGCCATTTTGCACCAGAGGTTGCTGGGAGCAGTACTTTTGTCAGATGATAGAGACAAAGATTCTTTAATCAGCTTCCAACCACTACAGCTCGATGTTCATTCTCTGCTACCATGTTATAACGCACTGCTCATTCACTGAGTAGAGGAGGAGCCTGGAGCCAGTCTTTTGTTACATAGATTAATTCACAAAACCCAGAGAACATGGACACAGGCTTCATTTTCCTGCTCCCTTCCACCCCACCCCCAAACAAATGGAAACTAGTTCTTATATATACTTAAGAATGATGCCCTAACCTTTCCCTAATTAGCAACAGCTGCTGTCACAGCTGGAGCATGCACTTCATTGTGATAGGATTGCAACATTAACAGTGGAAATGTATGTATAGGCCCCCTAATAGCAGTTGCGAGGTGGTAGATTATAAATACAGAGATTAGGTAAGTATGTAGCAAAGGCAAAGTGGTTTTAATGGGAATTTTAACTTTCATACAGATTAGGATAAGCAGACTAGCATGTCAAAATGGCAGTGAATTTCTTTGGCATGTCCAAGATAGTTCCAGCAGCAATCTGTCCCAGGACCAACAAGGGGACAGGCCATATTAAACTCAGTAATATACCAGATTTAGTTAGCAGTGTAATGGTGCATGAATATTCATCTAACAACTATCATAATATGATTGAGTTCAGAATTTTACGTTCTACGTGGGTGGGCCCCCGACACGTCCGGCCGCAAAATAGTGCGAGATGACGTCAGACGAACAGCTGGACGTCATCATGCGATATCTTGCTCAGCGGGCGCGTGTGGCAGCTGGAAGCGCGCCAGCCAACAATTAGCCCATTAAAGAGGCAATTGAAAGCGATTTTTCGTGGCTCTTCCACTTTTACAGTTAGCAGTCTTGTCCACCCAACAAGCGAAAAATTCAGGCCCTAGATTTAGGTAAGGTTGACTTCAACGTGATGAAACAGAGACTGTCCACATTTTCATATTTTTCCACTGCTCATATGGTTCAGACTCCAAATAAAAAGGTGGGTAATCAAAGCTTATGAATTTGCATCAGGCCCCACCCATTTTACACCAGAGGTTGCTGGGAGCAGTACTTTGGTCGGATGATAGAGACAAAGATTCTTTAATCAGCTTCCAACCACTACAGCTTGATGTTCATTCTATGCTACCATGTTATAACGCACTGCTCATTCACTGAGTAGAGGAGGAGTCTGGAGCCGGTCTTTTGTTACATAGGTTAATTCACAAAACCCAGAGAATACGAACACAGGCTTCCTTTTCCTGTTCCCTTCCACCCCATCCCCAAACAAGTGGAAACCAGCTCTTTGGGTGAATTGGGTGAATCTATGAGTAACATGACATTTTTAAAATATTCTTTCACAAGATATGGGCATCGCTGGCAAGGCCAGCCTTTGTTGCCCAACCCTAATTGTCCCTGAACTGAGTGGCTTGTTAGGCCATTTCAGAGGGCAGTTAAGAGTCAGCCACTTTGCTGTGCGTCCTGAGTCACATATAGGACAGACCAGGCAAGGAGACAGATTTCCTTCCTGAAAGAGCATAGTGAACCAAATGGGGTTTTTTTTTTTACGACAACCGATGACAGTTTCATGGTCAGCTTTTCAGTTCAAGATTTATTAATTGAAATTAAATTCCATCAGCTGCCGTTGTGGGTTTTGAATCCATGTCACCAGAGCATTAGGCTGGCCCTCTGAATTACTGGTTCAATGACTACGCCACCGTCTCTCTGAGAACAGTGGGATGTTGAAAAATGAATTTAATTACAACATAGAACCAGTTTATACCCCTATGGGGCAAGAGCACTACATGCCAAGAGATAAAATATGAATGGTTAAAAAGATAAGAGACAACGTAACATTAAAAGTGTATAAAATGCAAAAAAAAAACCCACTGCGCCTTTCACAATCACTGTGATCAAAGAACAGCAAAGGGTGACAAAACAGAAAGTAAGAGCTATAAAAAGAGAGTATGAGAAGAAATTTGCAAGGAATATCAAAACCGAAACAATTTTTCTCACAATTATCTTAGGAAAAAGGTGGTCAAGAGCAATGTGAACTCCTTGAATATTGATCACTGTGATACTGTAATTAAAAATAAGGAAATGGTAGATATGTTGAATAATTACTTTGCAACAATATTTATAGTAGCAGAAGAGGTCAAAATGCCAGATATTCCAAGGAAACTAATATTAAATTAAGGACAGGGACTCACCAAAATGAACCGAACAATACAACGGTAATGGAGAAAATAATGGTATTAAAGAGTAACAGATCCCCAGGACCAGATGATTTCCTACCGAGGGTTTTGAAGGAAGTGAATGAGAACATTGCATATTTCCTAACTATAACCTTCCAAAGCTCTCTTAATTTTGGAACCATTCCTTAACATTGAAAAATTACATGTCACTTCACCATTTGAGAATGGTAGCAGAGGGAAACCAGGGAATTATTAGACCAGTTAGCCTAACAGCTGTTGTCACGAAATTACTAGGAGCTACAATTAAGGACAGACTGATTGAATACCTTGAAAATTTTAAGCCGATCAGAGAGAACAAGCATGAATTTCCAAAGAGTAGTTATGCCTAATGAACCTAATTGAATTTTTTGAAGAGGTGGCTAAAGTGATGGTTGGGGGAATGTCTATGGATGATACTTAGATGGACTTCCAGAAGGCATTTGATAAAATACCTTATAAGAGACTGTTAGCTAAAGTTGAAGCTCACAGAACCTAAGGCAAGGAAGAAACAGGGGTAATGGTCAGGTAGTCCATTGGAGTGAGGTGTGGTGTCCTCAAGGATCTGTGTTGGGGCCTCAACTATTCACCGTTTTTATTAACAACTTAGATGATGGAATAGAATGCCACGTATCCAAATTTACAGATGATACAAAGATAGGCGGTATTGTTAGTGTAGATGGAAGCATAAAACTACAAAAAGATAAATATAGATTAAGAGCATAAGAAAAAGGAGCAGGAGTAGGCCATTCAGCTCTTCGAGCCTGCTCCGCCATTCAATCAGATCATGGGTCCAATTCAACACCATTTTCCTGCACTTTCCCCGTATCCCTTGATGTTTTTAATATGTAGAAATCTATCACTCTGTCTTGAACATATGTGACGACTGGACCTCTCCATCCCTCTGGGGCAGAGAATTCCAAAGATTCACCAACCTAAATGAAGAAATTCCTCATTTCATTCCTAAACGACCTGCTCCTTATTCCAAGACTGTATCCCCTGGTTCTAGACTCCCCAGCCAGGGGAAATGTCCTTCCTGCATCTACTCTGTTGAGTCCTGTAAGAATTTTGTACGTATGAACAAGATCATCTCTCATTCTTCTAAACTCGAGAATAAAGACCCAGTCTATTTAATCATTCCCCATAGGACAATCCCTCCATCCCAGAAATTTGTTTGGTGAACCTTTCTTGCAGTCCCTCTATGGCAAGAATATCTTTCCTTCGGTAAGGAGAACAAAACTGCACTCAATACCCTGGGTGCAGTCTCACCAAGACTCTATACAATTGCAGTAAGACATCTTTACTCCTATACTCAAATATTCTTGTAATAAAGGCCAACATACCATTTACCTTCTTAGTAACTTGCTGTATCTGCATTTTAGCTTTAAATGACTCATGAACAAGGACACCCAAGTCTTCCTTTGAAGTTCAACACTTCCCAGCCTCTCACCATTTAAGAAATACTCTGTATTTCTGTTTTTCTTACCAAAGTGCCAAATTTTTGCCCACTCGCTTAGCCTCTCCGAATCTCCTTGAAGCATCTTTGCATCCTCCTTACAACCCACATTTCCACCTAGTTTTGTGTCATCTGCAAACTTGGAAATATTAGATCTAATCCCCACATCCAAATCATTGGTATAAATAGTAAATAGTTGGGGCCCAAGAATGATCCTTGCTGTACCCCGCTCGTCACAGCCTGCCAACCTAAAAATGACCCATTTATTCCTACTCTGTTTTGTGTCCATTAACCAGTTCTCAATCCATGCCAGCATATTCCCCCCAATTCCATGTGCTGTAATTTTGATTACCAACCTCTCGTGTGAGACCTTATCAAAAGTTTTCTGAAAATTTAAATATACCACATCCACTGATTCTGTTATCTATTCTGCTAGTTACATCCTCAAAAAACTCCAACAGCTTTGTTAAACATGATTTCCCTTTCATAAATCCATCTTGACTCTGCCCAATCCTACTATTATTTTCTAAGTGCCCTGTTATCACATCCTTTATTATAGATTCTAATACTTTCCCTACTAGTGATGCAGGCTAACAGGTCTGTAGTTCCCTTGTTTCCCATCTCCCTCCTTTCTTAAATAGTGGGGTTACATTTGCCACCTTCCAATCTGCAGGAACCGTTCGAGAACCTATAAAATTTTGAAAGATGGTCACCTAACACATCCACTATCTCTACAGCCATCTCTTTCGACACTCTGGGATATAGATCATCAGGTCCAGGGGATTTCCTCCATGAAGACGGACATGAAGTATTTGTTTCATTTCTCTGCCATTTCCATATTCCCCATTATAAATTCTACCGACTCCACTTGTCATGGACTCATTTGATTTTACTAATTTTTCCCTTTTTACATACCTTTTACAGTCCATTTTTATATTTCTTGATAGTTTACTTATGTTCTATTTTCCCTTTCTTAATCCTCCTTTGCAGAATTGCAAAATTGACCCAATTCTCAGGCTTACCATTTTTTTGGCAACTTCATACGCCTCTTCCTTTGATCTAATACAATCCTTGATTTCTTTAGTTAGCCACGCTTGGAACACTTTCCTTGCTGTGTTTTTGTGCATAAGGGAATGTATTTTTATTGTAAACCATGTATTAATTCTTTAAATTTTGACATTGTCTATATATCATCATGCCTTTTAATGTAGATTCCCAATCCACCATAGCCAGCTTGCCGCTCATACCTTCATAGTTTCCTTTACTTAGATTTAAGGCTCTGGTTTCTGATAACATACGAACAAGGAGTAGTAGGCCATTCAGCGGTTGAGCCTGCTCCGCCATTCAATAAGATCATGGCAGGTCTGATAGTAACCTTAAATTTGCATCCCGCCTACTGCTGATAACCTATCACCCCCTTACTTATCAAGAATCTATCCACCTCTCCCTTAGAAATATTCAAGGACTCTGCTTCCACCGCCTTTTCATAAAAAGAGTTTCAAAGACTCATAACCCTCAGAGAAAAAACTTCGCCTCATCTCCATTTTAAATGGGCAACCCCTTATTTTTAAATAGTGACCGCTAGTTCTAGATTCTCCGAAAAGAGGAAACATCCTCTCCACATTCACCCTGTCGAGAGCCCTCAGGATCTTATATATTTCAATCAAGTTGTCTTTTACTCTTCTAAACCCCAGCAGATACAAGCCTAGCCTGTCCAACCTTTCCAATCAAGGATTGTATTAGATCAAAGGAAGAGGTGTATGAAGTTGCCAAAAAAATGGTAAGCCTGAGAATTGGGACAATTTTGCAATTCTGCAAAGGAGGATTAAGAAAGGGAAAATAGAATATGACTAAACTATCAAGGAACATAAAAACGGACTGTAAAAGGTATGTAAAAAGGGAAAAATTAGCAAAATCAAATGAGTCCATGACAAGTGGAGTCAGTAGAATTTATAATGGGGAATATGGAAATGGCAGAGGAATGAAACAAATACTTCATGTCCGTCTTCATGGAGAAAATCCCCTGGACCTGATGATCTATATCCCAGAGTGTCGAAAGAGATGGTTGTAGAGATAGTGGATGTGTTAGGTAATCATCTTTCAAAATTCTATAGACTCTCGAATGGTTCCTGCAGATTGGAAGGTGGCAAATGTAACCCCACTATTTAAGAAAGAGGGGAGAGAGGAAACAAGGGAACTACAGACCTGTTAGCCTGGCATGAGTAGTAAGGAAAGTAGGTATTAGTCTGAACTGTTTCCAATACAACGATGGAACTATATCACTTTCAAACTTAATGTAAAATTCTATCATATTATGATCACTCCTTCCTAAAGGCTCTTTTAGAATGTGATTATTAATTAGCCCTTTTTCATTGCACAATACTAGATCTAAAATAGGTCACTCCTTAGTTAATTCCTCAATGTACTGCTCTAGAAAACCATCTCGCATACATTCCAAGAATTCATCCTCCACAACAGTAATACTAATTAGGTTTACCCAGTCTATATGTAGATTGAAATCCCCCATGATTACTGTATTACCCTTGTTACATGCACCTCTAATTTCCTGACTTATACTATGATTTACATTACCACTGCTGTTTGGTGACCAGTAAACAACTCCCACCAATGTTTTATGCCCCTTGCTGTTTCTTAGGTCCACCCAGACTGATTCCATCTCTTAATCTTTAGAACTAAGGTCATCTCTCACTACAGTACTAATGCCCTCTTTAATGAAGTGAATAGACAAATGGATTTCAAAGTAGGCAAATGTGAGGTCATCCACTTTTGGACCTATAAAAGGATAGAACAGGGTACTTTCTAAATTGTGAAAAGCTAGGAACAATGGGGATCCAAAAAGACATGGAGGTCCAGGTGAATAGATCATTAAAACCAGGTATATCAAATAATCAAAAAGGCTAATAAAATGCTGGCTATTATATCTTAAGGACAAGAACACAGGGAGGTAGAAGTCATGCTTCAGCTGTATAAAGCCCTGGGTAGATCACACCTGATGTACTGTGAGCAGTTCTGGGCATACCTTTGGAAAGATATACTGGCCTTGGAGTATAACAGTTGCACTTGGAGTGCAACATACGTTTACCAGGATGATAAGAAGACTTCAATTACGAGGAGAGAATGCACTAACTAGGGCTGTATTCCCTGGAATTTAGAAGTTTAAGGGGTGATTTGATCAAAATTTTCAAGACATTAAGGGGAACTGATAGGTAGAAGAGGAGAAATTATTTCAGCTAATTGAGAAGTCTAAGATTAGGGGCATGGTCAAAAAATTAGAACTAGATCTTTCATGAGTGAAATTTGGAAATACTTCCACATACAAGGGGTGGTTTAAATTTAGAAGCTCTTCTGCAAACAGTAACTGATGCTAGATCAATCGTTAATTTTAAATCGCAGATTGATAGATTTTTGTGAACCAAAAGTGTTAAGGGATATTGAGCAAAGGTGGGTAAATGGAGTTAGGTCACAGATCAACCACAATCTCACTGAATGGCAGAACAGGCTATGTAGACTCTTCCTGTTCCTATGTCTCCCAACACACAGAATGACCTGTAAAGGTAGGGATTAGGAAATCGTTAAAGGGCAAAAGTGATTTGTGCAGGTGACAAATGGAAACATAATGAGAAAGATATAAAATTACATAGCTAAGAGCTAAAGAGAGCTAGGTTAAATAGAATGGAAAGTATGAAAAATTGGCAAAGTGAAGTAAGGTCCAGTAGTCGGAAAAAGATCAGCCACTCCACCAGTGTAGAATTGTGATGGGAGTGGGGGAGGGGGAAAATGGGGGATGCAGGGAGTGTAGGCTGTGATGGGGAGGAAGGGAGATTTGCAGTTCCTCATCCCAAGCATCAACTTGCTCCCCTCTCCCCTCCATTGAAACTAATTTCTCTCATTGTGTACCTCTTTGTGGAGCCAGTTTAAATCAGTTGTCATCTAATTTCAGTAGGAATACATCTTATAGCTCATTTAATAAAATATATCAATTATTCTCCCATAAATACTGCACAAACTTTAAATTAATTTGTACTAAATAAGGCCTTATTGTCACATTAATTGTACTATTAAATTGAAACTATAGAAGATACTAATTTCACTTTTGTAGCCAGAACAGCAATCAAATTGGCACATTTTCTATAGTTTGTTAGTTTTCACAGTTCACTCCCCCTCACCAGGTATTTTAAACAGCAAGCTGCTTTGTGATAACCATTCTGTTCACACCCATCTGTAAGACTATGAGATACATAGTGGTCGTAATTTACATAGATTAAAGAGCAATCTTTTTTTGACACGCTTTGAGACAAATAAGCTTGCACAAATTGTTTCCTGAAAGAAAATCTACCCAGCGAATAATCAGCCGGACATATATGCTTGTGTTCTGTTTAAACAGAAGAGAACATGCCAAATTGTGACAAGGTATAAAGAGTTTGTGCTTTGATTCCTACCTTGTACTCTTCTGATATCAAGTGAGACCAGGGGGTTAAACCCCTTTGCATCAATTGCATAACCCCTATTGGACATCAAATGACATTTATTTTACTTTTCATGAACTCGTAAGCATAACATTTTAAGGCAGAAATATGCCATCCTTGAGGGCTGTGAGCTGAGCAACTGAGACAAAGTGCTTAGCCTTGTACTGTATGCATATCCTGAATGCTAAAGCATAATGGTGGTGGGTTGGGGAAATATCCTTGTCACAGGAAGTGTAAGCAATATAAACTCTTCATTTTATGACTTCCATCAAATTGTTTAAACTTTTTTTCTGATCTTTAGATATTTATGTGATCATATTATTTGCAGCTTTTTCTTATTAGCCCATAATCTCACCAGAGAACTTGAATTCTGCAGTGTTTGTGGGAATAGAATTTGGGAGCACAGAAGAATTGGTATCACCCACTAAAGATAGCGTTGTCAGCAAGTCAGTGTCATTACATCATTATAATGAGCAGCGTTTCTGTTTCCTCTATCTTGGGGAGGCAATGGCGTAGTAGTACTGTCACTGGACTAGTAATCCAGAGACCCAGAGTAATGCTCTGGGGACCTGGGTTCGAATACCGCCACGGCAGACGATGCAATTTGAGTTCAATAAAAAAAATCTGTCTAATGATGACCATGAAACCATTGTCGATTGTTGTAAAACCCCATCTGGTTCACTATTGTCCTTAACTGGTCTGGCCTACATGTGACTCCGGACCAATGTGGTTGACTCATAAATGTCCTCTGAACAAGGGCAAATTGCGATGAGCAATAAATGCTGGCCTAGCCAGCGACTCCCACATCCCATGAATGAATAAAGAAAAACAAAACTACTCAAATAAATAAATGCCACTGTAGTGGCCCGAATGTTCTGAATGTAGCTTTCAAAGCAAACTGTGAACAGAACATATTGAGAGCCAAGTCAACCGCCATGCCATGTTCCTGAAAGTATTTTATATCCTATCCAAGCCAGGATTATCAGTATGATCAGTGATAACCAAATTGAAGTACAATCAATCAGTTGAAGTACAATTACTTTGAAATTCCTGTTCAATTTTTCACAAATGAGAACTATGTTGCTTATTTGGTTTCCATAATTGTAATGACTTGGCTTGACTTTAGGCTAATAAGAAAGAAACTGCAAATAATATGATCACATAAATATCTAAAGATCAGAAAAAAGGTTTAAACAATTTAGCGGAAGTAGTATAATGAAGAGTTTGTATTTACTTACACTTTCCGTGACAAAGATGTCCCCCATACCCAAAAAATCATTATAATAAGTCAACAAGACAAAAATGCAACAAGTCTTAAGAGCATGACATAAGAAATAGAAGTTGGAATAGGTCAATTGGTCCATTGAAACTGTTCTGCCATTCAATAAGATCTTGGCTGATCTTGAACCTCATTTTCCTGCACTATCCCCATATCCCTTAATACCCAAGGTCCATATACCTGCTTTGAATATACTCAACCATAGAGCATCCTCAGCATTCTCGGGTAAAGAATTCAAAAGATTACAAACTTTTGAGTAAAGAAATTTCTCCTCATCTCAGTCCTAAATGATCCGAGATATTTCTGACCCTGTGTTCTAGATCCTTCAGCCAGGGAAACATTTTCTCAGCAGTGACTCCGTCAAGCCATAGAACCATAGAAAAGTTACAGCACAGAAGGACGCCATTTGGCTCATCTTGTCCTTGCCAGCCCGAGGACACCCAGGTGCCCTTTCTAATTCCACCTTCCTGCACCCGGCCCATAGCCCTTCAGCTTACAGCACTTTAGGTGCAGATCCAGGTACTTTTTAAAAGAGTTTAAAGTTTCTGTCTCTATCACCAACTTGGGCAGCGGATTCCGGACACCCACTACCCTCTGCGTTAAAAAGTTCTTCCTCATGTCCCCCCTACACCTTCTGCCACTTATCTTAAATCTATGTCCCCTGGTTCCAGAATTCTCCATCAAGGGAAACAATTTTATCCTGTCCACTCTACCTATTACCCTCGTAATTTTGTACACCTCAATTGAGTCACCTCTCAGCCTTCTTTGTTCCAGGGAAAATAACCGCAACCTATCCAATCTCTCCTCATAGCCACACTTTTCTAACCCTGGCAGCATTCTTGTAAACCTCCTCTGCACTCTCTCCAGAGCTATTACATCCTTCCTGTAATGTGGTGACCAGAACTGCACACAATACTCCAGTTGTGGCCTCACCAGTGTTTTATACAATTCCAACATTATATCCTTACCTTTATATTCTATACCTCTGCCAATGAAGGAGAGCATTCCATATGCCTTCTTTACAACCTTGCCTACTTGAACTGCTGCCTTCATGGACCTGTGTACTTGTACGCCAAGATCTCTCACTTCATCTACCCTTCTTAATATATTCCCATTTATTTTGTAATCCCTGTAACTGTTTGACCTCCCTAAATGTATGACCTCACACTTCTCTATGAAAAATCCATCTGCCACTTTACCGCCCACTCCACCAACACAACTACATTGTTTTGGAGTTATGGCTATCCTCTACACTATCCGCTACTCGGCCAATCTTTGTGTCATCTGCAAATTTCCCAATCGTGTCCCCACGTTCACGTCCAAATCGTTAATATCTAACACAAACAGCAAGGGTCCCAACACTGAGCCCTGTGGAGCACCACTTGAGACAACTTTCCATTCGCAAGGGCATCCATCGACTATTACCCTTTGTTTCCTGTTACAAAGCCAACCTTTCATCCAGTTTGCCACATTATCCTGAATCCCATGGACTTTTACTTTCCTGACCAAGCTTCCATGTGGGACCTTGTCAAATGCCTTGTTAAAATCCATGAACACAACATCCCCTTAAAAATGTTGTGTGTTTCAATCAGATCATCGCTCATTCTTCTAAATTTCAGGGAATTATAATGGCTTGACATACCAGATGGGTTTCTATTTGAAATGGATAACTTTATTACAGAGCGCTTTTAGAAGCTACCTGCTTGAACCAGATCCATGACTAGAAAGCTCCAACCTCCCCCACCGGATTACCCGCGCTTAGGGCTCATTCGTCAAGAACAATCACGTGACCCCCTAATAGGCAGTGGGAAAGATTATATCTTCAATCACATTTCCTCCTCCTTTAGTTTTTTTACATGTCCTATTTACAAAGAACATTTTAATCCACAACATATACATATATACAGATTAGGTGATTAAAGATCAAGTCTCTGAGATGGTTTTCTAATTCAGTTAGAGCGGCGTAGCTCTACCACTTGAGGTTCTCCCACTAGATTGACATGATCAGAAACTGCAGCGTCAGGTACATCATTAGAAAGTGGCAGTTCAGGGTTAGGCAATTTTAGAGACATCAGGTATGTCTATTCTAGGTTGATCTGTCACCTCAGGGATTAAAGATTTGACATCAATTACAGGCGGAATGGCTGGTTGTTGGAATGTCTCTCTACTCCTTGATGATCCACATGTTTTTGAACGATTCGGTCTTCCAATTCCACTTGGAATGACAAGGAACCAGTTTCTCAGACAATTATGCCAGGAACCCAACAAAGTCCATTTCCAAAATTCCACATGAAAACTGTATCTCCTACAGTAAATCTTCTAACTTTGCTATGAATATTTGATTACTCTGATTCTTCTCTACCTTCCCCATTAAGTTTGGAAACACCAGACTTAACTTTATATATAGAAAGCATTTCATCAATAATTCAGGCGGCGAACCTGTAGTTGCAAGAGGAGTCGTACGATAATGGAGGAGAAAACAGGAAAGTCGAGTTTCTAGAGTACCTTCGGATAACCTCTTCATTTTTGATTTGAAAGTTTGCAATGCTTTTTCAGCTAACCTATTTGATGAGGGATGATATGGTGCTGCTTCAATATGTTTGATTCCATTTAAACTCACGAATCTTTGAAATTCTGTACTAGTGAAGACTGTACCATTATCTGAAACAATGACTTCCGGTAGGCCATGCATATTAAAACATTGGCACAGCTTTTCAATAGTTGCACACGATGTCAGTGATCTAACCTCATACACATCCATCCACTTAGAATGCGCATCGACGATCAATAAAAACATGGTACCTAAAAATGGATCTACATAATCAATATGTAGTCTATCCTAGGGTTGACCAGGCCAATCCCACGGATGCAGTGGAGCTGAAATGAGTAACTTCTGTTGTTGCAGACACTGGAGACAGTGCTTGACCATGCTTTCAATGTCACTGTCTATGGCTGGCCACCAAGCATAGCTTCGCGCAAGCATCTTCATCTTCAATATGCCTGGATGCGCACTGTGAAGCTCTGTTAAGAGTGATTCTCTTCCTTGCAATGGGAGGTTGACTCTTGATTCCATCTTGACAACTTAACTCTGTTACGCGGGCATGGAATGGTCTCATCTCTTCATTGTTGAATTCAACCACCCTTGTAATACAAGGTCTTGGACTTTTGACAAAATTGGATCTCTGTTTGTCCAATTCCTTATTTGCTTCGCATACACAGGTGAAGAGTCCAAGAAATTCAGCACAAGCACAACTTCTTGTGGAATAGGAGCATGTACAATGCTATCTGGTAATGGGAGATGACTGAGTGTCTCCGCATTTGCAATATGCATGCCAGGACAGTGCATACAAGTATACTCATACGCAGATAATATCAAAGCCCAATGTTGAATTCTTGCTGAGGCTAACGGCAGAATGGGCTTTATTTTCACTAAATAAACCCATCAATGGTTTATGGTCCGACACAATAGTGAAATGTTGTCCATGCAGATACTGGTGGAATTTCTTCACTTCAAATATCATTGATAAATCTTCCTTTTCTAGTTGCGAATAACCCTTCTCGGCTGCAGAGGGGGTTCTGGAGGCATAGCCGATTGGTCTTTCGGAACCATCTTCCATCCCTGTGTGATAATACAGCTCCCACACCATAAGGCGATGCATCACAGATTAATACTAATTCTTTTGACAGGTCATAATGTACCAGTAGATATGATGAATGTCTACTTAACTTTTACAAAGGCTTCTTCTTGTTGTGAATTCCACGACCAATGATGATTCTTTTTCAATAACAAGTGCAATGGTGCTAACACTGTTGACAAGTTTGGCAAGAAATGGCTATAATATTTTATCATGCCCAAAACAACTTGAATTCAGTGACACTGAAAGAAGGTGGCCCTAACTTTCTCCTCTACTGGACACAGCCCAATGGGATCCACTCGGTGACCCAGATAAGTGACTTCTGGTGCTTGGAATGTACATTTCTCTTTCTTTAATTGAACACCAGCTTCCAAAAATCTTCTTAAAACCTCTTCTAGCTTGGCCAAATGTTCGGCTTCAGTTCTTCAGTTGACCTTGTGATCAGGACATCGTTTAGGTACACTACTACTCAGGGAAGTCCCTGCAGTAGACTTTCCATGGTCCTTTGGAAGATTGTACATGCAAACGATACTCCAAAGGGTAAGTGTGTATATTGGTGCAGGCCCTTGTGTGTGTTGATGGTTACACAGCCTCTAGATGTGCTATCCAGCTCTAACTGTTGGTATGCATGGCTCATGTTCAGCTTGGTACAGGATTTGCCTCCAGCTAGCTTTGCGTACAAGTAGTCTACCCTCAAGATAGGATATTTATCTAGTTTAGCTACCTTGTTCATGGTCAATTTGTAGTCCCCACAAATGCAAATAGTTCGATCAGATTTCATCACAGGGACTATGGGCGCTGCCCATTTCAAAAATTGGACCGGCTGGATGATGCCTAGTTTTTCTAAGGGGCACAAATTTGCATCCACCTTCTCCTTTAGGGTATAAGGCACAGACCTGGTCTTAAAGCAAGTTGCCTCCAAATCTTCATATATTTTTGCTTGCAAGCCTTTTAGCTTTTCCGATTCAGCATGAAATACACTGTCGTATTTCCTTAACAGTTCAGAAACCTCTCCTAGTTCTCACTTGAAATATTTCTGACTAGTTGAGATTAATTTTTTGTAACAAGTCGCGGCCCAGAAGACTAAGCCCTTCACCTGTCACTATGATTACTGGAAGCTGGGCTGACTGTTGCCTATAGGACACAAGTACTGTGGCGATACCCTTTACCTGTATGGACTCTCCAGTGTATGTCTTTAATTGAGCCATGGTTTGCTCCAGATTCAGTGACTGGGTACCTTCATTTAGGTATTTCAATGTGTGCTCTCCCACCATTGTGGTTGAGGCTCCTGTATCTACCTCCATGACTATTGGCTTCCCATTCACTTGATGGTTATTGATTCAGTTTTTACTGCTTAGACATTGTACAGGGAATAGATATCGGTATTGGCAGCTTCAGGTTCTGATATGTTATGCACTTCAATCATCTTGGTCTGCTGTCTTATGGGCTGTCTCGATTTAGCCCTGCATTGTTTTATTACATGCCCTTTCTTGTGGCAGTAATGGCATTCTACCTCCTTGAATCTGCAGGTTTCTAGTATGTGGTTACCTCCACATTTGTAACAGGTCAACTTCAGAGTTGCTGCTGAAATGCTTACCCTGGGCCTTTTCGTCTTTTGAGCAGCAGATACTGTCCCTCGCTTCGCTGCTGTCTCTCTGGTTTTCGCACCACACCCGGCAGTATGTTCCTGCCCCAACTGAAGTACGGTGCCACGTTGCACACTCTGTCAAACCTGCGTGTCCCTCTCAACACTCTCCATGGCTAGCGCTACTTCCATGGCGCGCTTCAAATCAATGTTAACTCCTGCAAGTAAACGACGCTGAATGGTGTCGTCATGAACGCCACAAACTAACTGGTCCCACAACATGTCATTGAGTGCATCTCTGAAGTTGCAGTGCTCAGTCAACTGCTTCAACTTCACTATATAAGTTGCGATGGACTCACCTGGCACCCTTACTCTGGACTTAAGCTTAAACCTCTGCATTATTACCGTTGGCTTTGTCTGAAAATATGTCTTCACGAGGTCTACCAATTTGTTAAAAGATTTAGAATTGGGTGCGCTCAGGGTTGTCAGACTGTGGATGAGGTTATATGTCTTGTTATCACAGACACTCAAATGAATTGCTTTCTGCTTCTCCTCCACTGTTATTTCGTTTGCCACGAAATAAAAACCAAGGCGCTCTACA
Organism: Cetorhinus maximus; assembly: GCF_964194155.1. NCBI lineage: Eukaryota > Metazoa > Chordata > Chondrichthyes > Lamniformes > Cetorhinidae > Cetorhinus > Cetorhinus maximus. The sequence goes on from NC_135884.1 coordinate 40,932,774, forward strand.
TCCAGTCGATTCTGATGAAGAGTGGCTTGACTGGTGAGTATCTTTTCTTTTTTTCCTAAGAACTGATGTACTCACATCCACAAGGCGAGGTGCAGCGTTGGAGCTATTTTACCCTCATCGCCAAATGTAATGACTTGACGTACCAGACAGGTTTCTGCTTGAAACAGATAACTTTTTAAATAGAACTCTTTTAGAAGCTACATACTTGAACCAGATCCACGACTAGAAAGCTCTGCCCTCCGCCAGATTACCCGTGCTTAGGGCTCATTCGTCAAGAACATTCATGTGACCCCTAATAGGCAGTGGGAAAGGTTATACCTTCAATCACTACAGGAATATAGGCATAGCCTATTCAATCTCTCCTCATACAACAATCCCCTCTAAGACTAATGAAATAAAGGCAATATACCGTTGATGCTGGAAATATGAAATAAAAATAAAGTGCTAGAAATACTCAGCAGGTCTAGCAGCAACTGTGGAGAGAGAAACAGTTAATGTTCTGAGTTGAATATACCTCTTCTTCAGAACTAAGGAGGGTAGAAATGTGATGAGTTCTATGCCGTTGAGAGGGGGGATGGTATGAAGAACAAAAGGGAAGGTCTGTGATAAGGTAGAGGGTGGGAGAGACCATGGAACAAGAGGTAAAGGGAGTGGTATGGTTGTAGTAAAGGGACAAAGCATTTGTCTAGAGTGAGTGTAAATGCCAGAATCAACAGTGAAGTCTGAAAGCAAAAATATGAAAAACAAGATTTAAACTGGCACATGCTGAAAGAAAAGCAGAATCAAAGTGGGAGATAGAGTTCATGGTCTGAAATTGTTGAATCAATGTTGAGTCCAGAAGGCTGCAAACTGCCTTACTGGAAGATGAGGTGCTGTTCCTCGAACTTGCGTTGAGCTTCACTAGAACAGGGCAACAGGCTGAGGACAGAAATGTGAGCAGTGGAGGCAGGCTCATTGAATATTTTTAAGGAAGAGGTAGATAGATTATTGACTAACAAGGGAGTCAATGGGTATCGGGGTTAGGCAGGATAGTAGTGTTGAGGCCACAATCAGATCAGCCATGATTTTATTGAATAGCAGAGCAGGCTCGAGGAGCCGAATGGCCTACTCCTGCTCCTAATTCATATGTTCACGAGAGCAAGGTGGTGAATTAAAATGGCAAGAAACTGGAAGCTCATGGTCATCCTTGCAGGTTCAGCGGAGATGTTCTGCAAATGGTCACCTGATTTGGTTTGGTCTCCCCAATGTTGGGGAGGTCATTTTGTGATCAGCAAATACAGTACACTAAATTAAAAAAGTGCAAGGAAATTTCTGCTTCACCTGGAAGGTGTGTTTGGGACCTTGGATGATGAGGAGAGAGGAGGAAAAAGGGCAGGTGTTATACCTCCTGTGATTGCATGGGAAGGCGCAGTGGGAAAGGGACAAGATGTTGGAGCTGATCGAGGAGTGGACCAGGGTGTCAAAGTGGTAACTGGGATGCTAACAGGTGAGGGGAGGGGAAGATGTGTTTAGTTGTGGCATCATGCTGGGAATGGCAGAAGTAGCAAGGATGATCCTTTGAATGTGGAGGCTGATGGGGTAGAAAGTGAAGGCAAGGGGAACCCCATCACGGTTCTGGGAGAGGGGGAAGGGGTGACAGCAGAAGTACGGGAGAAGGGTAGGACATGGTTGAGGGCCCTGTCACAGAGAGGGAATCCTCAGCCGAGGAAAAGAAAGACATATCAGAAGCTACCATCCAGACTAATGAACCTTCACTGCACTCCCTCTAGGGCAATTATGTCCTTTCTTGGGTAAGGAGACCAAAACTGTACACAGTACTCTGGGCGTGGCCTCACCAAAGTCCTGTATAATTGTACTAAAATTTCTTTATTCTTATACTCTAATCTCTTTGTAATAAAGGTTAACATACCATTTGCCTTTCTAATTGCTTGCTACCTGTATGTTAGCTCTCTGTGATTCATGTACTAGGATACCCAGATCCCTTTGAAATGCAAATTCCTAATGGGCAAATGACTACAGCAATAAACTAAGTAATCAGTCCCCAACCTTCACCAATCAGAAATGCAACATGATGGTTTGTGTGTAAAAAGCAATGGCACAGGGGTACATTACGTGTTCTTTTGAAGTTGGAATTGAGGCAGTGTTCGGACCAAGCAGAGGGAGCTTTATTCAGTACATGGCTTTGCTATTCTTGACTGCTGAGCAATTGATGTTGACAATGGGTATCTGACTCTCACTATGAGGGGCACAAAAATAAGAGATATCTTGATACACAGTGTCACAAAACTACATTTCAAAATTCAGCAGCAGCACTAAAAATGTTAAAACATGTCATTCTGAAGCAATGTTTGTTTGTTTTGCATATCTCCACACTCTTTTCTCCTTTGGAGAGTTGTGTGGGTGCTGGAAGGATTTTGCAGGCTGATTTGACTGACATGAACGTTATTTCTCTGGCAGCAAGTCCTGGAGTGGAACTTGAACTCGTGCACTTCCAGCTCAGAGGCAGGAGTCTAACCAGCTGAGCCACTCAGGCTACATTCTGCAGTAACGTCAAAATAGTTTGGGTTCTAGCCATCTTGTTTTTTTAAATTCATTCAGAGGATGTGGGATTTACTGGCAAGGCCAGCATTTATTGCCCATCCCTAATTCCCTTGATCTTGAACTGCTGCATTCCATGTGGCATACGTACATACATAATGCTTTGAGGGAGTTCCAGGACCTTGATCAGAGAATGTGGGATTTACTGGCAAGGCCAGTATTTATTGCCCATCCCCAATTCCCTTGATCTTGAACTGCTGCATTCCATGTGGCATAGGTACATGTGTAATGCTTTGAGGGAGTTCCAGGATCTTGACCAAGTGACAATGAAGGAATGGCGATGTATTTCCAAGCCAGGATGATGTTGTGATTTAGAGGGGAATTTGTAGGCTGTGGTGCTCCAATGTACCTGATGCCCTTGTTCTCCTGGGTGGTTGAGGTCATATATTTGGGAGGTGCTGTTGAAGGGGATTTGGCGAGTTGCTGCAATGCATCTTGTAGATGGCACACCACTGCAGCTTCATTATGTCTATGGTGGAGGAAGTGAATTTTTAAGATATGGATGGGAAGTCAATCAAGTAGACCACTTTGATCTGGATTGTGTCTCATCACACCTTTGGGAATTCATCCCTTTGGTTCATGCAGAAGCTAAGCTGAGCATTGGTGAGGTTATTGGTAAATAACTGCTAGTTGATAGCACTGTTGATGACACCTTCCATTACTTTGCGAATGATTAAGAATCAGATGATGGAGAATCGGATGATGGAACAGTAATTGGCTGGATTGGATTTGTCCTTTGGATAGGACATACCTGGGCATTTTTTTTTACAATGTTGGCGAGATGCCCATGTTGTTGCTGTACTGGAATAGTTGGCTAGAGGTGCAGCTAGCTCTGGAGCACAAGTCTTCAGCACTACAGCTATGATGTTGTTGTTGGGGCCCATTGCTTTTGCTGTAACCAGTGTGCTCAGTGGTTTCTTGATATCATGTGGAGTGAATTGAATTGGCTTAAGACTTGCATCTGTGATGATGGGAACCTCAGGAGGAGGCCAAGATGAATCATCCATCATTTAATTAATCCAATTAAAAACTATCAAACCCTTCAAACAAAGCTAAAATTAACTTTATTTCAAAATTCAATTCACATCTCCATGATGTCCTTTTCTGTAACCCTTGCTCAACACCCAAGAATCTACAAATGCTAACAGACCCCAGCAAGTTCTTTCCCACCAAATGCAACATCAAGGTTTTCTCAATGTTCAAATACAAATAAAAAATTAAGACAGATATAAATGAAAGAGGAAAAGGTGAGTTGGTCCATCAGTTTACTCTTTTTTCAAACAAATTATCTATAATTTGTACTGGGATTGTAATAACATTCCAGTTTATTACATAAACTGGAAATTTACATTCCTAAATTACATAATCTGAATTTGACATTTCTAGGGTATCTAACTGGAGCATGACAAAATTTATACTTTGCTTTTACATTTAAGTCTAACATTACCAATGTTATCCATCTATTGTCATGATTTCCTTCCACTAATGGCTCCTTGGGAAATGATTTTAGCCGGTTTCCTCAAATGCAATATTCCAGTTTAACTGACAAATGCTCGTGTCTGTCAGGTATTCCTCTTACCTGGATGGATGCTATGGGTTTGGCCAATACCAACTAATTTTCCTTCAAGAGATAATCCAGGTCTGAGATGTCAATTACTTTGTATTGGATCCATGTTCCTGGAAACACCAATTGCTTTGGTTACTGGGTGCTCCTGGGTCTGAATAGTGTTTGCAATTTTTCTTGAAGGATGTTACAGGTCCTGGGTGATGTACATTAATATCCCTAACAGAAAGAAATGGCTAGTACTATACGGAATTCTCTTCCCCTTCCACTATTCCCTCAACAAAAGGGACAAAGGAACAATACTTGTGCCTAAATAATTTTTCCATCAAAATCTAACATATTTGATGGAAACCTTCAAAATATAAAGTGAGGAGTGCATAGGCTTCAGTGCTACATTGTAAAGGCACACTTATACTGTTTTTAGTGTGACCTATTTTCTTCTTTTCATTTTTAGATTATGAATGGACTTTATACAGCTCACAGCAGATTTAACAGTAAGGATATTCAATCTCTTTCATAGTGTTTGAGATGTGTGGATCTGGAGGAGGCAATACATCATCTTCTGTAGGATTGGTCTAATGCCCAGAATTTTTGGAAGAAATGATAAAGTTCCTTTCAAAATCTTAGAAAATGTATTCTCCTTTTAATCCCATTATTATTCCAAACAGGGAAACCAAATTTGTTCCACTGGGTCTTTTAATGGCATATAAATTTTTTTTATATTGCTGAAAATATGTATTTCTTGCTGCTATGAGAAGGTTATCACATTAAGTGTTTCTTACAGTAAATTCTGAGCAGATAATTCTTATTTAGGAGAGTCAATACTGTCGTGAAAATCAACACTCCAAATACATGTCATCATGGCATTGTAAAGGTTTGACACTTTAAATGACAGTTTGACTCAGTGGTAGGACTCGCTCAAATCACGTTATGGGCTCAAGCTCAACCCAAGGTTTCAGCATATAATCTGATTGGCAATTCAATACAGCATTGTCAGGAGCACAATCTTTTAGATGAGGCATTATGCCCTGGCACTGGCCACCTATTTAGGTGAATGTAAAGCAGCTCATGGCACATTTTGAAGAAGAGCAGGGGAGTTCTCCCAGAGTCCTGGGCAACCTTCATCCGTCAATCAACACGACCAAATTAGAGTATTTGTGGGACTTTTCAGTATGCAAATTTCCTATTATGTTTGCCAGCAAAACAATACGACAACAAAGTGCAAAAGCAAAATATTGTGGATAATAGAAAAATGAAATAAAAACAGAAAACGCTGGAAATATTGTACTCAGCAGGTCAGACAGCATTTGTGGAGAGCAAAACACATTTAATGTTTCAGGTCAATGACCTTTCGTTAGAACTTGGAAAAGTTAGAAATGCAATAGGTTTTAAACAAGTTAAAGTGGGGAGTTTGGGGAAAAAGAGCAAAAGGGAATGTCCGTAAAAGGGTGGAAGACAGGAGAGATTAAGTGACAAAATTGTTGGTGGCGTAAGGCCAAGGGGGATGGTAATGGGACAAGTAAAAAAACAAAAGAAGTGTCTAGAGGCGGTGTGAATGGCAGGATGTTGAACAGCTGCCATCTGAAAGCAATAACCAGAGAAAAATGAGTTAAAACTAAAACCTTCAAAGAAAAATGAAACAAAAAGGGAGAGGTTACAGTCTGAAATTGTTGAACTTAATGTTAAGTCCATAAGGCTGACAAGTGCCTAATCACAGAAATGTTATGGCACAGAAGGCAGCCATTCGGCCCATCATGTCTGCATTGGCTCCCCAAATGAGCATTATGACTTAGTGCCACTCTCCTGCCTTTTCTCTGTAACCCTGCACAATGTTTCTATTTAAATAATCATCTGTGCCCTCTTGAATGCCTCGATTGAACATGCCTCCTCCACACTTCCAGGCAGTGCATTTCAGACCCGAACCACTTGCTATGTGAAAAAGTTTTTTTCTCACATCACATTTGCTTCTTTTGTAAATCAATTTAAATTTGTGATCTGTCGTTCTCGATCCTTTTATGAGTGGGAACATTTTCTCCCTATCTACTCTTTCCAGCCCCTTTGTGATTTTGAACACCTCTATCAAATCTCCTCTTGGACTTCTCCTCTCCAAGGAGAATAGTCCCAACCTCTCCAATCTATCTTCGTAACTAGAGTTTCTCATCGCTGGAACCATTCTTGTAAACCTCTTCTGCACACTCTCCAATGCGATCACATCCTTCCTATAGTGTGGTGCCCAGAACTGTACACAATCGAAAGTTGAGCTGCTGTTCCTCGAGCTTACATTAAGCTTCACTGGAACACTGCAGGGGGCTGAGGATAGGGGGGTCAGAGTAAGAGCAAGATGAAGAATTAAAAATGGTAGTTGGTAGGGAGCTTGGGGGTCACACTTACAGACCGAAAAGGAGTGCTTTGCAAAGCCCTCATCCAATCTGCGTTTGGTCTCCCCAATGTAGAGACTGCACTGTGAGCAGCAAATACAGTATACTAAATTGAAAGAAATACACAAATTGCTGTTTCACCTGGAAAGAGTGTTTGGAATCTTGAATGGTTTCCAGTTTCCTGGCTACCGTCGCCACTTCACCATGGACGTTCAATCTCTCTACACCTCCAACCCTCACCAGGACAGTCTAAGGGCTTTCCACTTCTTCCTTGAACAGAGGCCCAACCAGTCTCCATCAACCACCATTCTCCACTGCCTGACTGAACTTGTTCTCACAATGTTTCTATTAACTCCACTCACTTCCTCCAAATAAAAAGGTGTTGCTATAGATACTTACATTGGTCCTAATTATGAATGCCTTTTTGTACGATCTGTGGAACATTCGTTGATCCAGTCCTACTCAGGCCCCCCCTCCCTCTCCTCTTTTACTGGTACATTGATGACTGTATTCTTGCAGTTTCCTGCTCTTGCTCCGAATAGAAAATTTCATGAACTTTGCTTCCAATTTTCACTCTTCTCTCAACCTCACATGATCGATCTTTAACTCTTCTCTTCCTCAACTTCTGTGTCTTCATTTCTGGGGACAGACTATCAACAAATATTCACTTTAAGCCGACTGACTCCCAAAGCTACCTCGACGATACTTCCTCATACACTGCTTCCTGTAAGGACTCCATCCCATTCTCCCAGTTTCTCTGTATCCGTCACTTCTGTTCTGATGATGCAACATTCGTACCTGTACATCACATTCAGAGTCACATAGGATGTCATTTGTGACTTTGATTAGGGCTGTTTCACTGCTGTGGAAGAGGTTCAAACTTGGAGCTACAGGAAAAATGGGCATGGATTTGGGAGGTGACAACATGTTCAAGAACTTTGGAAAGGAAAGGTTGATTGAGATGGGATGGTACTTTGCAATAACAGAGGGATAAAGGGTAGGCTTCTTGAGTTGATGTGGGGGTGGGTTGATGACAGCATATTTTAATGGGAGGTGGACAGTGCTGAGGGGAGGGAACCATTTACAATATCAGCTTCCATGGGGGCCAGGAAGACAATTAGATAGTCAGCAGTTTAGTGGCAATAGGGTCAAGGTGGGTCTTGTGGACAAGATGAGCTCGGAAAGGAATCAGAGGAGATAAGAGAGAAACTGGAGAAGGATGCAGGCTCAGAACTAAGGCAGGATGCAGCTCAAAGGCAAGTCTCAATCTTAGTGCCAAAGAAGCCCATGGCATAGATTTCCAAGTTCACCAATTCTTCTATGCCCATTAAGGTAGAGGCTAGGAAACTCTATGGTGATTAAAACGTAATATATAAATCATGATAGGGATGCAGGTTCATCCATGGTGTTGTTCAGACAGCAAGTAAATTTTTACTTAAATCACAAGTTCGCAAGAAGAGGCAGATTTTTGAAGGACTGGGAGATCCAAATAATATTTATTTGTAAAGGTGTGTTGATTGAGTCTATTGCTCAGGTGTCTAATAGTCATTCTACTTCATGTTCTTTATGGCCTGGGTCTTCAGGATTTACAGCACCAGGATCTCTGACATCATCTGCAGACATTATCTGCCATCAGTTCTATCCTGATTGCAAAGTTGGAAAGCACACAACATGCTACCATAATTCATGAGATGGTACAGGATGCATATTACAAGCACTCCTCCCTCACCCCCCTCTTACCCCCACCATTCAAATACCTTCCTTTCAGCATCCCAAAAGTTTGCTAAATTTTGATCCTCATTACATCATTACAATGATGCTCTTCAACATTGGTACTGTTAGAAAGAGGCCTCATAAGCATAGTAGATAATGGATATTCCCGGTCACCTAGCAGCCATCCTGTTATTGAAACAGAATTGAAATACTCGACTGATGAGCTACAAAAGCAGTATGACAGCTCACAGCACATTGCGAATTTGGGCACAAGGTGATACATCTTCCATAATTGAGTTGCAGATTAAAGAATAGCACCTATTTCAGTTCATATAAATATGAGGGTGTACATTTAGGCATGAAATGCCATGTGAATGCAACCAATAGTCCAAAACCCTGGGACTCCAGCAATTCTAGAAGATCTCATGGCACTTGCAGACACTTATCTGGTGTACTGTCAAATTTCATAAGCTGAAGTGCTCCGAGAAAGATAATATTGGTAACTCACCGTACAGAGGAATGCACAGCAAAATTGCAGATCTGGCAAAAATCCATGGTAGCTCACTCAACTGAGATTTGGGCACTTTCTTTGCCAAAATTTGAGTTGCTTGTGCCATAGATCTTAGCTGCAGGTCTAGCTGCAGCAATGAAAAGGGCTTCATGACTGCAGAAAGGCCTCCTGAGACAAAGTTCCTAGGAAAGGTCTCAGAATCTGTGCTCCACTCTTTATGCAGGATTCATAATATTGGGATGGTCTGGCTCCCCTCTGGTGCTGCCTAATTAACCTCTCTTCCCTTATAACCTCCAACTGGCCCTCTTCTTGCAATATATAGATGATTAGAAGTGAATTCCCTTTGGGAAGCGCATTGCCCAAGCTCCAGATCCTAACTCAATAACTCTTTTGAAATGTAATCATTTCCAAAGCTATTGCAGAATGTGAAGAAAAGCTTCCAATGTTCAACAGTGAAAGGTATTTTCTAATATTTGAAGTGAGTCCAATGTTATGGCCAATGTCTCTACAAGCAATTTCAGTTGAGCAGGAAGACAATAGCAAATAATGCCCATGCTGGAAATATGAAACAAAAACAGAAATGCTGAAAATAGTGAGCAGGGCAGGTAACATCTGTGGAGAAAGAAATGGCCTGCATTTCAGCTTCGATACTGGGGGTTGGAGGGGTTCCCTTTTGAAGTTGGAAAATCTGGAAGTTTGGGTTTCCTGAACATCCTGCAGTCTATTATTAAATAATTTTCTATACGTTTTTTGTGGTCGCTCACAACCAGCCAGATTCACAAGCTAGAGGTCTGTCATGCGGGAATTCCTACAGCACCATGCCACAGTCAAGTTTGGCTGAAAGCAGGTGGGTCTAATGAGGGTAAAAACAAAATGCTGGAAAATCTCAGCAGGTCTCACAGCATCTGTGCAGAGAGAAACAGAGTTAATGTTTCGAGTCCGTATGACCTTTCTTCAGAGCTAAAGAGAAGTAGGAATGTGATGAATTTTATAATGTTTATGAGGGAGTGGAGCAGCTGAAGCAAGATAGAAGGTCAGGGATAGGTGGGAGCTAAGGAGAGATTGACAAAGACTAAAACCATCCTATGCTTAATATATGCAAAGAAAGAAAGAAGGGATAAAGGGAGGCAGGGAGATGAGACGGTGGCATAGTGGTAGTGTCACCGGACTAGTAATCCAGAGGCCCAGGCTAATGTTCTGGGCACTAGGGTTCAAATTCTACCACAGCAGCTGATGTAATTTAAAATCAATTAATAAACTGGAATTGAAAAGCTAGTCTCAGTAATAGTGACCATGAATTGATTGTCATACAAACCCATCTGTTTCACTAATGTCCTTTAGGGAAAGAAATCTGCTGACCTTACCTGATCTGACCTAAATGTGACTCCAGACCCACAGCTATGTGGTTGACTCTTAACTTCCCTCTGAAATGGTGTGACAAGCCACTCAGTTCAAGGGCAATTAGGGACAGGCAACAAATTCTGGCCTTGCCAGTGACGCCCACATCCCATAAAAGAATAAATAAGAAGGAAGAAGGCTGCATTCACTTCCTCAGGGTATTCCAAAGCACTTCATAGCCAATTCATTACTTTTGTAATGTTAATCATTGGTATTTTGTAGTCAAATACGGCAGCCAATTTGAATATAGCAATTTCCCGCACATAGTAAATGAATGAATTGATGAATGATTAGATCATCTATTTTGACTGTGTTGGTTTGGGGATGGATGTTAACCAGGATACCAGCAAACCTTCAAGATGCATCAGTTTAATATCTCATCCAAAAGATGGCATCTCTCACTACTGCATTGAAGTGTTGGCCTGGTTTATCTACTCATGTTGTGAAGTGAGGCTTCTGAATTAAAGGCAAGCTGATAGATTTGAAATTCTGTAGCTAGGCAGCACTGTATTTGTGACTTAAAAAAATCAGTAAATCAGGCAATGTGGTTACATCAGCCAACAAGTCAAATGTGACTAAAAGTTTTGTATGTGGAGCCATTATAGGCTAAAGTCATATTCAAGGTAGCAGCATGGTTCACATCACTTGGTAAAGGATTAGGTTTTAAAAATGGTACATTTCAGTAGCAGGTAAGTTAAAGTTCGTCATTAACAGTTTTGCATTTTAACAATCAAAAGTCACTGTAACCTCTTTTCGTTCCCTGGTAACAATCATTGACAATTATATAAAGACTCATTACTGGTGTAGATAGTGTTTATGGTTATACAGTGTATTAAGGGAACTTAATTCTAATTAAAAACATAGATGAGCTTAAACACATTGGGCAGTATCTAATGAAGGCAGCAGAGGTCTCACCTAGTGGCTGGAGAGCTGATGAGAGACCCGTGTCACCTCTTTTAGGAAAGGTCTACCAAATTAAATGCCCCCGGACAGCAACAGGCCTTCCTCAGGATCAGAGGCGGGCAGCTCTATTGAATGACAGCGCATTGGGAGGCAGTGTCTGCTGCCAGTACAACACCCCACCCAAGGCTTAGTACTGTATCATCATTGGATTCCAGGACATAGGTGACTGATGGGGGAGGGTCACAGGGTGAGAGGAGCGGTGTGAGGGGGATCAGCAAGGGCAAGGGGTGGGGTGTGTGTGTGTGTGTGTGTGTGTTTGGCTCTCAGCAGGACCCCCTTCTTCCCGATGCCGAGTCCTCGATCAGACAGAGTGCTTTTTCTGCAAGCAACCCAGACAGGGTTTTCTTGTTGTGTTCCCCACATAGTGAGCCCCTCCCCACACGCCGCTGGGTTAATACCACCAGCGGCAGGATGAGGCCCTTAAGGGGCATTAATTGCCCACTTAAGGGCTTCAATTGGTGGCAGAGTGGGAAGGCTGTCCATGGGCCTTCCCACCACAGACTTAATTGAGGTGGAAGTGGGGAGGTGGCAGGGTCCCCACCCTCCCGGATCCCCACCCTCCCCCCCTGATTAAATGGCCTCCCTGCCACCAAACTCATCATAGGGGAGGGAATTAAATACTGCCCACGGTGTTAAAGTCAAACTGCGTGATGTCCAGCCAAACAGTTTTAGGGATATGACAAATGTTCGGTAGACATAAACATTTTTTGAAAGGGATCAGGGGTTGCATTCTGAATAGCACACAGCTGCTTTAAGTTGTCAAGTTACAATGAAACAGAAAAAAAATTGCAATTTAAGACATGTAAATGTTGATTACAGATTTAAAATTGGGGCTTGATTCTAAATATAATTGCACATTTTATTTGAATATACCTAGTCTCATTAACAAAATAAAGAAACCCAATACTGGCAGCAATACAAAGACAGACCATGAAAAATTCATAAAGATTGTTCTTTTACTTGATATTGAATTTTAGCCTGTGTTCCCAGTGGAAGAATAAAGTAATGTAAATTAATGGAACATCTTCCTGGAAAATTCTAAGAAGCCCAACCCTTTTTGATAGCCAACTGCCTACCACTCCATCTACCATTCCTTACATGGAATCTTTCTCAATGGTTTCCCAAAACATCTAGCATATTTCACTTCTTCATGACATCTGAGTATCTTTGAAATAATTATGTATTTAGATGACTATTGTTTTCCTGACTCAATGTTGGCAGATTACACAAAGTGTTCATTAACCACATCTCAAAATGATTTAAAGGATTTCCCAACAATTGATGTTAAACTTACTGGTCTACAGTTTCCAAGAATGTTTGTTAACCCTTTATTAAACCATATCGTTGTGCTAGCCATTTCCTATGATCAAGAATTTCTTCCAAATTTAGCAAACATCCAAAGAAAATCAAAATGACACCAATATCAGTCCCGATCTAAAAGCCTCGTAAGCCTTGATTTTCCAATCTAGGAACAGTTTACACTTAATAGTTAGAAATTATATTTTGAAGTGATTAATTTTCCATGGTCAGCTCAGGAGGACAAAAGAATTTGCAACGGCTTTTAGTTATGCATTGGTCCAGCTATAGATATGGATGAACTCAGGGTGACTGCGAGTAATGAGGATAGATAATTGCATCAAGTGAAATTTGAAAGAATCAGGATATTTAAAAAGAGACAAAATTTCTGGAAGCTTCTGGAAAATCTCAAAATAATCTTAACCCATTAGCAGCCTTTCCCAAGGCTGATGGGGGAGGGGAATCTCAGAACAGAGACAAAATTGGAGGAAATGTAAGGTTTCAACCTTTTAGTGCCTGCTGAAATGGGAGTTATGCTGCATTAGGTTGTTGTTTCAATGCCATTCATGACCCCATCTCCATAGTACTGCAGCAAAGCTGGCACAGCTCTGTAACTAATTCACTGATGCCTCACTGCAAAGGCAGCTCACCATGATCATTGCCAAGCAAGTTTCCAAAACATGAAGCTACAGTTGGTGAGACCTTGATGGGTGTAATAGATTTGGGTACACTATAATTGATCATCCTAGCATGTCTTTTTTTATGGAATCCTATTGAAAGTATACAACACTGTAACAGACATACTAAAGAAACAGAGTTATATTTTTAGCCCATGGCTTCGTCCCCTCCCTATCTCTGAAATCTCCTCCAGCCCCACAACCCTCTGTGACATCTGTACTCACCTAATTCTGGTTTCTTAAACATCCCCAATTTTAACTGCTCCACAATTGGTGGCTGTTTTTCAGCTGCTTAGGTCCAAGCTCTGGAATTTCCTTCCTAAACTCTCCATCTCTACCTTTCTTTTCTCCTTTAAGATGCTCATTAAAACCTATCTTTTTGACCAAGCTTTTTGGCCAAGCTTTTTGGCCATCTGCTCTAATATTGCCTCAAACTGCCTTATAATGCGCCTGTGAAGCACCTTACATTATTACATTAAGGGCACTATATAAATACAATTGTTCTTGGGAGGCATTGATATGTCTTGGTGCTGTGATCAGTTCTGGTGTCTCCCCCTCCCCCAACTTGTACTAATAACTGCCAAAGTGAGGAATGTTCACTCTGTCTGCAGATGTGAGTCTGCCTAGTGGACACAGAGCACTGCACATGTAGTTTAATTTGCCAAGTATCCATTCACTGGTCCAACTTCTTCCAAGCAGCTCAGTTCACAGGATTCCTACTGGTAATGATGTTGGAGGTTGAGAGAAAGTTAAAAGAAAAGGGCATTAAGGCTCATGAGAAACTAATGGCTGAATTTTTAATTACTTATACTAGGAGTTAGGAGGAGGAAGGGACCTGAAAGTCACAGTGAACATGGATGTCAGGAGACTCGCAACCTCATTATAAGTCATATGCCAACCTGCCTCCTTGGAGTGGGCTGACAGCCTGCCTACTTTCCAGTCTCAGTTGAAGTCAGATGTGGGCAGATTGGAGGTGAGTTTGGATGAGTAAACTCATTGTTTTAGGCTTTAACATCCCCTACCCAACCCAAATCTGCCAATTTGTTTAGGTTAAAATACACCCCCACTCCACCCAAGTGTCAGCAAAATACTGAAGAAAAACAGGCAAAAAATGGTTGAAATGCTTAGTTTCACATCACCGCATCCTTGAAGTAGATCTTGTATATTACAAAAAAGCACAGACACACATGGATCAAATGGATGCAACTATGATTGGATATCTTGGATAATAGGTGGCCAGGACATAGCATGCAGGATATCCACATTATTAATGCTTCAGTTTTAATATGATTATTGTTTTCCTATCTTTCATCTTTTACCATCCGATGGGTATTTAACATGCAATGATTACAATTTTTCACTGACCTCAATTCATTTATTGTATCTGGCTGCTGTATTGTCATGGAATTTATCTTCTTGCCCTCTCCAATTTTGTTGCTCTGTGTCCTCAGTGGGGTTGGTACTTTGGCCTCCAGCTCATGCCTGATTTGACCAGGTTTCTGTTATTCTAATTATTTCTTCTATGCATTGCCACAAACTTCCTGTATGTTCCAAGTTTTTACCTCTTTTTTATCTTCTGTTTTCCCCTACATTTGCTTAAAAGAGCTTTCCCTTATAGTCAATACACTGTTGTCATCAAGTTGCCTTCATGCCAAATAATGAGAGCCAATAAAGTGAAAAACTAACAAACCCTTGCAATGTCACTTAATTTTAATTTTGAAATTTAAACTTGTAACTCTTCAAAGATAAATTTGTCTAGGAGCACTGACTCATAAGATTATTACAGATAAGAAAGGCCTTTCAGCCAGTCATAGGTCACCCATCTAAAGAAATCCTAATCCTTCTCCCTCCCATGTAGCATCCATCAATTTCTGAAATTAGTCCATTGTTTTATCAGGAAACTTATTCCACACATTTATCAATCTTTTTTGAAGAATTTTCTAATTTTAGTCCTAAAATTACCTTTTACTGTCTGACTCAGTGCACCTTAGTTGCATGTCAGTAGTTTCATTTGAAGATAATTAAGGTTAACTTTTTTGATGCCTGTAACAAGCTAAATGAACAATTTCAGATACTTCAGGGGGACTTTTCCATGCCCTTGGGGGAGGGGGTGGGGTTTGCAGGTACATTCCTGCCTCTGGCTGCTTTTCCAAAGGCGGATTGGTGGAGAAGTTGGGAATTTCCACAGCTGAGGTGGGAAGCAACTGAAATAATTAAGGAGGCAGTTAAGAAGGATTTTCCCAGGGTAATCCCTCTTTCCCAATAGGGGAGAGGTCTCTGGCCATTGGAAGCTGACAGGATACCAGGCGGAACTGAATCTGTGAAACTAAAGCTGTGAAGGTATTGATCAATTGCACTGAAGAGCTGCAGATATGGCCAGGCTGCTTTGCAAAGCATTCCTTCTATCATTGCTTACAAGGTGAGTGCCAACTGCCTGGAAAGCATTTCACCTAAGCACCACTTCACCCAACCTCATTCTGCACTTTCTGCCGCCAGCCTTCAGAGTGGCACAGAAGCAGATGATGAAGCTATACGGTCCTCCTCTGCTGAGGGTCTAGGGCCGAGAGTTTTTCATTGCAACGTGCTCCAGCTGCACACCAGCATTAGCTGCCTTCTCCGTAGCCCCTCCACAGGATGGAGAGGATGGTCACAGAAACTTAGGTGCAAGGAGTTGAGGCCCCCAATAGAGGACCAGCTATCCCAACGTGTGAGCACCAAAGCCTCATGAGGCTCAGCTTGTCATGGCAGATCGTTGATGACATCTTTAACCACATGGTGCAAGACCATCTTTCCAGTGGACTAGGCATTGCCAACAAGGTGCCTGTCACTGGAGGCCCACTCCCTGCATCCCACCACCCTACATCTTCAACTCTTGCAAGTCCTGTGATTTCTTCTCCTGCAATGAGAGAAAGCAGGGCAGTGGGAATTTTAGGAATAGCTTGTGTTCAAAGGAGTGAAGAACAGCACCTGTGTTTGGTGACTGTGAGGCATGGATGTGAGAGGGCAGTAGGCTGAGGGTCACTGCGAGTATTGGAATCTCAGACAGCCATAGGAGGTTCCTGAAGAGGGAGGAATGAGTGGAGCTGCGAGGTATCTTGAACTGAATTGTGTTGTGCAGGAGAATGCTGTGCAAGAGAGTGTGTGGCTTGACATCTGATAGTGTCATGCCTTCCTGAGATCCTGAATCCTCCTGGTCCATTGACTCTGTTGACAGGCCACACAGCTCCTGCTCACTTTCTCAGCCCCTTCCATTCATGCCTGCTTATGAAGAAGGTGCCCTCTGCCTCCATTCCCTAGCTACCAACTTCATCCCTCTCCCTGGCAACAGTCTGAGATTAAGACAATCTGTCCGCAACCTTGGTGTCGTATTTGATTCCGAGCAGAGCTTCAGACCTCATATTTGTGCCATCACTATAACTGCCTAGTTCAACCTCAGTAACATTGTCCAAACCTGTCTCAGCTCATCTGCTGTTGAAAAGCTTATTTATGCTTTTGTTACCTCTGGACTCTCAATTATTCCAACACATTCCTGGCTGCTCTCCCACATTCCACCCTCCATAAACTTGAGGTCGTCCAAAACTCTGCTGCCATTGTCTTAACTCACAGCAAGTCCTGTTCCTCTAGCACTGTTGTGCTTGTTGAGATACATTGGCATCTGGTCAAGCAATGTCTTGACTTCAAAATTCTCACCCTTGTTTTCAAATCCCTCCATAGCCTTGCCCTTTCCTAGCTCTGGAGTCTCCTCCAGCCCCACAATCCTCAGTGGTATCAATGCTCCTATAATTCTGACCTCTTGTGCCTTCCCAATCTTAATTGCTCCACCATTGGTGGGCATGTCTTCAGGTGCATAGGTCCCAAAGCTCTGGAATTGCCTCCTGATACCTCACTTTCCTCCTTTAAGACACTCCTTAAAAACTTCCTCTTTGGTCAAGCATTTGGTCATCTGACCTAAAATCTCCTTATGTGTCTTGCATATGACATGTTAGCAGAACAATGGATGATCTCAACATTCCTGCCTTAATGAGACAAATATAGGCAGAGCATCAGATACAAATACATGACCCTTCCAAGTGTGCAATTCATCTCATCACAGGGCAGCCTACAGAGCTTGGGGCCTGCAGAAACATCTGCAAATATTCCTTCCCTTCACGAGAGAGCCTCTCTCCCCATCCTTCCACGAACTTTCCAGACACTGCAACCTTCCTTTGACCCTTCTGCTGCTCCTTTTCCGCTAGCACAAAGATCACGTAGAATGGAAGTTCCGTTAGAAAATTCATTATGCATCCCTCCAATCCTAGTTTAATAATTCTCTTGAAATAGAATACTTCCAAAGGCTAATGCAGGGAAAGGATTATTTTTCTGACGCTGGTGCTATCTTCTTATAATTATGAAGTAATTATAGCACAGAAACAGGCTATTCGGTCCAACATGTTTATGCCGGTTTTTATGCTCCTTACAAGCCTCCTCTTCCCGCCCTTCTTCATCTAACCCCATCAATATATCCTTCTAATCCTTTCTCCCTTGTATGTTTATGTAGCTTTCCCTAAATGCAGCGACACTGTACACTTCATGTTCTAGTAGTAGCGAGTTCTACATTCTAGCTTTTCTCTAGGTAAGCAGGGTTCTCCTGAATTCTCTATTGGAACTACTATCTTATATTTATGGCCCCTAATTCTGATCTCACCCACAAACTGAAGCATCTCCTCTAAGTCAACCTTATCAAACTCTTCCATAATCTTGAAGACCTCCATCAGGTCACACCGCAGTTCTTTCAAGAGAAAAGAGCTCCAGGTTATTCAATCTTTATTGGTAAGTATAATCTCTCAGTCCTGGAATAATTTTAGTAAATCTATTTTGCACCTTCTCCAGTGCCTCAATATCTTTTTTATGATATGGAGACCAGAACTATTCACAGTACTTCAAGGGTGGGCTACTCAAGGTTCTATACAAGTTTAACATAAGTTCTCTGCTTTTCAATTTCAATCTTCTAGAAATAAACTCCAGTGCTTTGTTTGCTTTTTTTAAAAAAAAGCTTTATTAACCTCTGTTGCTAATTCTAGTGATTTGTGTATCTGTACCGCAGATTCACCTGTTCCACTGCCCAATTTAGTCACATATTTTCCAAAAGGTATGTGGCCACCTTATTCTTCCTTCCAAAATGTACCACGTTGCACTTATCTATATTGAAGTTCATTTGCAAGTTCATTAAATGTCTTTTTTGTATGTTGTCACAGTCCTCCTCTGAAGTAACTACACAACTTTATCAATTTTTGCTAACAAGAAACTACAACGATCCTTCCAAAATGCCCCCCATTTATCAATTAATCAGACTTTCTACTAATTACAATGTATTGTCACAGATGATGATAATGACTGATTCAAAAATTCAGCTTAGCGTATCGTACAATGTGAACTTCAGTATCAACGCTAGGGAGAACTGAAAACAACACCTGGCACCTTAAAGTGAAGGTAAATGATGGTTCTAAGTAGCCACTGCTCCCAAGTGGGTTTAAAAATAAACAGCCCTTAGACAGCACTTATTGAAATGCAATTTTAAACTTTTCTTTAGAATGATATATGGAGAAACAGGATAGACAAAAATAGGACAAACTTAAATTTTCAATTTCTACCGTGACCGTACAAAGAGGTTTTTTATAGGAAGAAAAAGCACGTGCTACGAAACTTCTAAGTTTGCTTAAAATGTTACCATTCTTCAAAATCAGATGAACAGCAATACATTATAAATTAATTTGCCTTGAGTATACAATTCTTCCTTACTCATTCCCTTTGTAGTAAAAATTCATCAGTCACATCAGTAAAAAAGTAGCTTACTTTTATTGAATAAAATATAATGATGTGATATTGTCATTTACACTAAAGTAATTTAAAACTCGACTACCATATCATATCTTGGCTCTACTTTAATAACTCCAAATAGATTTTATTAGTGATGCATTTATGGCCACTTCCAGTGTTCAATTTAAATCAAACTTTTTATCTAGTGGTTTCACTACACATTTAATCACAACATGTTTAGCATTATTTAATATTGTTTTTGTTGTAATATTATATTTTTCTCCTCATAACAGCCGTATTAATTTGAAATAATTTTGAAATGTATTTGAAGTATCCTGGATAATACATAAAATTTTATGGCCAGAACTTTCCCCTCATCGGGCATGCTCAGCAGGAACAAGCAGTCGAGAAGCCGACTGCGATTGGCTCCGCTCCGTGATTTCATGTGGGTGGGCCAATTAAGGTCCACCCTGCATGGATCGCGAGCGGCAGTGCTCAGTGCTACCTGTGCGGCTGGGGGGAGGAGGGAAAGCAGGCCTGGCACGCAGTTCACGCATGCGGCGAAAGAGCGCTTCAATCTCCCTGAGGCATGGTGCTGCCTCAGGGAGATTGAAGCGCTTTTTAAAAAATAAAAGACTGTGTCACATGAGATGGGACATGTTTTTAATTTCAAAATAAAGTTTTTATTTAATTTGTATTAACTTTAGGAAACCTCATCCTGCCGTGGATGGGGTTTCCTAAAAATTGTAAAGGCCGCTTGGCCTTTTCGCTTGCCTGCAAACCGTTAGGTTGGACAGGCAGTGTAAATTTCAAGTTAATTACCTTGTTAATAGCCTTAATAGGCCTTTCAATTATTGGCGGGTGCGCAGCTGACATGGTGCACAGGACGCACGCCCAACGTCATCGCATGTCATATTATGCTCGGGCGTGTCAGGCACACACCCACACGCAGAACGTAAAATCCTGGCCTATAAAGAGCAAGAAGTTTTTAAAAAAATTTAGTCAGAATAGCATCCATTTTGCATGCAATTATATTGAGCTCTTTTAAATGGTACATTACCAAGTAATGCTCTCCCCATCTTTTCTACAAGGTTCTAAAATGCATTTGAATTATAATACCCCTCCTATATTATATTAAAGCTTCTCAATAGGGTAACCAAATTAATCCCAAATTTAGCACAGCTTTATTTTATATCAACATCTAATGAAATACGGAAGATTTCAATTTATGAGCTATACTTAAGAACTATCAACTGGAACTTTAGCAAATCTACGACAATTTCCCAAAATGAACAAGAATTCTCATTGAATGATCTCCAAACAGCCAAATAGGAAGTGAAAAGCACCACCCCGATCGGTCAAATATTGGACAGTCTCCCCACTGCCGAAAAACATGGGGGTAATGTTAAGTAATCCACCAGTTAGAAAATGGACAGGATTGGGAGCAATGCTGGTTTTACATCATGTCTGATTTTAATAATGGCCGTGGTGTAAAGTCAGTGTTCTGCCTGATCCCCCGGGTTTTCACTTGGAAATTCAGATAAAAATTACCCCTGTTGTTTCTTGGGACAGGCAACAAAAAAAAAATGGGGGAAACAAATGTTGGCTGATCTGGAAATCTCTGGGAAACTCCTTTATCTCTCTAATGCAATCATCAGGCTCTAGGAAACTGCTATTACACAAAAACAACCTCAATCTAAATTAACTAACCATCTACTTGACAATGCCCTCTTCCCTCAGGAATTTGTGAAGTTACAGTAAGTCTTCACTTAAAATTGTAGTTGCGTTCTGTAAAAGTGCAACCTTAAGTGAAACAAACTTTTAGTGAAACAACTTTTAGTGAATCAGATTTTCTCATTACAACCAATGTAAAAGCTGTAGTTAGGTTCTGTAGGACCTATCTCATCAGAAAAAAACATTAAAACATTATACCCTGTAGGTTAAAATGCTTTACATTGTTAAATTCCTATAAACAGGTAAATGAAACAGCAGCCTCCTGATCATAGATGTTCCTGCTTACTGACACTCCAGCTCTGTACTTCCCTCTTGCTACCTCTCCTGTTCCCCGAACCTCCTGGTTCCCGCCGATCCTGCTTGATGAACCTCCTGCTTGTCATGCATCTTGCTCCCTGACCCTTCCTCTCATTGAACCTCCTGCTCCCCACCTCTCGCGCTTGCTGCTTCTCTCCCCCAAATCCTCGCTGTGAGCGAGGGCTCTGGAGATGATTGGCAAAAGGCAGGAAGATCAGCTGTGACTTGCAGGAAGTAAGCTGCAAGCTGGAGGGGCAGCGAGAGGATCAGGGAGCTGGAGAGGCCACAAGGCCTCTCTGGTCGGCAGTGACCAGGAGGGTCAGGGAGCGGGAGAGGCCACAAGCCAGAGGGTCGACGAGAGGGAATGTCAGGGTTCCGGAGAGGTGGCTCTAAAATGCTGTCGATGGGTCACGCGACCCTATATTAGACCCAGCATGATATGGCTTTAAAATGAAACTCTCAAAGCTAAACACAAATACGGACCCCATTAACTGACTGACATTAAAGCAGAACGACATCAATTGGGGCAACTTAAAACATGGACTTACTTAAAGGACACCCATATGCCAAGAATGAATTTTTAAAAATATTTAGCATGCTACCAAACTTTGAATTTAGAGGGCATTTCAAACTCTTTGCCAATGGTTCTTATAAGCATGACAGCTAGACTTACATTCCTGATCCATTTCAAATAGCTTATTTAAGTGAACTCTATCCAAGCCTTTCATAATTTTAATAACTTGAATCATATCCAGTTAATAGTATGTTAATTATATTGTTAAGGTATCCTGGTGAAGGGCACTGTTTAAATACATCATTAGAGCACTTATAAAGAAAGACTGCTGGGAAACTGGGTTAGTAGGTAGGAGGCAGACATATGTAATGCTGCATTCTGTAAATAAAGGGACTGTCAAGAAAAGGACTTGCATCTAGTTTTATACTTCACCATCCGGCCACAGATCTATTTAACATAACCCTGCACTTCTCTAAAGTAAATAACCCTAACTCTTAGAGCCTCTCTTCATAAACAAGTGACCTAAGATTTGGTATCATCTCGGTTGTCCTTCTTTTCACACACTTTAGAGCCTTAACAATCAGTTAAGTGCTGGGACCAAAACTGGACACAAACCCTAATATCAAAGTTTTATGCTGCCAAGTGCAGAAACACTCTTTTGCAATCAATAGTTCTAGCAAAACAATCCAGCACACTATTCGTCTTCCCAAAACTCAAGTTTTGTGCACTAAAAAAAAATTAACAAGTAATCAACTACTGCTCCTCAAGTTCCTTTGATGAACTTCTATTAATGGGCATAACTGCATATTATAAACATTCTTGTAGTTTCTTAGTCCCATACAAACAACTGCATTTGTTGTCATTAAATTACATCTACAAAAGACTGATTCATTGATCCAAGTTAGCCAAATCCAATTCACAACATAGCGATATGCTATCTATTACAAAGTCCCACATACGTCAGCTAAGTAAAAAATCAGCCCAAAGTATTGATTTTTACTTTTTGGTGAGGATGCAGCCTAGCAAGTGGCCAGTTACATCTGGGAGTGGTAGCAGAGTGATTTGGCCAATCTTCATAAATGGACCTCATTAACAGGCTACTTACCGACCAAAATGGAAAGTGGACAGCAACTGCCTGGTCATTAAAATTGGATGGTTCGGAGAATATCACCAGGCCAGGCACTTGCAGGAACCATCTCCAGCAGAAGTGAATTAGAGGAGTTCAGCTGAAAAATCACAGTAAGTGGGGGGTGTGAGTTGGAGAGTGAGGGGTGCAGAGGAGAAGTCCAAGGGCTACTTTTGGGGCCTGGAGGGCACTCCTGCTTGCTGGCCCATAAGGAAACCCCAAATACATTATTTTAAAAATCTACCCCATAGGGTCCTCTTGCTTCCTATGCATGTTGTGTCTGTTAACTACCATTATTACATATTTATTAATTTTATCTCCCCAATCTCTCCTGTGTCCTCTTGGGCACCAAGTCCCATGCATCTTTCACCTCCATCCTTGCCAAACACCACTGGATGGTCATTTCCCAGGATATTGACTTCAATGATTTGGCTTATACTGTCCAGTCATCTGACTTGAGATCTGCTTCCCATATTCAGTATAGCCATCAGAGACCCATCCTTCAGCACCACCTCCCAAAATCATCCCGCCTTCCCATTTTTCTCCCTTGCTTTAGAAGCCTCCTCAAGACTTCTCCTTACAATGTTCCGTGAACAATGGATGACAGGTAAAGATCCTTAATCAGGCTGGTTTCTGTGCAGGGATCCTGCTGGGAAAAAGATGCATGTTATGGAGAAAAAAATGCACACCATGTGTATCCAACCATACTCCTTCCCATCACTTGGAAAGTTTGCCCCGGTCATGACTGGGACCACTGCACACATACTTGAGATGCCAAAGCCTTTCAGAGGGTGCAGAAGAGGGATTTACTAAAATGGTGCCAGGGATGAGGGACTTCAGTTATGTGGAAGGTTAGAGCAGACAATGTTAAAAGGAGATTTGATACAGGTATTCAAAATTCTGGTGCTCAAACTCATGAATGGTTTCAATAGAGCAAATACGGAGAAAGCATTTCCAACAGTAGAAGGGCTGGTAAGCAGAGGACATAGATTTAAGGTGCTTGTCAAAAGAACCAGAGGCGATATCGAGAAACACTCTTTAATGTAGCAAGTTGTTGTGATGTGGAATGCATTGCCTGAAAGGAAATTGGGTAAATACTTGAAGGGAAAAAAAATTACATGGCTATGGGAAAAGAGCAGGGAATGGGATTAATTGTATAGATGGACCAAAAAGCTGGCACAGGCACAATAGGCCTCCTTTTGTGCTGTATCACTCTTCTATCACTACCCAAGCCTTAGTTAAAAATAGCTGGCACGTGCCAATGACAGATCTTGTGGATCTCTTTGCCTCTGGCAATTAAAAACTGCTGTTGCCCAGAACAGATATAAACGAAGTGGGTATATGTCCTCTGCTCCATGTTAACTGCCCCTTGCCCAGTTTCCAACAGAGAGAGGAGAGGGCATTAAAATCTACCACAGAATATCTATTTAGTTCAGCAGCCTTTTCCTTATCTTGATATACAACCTACCCTGACAAGCTACTCAAAGGATCAATGCTTCTTTGATAGTTCGCTGCCACCTAACATGGAAGAAAAAAAAATTAAGATTTCTGTAGTGTCTTATTATTATCATGGTTTTAGGACAACCAATTCAAGAACAAAGAAGAAAAGTACAGCACAGGAACAGGCCCTTCGGCCCTCCAAGCCTGCGCCGATCATATTGTCTGTCAAACTAAAACATTTTGCACTTCTGGGGTCCGTATCCCTCTATTCCTATCCTAATCATGTATTTGTCAAGCTGCTTCTTAAACACCACTATCGTACCTGCTTCCACCACCTCCTCTGGCAGCGAATTCCAGACACTCACTACCCTCTGCGTAAAAACTTGCCCCGCACATCTCCTCTAAAGTTTTCTCCTCTCACCTTAAATCTATGTCCCCATGTAATTAACTCTTCCACCCTGGGAAAAAGCTTCTATCTACTCTGTCCATGCCACTCATAATTTTGTAAACTTCTATCAAGTTTCCCCTCAATCTCCGTCGCTCTAGTGAGAACAATCCGAGTTTCTCCAACCTCTCCTCATAGCTAATAACCTCCAGACCAGGCAGCATCCTGGTAAACCTTCTCTGCACCCTCTCCAACACCTCCATAACCTTCTGGTAATGTGGCGACCAGAATTGCACGCAATATTCCAAGTGTGGCCTAACCAAAGTTCTATACAGCTGCAGCATGACTTCCCAGCTTTTATACTCAATACCCCTGCCGATGAAGGCAAGCATGCCATATGCCTTCCTGACTACCTTATCCACCTGCGTTGCCACTTTGTGGCCTGTGGACCTGTACACCCAGCTCCCTCTGCCCATTCTGCCTTTTGTTATTGCTTTTGAAGTGTAGTCACTTGTTAGTAGGCACAGAGATTAAATATCATCTCCAGCTCTTTATTAATCACTAAATCTAATAAATTCTCATTTTTGGCATTGTTGATAAATACCGACTTATGCAGCAAATAATTACTTCTTACCTCCATCTTCATTTAGTGGTAATGTATTGGACCATATAACAGAAGTTAAAATCCCTCTGGATAATGCTAAACAATTCTGCTGCTCTAAATTTGTTCACAATGTTCCTTGTCCTGCTCTACCTACAGCTATGGTAGGAAGGGGACAAATAACTGCAGAGTTTACTTGAGCAAAACATTGTAAAATTCTTCAGGTCTCAAGGTGCTATATAAATGCAAGGTCTTTATTTCTAATGTTCAGATGAAAATAGCCACTTGCCAATTAAATGCAGATAACCCACAAACATAAATTAGCCTGTCAGAAGATAAATCTTCATGGAAAGTGATGTAGCAAGACATTAGGGGCAATCAAAAATGCTAACAGTTTTAAATGTGGTGACTCAATTCTGAGGACACACTAGCAAATTACAATGCATCAATTGCCTTTGTCTCGGGATATTAGCATTTTAGCAATGGGCCATAATTT
Source organism: Cetorhinus maximus (assembly GCF_964194155.1). Taxonomy (NCBI): domain Eukaryota; kingdom Metazoa; phylum Chordata; class Chondrichthyes; order Lamniformes; family Cetorhinidae; genus Cetorhinus; species Cetorhinus maximus. The sequence goes on from NC_135884.1 coordinate 40,958,261, forward strand.
GTTGTAGCAGGGCATGAAATGACATCTGCCAGAGTCATATTCGAGTTGTCCTTGCATTTAGGTTTTAAAATCATGGCAAGTTGCTGAAATGCTAGCAGATAACATCATGGTGAGGGCAACAGGGGACCTTGGTGAAAAGGGCAAGCAACTGTGTATCTTCTTAACCAATCAGGTTGAAAGACTGCGAAATTAACAGCACAAGGACTGAGGAGGAAGTGTAAATTAGAATGAGTGAATTCGATGCAAATACAGCAACTTCATGAGATTTGAATATAATTCAATGGTGAGGCCAACACGATGCTGTTTTTTTTTAAAGGTTACAGTGGATCGACTCAACATTTGACAGCAACTTTTGGATATTTCAATTTAACTGCAAATCTGTCCCTTGAGTTGCTGTATCATTTGCATGAGTGACATCAGCCTCATACTCTGACAGCAAATTATGGCACTAATAATAAAAGATTTCAAAAATAGTTATACACACTGAATATATTGAATACGCTGATTAATAGCAGCCATCAGCGATACTATTAGTCAATTATCCTATTAGTAGATGTCATCTATTAGCTTTGAGCATCTTAGGTGATGTCATTGTGGTTAGTCAAAGCAGGTCAGAGATATAAACTTAATGGAGATAAAAAGCTTAACTGGGATGTTATTTCCCCAGCATATAATTTACACCAATTGTAAAAGTTTTCCATTCTGCACAAATTTTCATTTGGTTATTCTGCAGAGAAGCCATTTGAGCTGTAGGGACTATGAATAAACATATAAAGTCTTTCAGTTACAGTTGGTATGAAAAACGTAACTTCAAATTGCTTGTGACAGTTAAGATTTGTTTTAATTTATTTTTCTTGCCCATTTTCTTCCTTTCTCTCCTGAAGGAACAGCCCTGCATTACAACTGAGCCTAATCCTGTCTTCATCTGATCCCCAATTCAACAGGGGTTACTGGATAGTAATCATGAGCATGAGCTTTGGCTAATTTTTACCTCATAACGCAGAGATGTCGATTGTGTAATCACTACTGCATGATGGCTAGCTTGAAGCACATCAAGGATCAAACCAGACGAGATTTCAACCTTAGATGACCTTGGTATGTATGACTCAGGAATGGTAAAAGAGATGGAAACAAAGATATGATTGCTTTTATATTTCCAGTTCCTGCAAATTGCATTTTGCAATCAGCATATTGGCCCAGAATTTCCTGAAAATTTCCACCACAGTAATGCTACATTGATGGCATGCACCATTATTATAGCACAGAAGTTGAGGAAATTTTAGCATAAGTGACAAATGCCATTACTTATGTCGCTTCATAGTTTTCTTGGACTTCTGCACTGCTCCTCCATGATAAGACCATAAGACATAGGAGCAGAAATTAGGCCATTAGGCCCATCGATTCTGCTCCACCATTCAATCATGGCTGATAAGTTTCTCAACCCCATTCTCCCGCCTTCTCCCTGTAACCTTTGATCTCCACTGAAGACTGCAAAATGAAATCACTTTGTCCACAGTAAAATCAGTGGCAACTGTCATTTGAAGTAATGCCATGTTGATCAGTTTGATCACTGCTGTCATTTAGATTTTGAAATAATGAAGTTTGTGGTTCCTGGTGACCTGGTAGTGATGTTTTCACCAGTTCCATCACTATCTGCTGTAAAGAGTCTGTTTTATATAACCCCAGGCTGCGCCTGTAAAGAACGTTCATGCAATTTCAACTTTCAGAAAGTAAATCAAGTTTCTGCTTCCCCTTTAAATATCAATTTGAGCACAATATCTATTAGAATTATTACAATTATAAAGGGATACTTCCACAATATATTGGAGCATCAATGCAGTCTGTAGTTTCCAGGCATATTCACTTTCACAGTTTTAAATTAGTTTAATCAATTAAACTAAAGCTCTGAATCTATCAGTAACTTTATGAACAAGTATCCTTTAATGGAAACAAAATGCTGTGACCAAGCAAGTTTTAAAAAGTTTTCATTGTGTAAATGTTAATAACTGCATGACCCTTAGGTCCTTTGTATCTGATTTTACTCCACATAATTACATTTTCAATACCAATGGTATCACTGGAATTAATTGTTGGCGGGAAGTTCATTATATTTTGTATTGATTTATGAAGGAGTCTTGATAAAAGGTCGGAAAAGGTGTTTTCCTAATATCCTCGTGGAAATTGTAGTGCCAAAGCAATAGTGGGCCAATAATCTGACTCCGCAAAGTGTTGATGCTCTTGCAATGAAATGATCAAATATTGTCAGTTTATTGGAGCAATCTTTGCTAAATGTGATAAATGTATTTATAATTTCAAATGAGGTATCCATTTGAGTTTAGAAAAATAAGACATGATTGCATTGAAACATATAAGATCCTGAGGGGACTTGATAGGGGGGATGCTGTGAGGATGTTTCCCTTTATGAGAGAGACTAGAACTAGGGGACACAGTTTAAAAATAAGGGGTCTCCTATTTTAAGACAAAGATGAGATTTTTTTCTCTGAGGGTCGTTAGTCTGTGGAATTCTCTTCCCTAGAGATCAATGGAGGCAGAGTCATTGAACATTTTTAAGGCTGTGTTAGATTCAAGACTCCCTTGACAAGGGAGACAAAGGGCATAGGGAGTAGACAGGAAAGTAGAGTTGAGGCCACAATCAGATCAGCCAAGTTCTTATCAAATGACGGGACAGGCACGAGGGTCCAAATGACCTTAATTTGTATGTTCGCACATACTTATCTCTTTCAGGTTTAATGTCTTCTACGACTTCAATAACTTTTTCTTCAATGACTCATTAAGAATAAAGGTTAAAAATCAATTCCTTCTCTAAAATTAGTGCCTTCTTATAGCAGGATGAGGCCAATTTTATTGCAATGAACAAAAAATAAAACAAATAGTACAGCAATGAAATCAACAAAAATCAATCTTTCACCAAAATGGCCCTAACCACCTATGAACATTATCATTCCAATTGCCAATGGCTGCACCATTCTTGATTCATCATTATTCTTGCAATGGCGTACTCTAATTAGATTTGCAGCAAATTGTGGCATGAATTTGCCACAGAAGAGACAACGATTTAACTCATGGCATTGGGCACTCATTTTGCTGTTCCAGGAAGTTGTGGGTTGTCCATCACTTACTATTCTGAAATAATTTGTATATATGCCTTCTAATTGCATTCACATTTTGATTATATGCAGTAAGTCTAACAAACTTCCATAGAAATAAATCAATTATTAGATGGGCCACTGTTTACAGATGCCGAATAAGTTAAATTCTGTTTTTATTACATGGTCTTCTAAAACTTTTGCTGTTGCTTTGGGCGTTCTATTCTGTGATCTCTTGTATTCATAATTAAGGCTACTGAATAAGTCAAAAAACGTTTTCATTATCTGGATTACAGGAAGCTTCTGGGAATTTTAGCAGTGTACTGGGGTTTGCATTCTGCACTTTCAAACATTTTTCTGCGAACACTGCAAATTAGTGGTCTTGGCCAATACTAGTGTTAGTCATTATTTATAGAAGGTCAAGTCAGTAAAAAACATCTATATGATTATCCAAAATATTGGATGCATTTTAGAAGATGAAGGGATGACATTTCCACACTCAACAAAGTCCAATGCAATTTTAGTGACTGCACCCCAATACCTTTTCCTTCAAGTTGTGTGTTTAAAATCATGGCTGAGCTGGACAGAGTAGATTGGCAGAAGGGTCAAGGACCAGGGGACACTGATTTAAGATGAATGGCAAAAGAACCAAAGATGGCACGGGGAAAATCTTTATTACCCAGTGAATGATTAGGATCTGGCATGAAGTGTCAGAGAGAGTGTTTATTTTTATCTAATCATAGGATCCGAGCATCGCTGGAAAGGCCAGTTTTTCTTTCCCATCCCTAACTGTCTTTGAGAAAGTGGTGGTGAACCACCTTTTTGAACTTCTGTTGTTCATGTGATGTAGGTACATCCAGAGTGCTGTTAGGAAGTTGGTTCCAGGTTTTTGACCCAATGACAGTGAAAGAATGGCAATATATTCCAAATCAAGATGGCATGTGGCTTTGAGGGGAACTTGCAGGTGCTGGGGTTTCCATGAGTCTGTTACCATTGTCTATCTGGGTGGTACAGGTCAAAGATGTGGAAGGTGCTGTCGAAGGAGGCTTGGTGAGTTGCTGCAGTGCATCATGGAGATGGTGGAGGGAATAAATGCTTAAGGTGAGCTGCCAATCAAGTGGGCTGCTTTGGCCTGAATGGTGTCAAGTTTATGGAATGTTGTTGGAACTGCATTCATCCAAGCAATTGGAGAGTATTCCATCACACTCCTGACTTGTGCCTTGTAGATGGCGGATGGGCTTTGGAGAAGCAGGAAATGAGTGATCTGCCACAGAATTGCCAGTCTCTAACCTGCTCTTGAAGCCACAGTAACTATATGGTTGGTCCAGTTAAGTTTCTAGTCAATGGAAATTGCCAGGATGTTGATGGTGGGAGATTCAGCAATGGCAAAGTCGCTGAAAATCAACGGGGATGATTAGATTCTCTCTTGTTACAGATGGTCATTGCCTGGCACTTGTATGGTGTGGATGTTACTTGCTACTTAACAGCTCAAGCTTGAATGTTGTCCAGATCTTGCTACATGTGGGCACAGACTACTTCAGTGTCTGAAGGAGTCGCAAATGCAGATCATTCAGTGCTAATCATCATTGAATATCCCCACTTCTGACCTAATGATTAAGGCAAGGTCATCAATGTGGTGGAGGCAGATTCAACTGTTGCTTTCAAACAGAAATGGATAATTATCTGAATAGAAAAAAAAAACGTAGGGCTACGGAGAAAGGGCGGAGAATGGGGCTAGCCGAGTTGGTCTTACAGAGACCTGGCAGGGACACAAAGGGCCCCCTTCTGTTCTGTAACCACCCAATGACTTTAAGTGTGTTCCCTTTGCGGGCTGTGTTAATCTGACAATATATTGTAGGTTTAATCATCGGTTCAGTTAAAACATGCTGAAAATATCCACATGGCCAACTTTCTGCAGCTGGCGTCATAGCTATTGCACATTAACACCCTGAAAAGTGACATTCTCCAACAACATTGCAGCAATTTTGTCCAGTTCATTAAACAGCCATGTTTCCTCCTTTAAATTATCAATATCTGGATGCTTGGAGATATTGCTTGCAGTTTATCTGTCAACATTTCAGGTCAATGATCTTTTGCCAAAACTGAACAAGGTTAGAGATGTGAACAGGTTTGTGAGTAATTATACAAACCATGGAGATTTGGGGGTTGGGGGTTGGTGGGGAAGTGAAAGAACTAAAGAGCAGGCCCTCTACAATTATCTTCAGTTTCTTGTTCCATTACTATGTTCTTCTGTCTTGCACCATCATCCCATTTGTCATTTAATCTCTCATGCCTTCCACCCAGTCTTAAAACCTACCCTTTTGCTCAACCCCACCTTTGTACTTGCTTAAAATCATTTACATCTCTAATATTTTCCAGTTCTGACGAAAGGCCATCGACCTGAAATCTTATGTTTCTCTCAACAGATGCCACATGACATGCTGAGAATTTTCTGAGTTTTTAGTTTTTATTTCAGATTTCCAGCATCTGCAGTATTTAGTTTTTGAAAACAATATTTATAGGAACATATATAGAAACAGAGAACTTAGAAGCAGGAGTGGGCCATTCAGCCCTTCAAGCCTGCTCTGCCATTCGATAAAATCATTGGCTGATCTGATTGTGGTCTCACTCTACTTTTATTTCAGCTCCTAATTATTTGCTGTACCTGCATACTAGCCATTTGTGATTTATGTACCAGGTCACCCAGATCCCTCTGTATCACCAGGTTCTGCAATCCCTCTCCATTTAAATAACATACTGCTTTTCTGTTCTTCCTGCCAAGGTGGACAAGTTCACATTTTCCCACATGACACTCTTGCTAAAATTTTGCCCACTCACTTAACCTATCTATATTCTTTTGTAGACTATTTACCTCCTCTTGACAACTTACTTTCCTACCTATGTTAATGCCATCAGCAAATTTAGCTACCGTACATTCGGTCCCTTTATCCAAAATTTGTTCTTTAATGAAGCCATTAAAAATACTGCTGCAAAAGTGGATTATACCAAATTTATAGCTGTCCTGAATTATACATCAATATAGAACCATCAGATTGCTTTCTTCGGGACCATGAAGCAACTATAAAAGTAGAAAATGAGTGGACTGCTTTAAAACATAATTCTATTACTGTTTATAACAATTCATAATTACTAATATGTTCACATTTAATTATGGCACTAACTTAATTTATACTTAACATGTTACAAAAGGTTTCTCCATAATGATTTTAATTTCTTTTTGCACTCTGTGTTAATTTGTTAAATGAAATGGAACCATTTAAGACTGTATTACTGTTCCACAGCAAATCAGAGTTTTAAGTGCTAAGGAATGGGATTAAATTTAAATTGATGCCACTACGCTTGATCACCTTAATAGTCAGATTTATCCATTGTCTAAACAACTTTATTTTGCAGGTTATAAAATTGAGTCAGAGACATGCGAGGCATTGTATATTGGCAGTTAATAAACAGTAATAGTTTGCATCATATTCACTAACAGTGAAAACAAGAATCACCATAAAGAAGTACACTTAAGTATTCCAGAAACGTAAGCCTTTTTAAATGATACCATAAACATCCTGGCACTACTCCAAGCAAAGTCCTGTCAAGGTCATTCCCTTACTTTAACACTTCCTGAATACTTGTATATTAATAAAATCCCTTTCTACATTGTGCTGTTGAAGTGATTATCTGCCACTGTAACAAGAAACTATATACTGAAAGGTGAAGTGGCACATAAAATAATATATTATACTATAAATCAAAGGGTATACAAAACTTTAAAGATGTAGCTGTTGGCGCAACTTGTCAAAATTCAGGGTTCCACATAGCTACCTTAAGAATTGATACAAAACATAAGAAACAATGCTCGTGGAAATTGTTTATGCAACTAAACTGTGCTGTGAACAACATGGCTGTCGTTGCCACAACATGGTGATGATTTCACCATACACTAATTCGAATATTTCAATGCTCTTGCATGGAATTTTCAGAGCTGTCATTTTATGGTAAATTCTGTCTTATGCTTAATTAAAATAAAACCCTCTATAATTTGCACACACTAGGGACCTACAATGGCAGAATAAGAACACGTATTATTTAGTTCTACAGCACAAATGCAAAAAATTGATAATTCCTCTGGATCCACCAAATATCTAGAGAAACTGCGTTGACAAACTAAATACTGATTTAATTGAAATATTAAAACAGCTAAAAGAAAACAAGATAACCTACAATCTGAAGTGTACTAAATGAGAAAACGTTACATCTAACATTAGTAGATAGACACCATTGCTTCATTATAAAAAGCAAAAACAATTAAACATTTGTAGCCATTATTAATCAGAATGCTAAATTGTACAATAAAAACATAGCATCAAAAAAGGGACAAACTCTAACTAAGAAAGACAGGAACAAATGCAGAACTACCAGACAGAAAACTGTGCCGGAATGATTACTGAATCACTTACAGTACTCAAAAGGTCTTTCTATTTATCTCCATTTCTGTGGGCTGAGATACAGTCATTTGGGAATGGTAATCTAGCTACATCCGTAACTGTGTAGATTCTTGCAAATTCAGCTTTATCAAAGCTTAAACATAATATGAATGCAAAAGAATAAATGCATTCCATCACATTAACAATACTCTAATTTTTCTTCTAGCTGTGCTAGCTTTAAATATTTTGGATTTGCATAACGTTTGTTTGGATCTCAGAATGTCTGCATCATCGGTGATGCAGTCCTTTGCACCAAATATATTTAAGAATGATTTGGAACATTCTGCTTTGCATCTGTGCCTTTATTTTCCTTTCAGCAGGCTCCCCACAAGGCCATTAACATACCATCATACTTGCCTTATGTGTGAAAGGCAGGCTTGCTAATTACTGTGCTGTGATTCTTACAAAACCAGAAAGCAACATTTTGTTCTTCCTGCTGTAACCACTTCAGCATGTAAAACGATGGCCTGACAAATTTAGATATTTGAAGGGAATGTGGAAGAAAAAAACTATTGCTACAGAAATTTGTATGCATTATCATAATGAATACTTATTCTGATTAAAATAATTCAAAATTTGGTACAATTAACAGTTTTATGTGCGATTTTGAAATGTATAATATAATTGAACCTTTGTTTAACACTTTGTTGAAGTGTTGCTGGGCATTTCTGTCTCCTCCAACCATGCAAACAATTTTCTCCCCTCCTTTCCATGTGATTCCATGGACAGTGCTCTCACCCTCCAATACCTCAGCCAAATGACCATCATGCATCTGCAAGGTTTGACAGTAACCACAGGCTATTTGATTACAGGGAATTGCACAACTAAACCCAATGCTGTACTAACACCCACACACACACTTCCAGCAGGGTTGTTGGATAGTAATCAAGAGCAGAAACTGTGGCTAATTTTCCCTTCCCTAATCCAACAGTGTTGTGGCCAATTTTAGCAACCCCTGCTGCCCTAGTGAGATCACCAACTCAATAATGACCAGAGATGAAGCATAGAACTGCTTGGTCTGTATGGCTCGGTTGTTTATTGGTTAAACTTGCCAAGGAAAGTCAAATTGATATTTTTTCATTATAAAAAGAACGTGAAAATTTACTTCACACAAATACTGATAATGTTACCATATAATGTAATATGGTAAATATGATCGAACAAACTACAGTTCTTTGTCACTCATCTTTCAGAATTCATAAGTACAAGCACTATGCACTATAAACAGGATCAAACATAAATAGATCTGTATATTTAACTGCACTATTTTGCATTGGGATAGAGAGCTGCTATTGTTTATAAGATTCACTTTTAAAGGGAGTTCCATCATAACTGCTAAAATGAATGAGCAATAATATTTTTAAATGAGTAGTTTTAAATGACATTTACATGGCTACGATTGCTATTTAAACAACATCTAATGAGTTCAAATTTTGCCTGAATTTGACAGACTTGAAAATTATACTGCTGGAAATATAATTTTTTTGGTTGCAGATTCCTAATGAAGCCAGCCAGCTCCATGCAATTTCCCCGACCTCCAAAACAAAATGGCCACTTTTTATTTAACCTCAGCAATTATGCAAACGTGATCAAAACAATCCTATTTCTTCAAGGTTGTCCATTTTTAAACTGATCTAAATAAAAAGTTAACAGTCAATACATACAGACATGATTTTTTATAACAATTTTATAAGTTGTTGCAAATATTTGGTTAATAGCGATTAAGATGTATTTTTAGTTATTTCTTTAAAATATAGCAAAGATTATGACATTCAAACCACCAAGCAAGAAGCTGGTTCTGCTTCATAATCCCTACAAGCATTTTTGGCAGAAATGTAGAATATAGATTGCAACAAAATGCCTCCAAGCTTGGTAAAGACTGTATTTACTTTTTTCTCACTATTTCTCCCTTTCATGCGATCTTTTCAGAGCTGTGTGGCATACTATAAATTAGGGACGCATAAAATCAATGAATTCAGTAGTTTAAATAAAAATATCTTTAAAATATTTCAACACAAAAATTACAAAAGCTTATTTCAACCAGAGATTTGACATCAGCCAAAACTGAATGCTGCAATTTCCTGAAAACAAAATCTATTCACTAAGGAGTCAACTAAAACCTTAGAAGTAACAAGCACATTAACTCATTATAAAATACAATATAACCATTTTTTAAAAACTGTAATTGACAGATATCTCCCAGAAAGTTCTAATGGCTACATTTCAAAATGGGTGGTGAAAGGTGTGTAACTCTGTGTGGTCCACTAACTGTGGAAATTAAAATCAGATTTCCACAGTTGCCACGTCATCAGCCAGCATACCAGCAATTATTTCCCCATGAGATGCACATAAGTACTCTTCTGCCATATTCCGGCACTTTCATAGCACTAGCACTATAATTATGGTTTGCTGTACAGAGTTGAAGTGGCAAGAATGGCTTCTCTTTTTGTATGACAGCTAAGCTAAATTTGAAAAGATATTAAAGCTTGTTGCTAACGTCATGAAGTTAAAAATTATTACCAGCTCCACAAACCACTCGTGAAACAAGAGGTATTAGACTTTGAGATGGCTGCTGTTATTTTATGAGTTTTTGAAAATGGTGGTCAGATGCCTGGGGGAATCAGGGAAGAGGTTGCTTAGAATTCATAATAGGGAGTATCAAAGCAGCCACCATTGTTTGTAATATGAATTAATTTCTGTTATTCTACACCTGGCACAGATCAGTAGTGTTCAAAAATCACATTCATAACTTTAATTTTATTGTGAGGACCCTTCCCAAATGCCTAGGAAAGGATGTCGAGCAGCCAAAAACAAACATCCAATTATGGTCATTTCTATTGGATAGTGATGGTGTGCTTGAAAAACCATCTTCCAAAGTGGTTCATGGCTTCACTCCTTATACCATTTCATTTGTGTGCAGTTCTACCGTGAAAGCTGGGGCTTGCATTACTGATCCATCGATGGCAGCGGTATAATAAAGGGGGAGCATCAGAAATGTGAATAAGAGCAAATGCATGTCTATCAAGAACAATTCGTGCTTTTTGTCATAGGAATATTCTATGTACTTGTGGTTTAGTGATGTGTACATACTTAATTCCCTGTGGTATCACACATACCTGCCATCTAAACCAAAGAAACCTTTACTCCGCAAGAGTGCAGCCAACTGCAGTTCTCTCTCCAGCAACTATACTCCATCGTGTAAAGAACTCACCGTTCTGGGACCCAAATCATAAAGCACAAAAGGTAGGCCTACAAGTCTGGGTCACAGTATTACAGAGTGGATTCCAGAACAGATATGATTACATCCTGGTGCCAATTATGAAAAAGAGGTGCATAGAAGGTGCACTTCATAACTAGAACAAAAGATGTCAGCAGCGTAAAATCCAGGTACACAGTTAGGTGATAGTCTTTGGATGACATGACCTCGGGCATGTTGAGAAATGGGTGGTTCATGAAAACAACAGAGAATGCATCGTCATCATCATATCACAGATACACGGGCCCAGATATTAGTCCCTTCAAAATAGGCAGGGGAGTGAGGAATTCAAAATTAAAATTCCAAGAATATGTCCCCAAACTGGGTATGTACAAACCTGCTGCCATTTTTACAGCGACATCCTGGATCTGTGTGTCCTGTCTTAGAGAAGTGGGACACCTTTCATTGTTTTTTTAATCAGGCCTCAACAGTGTAATTGGAAGCCCAATTTAATTAGGCTTCAGGAAGCCCAATATGAATATTTATAGATCTCTTCGCTGGCCATAGGAACACCCAACCCCTCAAAGAAGTCTTGGGCCTCCCTTCTGCCAAATGTAGCCTCTATTGAGTTTTTCTAGGTATTTTTGTTTTTGTTTTGAATTTCCAGCATCTGCAGTTTTTTGCTTTTATCGTAGCCTCTATTGATCCTAGCCACTCCTCAGTAACATGATCACGCCCTACCTCTCCCCACCACCCAAGCATTAATTTCTCCCTTGTGATTGCCAGGCTTAATCCACCGATTCCAACCCACCCAACCCTGATCTCTCCCTCACGAGATTCTGACTGGCTGCCGGGTGGAAACAGAAGAAGAAAATTATGAGGTTCTGCTGTTATATTTGGCAGGAGCTCTGCATCACCATAATCTCTGCGTTTCTCCCCACTATCGTGCTCCCTTGCATCCTCACTGCAAATATCACGGCCCTGATTTCAAATGAGTAAATTTAAAGTATTTTGTCAGCCAATCATCTTGTAGATAAACCAATCAGACTGGCCTTATACTGTAGTTAGTTTACCAATATTCAAATATGTATGAAATATAAAAGCAATAATTTGGTAATAGACATGGTTTGACTATATAATTTAGAAAAAACAAACTTTGAGGAATTGTCTTCTGTTTTTGGTATTTGTGCTTTTGCTGTAATCATGGGATTTAACTGAAACTTAGAAATAAGAGTAACAAATACTATTTTTACTATTACAACTAGTTGAAAAGAAGCATAAACAGAACAAAGTGTGCTTTTTGAAACAACTGCTGTATTAACAGCTAAATGGAAAACAAAACAAAAATCACAAAATTATCCAACGTATATCACCAATCAACCATTCAGCACAATTGGACAAAGGCAGCGGCTTGCAAGACATTGCTTGGTGCACTATAACAATGCTTAGCGACAATTGCTTTTCAGACACTATCACTTACACTTAGTGTGAGCATTGATAAAGACTTTAGAAATAGTGAAATCATGAATTATTCACCAACTAGGAATATACTATGCCAAATACGTATTCAATTTTTTTACAAATTGAAATACAGCTCTTTATCCACAGTGCTTCATAGAACAGAGGAAAAAGAGCTCATTTCATACAGCAAAAATTATCTTTTTAGCAGTTATGATGTTCCTTTAATTTTAATATCTATATTTGTGTGAGCCATTCCATATCAAATTATACATCAAAATAGGTGTTTTACATTGCAGATTCATTGATATTTTGCAGCTAAAAGACTACAGGAATTTACCAAAATTCTCTACCATTATGCTGTCTTTAAATGATAAAAAATGGATTTAGAGGGGTAAAATTTCATTAAATACACACAGACACACACTGTTAGGAATATAATTATAGTCATCTAAATTGAAGTCGATTCTCTCAGGGGTCCTAAAACTTACAGCAGTGCATCTTGCACATTCTGTTCTACCTTGTATGCTTCAAGGACATGTGCTTTCTGAGCCCATAATCAAAAAAACAGAACACTGGCCTTAGGCGTGTAAGCTAATTAACTGAACATTATAAAAAATGTTTTGCATTGTTGAAAGGAATACAGCGCAAATCAAAATATTTTACCACTCACTAGATGCAAAAACATCTCTGACTACTAGCCGATTATTTTTGTCATACTACCCCTTTTCAACCATGGAGAAGTATCAAACTGTTCAGATCTACAAGAGTTAAATTACAGTTGAGACCAGCAGTATTATCATATTTCTGAAGTCAAAGCACTCGGTTGAACTCAGATATTATAGCAGACAATGGCTGAAGGCAAAACAAGTCACGCTGCAGCAATATTCTGATTAATCAAACCCAGTACAAGTATGATTATTAATTTCCACTAATTAAACTACTTAATGTTGTTTTTGTTGGTTTCCTTGTAAGTTGGGTGACATAATTAAGTCTGAATGACGCTGGTTTCTTGAACAACTAAAAATGCATGACAATGCAATACTGAATGCTAGCCTTGAATAAATAAGATACGAACTATACTGAAAAGTTGTTAATTAGCATTACCTTTAGAAATGTAACATTAATAAAGATTATTAACCAAACAATAAAAACAAAATAATTCAGAAGCAACATTTCTTATAGCTCATATGAGAAATTCTCAAGCACATATTGACCAACAATCTGTTCTGTGAATGTAAACCACTGCCATTTCATAATTCCTGCTCAGGGTTTTAGAGATGTAAAGCATTTCCATGAGTAGTACATAGTAAATCTACTGCAGAAAGAACACTGGCTATATATATATGGAATACAACAGGCCAATAATATATTTCCAAACTCTACTAGACATTCGGACAGAACATCTGTTCACATCTTTTTGCAAACAAGCTATGCTGATAAATACTAACAAAAGATAAAATTAAACCCAATTAAGATAGGCCAACGTTAACATTAAAGCACTTTAATTAGTTCAGCTTACAGAGCAAATAAAAATGCTGATAATACAGTGCTAATGTTCCTGCCCTCTTGAATGTTAGCTCTCTAAAGTTTGACCCTGCTGACACCACTCCTGCAACATTTATTACAAAACAGAAAATTGCAGAGATTAAACAGTTAAAAAGATCATTAGCAACAGAATATACAGGATATTTTGTGAAACTGGCTTAAGAAAACTTTAACCTACTGCAATACCAGGTGTCAGAAGGTTCACCATTTGCATTCTGTCATTCCTCTTAAATCCTAACAACAGCTGAATTGACACACACAGCTCTGCTCAGAAGCTTAAATAAACCTAGTCTCCCACAGATTCAGCTTCCCGTTGGAGATCCGTGTTGACCCAAAAAATAAAAGGTTAGTTGTGTCTAGAATGCCACACATATGCTTATCAAATGTGCTCATTTTTTGTAACAACTTAGAGATGAATATAAAAACTAGATGCACGTACCTACTTCTAATTAGCATATAATATGTGGAGTAACTCTGAAAATTAATAAAAAGCCAATCAGCTTCCATGGTATGATCCAATTAGTTACACAGGCCCACTGCAAGTAATGTTAAAATTGCCATTATGCAACTCTGTAGCTGCAGTAATTTAATAAACCAAAAGACAAGCAGAAGCTGTAAAATTAAAAAGCAAGATAAATTACATCGTAATGGAAAGGATTTAAAAAACAACTTCCACTTTACATTCTGCAGCATCACATTGCTTAGGATCAAGTAGCTTCAGAAAAAACTCCCAAGTATCAAAGCCGCGAAATTCAACATTTGAGGCGACAATGTAAATTATTCCCTACACATGAGACCTAAAATTTTTTTAAAATGAAACACTTACCTTTAACTAGAATTATTTCTGTGTCTATCTAATAACCACTGTAGCAGAAACAGGGAAGTGTTTTCAATGTCCTTTTAATAAGAAAAGTCTGGCTTCTACATTAAATAGAAACTGCTTGTCGAGGCCCTGTGGGGTACTCAGCAAGAGGTGGAGAAGCATTCTCACACAAACTGTGGAACTGCCATTTGCAGTGGCTTTGCTATTCAAGGACTGTGTAATAAAGAATGCCAGTCAGGTCACTTGGTAGGGAGCTTTTGCAGGCTCCCTCCGGTTTGTCGAGACACCCAGCTAACCTCCAGCCTATTGGCAAAAGTCATCAGTTTAAGCCAAACCCACTGCTCCAACCAGAACTGGTTTATTAGAGAACTCGATTCCTTCAGCTTTAGAGGGGTTTATTGCTGGAAAAGGTCCTGCTCTGCATAAATCAACCAGGAATGACACAAATATCATTTATATTCTTTGTTATGTAAGTTCTCAAAATAAGGATTATTACTATTATGGTATTTCTTTCGCACGTTTCAATCCCACTAGTAATATTTTAAAATTGAAAAATAAAAGTGTATAAAATCTATACAGTGAGCACCATTAATCCTGACAGCTGCACATAGTTTACTAGCCCTAAATTCAAAGTGATCAGCTCTCCACATATGGTTTTAATTGTTGTAATACATCCTGCATGCAATATTGCTAACAGGCATATTTTTATTTCCACAGCAGATGAATGCAGTTCCTGCATTTTTGCTGATCTACTACAATACTAAATACAATACCAAGAGGAGGAGAGGAACGATCAGTAACTCTCCATATGGTTCAGTTTTAGAGGATTTTTTGTTGTTGCTCAACATAAAAAAGGTAATTCATTCTCCCTGCAAAGGGCAGAGGCATACTGTACCAAAGCTACTGTAGAAGTATATAATTATTAGATCACTGTGCAAAGAATAATTGACTATTTCCAAACGCAATGTCCCTATGCTGCTTTAAAAAAAATAGGTAATACAATCTTCATGATTTTGAAGCCATGCGAGTTATGTGAGCTTCAACATAATGTTCTAAAGAAAGAGAATAAAATAAGTCAAAAAAGTTAAGAAACATAATGCTGTTTCATTATATTTATACCCATTTCTTCAAAGGAAGGTCTTCTGTAAAGACGCTTGGGAGTAATTCTAACCTAACCTGCCAGGTTATTAGAACATCAAATCGGGCAGGGTGTAAAACAAGCTTCGAGCTGAAATCCCTCCCGTTGCGCTAGGCAGGTTGTTAAAATTTGAGCTCGACCCTCTTGCATGGAGGTTGAAACTTCCAACACTGGCTTGGCAAGAATATGTAGAGTAAGTGGGAGAGTATTTCACTTGCATGGGCTCAATGGGCACAATGGCACTTCACATCTCACGTATCCACCAAGCCACATAATTTGTAAGTTCTTATACAGTAGGTGCCCTGCTTATCCATAACATGAAGAATAATGCTGCCCCTATAGAAATCAAATCTGGTACGAGCTCACACTGCTCACATGGTTAGGTGGCTAAGTCACCTGTACAAAGCTGGAATGAATCCTTTGTTTTTAAAATTAGGATCCAGTGGAGTCCTTTTGTAATCTTAAGATAGGCCTGAGCGGCTAAGCAAATGTGGATTTCCCACCAGGCAAAAAAAAACACATTGAAGCTTTTCGTCTTGCACTCATGAGGACTCTTTGCAAGAATACTAACACAAGGGAAAACAACAATTTATACTGTATGTGAAGAGAGTGCTGATTGGTTGGCAAGTGGACTCTGATTGGTGGAGGTGTTGCTATGGAAAGTGCACCAGTGATGCTGACTGACAGTTAACTGCCAAGCATCGTTTGAAAATTAAACTAGGTAGCTTGACCCTGATTGGTCTAGGCATTGCCCTGAGGAATGAGTCAGTGAATGGCTGTCACTTATTTTGTTTAGCTGAAACAGGCGCAATGTGTGTACATGTTCCTTGTCTGCAAAGAACAGGGCCCTGTGTATTAATATATGTAGCTTCCAGTACATTCAAATGCACTGCACTGCGAGCCCGACTGCCAATCTTAAATTGGTTGTCAGTGTAATTCTTAGCACACTTACCTTACCCATTGCAGTCTGTACCATTCATGATGTTTGACACAATCCGCCAGTCTTTGGATGTACAGCCTATATACCTAGCATCACACTGGCACTGAATTGTGATTCTGTGATTGGACAACATTTGCTAAATAATCCTCAGTGCGCTGACTCATTCCTCAGGGCAATGCCTTAACCAACCAGGGTCAAACAGCCTAGTTTAAATTTCAAACAATGCTTGACAGTTAACTGTCAGTCGCCATCACTGCTGCATTCTCCATTGCAATGCCTCTGCCACTCAGAGTCTGCTTGCCAACCAATCAGCACTCTCTTCACATGCAGTATAAATTGTTGTTTTCTCCTTATATTGGTGTCCTGATGAGTGCAATTCAAAAAGCTTTGCCATGTCTCTTTTTTCAGCAATACTCAAGTTCTGTACTACCAAACGACTAATGGTAAGTTTGCTACTTTACTTTGTGCTGTCAAGATGATTAGAAATACTTCTCTGGGCTTCACACTGCCTTTCCTCCTGCAAGATCCACCTTGGACCCGTTTCACCAAGCTTATGAGCAGCCACAGCCCCCCTGATTTACCAGATGCTGGCAGTAATTTCCAACTCAGATGCGTCAATGAGCAGCATGTTAATGAGGTCCAAGAGTTAAAATAGCCTGGGCCTGCTCTCTGCAGCAGCAGAAAAGCCACTCACCTCGCCACTAACCCAATTAAAATAGAGGCCTTTCACAATTGTTTTTAACGTTCATAACTGGAGCTTGACGATTCTTCCTAAAGCTGTAACCCCTCACCCATCTGTAGGTATTTACCAATGGAAGTGCAATTGTACACAATCTACATAACACCTCTGGCTAAACCACAGGGCATCTCTCTATGTTTGGAGGTGGGCGAGCAGGATCAGTGCAGGCATGAAAGCCAAGTACCTTTCCATCTTAGGCACTCAAGGGCCCTGCCATAAATTGGCAACTATATATATATATAATTGAGGCATCCGAATTGTACACAACTGAGGAGATCTGCACACAGAGACCATAGCCTTGATTTGAAGGCGGCTTCCCTGAGGGGCAGTAGAATTGTGTGGTTGAAACCCAGAAGTCAACTGAGTGGGTCAGAATCTCTTATCTCAACTCATGCACCAGATTTTGCATCTCCAAGCTCTGATACACACTCGCATGATCCCTTTTAAGTATAGCTGAAATTGTGTGTCCATGAATGGAAATTGAAGATGTTCATGACAAACAGTGGACACAGAACAAGGAAAGGACTCAGATTTAATGATGCTTTACTGTAACTACTGCTGTGTGTAGCCAGGGAGGACCATACTATTCCCCATGACGTGAGGAAGAAACCTACTGTGCTTACCAAGAAAGCAAGGTTCGGAGGTAGCTGAGGAGGAGAGCAGCAGGAGTGATGTGCACAGGTCATGGATAAATGTAGAAAGCAGTTTAATGAGCTAACCAGGTCAGGAAAAGTAAGCAAATTTGGCAATTCAAGTACATCCTATGCTTTAAGCACCTCATGCCTTTCACTCTGTCCTGCTAGGCGTTCTGTATCGCATCACTCTCCACTCAACTCAGCCCTCAGTTTCTATGCAGTTGGAGGGGAACTTGCAGGTGGTAGTGTTCCCAAGCGCCTGTTGTACTTGTACTTCCAGGTGATAAAGGTCATGAGCTTGGAAAATGCTATTACAGGAGCCGTGGTGAGTTCCTGCAGTGCATCTTGTACACACTGCTACCACTGTGCACCAGCGGTGGAAGAGTGAATGTCTACAGATGGGCTGCTGATCAAGCGGGATGTTTTGCCCTGGATGCTGTTGAGCTTCAAGGGTTGCTGCAGCTGCACTCATTTGGGAAAATGAGGAATATTCCATCACACTCCTGACTCGTGCCTTGTTGATGGTAGACAGTAGACAGGCTTTGGGAGTTAGGAGGTGAATTACTCACTGCAGAATTTCCAGTCTCTGGCTTGTTCTTACAACCAGAGTATTTATGTGGTCGGTCCAGTTAAGTTTCTGGTCAATGGCAACCCTCAGGGTATTGATGGTGGGGGATTCAGTGGTGGCAATACCATTAAATGCCAAGGGAAGACGGTTAAACTCTCTTGGAGATGGTCATTGCCTGGCACTTCTGGGGCACAAATATTACTTGTGACTTATCAGCCCAAGCCCAAATGTTGTCCAGGTCTTGTTGCAAGTGGGCATGGACTACTCGATTATGAGGATATTACAAATGGGACTGAACATTGCAATCATAAGCAAACATCCCCATTTACTACCCTCTGATGGAAGCAAGGGTCATTGATGGGCCTACGACACTCCTCTGAGGAACTCGTGTAGTAATCTTCTGAGACTGAGATGACTGGCCTCCAACAACCCCAATCATCTTCCTTTGTACTAGGAATGACTCCAGCCAATGCAGAGCTTTCCCACTTATTCCCGTGACTTCAATTTTATTTGGGGTCCTTAATGGCACACACAGTCAAATGCTGCCTTAATGTCATGGGCAGTTAGCCTCCCCTCACCTTTGAAAATTCAGCTCTTTTGTCCATATTTGGACCAAAATTGTAACGAGGTCCGGAACTGAGTGGTACTAGCAGAACCCAAACTGAGCATTGCTGAGCAGGTTTTTGGAGACTAAATAACACTTGATAGCACTATGTCCCCACAACTTCCATCACTTTGCTGATGGTTGAGAGTAACTCTTTGGAATGACAATGTTCCAGATTGGATTTGTCTTGTTTTTTTGGGACCAGGCATACCTGGACAATCTTCCATATTGTTGGATAGACACCAATGTTACAGCTGTATTGAAATAGCTCATCTAGGGGTACAGCTAGTTCTGAAGCAAAAATCTTCAGTACCACAGCTGCTCAGGCGTTTCTTGATATCGCTGGGAGCGAATTGAATTGGCTGAAGACTGGCAGCTGTGATGCTGGGGACCTCAAGAGGCGGCTGAAAATGGTTGCAAGAGCAATCTTGCCTTTTGCACTTATGTGCTGGCTCTGCCATCATTCAGGATGAGGATATTCATTGAGCCTCCTCCTTCCATTAGTTGTTTAATTGCCCAACACCATTCATGACTAGATGTTACAGGTGTGCAGAGCATGATCTCACTCGTTGATGTGGGGTGGCTTAGCTCTATCTATAGCATGCTGATTTTGCTGACTACAGCATGCAAGCAGTCCTGCGTTGTAGTTTTTTTAAAAAAAAGTATACTACACTCCTTATTGAACTAGGGTTGGTCCCTAAGCTTGATGGTAATGGTGGAATGAAGGGTATGCCAGGCCTGGAGGTTACCACTTGTGGAAGAGCACAATCCTGCTATTGGTGTCCACAGATCTCATGGATGCCCAGTTTTGAGCTGCTAGATCTGATCTGAATCATTTCGCACATTGTTAGTGCCAAACAACACGATGGAGAGTGCCTTCAATGGGAAGGTGGAACTTCGTCTCTACAAAGATTGTGTGGTAATTATTCCTAACAATACTTTCATGGACAGGTGAATCTGACAGGCAGTTTTGTGAGGACAAAGTCAGGTAGGTTTTTCCCTCTTCTTGGCTCTCTTGCCACCTGCTGCAGTTCCAGTCTGGCAAACATGTCCTTCAGGATTCGGCTAACTTATTCAGTAGTGCTGCTACCAAGCCATTCTTGGTGAGAACACTGAAGTCCCCCCATCCAGAGTACATTTTGTGCCCTTGCTACCCTTTGTGCTTCTTCCAAGTAGTGTTCAGCAGGAATATCGATTCATCTGTCGACAGAGGGTGGTAAGTGGTCATTAGCAGGAGGTTTTCTTCCCCTTGTTTGACCTGATGCCATGAGCCTTCATGGGATGCAAGTCAATGTTGAGAACTTGCAAGGCTACTCCCTACTGACTGTATACCACTGTGCTGCCAACTCTGGTTAGTCTGTCTGCTAGTGGGACATGACATAGCCAGGGATAGGGAACTCTTCAACACAGGCTGTAGGTGTATCTCTATAACTATGCCAGACTGTCGCTCGACTAGTCTGTGGGGCAGGTCTCCCAAATTTGATACAAGTTCTCAGATGTTATTTAGGAGGTTGACTGAGCAGGGTGTGCCTTTGTCATATCTGGTACCTAGTTCAATAATGGTTGGTTCATCTGGTTTTATTCTTATTTACTTTTTTATAATGAGTTGCCATGTTTTGCCCATTATTGCAACCCTATAGCCAACTCACTCTCAACTTCAAGATATCATTTCCAAAACTGTCTCTGACTTAATCACCTCTGGTGATCTACCCTCCACAACCTCCAATCTTCTCCTCACCCAACCTCAAAAAACCCACTTCTACTTCCATCACAAGGTCCACAAAATAGGATGGTCCTGGTAGACCCATCGTTTCAGCATAGTCCTGCACCACAGAACTGATTTCTTCTATTCGTGACTCTATTTTTTCTTCCCTTGTCCAGTTTCTTCCTATCTACATCCGTGATATCCTCCTCCACTTCAGCAGTTTCCTGGATCTAACCTTCTCCATTTCACCATGGATGTCCAATCTCTGCACCTCCAAACCCCACCGAGATGGCCTGAGAGCTCTCAATTCTTCCTTCAATGGAGATCCATCACCCTCCTCCACCTGGCTGAGCTACTTCTCATTGAACTCCATTAATTTCCACCAAACAAAAGGTATTGCTAATGGAATGGGAATAAGGTATGGGTCCCAGCTATGCTTTTTCGTGGGTTATGTGGAACTTTCTTTGTTCCGATCCCACTCAGGACTCCCTCCTTCACCTTTTTTTTTCCAGTACATTGATAACTGTATCATGTATTGGTGCTGTTTCCTGCTTTCACCCCGAATTATAACATTTCATTAAGTTTGTTCACTTCTCTGTCTCCATTTCTAAGACAGGCTATCAACCAATATTCACTACAAGTCCACTGACTCCCACAACTACGCTGACAACACCTTTCGCACATCCTGCTTCCTAGAAGGACTCTATTCCAGTTTCCCAGTTTCTCCATCTGTCATTTTTGTAATGATGATGTTGCTTTCCATACTAGCATTTCTGACGTGTTCCTTTCCCCTCAACCAAGGATTCTTCCCCCCCATATGGTGACTGACAGTGCCTCAACATGACTGTTCCATTTCCTAAACTAAATCCTTCTCCACCCCCCACCAGAACGACGACAGGGCTCCCCTTGACTGCCCTTCAGCCCAATCACCTTCCACACTCAATGGACCATCCTCTGCCATTTCCACCACCTCAGGTCACCACCAAATATATCATTCCCCTCCCTTCCTATTTCAGCCTTCTGAAGGGACCATTCTCTTCATGGCACCCTTATCCATCTTCAATCTCCCTCCCCTTCTCAAGACTCCTTTCCATGCCAGTGCAGAAGATGCAACATCTGCCCTTTCACACCCTCTCTGCTCACCATCAAAGGCCCCAAATCTTCCTTCCAGGTGATCATAGGACTTAGGGACAGGGATAGACCATTTGGCCCTTCAGGGCTGCTCTGCCATTCAATAAGATCATGGCTGATCTGGTTGACTTTCCTGTCTGCCCTATAGCCCTTGAATCTTTGTCTATCAAAAATCTATCTAACTCAGCCTCAAATGAATTCATTGACCCAACCTGCACTGCTTTCTGGGGTACAGAGTTCCACGTATGAACGACCCTCAGAGAAAAAAAAATTCCTCACCTGCATCTCAAAAGACCTCTTTTTCTTAAATTGTCTCTTTAGTTCTAGTCTCTCCTATAAGGGGAAATGTCCTCTCAGCATCCACCCTGTCAAGCCCCCTCAGAATCTTATATTTCAATAAGGTCATCTCTTATTCTTCCGAACTCCAATGGATATAGGCCCAACCTTTCTTCTTAAGATAAGCCCTGCATCCAGGAATGCATTGAGTGAACCTTCCCTGAACTGCTTCTCATGCAATTATATCATTTTTCAAATAAGGAGACCAAAACTGTACACAGTACTCCAGATGTGGTCTCATCAATGCCCTGTACAGCTTTTTAAAAATTTATTTGTTCATGGTATGCAGGCGACATTGACTACGCCAGCATTCACTGCCCATCTCTTATTGCCCTTGAGAAGATGCTGGTGAGCCGCCTTCTTGAACCGCTGCAGTCCATGCATTGTAAGAACATGCACAGTGCTGTTAGGAAGGGAATTTCAGGATTTTGACCCAGCCAGAGTGAAGGAACAGTAATATAGTTCCATGTCAGGATGGTGTGTAGCTTGGAGGGAATCTTGCAGGTGGTGGTGTTCCCATGCATCTGCTGCCCTTATCCTTCTAGGTGGTAGATATCGCAATTTGGCAAGGTACTGTCGAAGGAGCCTTGATGAGTTGCTGCAGATTGCAGATGGTACACACTGCTGCCGCTGTGCATTGGTGGTGGAGGGAGTGAATGTTTAAGGTGGTAGATGGGATGCCAATCAAGCGAGCTGCTTTCTCCTGGATGGTGTTGAGTTACAGCTGCAGTAAAACTTCCCCACTTTTATATTGTATTCCCCTTGCAATAAACGTCAACATTTAATTTGCGTTCCTAATCGCTTGCTGTACCTACATATTAACTTTTTGTGATTCATTACCAGGACATCCAGATTCCTCAGTAGCACAGAGTTCTGCAATCTCTCTTCATTTAAATAGTATAATGCTTTCCTATCCTAGTTTTCCTGCCAAAGTGGACAATTTCACACTTTCTCAAGTTATACTCCACCTGCCAAATTTTTGCCCATTTACTTAACATGTCTGTGTGTCCCTTTGTAGACTCTTTATCTCCTCTTGACAACTTACTTTCTTACCTATCTTGGCATCATCAGCAAATTTATCTACCATATATTCGGTCCCTTCATCCAAGTCATTGATATAGATTATAAATAGATGAGGCACCAGCACCAATCCCTGTAGCACTCCAATTGTTACAACCCACCAACCTGAACAAGACCCATTTATCCTGACTCTTTGCTTCCTGTTAGCTAACCAATCCTTTATCCATGTAATATGTTACCCCCACACCATGTGCTCTTATTTTGTGTAACCTTTGACGTGGCACCTTATTAAATGCTTTTTGGAAATCCAAGTACACCACATCTACATGTTTCCCTTTATGCACCTTGCTTGTTACTTCCTCAAAGAACTCTAATAAATCAGTTAAACATGATTTCTCTTTCACAAAACCATGTTGACTCTGCCTGATCCCATTATGATTTTCTAAGTATCCTGCTATAACCTCCTCAATAATGGATTCTAGCAATTTCCCTACGACAGATGTTAGACTAACTAGCCAAAGGTTTTTTGCTTTCTGTCTCCCCTCCCTTCATGAATAAAGGTGTTACATTTGCTGTTTTCCAATCCACTGGGAGCCTTCCAGAATCTAAGGAATTTTGGAAGATTATAATCAATGCCTTACTATCTCTGCAGCCACTTCTTCTTAGATCCTAGGATGCAAGCCATCTGGTCCTGGGAACTTTTGTCATGTCTCTAAGATATGAAAGAGATCATAAACTGTTTAAATAAAACCTTACATTTTTGCTCATTTAAAAGGCGGACTTTACTGAACCAAAGGATGGCTCCTACAGGTCACATGATTCACAAGTTGGCTACAGTTTCTGGAAATTTCCAACAGCAGTTACAGGACAAAAGCCCAACCCCCATCCTTGTGGAATTTCACAGCTTTCATTGTGAGGACATGTTACAATCAACAAAACCAGGAACCAGCAGACAATCGGTCTCCCCAGCCTGGTCCTGTAACAACGGGAGAACCATCAAAACTCATTATATACCTGCAGAGGTGCTAATAGCCACCATTTATCTCCTAAGGTGAACAACAGATTTTGACTAGAGGCATAGAAATTGCTTGTGAGCCTGCAACTAACATATTAATGGGCAACATCAAATGAAGTAAGTTTCTGGCCGTTGGAAAGTTTTAATATTACATTTCTAGACTTGTAACTCAGGGCTGAATGTTCCCAGAATTGCACGAAGTGCGGTAGCGGGCGGGTAAAATGGAGTCCTACCTGCCGATGAAAATGGCGGGTTTTCACACGGTATCTTCTTAAGCCCATCTCATTATATATTCACTCCTGCGAAACACGCTGTTTCCATGGTAGGCGGGCTCTCATTCGCCCCCTGGGCCATCACCCCATTGTTGCATCACGCTGGCCGACATCTTTAAAAGGCAGCCACTAACAAAGTGCTCATTGCCACCAGCTCACCACCGCTGCCTGGGAGACATGGCTTGCAAAGGCAAAAAGACTGCAGTACCCCGCTTCAATGACAGGTCCCTTGAGCGATTGCTGGATGCCGTGGAAGCCCACCGGGATGCTCTACTGCTCTGGCCGCAGGATGGATAACAATGTCACCAACCCAGCTTGGAAGGCAGTAGCAGCGATGGTCAGCGCCAATGCCCTTCAGAAGAGGACAGCCACCCAGTGCCGCAAAAGGATGAATGATCTCCTCCATTCTGCTAGGGTAAGAGACTCTTTTCATCACTCCCAACTCTCTCACCCATCACACACCCATGGTGTTGGCCCTCACTCACTGCCAGTGCAAAGGACATCACCATTCACTCTCACACACACCATCATTGTCCTCATTCCATCCAAGGGACCACTCACCAGACACACAGGCCAGGCATACTTACCATCTGGCCCGGCAGCCATCCTGATAAACTCTCCCCATCTCCATCCATGCAGGACAAGCTGGCTCACAACAGGAGGGAAAGGTCACAGACAGGTGGAGGGATGCTGGAATTCAGAGTTCTAACAGAATTTGAAAACAGAGCCATCCAGCTGGCCGGCAATGGCTGGGACCAGTCCTGTGCTGACGGTGAGGTCGGCGCTGCTCTAACAAGTGAGGATCCAGCAGTGCAACATCCTTCAGACAACCATGCCGTGAATTATGTGTCCTGTT
Organism: Cetorhinus maximus; assembly: GCF_964194155.1. Classification (NCBI taxonomy): domain Eukaryota; kingdom Metazoa; phylum Chordata; class Chondrichthyes; order Lamniformes; family Cetorhinidae; genus Cetorhinus; species Cetorhinus maximus. The sequence goes on from NC_135884.1 coordinate 40,983,848, forward strand.
TCACAGGCCACTGCCATGCACTAATAATTATCTCCCCTTACTTTCGCAGGCACATCTGGTGATCAACAGATGGAGTCCATGACTCAGAGCCTCCAAGCAAGCTCCAAAGAAACCTCTGAAGAGGAATCTGAAGGCGCCCTCCCTGAAGTCCCATCACAGTGTGCACCCACACCCTCCACCAGAGCGAGACACATATCTCAGTAGGACATAGCTTTAGAGTAGCCTCGGGACCACAATCAGGTGAGCACATCGTACTTTCTGATCCACAGCAGGCGGAGGCAGGGACTTCCCAGGTCCCCAGCACTTGGAGGACTGCTGGAGGCCAGAATGGTGCTGAATCCAAATCAGATGATGAGCCTCTGGACTCGGTCATGGCACAGTTGCTGGAGCTGCAAAGGCAAGTTCGGGAACAACAGGAAGGGATGGCCGCTGCACTCCCCAGATTGCAACGCATGATGGAGGAGTCCATCCGTTTTCAGGCTGAGGTGATACCACCAGCATTGCTGTGCACCGAGGTCAATACTGGCAGGATGGCGGCCGCCATGGAGACCTCGGTCCAGGATGTCACTCCTGCACTGCTGCGTGGGCTTAACTCCATCGCTGATGGCATAGTTGGCCTCCAACAGTGTGTACTCGAGAGGGGTGCTGGGCAGCTTGATCTCACTCCAGCTACCCCTTCCGCTCATGGTGTCAGCCAGGGACCCTCAGGCATCCATAGGGAGAAGGATCAGCAGGTGCACACTCCGGGGCCATCCACCCAGGAGACTCTGGGAGTGATCGGCCCATCTGACACCCCTCTTCCTGTGATCTCCGCAGCTTCACAGGCCAAGGGGGGTGCCGCTGCCACAGAGCAGGACCCCGAAAGCAGGCTGGGGCCCTCCAGGTCTTGGCCCTCCAGAGGACGCCCAACAAAGTCATCACAGACAGGGCTTCACAGTGAGCAGGCTGCCTCCATCTTTGCTGTGGATGTCCGGGGAGCACCAAGACGTAGTGGCAGGGTTAGGACTGTTAAGGAGAATTAACTCTTTTGGAGATAATTTAAGCCTTGTTTCCTGGTATCTTGTGGGAAAGCTGAACTGCAGTCTCCACATAAATCTTCTATGCCCAACCAACTTCAACAATAACTTTCCCTCGATTTTAGGGTCAGAGTTGAGGCTGTTCGCTGATGATTGCGCCATTCGCAACACATCAGATACTGAAGCACTCTGTGCCCATATTGTTTAAATTCATTTTTCGTTCATGGATGTGAGCGTCACTGGCTAAGCCAGCATTTATTGCCCATCTCTAATTGCATTTAGGAGTCAACCACATTGTTGTGGGTCTAGAGTCATATGTAAGGATGGCAGATTTCCTTAGTGAATCATATAGGGTTTCACAGCAATTGACAAACCAGATTCCAAACTCCACCATCTGCTGTGGTGGGATTCGAACCTGTGTCCCCAAAGCATTCCCCTGGGTCTACTGAAATAGTAGTTTAGTGACAATGCCAGTACATCACTGCCTCCCCAGTTAAGGAGAATTAGTTGCACAGCCTGGGCACAGGTGTTAAATCACTTGTACATAATGTTCACTATTGTCCATAAACTCCCAAGAATGTCTCCCTGCATGTGGCTCCTTGTTCTGATGAGCAGTGTTCTTGTCACTCAGATGGGAAACCTTTCTGCACAAGATAAAAGGCAGGTGTCTCAGTCTAGGGCCTCTTCCCTATGCGGCCTTCAGACCACAATGATGGTCTAGCCTCACACTCCCTGGAAACATTACTGATGCCTGCACCTCGGCAGTGCTTGTCATTGCTGCCAGAATGTGGTGGGCAGGCGCCACAGAGTTTTTGCATCCTCTCGGTGTGCTCTCAGGACCTTAAGGTGGAGCTGGCCCCCATCACACCAGCATCTGTGACCAGTAATGCTGTGCACCAGCTCCTGAAGGGCTGAGGTGCTGAAGGCAGGCACAGCATCAGATGCATCTAAAGTTTCATGGCTGCGTCTCGGAGATGGCCCTGATCATTGAGCGCAAGTGAGCTGCCCTCGGCCAGATAGGAGTCAGACATTCTCAGAGGCCATGCGAAGATCTATGGAGTGTCCTCACTGCATGTTGTCATCATCCTCCTACCATCAAATGACCATTAGGGCCTCCACTGCATCTCCATGACAGGATCATTCTCAAAGGGTATGGTGCTGAGATAAGCCAGACCGGAGTAAAACATTCACAACTGCAATGTGAGGATCTACGGGGACACCGCACTGCATGTCGTCATCATCCTCCACAAATCTGGCAGCTATGAGGACCTCCCGAGTGCGCCTGTCTCATCTAGCCAGTGCGAGAGCCTCATCCCTGTCGTCATCACCACCGAGGACCCCCTCACTCTCATCCCCTTCAGCATCTTCCTCGTCGGGCGAGATATACAGCTCCTCCATCTCCTCCTCAGCCAGCTCCTCACCCCATTGCAGCATCAGGTTGTACAGGGCGCAGCAAACGACGACGATGCATGACACCTTCTGCGGACTGTATTGCAGGGCTCCCCAGAACTGCATCTTTAGCATTCCGATGGTCTGCTCCATCAAGTAGCGAGCTGCTCCATGAGCCTCATTATAGCGTTGCTCTGCTGCAGTCTGAGGCCACCGCATGGGTATCATCAGCCACGGCCTCTGCGGGTAGCCCTTGTCCCCAAGGAGCCAACCCTGTAGCCTCTGTGGACCCTGGAAGACTGCAGGGATCTGTGAGTGACTCAGGATGTAGGCATCATGCACACTCCCTGGAAACCGTCCACATAGCTGCAGGATGCGTTTCTGGTGGTCACATGTTCAGTGAGTGGAAGCCCTTGCGGTTGATGAAGTCCACTGAGTGTAGCGACGGAGATCTGAGCGCCACATGAGTGCAGTCAATCGCACTCTGCACCTGTGGGACTCCTGAGATCAGGGCGAGTCCAATGGCCCTTGCATCCTGGCTGTCCCAGTCCCGGGCGAAATGCACAAAGTTGTGTGCCATGGAGAAGATGGCATCGGTGACCTCATGGATGCGTTTTTGGGTGGTGGATTTTGAAATCCCACAGGGGTCACCTGTGGAGCCCTGAAAGGAGCCACTGGCATTGAAATTGAGCACCACGGTCACTTTCACAGCCACTGGCAGTGGATACCCTTCATGTCCCCTTGGCGCCAAGTCCTGCAGTAAGTCGCAGATGTGAGCCACCAGGTCCCTAGACATGTGCAGTCATTGGCAACACTGGTTCTCAGTCATCTGCAGGAATGGCAGGCAGAGTCTATAGACCCTGAGTATCACTAGGTGCCAACCAGCCACGGCTCACTGTCGCTCCTGGGCAGTGTGTGCGGGAGCCCCTGCTGCCCCTTCTTCATGAGGTTGCTGCTCCTGCCTTTGCACAGCCAGGAGCCCAGTCGCTCTCTCCTCTGTCTGCTATGGTCTCTGTAGGCCATCAAGCATACAGCTAGGTCACCAGAATCAATGATGTTCATGAGGTCCTCCTGCAACATGAAAGAGAGAGGGACGTGGTTGTCATGGTTGTACTTAGCACCCTTCCTGGCCCCATGTAACCACCACTTAATGCTTCCCGGGAGAGTGCTGATCACACCTCGGATGACCAGAGATGAGTGCACTGCATGGTTGCCTTGTCAGCCTACGACATGGGGGAGACTGGTCCAAACCAGGATGCTGAGATTGCAAGAGGCTGTGAGTGCCTCCAGCAGTGATTGCTACATGGCCAGCGTTGGCGAGGAGATTGTACAATGTGTGCAGTCCAACTGTTCTGCGGTCTAATAAAGTGGTGGCAGACTCAAAGTCTAAGCTGGGGGTTGATTGAGGGGGGCGGAGGTAAGGTATGGAGCGCTTGGTGGCCCTTTGGTGCCTCTGCGATGCTTGCATGGGCAGGCAGGCTAAGAGCCTGACCCCAATCATATAACTGTGGCTGTGCTTGATCTGTCTTAGTTGCAGAAGCATGATCAGTTGATACAGGTGTCCCTAATGCGTGGCCATTTCCCCTACTTACCCTGCCCCCCACCTAGATTGCCTGTGCGTGGGATGCAGCGCCAGGGCAGCAACTTGAACCCCCCCCCCCCACCCACCCACAAACAGTCGCTTCTGTGGCTGGCCAGCACTTGCCCCCAGACACTCCCCACCCCTCAGCAGTCACCTGCGGGGCCATGCATCAGTTTCCCCCACCCCCGGCGCCCCTGAGGCCTGTAAACAACAGGTGAGCTGTGGAGAACGCTGCTGCTCATTCATCTCAATTCCCTCAAAGTTAATGCCCCCAAGTGTACGTCGCCTGCGTGCTGTTGTGAAACACGTCGGCGTGCTTTCCCACCAATATGGATGGATGATACAATGGGATTCCAAGAGCCTGGCGGTATGGCCTTTTAATTATATGCTAATGTATTACAATTAGCTCCCCATTGACCGGTGGCAGGAAACGTAGCCCGCCATTGGCGGGCTGAGCGGAAGATTGCAACCTGCCTTCACGCGGTCATGAAGTGGGTTCCGCCATATTTTCTGCGCACATCACCTATCACACCCACCACCAACGGGCTCAGAAAATTCTGCCCCCAGTCTGCTGTTTAGCCTCCAGCCTGCAAACACCACAGCAGGACTCTAGGTTGAACAATAGCCTGCATCATGTCTAAGCCTTGAATCCTGTTTCTCTGGAAGGTTTCTAACCATTGCCTACTGAACAGGCCAAGTCTCTATATCAACCACATCTCGGTGTATCACCGTCAACCTTAAAGGAATTCTGCAACTCCTGCTTTAGCTAGCTGAGGCTGCCTGGACTGTAACTCCTCCGTGAATGAACATTCATTGGATTCTGACTTCCTGGACTCTGGTAAATATCTATACTGATATCCATACCTGTGGTTCTTTTTCTTTTAAGTAATTCATAGTTGTAAAAACTCTTCTTTCCTATCTTCTTATTGCGTGCTTGTCTGTGTATGAAGTTGCGACCATACCCCGGGTTTGAATGTGTGAATAAACCATACTTCTGATTTAACCCTAAAGAGAGTTTTCTGCAAGTCACTTTAAAAATTGACCCCACAGAGGGTTTGGGGAAACACGTCAAAGCCTATTTCAAAAACTAAAACAGCTCTGTTTATGGACAGGTGGCAAGAAAATAAATGAGTTCCAGTTTGCCTTTCTACCTTGTCTATAACACTTTAGGTCGAATAGTTCTCCCAGCACCTTTTCCCTGGTGATGGCGATTGCTTTAAGTTCCTCCCTCCCTTTCACCTCTTGATTTTCCACTCTTTGGGAAGTTTTCTAAGTCTTCTACAGTGAAGACAGATACAAATATACCTATTCAATGCCTTTGCCATTTCCTTGTTTTCCATGATCAGTTCCCCAGACTCTTTCTCTAGAAAACCAAGACTAGCTTTTGTTATTCTTTTTCTATTTAAATACTTGTAGAAACTCTTACTGTCTTTTTTTAAATTACTAGCTAACTTTCTCTCAAACTCTACATTCTCAATCTATTTTTTAATCATTCTTTGCTGTTTCTTAAAATATGTCCAATCTTCTGACCTGCCACTGATCTTTGCAGATCTGTACAGTATTTATTTTAATTTGATATTATCCTTAACTCCCTTACTTAGCCACAGAAAATGCATCCTTCTCAAAGAGTGTCTCTTTCTCACTGGGATAAATGTTTGCTGAAAGTCATTAAATATCTCCTTAAAAATCTGCCAGTGCATCTCTACTGCCCTACCTTTTAACCTAGTTTTCCAGTTCATTTTAGTTAGCTCTGCATTCACACCCTTATAGTTACCTTTATTTGGCTTTAAAACACTAGTCTCAGACCACACTTCTCCTCTTGAAACCAAAGATAAAATTCTATTACGCTATGATTGCTGTCGCCTAGAGGCTCCTTTACCATGAGGTTTTTGATTAATTGTGTCTCACTGCACATTACCAGGTCTAGAATAGCATGCTCCCTGGTTGGCTCCAGAACATATTGCTCTAAGAAATTGTCCTGAATACACTCAATGAACTCATTTTCCAGACTATCTTTGTTCAATCTACATGTAGATTAAAGTCACCCAGGATTATTGCGGTACCTTTCTTCCATGTCCCATTTATTTCTTCCTGTATACGCTCTCCTACAGTCTGACTATTTTAGGGAGCTTACAAACTACTCCCACAGGTGACCCCTTATGTTTCTTATTTATCGCCATCCAAGCTGACTCTATATTTTGCTCTTTTGAGCTAAGGTCATCTCTCACTACTGTATCAATGACATTCTTAATTAACAGAGTTACCCCACCAACTTTGCCTAGCTTCCTGTCTTTTTGAAATGTCACATACCCTTTAATATTCAGGCCCCATCCTTGGTCACCTTGCAACTATGTCTCTGTAATGGCTATCAGGTCATTAACATTTATTTCTATCTGTGCCAACAATTCATCCATTTGGTTATGAATGCTGCACACATTCAGATACAGAGCCGTTAAATTTTTTTTTAAGCTATCTTTGCAATCTCTGACCTTATCTGCTGATTCACTCTTAAGTTTGTATGCTCTGTCCCTTCCTGCTACACTCTGATTTTCATTACCCAGATTGCTACCCTGCTCTATTAACTTATTGCTTCCTTTTGATTTACCACATCTACTCTTGTATGATCTCTTCACCCCATTATTTGGTTTACAGCCCTCTCTACAGCCCTAGTTATACCACTCGCCAGAGCACGGGTCCCAGTATGGTTCAGGTGAAGACCACCCCAAAAGTACAGATCCCACTTTCCCCAGTACTGGTGCCAGTGCCCCAAGAATCAAAACCCATTTCTTCCACACCAGTCTTTGAGCCATGCATTCTTCCCTCTAGTTTTATTTACCCTACACAATTTGATCATGGCTCAGGTAATAATCTAGAGATAATTACCTGAGGTTCTGCTTTTTAATTTAGCCCCTAGTTACTCATACTCTCTCAGCAGAACCTTGTTCCTAGTCCTGAGACTGCAATTTACTTATACTGCTTTCAATTTTGTATGTTGTATTTGCTACTCACAATGTGGTTTCTTCCACATTAGGAAGACCAAAAGCAGATTGGGCAATTTCTTTATAAAATACGTTCCAAAAAACGGTTGAGGGCCCTGTCAACCACCGTGGGTGGAAAACCTCAACCGTGTCCGGCCCATTTCCCGCGCATCCGTCCTCACACCTTCCCCTCCCTCCCAGAACCATGATAGGGTCCCCCTTGTCCTCACTTATCACCCCACCAGCCTCCGCATTCAAAGGATCATCCTCCGCCATTTCCGCCAACTCCAGCATGATGCCACCACCAAACACATCTTCCCTTCACCCACTTGGCAGCATTCCGCAGGGATCGTTCCCTCCGGGATACCCTGGTCCACTCCTCCACTACCCCCTACACCTCAACCCCCTCCCACGGCACCTTCCCATGCAACCGCAGAAGGTGCAACACCTGCCTCTTTACTTCCCCTCTCCTCACCGTCCAAGGGCCCAAACACTCCTTTCAAGTGAAGCAGCATTTCACTTGCACTTCCTTCAATTTAGTCTACTGCATTCGCTACTCCCAATGCGGTTTCCTCTACATTGGAGAGTCCAAACGCAGACTGGGTGACCGCTTTGCGGAACACCTTTGGTTTGTCCGCAAGCATGGCCCAGACCTCCCTGTCGCTTGCCATTTCCACACTCCACCCTGCTCTCATGCCCACATGTCCGTCCTTGGCCTGCTGCAATGTTCCAGTGAAGCTCAACGCAAACTGGAGGAACAGCACCTCATCTTCCGATTAGGCACTTTACAGCCTTCCGGACTGAATATTGAGTTCAACAATTTTAGATCATGAGTTCTCTCCTCCATCCCCACCCCCTTTCCGATCCCCCTTTTTTCCAATAATTTATTTAGATTTTTCTTTTCCCACCTATTTCCATTATTTTTAAATGTATTTCCATCCATTGTTTTTTCTCTACCTTTTAGCCTATTTCGATCCCTTCCCCCCACCCAACCCTACTAGGGCTATCTGTACCTTGCTCGTCCTGCTTTCTACCTTTAATGTCACCTATTAGCACATTCCTTAGATAATATCACCACCTTCAACACCTCTTTGTCCTTTTGTCTATGACATCTTTTGGCTATCTTCACTTATCACTGGCCCTCTATCCAGCTCTACTTGTCCTACTCCCCCCCTTAAACCAGTTTATATTTCACCTCTTTTCTATTTTTCCTTAGTTCTGTTGAAGAGTCATACGGACTTGAAACGTTAACTGTGTTCCTCTCCGCAGATGCTGTTAGACCTGCTGAGTTTTTCCTGGTATTTTTATTTTTGTTTTGGATTTCCAGCATCTGCAGTTTTTTGCTTTTATCTCATCTTTAGGCACTTTTTCTTGGCACATCTTTGGATTCTTTACATCCCATTAGCATCTCTTTTTGCCCTGCATTATAATCCATTTTGTTATTTAATCTCTCCTGCCTTCCACCCTATCACAGATCTTCCCTTTTGTTCTTTCTTCCCCATCCTCTTTCCCCTGCCTTCCTCAAAAACTGTTATATCTCTTGGCTATAACTGAGAGTACTAAGGTTCATCGAACTGAAACGTTAATTCTGTTTTTCTCTTCAGAGACGGTGCTAGACTTGCTGAGTATTTCCAACATTTTGTTTTTATTTCACCCTTTCTTTTGTTTTCTGATGCATAATGGGATCCACTGGATGCATGTAAAGTTGGTGGACAGGTGGTTAAAGGATTGCTTAGTGCATAGGGCTGAGGTAGGGGATGTACTGGTGGTGGGAGGCTTTCACTTGTTATGTTTCACTATAGGTAAATCTGCAATATTAGGGCATCCCTGGCAGCAATCTAAATGGTTGGTCTAGCAAGGGATCTCTATTCTCCAAATCTGAAGATGAATGATGGTCCCCTTTGTCCTCCTCCTCCTCCTGGAAGGCTCTCTTCCGTGCACATGCTGATTCCATCACAGCACATCGTTGTTGCCGTGGATAGTGATGATCTTCTATGTGCTGTTGAACACATCCAATGCATCTCTTATCTGGGTCTTGTCAATTTGAAATCCTCAAAAGGTTGAAAAAAAAGCTGTATCCACCTAAACACAGTCTGCCAGCTATTTGCTTGAGATAACTGTGACGATAACTAACAAATGAGGTTTTATTCAGATGGGGCAATGACAAGTTTAAATACTCACCTGAAGACTGCTCAAACTTGCCTCCATTTCCCTTGTCAGTTTCTTGAGCCCCAGGAAACCAGTGTTGCTCAACTAAAACTTGCAGCCAAGTTTAAAAAAGTTTAAAAGTATCTCATTAACATCTTCTAAGGACATTAATTGCTACAATGAGTACCTGCCAGCATTCAATCAGGAAATTCCTAGTGTCAGTGAGTAAGTTTCTTTTTGGCATCCAAACACATCCCCATTAATATGAAGTAGGCACACTGGAGCTGGTTTGTGCTCCTGCTCTACAATCATCAATAATTTTCACCCTTTGCCCAGTCCCAACCCCACATTCTTGGGGGTTAAAACTTTCTCTTATGATTCCCTGGACAGGCCACAACAGGACTCTGCAGTTTTCTGCAATCAGCCTTAGAAACTGCAGTGAAGTTAGGGATGGCCTTGTTATTGGTTGCCAAGGTACTAAAGATTTGAATTTTTATGCCAACATGTGATTCCAAGACAAGACAACACATCTCTAAAGCTGCACTGGACAATTGGAGCATTCAACACTATGAAATTCCTTATTTCCAATGTGGTTGGATGTTTAGGATCTTTGACACACCCAGAGACGACCAGCATAGAGACAGAATTAGGCACATGTGACGAACCGTCATGGTCTTGGCATAGCAGAACATGAGATTGCTGAAACGCTGGTTCAAATGCAAAGGCCAATGGCATGTGTCACACAGAAAGAGAGAACCAAACTCAACAATGACTGAGGAGCACTCCAAGCAGGAGCCAAAAGAGATGTAACGTGAACCAACTAAATAAATAATGTCTCCAATGTAATGCCAGTGCAATTTTATTCAGTACCAATGCACAACTATAAAAAAATTATCATTCTATTTTATATTTCAGTGTACACAAAATCTCGTAACTGTGCTCTGCTTAAAGATTTACAAAGTTCTCCCTATCAAAGGCCGGTAAGACCTAGCACCACAAAGGATCCTCCACAGAATAACACTTCTATGAGAAGCTACATCAGTCATGAGAAAATACTGTATGGATCTAGATTACCAATTTCATAGCAGTGTGGTCTGGAGATTGGCAAAAGGCCACTGACTGTACTAGCTCTACAGTGTAATGCATTACATGACCTGCCTGTATACATCTGGCTGTTGCTAGGCTGCACGCTGGCAAAGACGTTTTTACTGGCCTAATTTTGGAGGTGTATACACTCCTCCAGCAGATTCTGTAATAGCAGTTGGGGTGTTAAAGTATGAGCGTCATCAGGATTTGTGTAGTTAAAATGAAATAAAAAACATTTACAAAAAATTTTGATCATGCACAATTCTTTGGCAATTTTGCCAAGCTTTTACTAGTAGCGTCTAAATCAAAAACATTTTATAAATTTAAAGCTATGATTGAATTTGAGTAAAGAATCACATGATCCAGGAAATATGCTGGTTTTAATAATCAATTTCATGCTTTCATTTATTTTAGTAATATGAACCACGATTGTCATGTTACGACCAGGATGGGAAGAGTGCACGAATGATCAAACCCCACAAGTGGTACTATTCATTTAAATGTTTAATTTTCTCACTGAAATGGTCAATTGTGTACCTATACCTCTAGTACCCAGAAGAAAAGAAACTCTGACCGGGCTTCTTTCAAAAACTCAATGATTAATTTATTTTCAAACAAAACTTCTTTTAACAAGTTGCAAATAATGGTTAACACACAATTGTAATCGGCAAGTATAACTATCTATCTCTTCCTAAAGAATTCCCCAGCACACACAGACAAACAAAGGACAACAGATAGACTCTCTCTGCAGAGATGGGCTTTGGAGTATGGGCGTTATAAAGGATAAACACCGCAGGGTTTCGATCTGTCAACCTGGAGTTCCCTTGTCTGGTCCCGGTGGATGTCTGGGAGTTCTCACCACTGGTCTCAGATTTGCAGGTCCAAATGCAGACAAGTTAAACTCAGATGAGGGTTCTCTGGCTACAGGTTGAGAGCCACACACAAGGGAGAGAGAGGGGGCAAATTAGGGTAGCCTTCCTTCCCCAGCTTGTTCCCCAACAAAAAACTGTCTTCAAAACAAGAAGGTTCACAACTTGAGTTTTTTTCCCTCTAACCCATGTGACTTTCAGCATGTTACCAACCCTCCTTTTCAGTTTTTTTTTCATCGATTAAAGTGATCGTCGTTCAAAACAAACAGATCTTCCTCAAGTACCATAAAGGTCAGGTGATTTCTTGGAAGAGGCCTGTTTGCTGACAATTCCAAGGTGAACTTATGACCTTTTAAACAAAACTCCCAGATTCACATCCAAATGTCTAGATCATGTCATGTCCTTCAATTTGAATCTTGATACGATTCTAACAGATGATACATAATTAAGCAAGCACAGACTAAATGAAACGTTTCCTTTTATCCTCCTCAAAGTGAGATTCGAGGGATGAACTTAGGGTTGTGAAATTCAGTGTCTGATCTCCCAGAGAGGGGCCAGCTATCAAATTAGAAGCTGGCAGATTCCAAGTGTGGTCAGTGCTTGTCTGAAACAGGCATTAAGCAAACTGCATATGCAAATGAGAGTCTAATGTTGGTTGCAGGACCTCGATTGAAATTGGTTACCAACTGGACACAACTTGTGCCACATATGCTCTGCCCAGTTATTCTGAGACTTCAGTGACCTAACCAGCTATCCTTAAGGAGGCCATCCAAGGCAAGATCTTTTTACAGTTTCATTTCTGTTGAGCCAGGAGGTTAATAAGTGCTGCCAGTGTGGGCTTACCTGCACTGCAGTTCAACCTGCTCCTCTTTATCCTGTTTCTCAATCGGCTGATAAGACAGATAAGAGAAGACAGATAAGAGAAGTCAGCGTATGTTAGAAATACTATGCAGGTGCCTGATGGGCAGAAAATGCATAGTTACTCTTTTTAGTTCTTGCCGCCGTACAAGGTGGTTATCCTGGCAGAGCAATGAGAGAGACACTCTACTAGAAACTCCATCTTATACAGCAGATTATTGGTTGTAAAATGTTTGTCTGTAATCCTGCCTTTATTGTATTGGCTAACCTGTGGCACTTAAAGTAATTCCAAGATCTGACTTCTGATTCTTTCTCCCCCTCCGAACCTGAATAATGTCTTTCTCTATCTAACATAAAGCATGGCCTAGCTGAGCCAACTCTCTCAAATAACTTCTGTACTTTCTCCATAATTTTATTTACCCTGGAATTGGAAGGCAACATATCACACTCAGATTTATGCTCACGGAAGCGACTGTCACCATCACATCTCTCATTACCATTGTACATCCACGCTCAACTCTTTCACATTCGGCCAGTTCCTGAAATACAGTGACCTTACACAAGGTTGTTCACTTTCAAGTTTGCCATTACTTCAATTCTGTTTGTTCAGCCCTCTTACAAGGCTGGAATCTACTTTTGCACGGCCAGCCTCAACAATGTAATCAACTGACATTTTTTAAACAAATGATAATACTTTAACATGAAGCATAATTTTGTTAAAACAATACTGGTATAGATACCCATACCTAAAGCTTTTTGCATAATGAAAGTGGCAACAATACTATCATAAAGGCATTGCTATGGTTTTAGCTAGTCTTCTTTTTTGTTTCCAAAGCAACAGTGTTCAGTGTTGTGTAGTTGTATTGATGAAAAGATGGGCCTGCTATACATACTGCAACCTGCTACAGTTCTGACTTATTGCACACTATTTAAAAACAATTTGAATGACTTACTTAAGAGAGTAACCAAAATCTATGAAAAGCTAAATTTGAACTGCCCTTTTCCCTGACTAAACAGGGTATCTTTAGTAATCAAAAATTCAGTATTGCTCTGGGGGCCTAATGACTTTGTTTTGGGTGGAGGGGTGAGTATTGCGAAACATGGGGAAATGGGGCTATCAAACACAAAGCCAACACAGTCTGTAGATACAACAGGAGTTACAGTCACAATTTAATCAATTGTCTGAACATCATGTCCAGGCAATACAACTGTGCTTCTGTTATTCAAGGAGTGGTGAAATATTTTTTGAAATTAAATTGAGCATGTGAAGCTTACTATATTCCACTGATTAAATATGTTGTTCCCTGCTATTTTCTTCCAATGCCCTATTGCAGAAGTATATGACAGAAACCATAAATCAGGCTGAAGCCCTGCAAGATTTATCTTTTTGAAAAACCATTCCTATAGACATTTTATATTAGTGATACCTTGAATTCGTCATAATCTCTGTACATCTAGTCCATGTCCATAGTCTCTAGTCCATCTCCAGTAAATAATGTGGCACTAACTGCATGTGTTTTTAAAAAAACCTAACGACATTACCTAACTTAATTTTGATGTGTTCTTTCTGAATAAATTCTTTAGCATGTTAAATATAAACTACTGTCTCTTTCACCAAATGCATTTCCACTGATTAACAAGCAGCAGGATGTTTGATAAATTCAGACGCCTATAAATTAGCAGAACAGATCTTACTTGAAAAACTGGGACAGTTTACACTCTTATTTTCCCCATACAGCAATACTAAAATGTTGCATTACCATAAAATTTTAAACATTATTTCTAATAACTAAGTAGCTGCTTTATAGTACAGAACTTTCGAGTATTGCTGAGAAAGAGACACGATGTTGATCAAAGCTTTTCGTCTTGCGCTCATCAGGACAGAGGCAAGAACACCAAATTTCAAAGGGAGCAGCAATTTACATTGCATGAGAAAAGGGTGCTGATTGGTTGGCAAGTGTACTCTGATTGGTTGAGGTGTTGCTTTGGAGAATGTATTAGGGAGCCGTTATGCCCCTAGCTTTTGTTTAAATTCAAAAATAGCATGTTGACTCTGATTGGTTGAGGCACTGCCATGGGGGAACTCTCAGTAGAGCTACATCATCAAATACTGTGTGCAGTTTTAGTCTCCTTATTTACGGAAGGACGTAAACGTGTTGGAGGCAGTTCAGAAGAGGTTCACTATCTAGGCTGACACCTGGAATGAGCAGGCAGTCATACGAGGATAGGTTGGACAGGCTGGGCTCGTTCCCTTTGGAGTTTAGAAGAGTGAGGGGTGACTTGATTGAAATATATAAGTTCCTGAATGGTCTTGACAAGGTGGATGTGGAAAGGATGTTTCCCCTTGTGGGTGAATCCAAAACTAAGGGGCACTGTTTTAAAATTAGGGGTTGCCCTTATAGGACAGAGATGAGGAGAATTTTTTTCTCTGAGGCTTGTGAGACTTTGGAACTCAGCCTCAGAAGGCAGTGGAGGTGGGGTCACTGAATATTTTTAAGGCACAGGTAGATAGATTGTTAGGCAAGGGAATCAAAGGTTATCAGGTGTAGATGAGAACGTGGAACATGAAACACAAAACAGATCAGCCATGATCTTATTGAATGGTGGAGCAGGCTCAGGGGGCTGAATGGTCTACTTCTGCTCCTATTTCATATGTTCATAACACTGACACCTACTCAGCGATGTGGATAATTGTCCAGGTATACCCTGCCCCCAAAAAGCAGGACGAATCCAACCCAACCAATTACCACATCAGTCTACTCTCTGTCATCAGCAGAGTGATCGAAGAGGCCACAAACAGTGCTATCAAGCAGCACTTGCTCAACAGCAACCTGTTCAACGACACTGTTTGCGGTCTGCCAGGGTCACTCAGTTCCTGATCTCATTATAGCCTGGTCCAAAAATGGACAAAAGAGCTGAACTCCAGAGGTGAGGTGAAAGTGACTGCCCTTGACATCAAGGCAGCATTTGACTGGGTGTGGCATAAAAAGGAGCCTGAGCAAAACTGGTGTCAATGGGAATCAGGGGGAAAACTCTCCACTCGTTGGAGTCATACCTAGCACAAAGGAAGATGGTTGTAGTTGTTGGAGGTCATACATCTCAGTCCCAGGACATTGCTGCTGAAGTTCCTCAGGGTGGTGCCCTAGACCCAACCATCTTCAGCTGCTTCATCAATTACCTTTGCCTCCATCATAAGGACAGAAGCGGGGATGTTCGCTGATGATTGCACAATGTTCAGCACCTTTTGTGGCTCCTCAGGTACTGAAGCAGTTCGTGTCCATATGTAGGAAGACCTAGGTTACATTCAGGCTTGGGTTGATATGTGGCATGTAGCTTTCGCGCCACACAAATGCCAGGCAATGACCATCTCCAACAAGAGAGAATCTAACCATCTCCCCATCACATTCAATAGCATTACCATTGTGGAATCCCCCACTATCAACATCCTGGTTACCACTGACCAGAAACTGAACTGGACCAGCCACATAAATTCTGTGGGTACAAAAGTAGGTCAGAGGCTAGGGACTCTGCAGCAAGTAACTCACCTCCTGACTCCCCAAAGCTTTTTGATCATCTACAAGGCACAAATCAGGAGTGTGATGGGATACTCTCCACTTGCCTGGATGAGTGCAGCTCCAAAAAACACTCCAGAAGTTTGACACCATCCAGGGCAAAGCAGCCCGCTGATTGACACCCCATCCATCACCTTAAACATTCATTACCTCCATCACCAATGCAGATTGGCAGCAGTGTGTTCCATCTACAAGATGCACTGCAGTAACTCACCAAGGCTCCTTCAACAGCACCTTGCAAATCCATGTCTACCACCTAGAAGGGCAAGGGCAGCAGATGCATGGGAACACCACCACCTGTAATATCCCCTCCAAGCCACACACCATCCTGACTTGGAACTATATTACTATCCCTTCACTGTTGCTGGATCAAAATCTTGGAACTCCCTTCCTAACAGCACTGTGGGTGTACCTACACCACATGGACTGCAGCAGTTCAAGGCAGTGGCTCACCACCACTTTCTCAAGGGCAATTAGGGATGGGAAATAAATGCTGGCCTGGCCAGTGATGCCTACATCCTGTGAATGGATAAATTAAAAAAAGCTATGTTCTGAAGTTTTGCATCCAGCCCATACAAAACTGAGAACATAGTGTCCAATATTAGGTGTGATTCTGTGATTGTTCGTTGAGTGCTGTCCAATCTCGAGTGTGCTAAGAATTACACTAACAACCAATTTAAGATTCAGTCGAGCTGGCAATGTGGCTCACTTGTTCAGTCATTGCATCTTTTTCAATTAAGCAAATGCATAGGGACAACTGTTACTTGGTACATTCCCCATGGCAATGCCTCAACCAATCAAGAGTTTACTTGCCTTTTTGGATTTAAACAAAAGTTTGGGGGAATAATTGTTCCCTGGTGCATTCTCCATAACAGTACCCCAACCAGAGCCCACTTGCCAACCAATCAGCACCTTTTTTCATGCAGTATAAATTGTTAAAAGCAAAATTCTACGGATGCTGGAAATCTGAAATAAAAACAGAAAGTGCTGGAAAAACTCAGCAGTTCTGACAACAGCTGTGAAGAGAGAAACAGAGTTAACGTTAACTCTGTTTCTCTCTCCACAGTGTAAATTGTTGTTCCCTTTGAAATTTGGTATGCCCTGATGAGTGGAAGGTGAAATGCTTTGATCAACATTGTGTCTCTTTATACAGTGATACTTATTAGGAATGCTCAATGAAATGATACACACCAATATTAACTGTCAAAGTGGTATATTCTACTTTGTATAACACTTTTAATATGCTATATTGCAAGTTATAGATATGAAATGAGGTATTTAAAACATTTCATATGTATTGCTTTTACAATGAGTTATATGTTGTATACTGTAGACAAAATAGGAATCAACACATATCGTTAAACTATGATACTTGTGCATTATAATAAGGGACACTGAAATAAACAGAAGATGGAAGGTTTCCATTGAATGACCCTATGAAATCACTCATTGAAGGCTACTGACAACATTCAAAAATGTTATATCCATTATGAAATTGGTACAGCAAGGTAAAATGGTCTTTCCTAGCTCATTATATAATATATTGCATGCTGTGGATTTCAAATATCAAAGCTCTGGAGGGGACATTTTCTGTGAACCATGCACATCCAATTGTAAGCCAGTTCTTTATTATGAGGTTCATGGTTTTATCTAACATAACATATAGAGGACACCTTGGCAAATGTGTCTAAACATCTAAACAAAACTATATAGGAGTGGATTTTGTCCTTCTGGTTCTAGAACTGCGTACAGCAGGAGAGCCTGTTAAAAAGTCAGGTGAGGAAGTTAGTGCATCCAAATTACAGCCCACATGTTTTCCAATAAAATTAATAGACTGAAAATTGTGGAGTCCATGAATTGGGCATGAAACTCAAAAACAATCGGTTAAAGCTTTTCTCACATCTCTAAAACTTGTTCCACTACTGCTTGACTTCCATTTTCATTTATGAAGCACCGTGGAATGTTTACTACACATATATGCAGCCATTCATTTCTTCCATTAACTGCTTTGGCACTTTTTTTTTTACATTATAGACTCATGTAAGTGTTGCGACTGTCAATTTTGTAATTTGTGTCTTCTGTAATTTGAATCAATCACCATATTCTACCCAAAACAACTCCCTCAACAATCTTGAAAATTGCAATGAAGTATCTCAAAACTCTTCTTTTCCCATCTTCCAATATTTCTTGATAATTCAAACTCCTGATACCTGGAATTATCTAGGTTGCTTGGTAGTCCTTGGGTTTTTTTTTATTGGGCTGTGTGTGTTGCTGGCCATTTATTACCCATACCTATTTGGCTTTGAATAGATGGTGGTGAACCTGCTTCATGAAAATCCACAGTCCATGTGGTGTAGGTACACCCACAGGGCAGAATTTTACGGCCCCGTTTCGGCAGGGACAGGGCCGTAAAATGCGGCGGGCCATTATAAACCACATTGACTTCAGCGGGAACATAAAATCCCGCTGCTGTAAAATTCTGCCCACAGTGTTGTTAGGGAAGGTGTTCCAGGATTTTGACCCAGTGACAATGAAGGGGCTAGTTTCAAGTCAGGACAGTGTACAATTTGGTGGTGGTCTTCCATGCATTCGCTGTCTTTGTTCTTCTAAGCGCTAGAAGTTACAGGTTTGGAAGAAGCTGTCTCAAGAGCCTTAGTGGTTGCTGCAGCACACCTTGCAGATGGTACATATTGCTGCCACTGTGCACTGGTGGTGGAGGGAGTCTATGTTTAAGGTGGTGGATGAGATGACAATCAAGTGGGCTGCTGTGTCTTAGATGGTGTTGAGCTTCCTAAGTGTTGTTAGAGCTGCATTCATCCAGGCAACTGGAGAGTATTCTATTATGTTTCTGTTGTGTGCTTTATAGATGATTGTCAGGCTATGGGGAGTCAGGAGGTGAGTTACTCACTGCAGAATTCCCAGCCTCTGACTTGTTCTTCTGGCCAGAGTATTTAACCTACTACAATATTTTACAAGAGTAAAGAAATGGAATTTGTTAAGTATGTCCAAACTCCTGAGTCTGATACTGTGAGCCAAAGGAATACGGGGTAGTAGAATAAAATGTAGATATGCATCGAAAGCAGAAATAGCAGGAAATGGCAGGTTAACGCAAAGCTAGAGACCTAGTGCAGGAGGGCTTCAGATTCCTGGAACCTTCAGGCCAGTTCTGAGGCAGAAAGGGCCCATTCAACATAAAGAGGTTTCACCTAAACACAGTTGGGCCAAATCATTTCGCAAATTAATTAGTGCTGTGGGAGGAGGGTTTAAACTCATTCAGCAGGGTGTCAGGCACCAAAATGTAGTATTCAAAATTAGAAAAAAAATGCACAGAGGACTGGGAGAGACAGTTAAGAATTAGAAATAGCATAGAAAGGAGAGATCATAGAAAATACTAAAAGGTTTCTATCAAGTTTGAAGCCAACTTCAAAGGCCAGTGCACAGCAGATGCAAATAGCCACATGGAAATATAATTTAGTGGCGATAACCAAGATTTTGCTCAAGAAAAGGGAAGGATTGGATGCCAAATATTCCTGGTACAAGGTATCAAGAAAGATAAGAAAGTGGGGAAAAAGAGGGGTAGCAGTTTTGATTAAGAATAATACTACAGTGCTAGAGAGAATGGCCTTCAAGGATCAAAGACAGAATCTGTTTGGTTGGAGTTAAGAATTAACAAAAGAACTGCTACACCACTTGGTATATTTTATAGGCCATCAAATAGTGGGAAGTAGTGAATTGGAAGGTAGAAAATGTAATCTCACTGTTCAGGAAAGGAGGGAGAGAGAAATCAGGGAATTATAGACCAGTGAGCCTAACATCAGTAGTGGTGACAATGCTAAAATCAATTATTAACAATGTGGTTACAAGGCACTTGGAAAATCACTATGTGATTAGGCAGAGACAACATGCTTAGCTGAAATGGAAATAGTGTTTGATAATTCTATCAGAGTTTATTGAGGTATAACCAAAAGGATAAAGGGGAACCACCAGATGTGCAGTAGTATATTTGGATTTTCAAAAGACGTCCCACGAGAGTAAGTCTCCTTGGATTGGGGTAATAGAATGGATAGAGAATTGGCTAACAAAGACACAGAAGAGAGGGGAGGGGAAAAGGTTTCTTTTCCAGGATGGCAGGGTATAAACTGCTGAAAAGATCAGTGCTAGGACCTCAGCTATCTCAATCTATAGAAATGAATTAGATGAGGGGATCTGGCATAATATATCAAATTTGCTGATGATACAAAGCGAGGTGGGAAAGTAACGTGAAGAGGCTGCAAAAGAAAACAGGCCAGTTTAGTGATTTGGCAAGAGGTGACAGATGGAGTATAATTTGGGAAGAGGGAAATTATCCACTTTCATAGAAGAAGTAGAAAAGCAGAATATTTTTTTAAAAGATCAGGCACGAGTAAATGTTGATATTCAGAAAGATTTGAGGGCCTCTATTCATGAATCACAGAAAGTCAACATGCAGGTACAGCAAGCATTTAGGAAGGCAAATGTAACATTAAACTTTATTGCTAGTGTAAGAGCAAGAAAGTCTTGCTGCAATTATATAGGCCTTTGGTGAGCCAACATCTAGAGTCGAGTACAAAATTTTGGTCTTCTTAGCTAGGGCAGGATATACTTGCTTTGGAGGGGGTGAAACAAAAGTTCACTAGATTGATTCCAGGAATGAGAGGGCTTTTCTGAGAGAAAAAATAGAGTAGAATGGGGTCTACATTCTCTCAAGTTTTTGAACTAGAAGAGGTGATTTCATTGAAATGTTTAAAATTCTGACAGGGCTTGACATGGTAGATATCAAGAGGCTGTTTCCCCTCGCTGGAAGGTCTAGAGCTAAAGGTCATTGTTTCAGGATAAGGAGCTGGCTGCTAAGAAATGAGTTTCAAAATTTCTTCACTAAGAGGGTTGTGAAGCTTTGGAATTCTCTACCAAAGAGAGCTGCGGATACTCAGTTGATGAATATATTCAAGACCGTGATTGGTAGATTTTTGGGCACTAAGGGAATCAAGGAATATGGAATATGGTGGGAAAGTGCAGTGGACGTAGAGCTCCAGATTCTTACTGAATGGCAGAACAGGTTCCATGGGCTGTCCTTAGGAGCAGATTTGCAAAGAAATTACCGAGAGGTGCAAAAACTATATAGTGATAATGGGAGACTTTAACTGGCCCAATGCTGAATGAGCCAGTGATTGTGTCAAAGGCAGAGAAGGGGATGAATTTCTGAAGTGTATTCAGAACAATTTCTTGATCTGTACAATTCCTGCCCAACGAGGAAGGAGGCAATACTAGATTCAGTCCTGGGGAATGAATTGGGCCAAATGGAGAATGTCACAGTTGGGCAGCATCTTGGGAATAGTGATTGTAGTACACTAAGGTTTAGATTCGTTATGGAGAACATCATGGAGAAACCTAGAATAAAAATATTTAACTGGAGGGCTAATTTCAGCAAATTGAGGACAGATCTAGCCCAACTAAATTGGAGGCAAAAATGTAATGGAGCAATTGGCAACCTCTAAAGAGATGGTTTTGAAGACAACCTAGGTCATTCCCACAAGGGTGAAAAGAGAAGGCAACCAAAACCAGAGCTTTCTGGATGATGCAGGAGTTGGAGAGAAGGATGAAGCAGCAAAAGGAGCTGTTTGACAGATTTATGCTTAATAATACCACGGAAAATCAGGCCGAATATACAAAGTACAGAGGAAAAATGAATAAGGAAAAAAGAGCAAAGAGATAATATGAAAATAGATTGATGATTAACATTAAAAAATTAATCCAAATGCTTTCTGTAGGCATGTTGGTGGAGCCAGAAGGCATAGCTCTTTTTAACGTGTACTTTGCAATGGTGTTTACCTAGGAAGAGGATTTGACAAAACTATGGTAAACAAAGAGGTTGCTGGGATACTGGATGAGATAAAAATAGATAAAGGAGGTACTAGAAAGGCTGACTGTACTTAAATTAGATAAATCATTTGTTCCAAATGGGATGCATCCTAGATTGCGAGAGAAGGAAGGGTAGAAATTGTGGACGTGCTGGACTTATCCTTACAATTCTTCATCAATGTAGGGTTGTGACAGGGGACTGGGGAATTGCAAATATTACACTCAATCAAAAACAGGGCAGGAGGATAAACCTGGCAATTACAGTCAGTCAGTTTAAAGTCAGTCTTGGGAAAGCTTTTAGAAACAATAATCTGGCAGAAAGTTAACAGTTACTTGACAAACATGGATTAATAAAGGAGAGTCAGCAGAGATTTGTTAAGGGGAAATTATGTTTGACTGACTTGATCGAGTTTTTTAGTGGTAGTTGATGTTCTGTATGTGGACTTTCAAAAGATATTTGATAAAGTACCACATAATAGGCTGCTGGCAAAATTGAAGCCCATGGGATACAAGATGCAGTCACAACATGGATACAAAATTGGCTAGGGGATTGAAAACAGTTTTTGTGAATGGCTGCTTTACTTAGGCTTTGGGAGGGGGGGGGGGTGGGGGAGAGACGGGGAAATATACAACAGAGATCCCTAGGGTTCAGTACTAAGGCCAGTTCTGTTTTTGATATACGGTAAAAGCTTAGACGTGGGAGTACAGAGCACAATTTCAAAATGTGAAAATGATGAGGAATTGGAACCGTTAATGATCCATTTAAAGACCAGTAAATTTTTGTTTAAAAATGGATAACGTTTGAAATTCCTATTAGCCACTAGGAGAATAAGGCCAGAAGACTTCATTGTTTTAAACAAACAAAATAAACTTTAATACACAAAGTCAGAAAAGTAAAACAATTTGTTGTAAGGTTGTATTTTGTCTCGTGGAGAGGTCCAGAGCAGGCTTGTCCAATTGGCAGCTCACAGGCCAGATTGTAGCTCCCAAAGCCATTCCATGTGGCCCCCAGGGCCAGTTTTCAAAATACCAGTCAGAAAGGTTAAGTAGAGGGGAAGATTCTACAAGAAGCTGCTCCTCCAATCACAGGCCAATCCTCTCCCGCATTTGCTGCTGATAGGCTCACTAGTGAACACCAGCGACAGTGAGTTTGCTGGGGGGAAAAGAGATTTTCTTTTGAGGGGGAAGGGAGAACAGAGTGCCAGGGGCCCAGGGCCAGGGGGTGAAAACCAGACTGCCGGGGCCTGGGGGGTAGGGGGACCAAAGTGCCAGGACTCGGGGGCGGATGAGGCTGCCGAGGGCCCTGGGAAGGAGAGGCTGGCTGTGTGGCCTGGGAGTGCGATGCAGGGGAGCGTAGGGTCAGAGGAGGGGTGTGGGGAAGAGGCGCGTGCGCCTGTGTATGTGCGTCGCATGCATGAGAGAGAGAGAGAGAGAGAGTGTGTGTGTAAGGGGGGGAGGGAGCGAGCGAGGGGGATAGTGAGAGAGGAAGTGTGTGTGTGTACGCGCGAGAGAGTGTGAGGGAGCAAGGGGAGAGCGAGCGAGTGTGCGTGTATGTACAAACGTGTGTGTATGCATACGTACGTATGTGTATACGTACGTGTGCATGCGCGTTCGTGTGTGTACGTACGTGTGTGCGCGTGAGAGTGCCAGTGCGTGTGTGTTACTTCCAGTCTCAGGTTTCTCCCTTGCTCTCACCGCCACACACACACATTCACAGCGGGTGAGGGTGCGAGTGAATGAGCACCCTGAGACTGGGAGTGAGTCTGGTGCACCCGGTCTGACCCTCTCACCCTCATTTTTATTAATTACTCTTTTTTCAAACTTAACAATTTATTGCTATGACATTGTTTTATGTTTGCTCAGCAATTATTTATTTACTTAATACCTCAACTTGTTTTTTGAAATTTAATGTTGTGCCAAGCCTTATCTTTCCGAAATTTGCTCATCGGCCCCTTGAGTGAGAAGAAAATGGAAACGTGGCCTCCCAAACAAAAACATTGGATAAGCCTGGTCTAGAGGTTTGTATGGTTGAACAATAACTGTTTATTACTAACATATAACTATATACATATATATAGGATACAGACCTGACTAGGTGCTATCTTCATGCTAACTTCTACCAGGCTCACACCTGGACTCTACTACTCCCATGCTCCCATGTAACTCTACATCATAATGTGAGTGGTACTGCCCCCCAGTACCCACATTATAACATTCAGAATTAATGAGGTAAATATGAATTAACAGGAAAACTGTGGTCAAGCACACCATACTGCACATTAAATGGCAATGTGACCAACAGAGATCCAACAGATTCTTCAGGAACCCACTCATCGTGACCACTGAGAGTCACAAAATCTCATTAAAGCTTCGTCTACAGCACAAGGGATTTCATCTCCTCACTTTTGAAGATCTAGCCTCCGAATTCTCTCAAAAGCCATTCTGATTCGGACTGCCTCAATGACTGCTCAGCTCCTGATGGTTTAATCTCTCCTCCTGAGACTGCGGTCCACAGGATTCACAAAACTGCACTCCCGCCTATAATTATCTGCACATTTCCAACTCTTTCGCAAAGGTAGGGATGGGAAGTGTTGGAGATAGACCACGCAAAGGTCAGAGAGGAGAGGAAATTGGGAGCAAAATTGATGACCTTTTCCCAGATGAGAGCATGAAGTGGCAGCAGAGTCATCGCTGTGCCAGAAAAAGAATTGTGGGAGAGAGTCCAAGTAGGACTCCAGTAAGGAATGTTCCACATACCGCACAAATTTTGACAATTCTCTTCCCTCCCTTGACTCCTTTATCTCCATTTCTGGGGATAGCTGTCTGCTAATACTCATTACAAGCTCACCGACTCCCACAGCTACCTCAACTGCACCTCCTCACACCCTGCTTCCTATAAGGACTCCATTCCATTCTCCCGGTTTCTTCATCTCCATCGCATCTGTTCTGATGATGCTAACTTCCACAATGGCGCTTCAGGCACGTCTTCCTCTTTTCTCAACCGAGGATTCCCCACATCACTGTAGTTGATAAGGTCCTCAACCATGTCTGACCTATTTCCCAAACTTCTGCCTTCACCCCTTCCCCTCCTTCCCAGAACCATGCTCAAGATCCCTTTGTCCTCACTTTCCACCTCACCAACCTCCGCATTCAAAGGGTTATCCTCTGCCATTTCCGCCAACTCCAGCAGGATGCCACCACCAAACACATCTTCCCCTCCCCTCTTGTATCAGCATTCTGAAGGGACCATTCCCTCGACGACACCCTGGTCCACTTCTCTATCACCCCCAATACCTCATTCTCTTCCCATGGCACCTTCCCATGCAATCGCAGGAGGTACCTCTTTAACTTCACCTCCCCCACCATCCAAGGCCATAAACGCTCCTTCTAGGTGAAGCAGCAATTTACTTGTACTTCTTTCAATTTGATCCACTGTATTTGCTGCTCACAACGCGGTCTCATCTACACTGGGGACATCAAACGCGGACTGGGTGACCCTTTGTGGAACACCTCCATTCAGTCCGCAAGCATGACACTGACTTCCGGTTGCTTGCCATTTCAATTCACCACCTTGCTCTCAAGCTCACATTTCTATCCTTGGCCTACCGCAACATTCCAGTGAAGCCCAACACAAGCTTGAGGAACAGCACCTCATCTTCCAATTAGGCAACTTACAGCCTTGAACTCAACATTGAGTTCAACAACTTCAGACCATGAACTCCAACCTCCATTTTATATTTTTCCCCCTATTGCCAGTCTGTATTGTGTTCTCACGTTTGGCTTTCAGACCTTTATTCTGCTATTACATATGAACATACGTACAAACGTATGGATTAGGAGCAGGAGTAAGCCACTTGGCCCTTCAAGCCTGCTCCACCATTCAGTGAGATCATGGCGATTAGATTTCAACCTCATATTTCTGCCTACTCCTGACAGCTTTCACCAATAACTTGCACCCCCTTGCTTATCAAGAATCTATCTACCTCTGCCTGAAAGATATTAAAGGACTCTGCTTCAAACACCATTTAAGGAAGAGAATTCTAAAGCCTCACAACCCTTTGAGAAATTTTTTCCCCTTATCTCTGTCCTAAATGGGCGACCCCTTGTTTTGAAACAGTGACCCCGAGTTCTAGATTCTCCCATAAGAGGAAATATCCTTTCCACATTCACCCTGTCAAGTCTCCTCTGGATCTTATATGTTTCAATTAAGTTGCCTCTTACTCATCTAATCTCCAGCAGATACAAGCCTTACCTGTCCAGCCTTTCCTCATAAAATAACCCACCCATTCCAGGTAATAATCTAGTAAACCTCTGAACTGTGTCTAATGGATTTAGATCTTTCCTTAAATAAGGAGACCAATGCTGTACACAGTACTCCAGGAGGCAGCTCCCACCACCTTCTCAAGGGCAATTGGGGATGGGCAATAAATGCTGGCCTAGCCAGCAACGTCCACATCCCATGAATGAATAAAAAGAAAAAATGTGTTCTCACCAATGCCCTGTATAACTGAAGCATAATCTCCCTACTCTTGTATTCAATTCCCCTTGCAATAAACAATAAAATTCTATTAGCTTTGCTAATTGCATGCTGTACCTGCATACTAACCTTTTGCAATTCATGCACTAAAACACCCAGATCCCTCCACACCTCAGAGCTCCGTAACATCTCACCGTTTAGATAATGTCTTTTTTTTATTTGTCCTGCCAAAATGGACAACCTCACATTTTCCTACATTATATTCCATTTGTCAGATCTTTGCCCACTCACTTAACTTATCTATATCCTTTTTTAGCCTCCTTACTTCCTCTTCACAACTTACTTTCCTACCTACCTTTGTGACAGCAGCAAATTTAGCAACTATTCCATCGGTCCCTTCATCAAAATCATTTATATAAATTGCAAAGAGTTGAGGCCCCAGCACTGATCCCAATGGCAGATCCCAATGGCACACCACTCTTCACACCCTGCCAACCAGAAAATGATCCATTATTGCCTACTCTGTTTCCTGTTAGCTAACCAATCTTCTATCCATGCCAATATGTTACCTCCTACACCATGAACTTTTATTTTCCGCAATCACCTTTGATGAGTCACCTTATCAAATGTCTTCTGAAAATCTAAGTACAGCACATCCACTTTATCTCCTTTATCCACAGCACACGTGACTCCTTCAAAGAACTCCAATAAATTGGGTAAACATGATTTCCCTTTCACAAAGCCATGTTGACTCTGCCTGATTACCCTGAATTTATCCAAGTGCCCTGTTATAATGTCTTTAATAATGGCTTCTAACCTCGTCCCTATGACAGATGTCAAGTTAACTGGCCTATAGTTTCCTGCTTTCTATCTCCCTCCCTTTTTGAATAAAGGAGTTCCATTAGCTATTTTCCAATCTAATGGGACCATCCCCGAATCTAATGAAGTTTGGAAAATTAAAACCAACACATTAATTATCTCATTAGCCACTTCTTTTAAGACCCTAGGGTGAAATCCATCAGGTCCCAGGGACTTGTCAACCCGCAGTTTCAACAATTTGTGTTAAGTGCCACTTCCTTGGTGATTGTAATTTTCTTGAGTTCCTCCCTCCCTTCCAATTCGTGATTTACAGCTATTTCCAGCAGGTTACTTGTATCCTCTATAGTGAAGGCCAATGCAAAATACCTATTCATCTGCCATCCACTTAGTTTCCATTATTAATTCCCAGACTTACTTTGTATAGGACCAACATGCACATTGTTAACTCTTTTCTGAGTATCTATAGAAACTCTTACTGTCTATCTTTACATTTCTAGCTAGTTTTCTTTCGTACTCTAATTTTTTCCTCCTTTTTAATCTTTTAGTCATTCTTATATTCTGTCCAGTCTCTTGACCTGCCACCCATCTTTACACAATTACATGCTTTTTCTTTAAGTTTGACACTATCTTTAACTCCTTTAGTTAATCACAGATGGTGGATACCCCCCTTGGGAATTTTTCTTTCTTGCTGGAATGTATCTATTCTGTGCATTCTGAAATATTTCATTAAATGTCTGCCACTGGATCTCTATTGATCTATCCCCTAGCCTAAATTGCCAGTTCACTTTCGCTAGCTCTACTAACATGATCTCGTAATTGGCTTTAAGTTTAAAATACTAGCAGTCTTCTCTCACTCAAATCAAATGTAAAATTAAATCATATTATGATCACTGCTACCTAGGGGCGCCTTCACTCTAAGGTCATTAGCTAATCCTAACTCATTGTACAATACCAGGTCCAGTGTAGCCTGCTTCCTGGTAGGCTTCAGAACCTGATCTAAGAAATCATCCCGAAAACATTCTATGAATTCATCATCTATGCTTTCTTTTCCCATTTGGTTGTTCCAGTCTATATGTAGATTAAAATTCCCCATGATAATCACCGTACCTTTCTGACAAGTTCCCACTATTTATTCTCTACCTACCGTGTGATTACTGTTAGGGGGCCTATACACCACAAGCGATTTCTTGTCTTTATCATTCCTCATCTCTACCTAAACCATTATATGCTGGTTTCCTGCACTTAGGCCATCCCTCTCTATTGTGTTAATGTCGTTTTTAATTAACAGAGCCACCCCTCCACCTTTTCCTAACCTCCTAAAAGTCACATACCCTTTATGTTCAGGTCCCAATCTATCACACCCTGTAGCCATGTCACTGTAATGGCTATTAGATCGTACTTATTTATCTCTATTTGCACTATTAGTTCATCTATTTTGTTTTGAATGCTACATGCATTCAGATACAGACCCTTAAGTTTTGTCCTTTCATTATTTTTGTAACCTCTAGCCTTATCTATTGGTTTACTCTTAGACTTGTACTCTGTCCCTCCTTGTCATAGGTTGTTTATCATTTCCCAAATTAATACCTTCCTCTCCTACCTTGTCTCTACTCTTTAATTTACCATGATTTAGCTTAAGATCCTTTCTACTTCCCTAGTTATGCGATTCGCAAGAACACTCGTCTCAGCATGATTCAGGTAAAGACCATCCCAACAGTACAGCCCCAACTTTCCGCAGTCCTGTTGCCAGTGCCCCACGAACCAGAACCCACTTCTCCCACGCCAGTCTTTGAGCTACACATTCATCTTTCTAATCTCATTTGCCCTATGCCAATTTGCACATGGCTCAGGAAATAATCCAGAGAGTATTATCTTTGAGGTTCTGTTTCTTAATTTAGTACATAGCTCCTCATACTGACTCTGCAGAACCTCTTTCCTTTTTCTACCTATGTTTTGGTACCAACATGGACCACGACAACTGGATCCTTCCCCTCCCACTGCAATTTCCTCTGCAGCCCTAAGCAGATGTCCTGAACCCTGGCCACCGGGCAGGCAACACAGCCTTCTGGACTCTTGCTCTTTATTGCAGTTAACAGTGTCAATCCCCCTCAGTATACTGTCCGCTACTACCAATACATTCCTGTTTTCTCCCCCCACTTGAACGGTTTCCTGACACTTCCTGCAGACGTGTTTGTCCTGGATTGCCTTGGCGTCCAAACAATCCTACATTGCACAGCTGCAACATAACATCTGTCCTGCCATTGTTACTTATTTCATTTAGCTAACTTTAGTAACTCATTTTAATTACTTTCTTATTAACTTAGATTAATTCCTATGTACGCTACAATTTACTGTGCTTATTAAATGCTAGTACCACTGACAACTAAAAGCGACATGTTTCATAACTATACAGGTATATGTTTTAGGTGTTTACTTTAATTATTTCAATTTTAAAGTTTTAGTTCTGTTTTATTTCTTTTATTTTTGTTCATTTACCAGATGTGGGCATCGCTGGCTAGGCCAGCATTTAGTGCCCTCCTTAACTGCCCTTGACAAGGTTTGGTGAGCTGCCATCTTGAACCGCTGCAGCCCCTGTGGTGCAGGTGCACCTACAGTGCTGATAGGGAGGGAGTTCCAGGATTTTGATCCAGCAACTGTAAAGGAATGGCGATATAGTTCCAAGTCAGGATGGTGAATGGCTTGGAGAGAACTTCCAGGTGGTGATGCTCCCATATGTCTGCTGCGCTTGCCCTTTTAAGATGGTAGTGGTCGTGGGTTTGGAAGGTGTTGCCGAAGGAGCCTTGGTGAGTTCCTGCAGTGCATCTTGTAGATGGTAGACATTGCTGCCACTGTTTGGCAATGGGGGGAGTGAACATTTTTTTGTGGAGGGGGTGCCAATTAAGGGGACTGCTTTGCCCTAGAATGGCAGGGGGATGGGAACCTGAGCAGGGAGACAGAGGAGGTAAACAAGGATAGAAACGAAAGACAGAAAAGTAAAAAGCAAAAATGGAAGGCAGAAAAAAACAAGGGCGAGAAACAAATAGTATCGTGCAAAATAAAGCTAAGATGACTAACAAGGCTAAAATGACAAGGTTAAAGGCATTGTATCTTGATGTGCGGAGCATTCGCAATAAGGTAGATGAATTAACAGCGCAAGTAGATATAAACGGTTATGATATAGTTGCAATTACTGAGACATGGCTGCAGTGTGACCAAGGATGGGAACTGAACATTCAGGCGCATTCAATATTTAGGAAAGACAGACAAAAAGGGAAAGGAGGTGGGGTAGCATTGTTAGTAAAGGAGGAAATTGATGCAATATTGAGGAAGGATGTTGGCTCGGAAAATCATGATGTGGAATTTGTTTGGGTGGAGATAAGAAACACCAAGGGGCAGAAAACATTGGTGGGGGTTGTTTATAGGCCCCCAAACAGTAATGGAGATGTAAGGGAAGGCATTAAGCAGGAAATTGGAGACGCATGCAATAAGGTTACAACTGTAATCATGGGTGACCTTAATCTACATATAGATTGGACAAACCAAACTAGCAATAATACTGTGGAGGAGGATTTCCTGGAGTGTGTACTTTTTTTAGACCAATACGTTGAGGAACCAACCAGAGAGCAGGCTATCCTAGACTGGGTAATGTGCAATGAGAAAGGATTAATTAACAATCTTGGGCTAATCTTGGGGAAGAGCGACCATAAAGTGATAGATTTGATCATTAGGATGGAGTGTGAAGAAGTTGAATCCGAAACCAGGGTCCTGAATCTAAATAAAGGGAACTACGAAGATATGAGGCGTGAGTTGGCAATGATGGATTGGGCAACCTTATTAAAAGGATTGACATTGGATAGTCAATGGCTAATATTTAAGGAACGTATGCATGAATTACAACAATTATTCATTCCTGTCTGGCGCAAAAATAAAATAGGAAAGGTGACTCAACCATGGTTTACAAAAGAAATTAGGGATAGTATTAGATCCAAAGAAGAGGCATATAAAATTGCCAGAAAAAGCAGCAAGCCTGAGGATTGGGAGCAGTTTAGAATTCAGCAAAAGTGGACAAAAAGATTGACCAAGAAGGGGAAAATGGAGTATGAGAGTAAAATTGCAAGGAACATAAAAACTGACTGTAAAAGCTTCTATAAATATGTGAAGAGAAAAAGATTAGCAAAGACAAACGTAGGTCCCTTACAGTCAGAAATGGGGGAAATTATAATGGGGAACAAAGAAATGGCAGAGAATTGAACACATATTTTGGTTCTGCCTTCACAAACGAGGACACAAATAATTTCCAAGAAATGTTAGGGGACCAAGGGTCTAGTGAGAGGGAGGAATTGAAGAAAATCAATATTAGTAAAAACAATGCTGCTAGAGAAATTAATGGGGTTAAAGGCTGAAAAATCCCCAGGGCCTGACAATCTACATACCAGTGTACTACAAGAAATGGCCCTGGAAATATTGGATGCATTGGTGGTCATCTTCCAAAATTCTATAGACTCTGGAGCAGTTCCTACAGATGTGAGGGTGGCAAATGTAACCCCACTATTTAAAAAGGAGGGAGAGAAAAAACAAGAGAATTACAGGCCAGTTAACCTAACGTCAGTAGTGGGGAAAATACTAGAGTCTATTATAAAAGACGTGGTAACAGAACACTTGGAAAGCATTGATGGGATTAGACAAAGTCAGCATGGGTTTATGAAAGGGAAATCATGCTAAACTAATCTACTGGAGTTTTTGAGGATGTAACTAGTAGAATAGATAAGGGAGTACCAATGGATGTGGTATATTTGGATTTCAAGGCGGCTTTTGATAAGGTCCCACATAAAAGGCTAGTGGGCAAAATTAAAGCACGTGGGATCGGGGATAATATACTGGCATGGACTGAGAATTGGTTGACAGACCGGAAACAGAGTATGGGAATAAATGGGTCTTTTTCCAGGTGGCAGGCGGTGACCAGTGGTGTACCACAGGGATCAGTGCTTGGGCCCCAACTATTCACGATATGACTTGGATGAGGGAACCAAATGCAATATTTCCAAATTCGCTGATGACACATAACTGGGTGGGGTTGTGCGTTGTGAGGATACAAGGAGGCTTCAGGGTAATTTAGACAAGTTGTGTGTGTGGGCAAACACATGGCAGATGCAGTATAACATGGATAAATGTGAAGTTAAATGCTTCAATGTGAAAAACAGAAAGGCAGAGTATTATTTAAATGGTGATATATTGGGAAATGTGGATGTACAAAGGGATCTGGGTGTCCTTGTACACCAGTAAATGAAAGTAAATAGGCTCGTGCAGCAAGCAATTAGGAAGGCAAATTGTATGTTGGCCTTCATTGCAAGAGGATTTGAGTTCAGAAATAGGGATGTCTTATTGCAGCTATACAGGTCCTTGGTGAGTCCACACCTGTAGTATTGCATGTAGTTTTGGTCTCCCTACCAAAGAAAGGGTATATTTGCCATAGAGGGAGTGCAGCGAAGGTTCACTAGGCTGATACCGGGGATGGCAGGACTGTCGTATGAGGAGAGATTGGTTCGAACGGACCTGTATTCACTCTAGTTTAGAAGTTAGAAGAATGGGAGGGGATCTGATTGAAACGTATAAAATTCTAGCAGAGCTAGACAGACTGGATGCAGGGAGGACGTTTACCCTGGTTGGGGAGTCGAGGACCAGGGGCCACAATCTCAGGATACGGGGCAGGTCATCTAGGACTGAGATGGGGGAAAATTTCTTCACTCAAAGGGTGGTCAACCTGTGGAATTCTCTACCACAGAAGGCTGTGGAGGCCAGGTTACTGGGTATATTCAAGAAAGAAATTGATAAATTTTTGGATATTAGGGGCATTAGGAGTATGGAGAGAAAGCAGGAATATGGCTTTGAGATAGAGGATCAGCCATGGTCATATTGAATGGTGAAGCAGGCTCAAAGGGCCGAATTGCCTACTCCTGCTCCTAGTTTCTGTGTGTCTATGTGTCAATCTTCTTGAGTGCTGTTGCAGCTACACTCATCCAGACAAGTGGAGAGTATTCCATCATACTCCTGACTTGTGCCTTGTAGATGGTGGACAGGCTTTGGCGAGTCAGGTCAGTTATTCGCCAAATGATTCCTAGTCTCTGACCTGCTCTTGTAGCTATAGTATTTATATGGCTTATCCAGTTCAGTTTCTGGTCAGTGGTAACCTTTAGGATGTTGATAGTGGGGGATTCAGCGATGGTAATGCCATTGAATGTCATGGGGCGATGGTTAGATTCTCTCTTGTTGGAGATGGTCATTGCCTGGCACCTGTGTGGTGCGAATGTTACTTGCCACTTGTCAGCCCAAGCCTGGATATTATCCAGGTCTTGCTTCATTTGGACATGGACTGCATCATATACATTTTATAGATACTTATAAATCTACCTTAACTCCTGTGCCCTAAGCTGGCTATTAAAACACTGTCCCTAACAACAAGTACTTACTGGCCAATAAACTCACTTACAAAAATACAGTGCCTATATTATTTCAAACCCTTAACAGAATAAACTGTAACCTCTTGCTAGATACTCACCAAACAGCTAGCTTCTTCTCCAAGCAATCAAATTGCTTGTTGCTGTGATTTGTTTTTTGCACTGTTCTTGATTCCCGACTGCCTCTCCATTCACGCTGTTTTCAGACTCCCAACAGCCTCTCCACTCATGCTGTTTTCAGATTCCTGACTGCCTCTCTACTCATGCTGTTTTCAGACTCCTACTCTGGACCAATGTTTTGTTCCTTTACTACTACCATTACCACTCTTTGCCTTTTGTTCCATGACATCTTTGACATTTAATCTCCCCTACCCTCTAACTTGCTCCTGACCTTCTATCTTGCTCAACATACACCTCCCCGCTTTTTCGACATCATAAAACCCATCACATTTCTACCTCTCTTTAATTTCAAAGAAGAGTCATATTGAAGGAGACATTAATTCTGTTTCTCTCTCCACAGATGCTGCCAGACCTGATGAGTTTTTCCAGCACTTTTTGTTTTTATAACTGGATATTGGTCACAGAATTCCCAGCCTGGCAAGAGTTGAGGATACACACATAATCGTAGTCTTCAAAGGGGAATTGGATAAATGCTTGAATGAGAAAGAAATTCCAAGGTTGGGGAAAAGAGCAGGGGAAACATGCAAGTATGGGATACAATGAGCAAAAAGTAAAAGACTTCAAGAGGGCATAACAGGAACGGGCAGACAGGTGGCAGACAATTTTAAAATTATTTGTTCATGGGATGTGGGCGTCACTGGCTAGGCCAGCATTCATTATCCATCCCTCATTGCCCTTGAGAAGGTAGTGGTGAGCTGCCTTCTTGAACCGCTACAGTCCATGTGGTGCAGGTACACCCACAGTGCTGTTAGGGAGGGAGTTCCAGGATTTTGATCCAGTGAGTGGAGGATGGTGAGTGGCTTGGAGGGGATCTTGCAGGTGATGGTGTTCCCATGTGTCTGTTGCCCTTATCCTTCTAGATGGTAGCAGTCGCGGGTTTGGAAGGTACTGTCTAAGGAGGCTTGGTGAGTTCCTGCAGTGCATCTTGAAGATGGTGCAAACTGCTGCCACAGTGTTGGTGGAGGAGGGTGTGAATGTTTGCTTGTGGATAGGGTGCCAATCAAGTGCATTGCTTTGCCCTGGATGGGGTCAAGCTTCTTGAATATTGTTGGAGCTGCACTCATCCAGGCAAGTGGAGTGCATTCCATCACAATCCTGACCTGTGCCTTGTAGATGACGGACAGGCTTTGGGGAGTCAGGTGGTGAGTTACTTGCTGCAAGATTCCTAGCCTCTGACCTGCTCTTGTAGCCGCAGTATTTATTTGGCTAGTCCAGTTCAGTTTCTGGTTAATGGTAACACCAGGATGTTGATGGTGGGGGATTCAGTGATGGTAATGCCATTGAATGTGAAAGGACAATGATCCGATTGTCTCTTGTTGGAGATGGTCATTGCATTGCAATTGTGTAGAGCAAATGTTACTTGCCATTTGTCAGCTCAAGCCTGGATATTGTCCAGATCTTGCTGCATTTGGACATGGACTGCTTCAGTATCTAAGGAGTCACGAATGGTGAACATTGTGCAATCATCATGAACATCCCTACTTCTGAGATAGTGATGGAAGGAAGGTTATTGATGACGTAGCTGAAGATGGTTGGGCCGAGGCACTACCCTGAGGAACTCTTGCAGTGATGTCCTGGAACTAAGACGATTGACCTCCAACAACCACAACCATCTTTGTGCTAGGTATGACTCCAACAAACGGAGCGTTTCCCCTCCTGATTCCCAATTACTCCAGTTTTGCTCGGGCTCCTTGATGCCATACTTGGTCAAATACTGCCTTGATGTCAAGGGCAGTCACTCTCACCTCAGCTCTGGAGTTCAACTCTTTTGTCCATATTAGGAGCTGAATGACCCTGGCGGAACCCGAACTGAGTGTCAGTGAGCAGGTTATTGCAAGGCAAGTGCTGCTTGATAGCACTGTTTATGACCCCTTCCATCACTTTACTGATGTGGCACTGGTATTGTCACTGGACTAGTATTCCAGAGACCCAGGATAATGCTCTGGGGACCCAGGTTCGAATCCCACCATGGCAGATGGTGAAATATGAATTCAATAAAATTTGGAATTAAAAGCCTGGTGATGACCATGAAACCATTGCCGATTGTCGTAAAAACCCATCTGGTTCACTAATGTTCTTCAGGGAAGGAAATCTGCCATCCTTGCCTCGTCTGGCCTACATCAGACTCCAGACCCACAGCAATGTGGTGGACTTTTAAATGCCCTCTGAATGAGGGCAATTAGGGATGGCCAATAATTGCTGGCCTGGCCAGCAACGCCCACATCCAACAAACAAACTTTTTAAAAACTAGACCAATGTGGCAGTAATTGGCTGGGTTGAATTTGTCCTGCTTTGTGTACAGGACATACCTGGGCAATTTTCCACATTGCCAAGTAGGTGCCAGTGGCTAGGGACGTGGCAAGCTCTGGAGCACATCTTCAGTGCTATTGCCAGAACATTGTCAGGGCCTTTGCAGTATCCAATGCCTTCAGCTGTTTCTTGATATCATGTGGAGTGAATCAAATTGGCTGAAGACTGGCATCTGTGATGCTGGGGACCTCCGGAGGAGGCAGAGATGGATCATCCACTCGGCACTTCTGGTTGAAGATTGTTATAAGTGCTGCAGCCTTATCTTTTGCACTGATGGGCTGGTCTCCCTCATCATTGAGGATGGGCATGTGTGTGGAGCCTCCTCCTCCAGTGAGTTGTTTAATTTTCCACCACCATTCACGACTGGATGTGGCAAGGTTGCAGAGCTTAGATCTGATCCGTTGGTTGTGGAATCACTTAGCTCTGTCTATCACTTGTTGATTATGCTGTTTGGCACACAAGTAGTCCTGTGTTGTAGCTTCACCAGGTTGACACCTCATTTTTTGCTATGCCTGGTGCTGTTCCTGGCATGCCCTCCTGCACTCTTCATTCAACACTGAACTGTTTTGGTCAAAAGAATAAGGAAGCATAATAAACCCTAAAGGGGATGCAAGAAGAGACACCTGCGGGCATTTTATCTGTGAAGATAGCCGAACAAGTTAACAAGCAGTTAATAAAGCATATTGGATCCTGGATTTTATAGGGAACTAAAGCCAGGAAGTTATGCCAAATCTTCATAAAACATTAGTTTGGCCCCAAATGGAGTGTTGCATCCAATGTTGGGTACCACATTAGGAAGGACGTGAAGGCTTTGAAGATACTTATTAGAATGGTCCCAGGGATGAACTATTACATTAACATGGATAGACTGGAGAAGCTGGAGTTAGCCTTCTCTGCTTTAAGGAGTACAAGTGGAGAGTCACTAGAGGTGTTTAAAATCATGATGGGCTTAGATAGAGTAAATAATCAATTCTAATGGGTGAAAGGTAGGCAACAAGAGGGCACAAACTTAAGGTGATTGGCAAAAGTGACATAAGGAAAGATTTTCACATCACAAGTGTTAGGCTTTGGAATATACTCCCTGACAGGGTTGCAGATACAGATTAAATAGCAGTCTTCAATATGGAAAAAAATGCAGGGAGTGGGACTACTTGGGTTGCTCTTTCACAAAGATATGGTGCAGAATTAATGAACTAAATGGTCTCTTTCGGTGCTGTACCGTTCTATGGTTTTTCCCAGCTAAGCAAAAATTATCCATATTCATTGATGCAAATTGAAACCTTTTAAGGCTTCTTGTTCCACCAACTGTCCCCGTATTCTGTTCCACATACTTATCACCTTTAGTAAAATCATTTCCTTCTGCATTTCCTACCTTTGCCTTAATTTGTAAATGTAGCCCCCTGTGGTTAAATTCTGTACATGGTGGAAAAGTTTACTTGGATCCTATTTGTTTAAACCTTTCATAATTTCAAATATGTATGCTTGTATGAGTGTGTGTGAGATCAACAAACACAAAAAAGGAAACATGAACACAGAGCAGGGATAGAAACTAACAAATGTGACCCAAGCTTAAAAGTACTTTCCAACCCCCACTTCTTTGCCACAAAATGTTCTTTTCTAAAGCACAATAGAATCAAATGAGTTAGCAACAGTAGCCCATGAAAATCAAAACAAAAGCACGCTGCTCTCATCAGATGCTCATTTGATTTAGCATTCACCAAGTAACAAAAGACAAACGCACAGATGATAGAAGAAGATCTCCTATTTTTCCCTCTTTTGTATGTTATGCAGGCCCAGCTGGTAATGTGTCAGCTAAATACATACAGCCCTCACATTAAGGCAATGCATTTATGGAATCTGGTGTCTTAAACTGTTCATTCATAGTGAGATTTGTACCCCTAGAGCTTATGGCCAAACAGTGCCCTGCTGGATAGGCCATCTTTTGCAATCAATCACTTTATATCATCACTACTGACAGATTACATACTAGTCTGCAACTCTTCACCTAGGTTATTCAAAGCTGATCAATAAATGCAAAAAGGATGTATTGCAACAAAGGCAAGGTCAAAGAACTAACAAGTATTTCAGATTATTACAGGAACAGACATTAAAAAGGGTTGAAATGTAAATTCCCAAAAGGAACAGCAATGATTTCAGCTGCTATTGGTCTGAATAGTAATAATGTAAACTATGCTAATAAATGTTCACGGAGTTCGGCATGAATCTTGTCAGCCCTCTGTCAGTCTTTCAAACTGTACTAGATCACAGAGGATGAACCATCAGTGAGATCCATTCCCTGAAAAAAACAGTAATGGAGCTCACTGCTCCAATGCTTGGCAATGCACAGAGTAAAACTGGGTGGCTAAATTATTTAATGCCACTAGAGCTGTAAAACACAAAGCAAATTTAATTTAGCATGAGCAGATGTCAAACAGCAAAAGCTTCACCACTGCCATTATCAAGTCAATCATTCTGGCACCAGTCTTCATTTTAAAAACACATTAATTACACAAAGAAACTATGAACAAACTACAATTGAGATGCACAACTAGTGCAAAAATTTAACTGTAAACCAATATTTTTAGGCTCTGAAACTACGCATCATTAATGTAGATTCAGATTTAATTCCAATTATTTAGAATAGCTATTTTGAATTAGGACATCAGACATGACAAATTCAACATATGCCTCAGTTATTCTTTTTTTCCTCTTTAACCCTCTTAACTCTCTCTTCTATAGTCATGCCATCTTTCACTTCTCCGCTCACAGGTACTGTGACCTCCCAGTTTCCTATCCCAACTCCTCGAACTTTCTGCTGTTTTGCTGCTGGTTCAGGCTTGGCTGCCTCTTAGAAAAGCCTACATCTTCCCTCTGTGCCTCTCTTGGCATCCTCAGAAAGCCATATTAAGGTTCTCAGCACTGGCTCATAACAAGATACCTTTGCTGCTTTCCTCCCTCAGCCTTTGGACCAAAAATAAAATTCTCACCCTTGATTTCAACCTTGATTCATCACGTTCTCTTTCTTAGAGATCACTCCCCTCTTATCCTCCCTAAATCTCCCTCCTCCACGTAAAATCCCAACCCATAGTCACAGCCCATTCCCCTCTCCCGACCCTTGACCTTGCCATCTCACATGGTCTTGATGGCTCCATCATATCAACCACAGATAAGGGCCTTTTCTGTCTTTTCCTTGTATCACCCACCACCATAGCCCCCTTACAGGCCCCAACCCAAGTCTCCTGCAATTCACTTGCAACCACACTTTCAAGATCCGAACTATCTAGCCTTTAGTCCTCTGTTCACCATAACATTTCTGCAGCTACCAATTTACTCAACCTCACCTCCACCTTTGTTGCTCTAGTCCACAATAAGACCGTTACTTTGTCTCAGCTTGGCAATTCCCTCTGATATGGCCCTCATCTCTGCTCCCTTTTGTCCAAGGGATATAGACTTGGAAGAATGTGACATAAAACTAATTGGTTTAGCTATCCACCATCAGATTTGGGTGGACACAAAGCACTATTGGGTCCTGCTTTCTTCTACTCACTACTCCAGGATCATCCTTGAATGCAAAATTTAACCCCCAACTTCTTTTCTCTACTGCAAACCATCTTAAGCCCCTCTTCCCTGTCTCCTCCATCCTCACCTCCAATAAGTGTGAGAAGCTCATGGATTTCTCCGTCACTAAGATTGAGACCATCCGATTAGCTGCCTCTGAAATGTCCCTGCCTCCCACTAGCCCACTGGGCCAAGCTTCCGCTAAAGCTTCCCTGCCCTAGCCCTGAACTTGCATCTTTTTTTTTTCTCCTATCTCTCCTCATTCCCTCTCCAAATTCATCTTGTTCATCAAACCCACATCTTGCTCCTTCGATCCTATTCCCACTATACTAGTGACCACCTAACTTCCCCTCTTGGCGCTCATGTTAGTTGATATTGTTAATCGTTCCCTCTACAGGTGTTGTCCCTCTCTGCTTTAATTCTGTCCTCACAAAATACAAACCCTTGACCCCCATTGTCCTTACAAGCTACAAAGACATCTCCAACCTCCCTTTCCTCGCCAAAATCCTTGACTGTGTTGCTACCTTCCAAATCTATGCTCATCTTTCATCGAACTCCATGTTTGAATTCTTCCAATTAGGTTTCCGCTTTGTACCAAAACAGCCTTTGTCAAAGTCAATTCCCTAGTCACCGATTCTATCACCCTCCCTGGCAACTGTCTGAGACTAAACCAGGGCTGAGAGTGGCTGAAGACAGAAAGGTCTGAAAATTAGTGATCAAACACAAAAAAGGTCTGAAATTTTTTTGTCTCAAGGAGTCATGTAATTATAACACTTTTTATGAACTGTTCTGAAATGTAAATATTTATAGGCCACTTCAAATAGGTAGAATTATTAGACTTCAAGTGAGTAGAAACATTAGTTTTCCCTTTGTTTACCTTCTATTAACATCAAGATTGTGAACCAATGTACGGTTATAATAAACTCATCAAGTGACCTTAGCCTTTCAACATTCAATGTAGTTAGTGCATGTAATTCAAGATGAGTAACATACTAACAACAGAACATGACCTTGCTGGATTACGTACATGCAAGGCGAAGCAAAGGGCTATGGCAGCATCCCTCGCAAGCTATTTTCCAATGTGACCCCATTATAACTCTCAATCTTCAGAAAAACAATTAGGGATGGGCAACAAAGGTTGGCTTTGCTAGCGATACCCACATTCCAAGAAAGAATATATATATAAAAACTCTTGAAAATTAACATGACTCCAGATGCCAACAAAAACTAAGCAGTAATAAAGCTGCATAAAGGCACTTGGTATGCTATTATTGAAGATTGGGTATTGTAGATCAACACATAACATATGTAAATATGAAAATCCGCATGTTTAGTACTTTATAAAAATGTTGTTCTCTTACATACTCATGTAGGTTTCATGCAAGGTCTCCAAATTCCATTGCAATAGAAGCCTCAGTGAAGCCCCTCTAACTCCAACTATACACACCTTATAATCAGCTCCTCCCCCTCCCCACCACAAAGACCTCTCTTTCTAACCCACCTCCCCACGCACAATCCTTCGGCCACACAGCACTCCACTTCCCAAACTCCCTCCCCCTTCACTCATACTCCCTGCTCCCCACTCAGATCCTATCGTGCCCTCCTATTCCACTCAGCCCCCCCTCATGCTCTCCCTCCTCCCCACCCAGCCCCTACTCATTCAACTCTTCCCTCCCTCCACACTGACCCACCCCTCCCTCTCAGCCCACCCCCAATCACCTCTTCCCTCCCACCCCAACAACTCCCCAGGCTCTCAACCCTTCCCTCCCTCACCACCCACCCCATCCTTCCCTTCCAATCCTCCACTCAACCCTTCTCTCCCCACCCACCCCACTCACAACCTTTCCTTCCCTCCCCCCGCTCACTCAACCCTTCCCTTCCTCCCCACCCACCCCATCCTTCCCTCACACCCACCACTCACTCAGCCATTCCCTTCCTCTCCACCCAGATCCACTCAATCATCCCCTCTTCCTTCTTCACTCTCGCCTCACCTGGGTTTCTCCATCTTGCCAGGAGCTGGCTCCTTGTTGCTGTTGCTGCCTGTCAGTAAACAGCTGCAGCTTCCCCTTGGTCATGCTAGTTGGATCCGCATTGCCGGCAAGGGGGGTGGGGGGGGGGGGGGAGGTGGGTGCCTTCCCATGGGATAGGAGCTAAGGCACCAGGGCTCAGACCCTGGTCAGCTGGTGAGTGCAGCCTCTTCCATCACTGGGTGCTTGGGTAGCGCCAGGGTCCTTGGGTAGCGCCAGGGTCCTGAGTAGGCTTAGCCTTAGCAAAGTGGCAACTCCTGCTGAGGGCGGGATGTGACTTACACCACACCCAGTTGGAATCTCCCTCCTGGGGCCAGAACCTGAAGCCTAATGGCAAGCAGTGGTTGGGTCGTGGCCAAATTGTTCCCTTAGGAACAGGGCCTCAGACTGGGCGAGAAAATCCAACCTTCCTCCGCCAACAACAGGGAGTCCCGCAACTGAGGTAGCATCAGGAAGACTGCACAGTGCAGGAAGGTGGCCCGGTGCACAAAGGCGTTCTGCAGACTGCACATGGAGCAGCAGCTACTGGGGGCATGGCCTCTACATCTCCCAATCACAGAAAGCGAGTCAAAGCCAGGTCAGAATAGGCAGTGGATTAAAGAGAGAGGGACTGAATGACAGCTCACCGGACCAGGTGGAAGTCAGAAAAAGAATTAAAAGGGCAGAATTCCGTGATCCAAAAGTTGGAATTCTGCCAAATGGCAGACAACTCTCATCCCTGCTAAACCAAACTGTTTAAACCTTGGTATCATATTTGACTGCAAAATGAGTTTCTGACCATATATTCACATCATCACTGAGGCCACCTACTTCCACTCTATAACATGACCTAACTTCGCTTCTGCCTCAGCTTACCTACTGCTGAAACCTACATCCATGCCTTGGATTTCTCTAGACTTGACTATTCCAACCTGGCTGGTGTGCTACATTCTATTTTCCGTAAACTTGAGGTCATCCAAAACTGTGCTGCCTATGTCCTCACTCGCAACAAGTTCTGTTCACCTATCACCCGTGTTCGCTGACCTTCATTGGCTCCTGGTCAAGCAATGCACTAATTTCAAAATACTCATCCTTGTACTCAAATCCCTCCATGGCCCCAGTCCTCTGTAAACTCCTTCAGCCCCATAACCCTCCAAGATATCAATGCTCATCCAGTTCTAACCATTGGAGCATCCCCAATTTAAATCGCTCCACCATTGCCTAGGCCCTAAGCTTTGGGATACCCCCACCACCTTCCCATTCCTCCTTTAAGACACTCCTTAAAATCTACTTCCTTAACCAGGCTTTTGGTTGTCTGATCTCATACCTCCTTTAAATGGCTCAATGTCATATTTAGTTTTATAATGCACCTGTGAAGCATCTTGGGATGATTTATTACCTTAATAATACCTATATAAAGTTGTTATTAGGAAGTGGAACTTAAATGTGTAATTTAGTTTTTCCAGCAACCAGAGTAGTACAATATTCCATGCTTTGTAGCTTTATTTATCCTGGGTATGGGGGCTGTTTAATCCTTTATCCTTGTGACCAACAGATAAGATACATAATCCAAGGAACAGAAAAATAGAACACACTGGAAAAACAGTCTGTGAAAACCTGCAAGGATATCATTTGGACCCTTCACCAGAGCTGAACATTTTATCCCCAAGCATCTGTGGAACGAGCCAGAGAGAGAACAGTTCCGGAGGTCCAGTTAAAAACAGTGACAGGGAGTCAGCGGGGAAAATGAACGATCCTGAGAACAGTGCTGGAGATGCACAGTTAAAAGTGGTGGCAGGAAGTTAGTGGGAGGAAGAGAGAGCAAGCCTGAGAGAGAACAGTATCAGATACAGTTAAAAGCAGTGGTGGGGAATCAGAGCGATTGCATTTCGAAAAAGAGAAAAAAATCCAAGTATGACAGAGGAAAGTGGGTAAGCGATTGGTTGGTGAATATTTCTCTTTTCTCACTCTAAACTAGAGCATTCATTTAAACTAGGAGCTGGGATATTAAAAATTTCAATCAAGGTAAATAGAGCATTGTGAATTAATAAGAGCACAGAACAGGTCTAGAAGCATTAATTAACATTTACATAAATTAAAAGTCTAAAATTTAATAGTCTAACAAAGTGCTAACTAGATTCTAAAACAGGGAATAGAGATTAGTTAGATTATGGATGGGCAACCGAGTCCCGTTGCTTGCAATTCCTGTGTCATATGGGAACTTCAGGACACTTCATGTGTCTTTGGGGGAGCTGCTCGAATTTGAGCTCAGGATTTCCAAGCTTAAGGGGCAGCCAGAGTCACTGTGGAGCATCAGGGAAGATGAGAGTTTCCTGGATCCTATGTTCCAAGAGGTGATCACCCCACAGGCAATGAGAGTTCAGGACATGTAGATGGGTGATCACCTGGAAGAACAGGAAAATGCAGGAAGGGGAGAAATCTTCAGGGTGTGTGTCAGTCTCAAACTGGTCTCAGCACTGGAGACTGTTGGGAGTGACAATACCTTGAAGTGAAGTGAAGTCTAACCCAAGGCACCAATGAGCAAGGGAATA
Organism: Cetorhinus maximus; assembly: GCF_964194155.1. Classification (NCBI taxonomy): domain Eukaryota; kingdom Metazoa; phylum Chordata; class Chondrichthyes; order Lamniformes; family Cetorhinidae; genus Cetorhinus; species Cetorhinus maximus. The sequence goes on from NC_135884.1 coordinate 41,027,580, forward strand.
CATAAGGGAGAACAGCAAAGGTTAGAAATTGAGACATTATAGGAGATTTCATTACAAATCTTCTCAGCTTACAAAAGTAGGGAGATCATGTTGGAGTTGTATAGAACTTTGGTGAGGCCACAGCTGGAGTACTGTGTGCGGTTTTGATCGCCACATTATAGGAAGTATGTGATTGCACTGGAGGGGGTGCAGAGGAGATTCACCAGGATGTTGCCTGGGATGAAACATTTAAGTTATGAAGAGAGGTTGGATAGACTTGGGTTGTTTTCATTGGAGCAGAGAAGACTGAGGGGCGACCTGATCGAGGTGTACAAGATTATGAGGGGCATGGACAGGGTGGATAGGGAGCAGCTGTTCCCCTTAGTTGAAGGGTCAGTCACGAGGGGACATAAGTTCAAGGTGAGGGGCAGGAGGTTTAGGGGGGATGTGAGGAGAAACTTTTTTACCCAGAGGGTGGTGACGGTCTGGAATGCACTGCCTGGGAGGGTGGTGGAGGCGGGTTGCCTCACATCCTTTAAAAAAAGTACCTGGATGAGCAGTTGGCACGTCATAACATTCAAGGCTACGGGCCAAGTGCTGGCAAATGGGATTAGGTAGGTAGGTCAGATGTTTCTCACGTGTCGGTGCAGACTCGATGGGCCGAAGAGCCTCTTCTGCACTCTGTGGTTCATAGTTAAGGAGGCAGACAGGCGTTTCTGTAACTGTAATCATGAATCCCATATGGTGCACGGCCTCTCTCTTTTTTGCAAGGTTAAAGGATATCATGGACAGGATACAGAATATTCTGTATGGGGAAGGGGGACGAGCCAGATGTTGCAGTATACATTGATATCAACAACATAGAGGCAGTAGGCATTGAAGTCCTACAGTCAAATTTTCTGGAGCTAGGGAGGAAGTTAAAAAGCAGAACCTTGAAAGTAGAATTCTCTGGGTTACTCCTAGTGCCAAACACGAGTGAGAATAAAAATAGGAGGATCAATGCATGGCATGAGGCATGGTACAGGAGGGAGGACTTCAGATTCTTGGGATATTGGGATCAGTTCTGGGGCAGGAAGCACTGATTTAAAAGGAACTGGTTGCACCTCAACAGGACTAGGATCAATGTACTCACACCAAGGTTCACTAGTGTGTCTGGGGAGGGTGACTAATATTCAAGGATACGAAGGAGTTGGGGTAGCAGAACTGATTGGGGAAGACATTATAGAGTTGGAAAGAGGAGGGTGTCCTGGAGGGGACGAAGGCAGAATCCAAAAGGGGATGACCGTTTTACAGGGGGTATTCTATAGGCAGTCAGATAGTAAGAGAGAGAAAAAGTGGAACAAATCTGCAGGGAAATCGGACATGTGCATGAACTTGAGTGCTGATATTGAGGGATTTTAATGACCCTAATATTGATCGAGATAATGTTAGAGCAAAGGTTAAGGAGGGGGAGGGATTTCTGAAATATGTCAGGAGAAGTTCCTTGACTAGTATGTTCCTGATCAAACTAGGAAAGAGGCATTACTTGATCTGGTGCTGGGAAATAAGGTGGGCCATGTTTACGAAATATCTGTTGGGGAACACTTGAGTAGGAGCGAGCATTACATCATAAGGTTTAGATTATCAAGGGAGATGAGCAAGGAACAATTTAAAGTAGAACTTCTAAATTGAAAGAGGGTCAACTTCACTGGCATGAGGGGGGATTTAGCCAGAGTAAAATGGAACCAAAGATTGACAGGAAAAACTGTAATGGAACAATGGATGATCTTAAAGTAGTGATGCTTCAGGTACAGGCTAGGGGCAGCACATTCTAACAAGGGTGAAGGTAACGGAATCAAAGCCAGGGCTCCTTGGATGATGAGAGAGATAGAGAATATGATTAAACAAAAACTATGGTGGATAATGCATGTTGGGTGAATTCTTCAAGTGTGAACCAGGCCAAATAGAATAAGTTTTATTAGGGATGGGCAATAAATGCTGACCGAGCTAGCAACACCCGTGTCCCATGAAAGAATTAAAAAAAATTGAGAGAAGAAGTGAAGAGGAAAATACAAGTAGCAAAGAGAGAAAATGAGAATAGAATGGCAGATAACATTCGGGAACCCAAAAATAGAAAGTGGGTAGTAAGTGGGGCCTATTAGGGGCAAAGAGGGTGACATATGCTCAGAGGTGCAGGGCAAGGCTAGAATACTTAATGAGTACTTTTTAAACACCGTTTACTAAGAAGAGGATGCTAACAAAATATTGGTAGAAGCCAAAATAGTACAGATAATGGGTGGGATAAAAATTGACAGAATGTACTAAAAAGGTTGCTAAGAGGTATTAAGTGGCCTGGTCTAGATGACTTGCACCCCAGGTTGCTAAAAGATATAGGAATGGAGATAGCAGAAGGGCTTGCCATAATCTTCCAATCTTGCCTAGATATAGGGGAGGTGCCAGTGGATTGGAGATTGGCAAATGTGACACCCTTATTCAAGGAAGAGTGCAAGAACCTTCCAAGTATCTACAGGCAAGTCAAACTAACATTGGTGGTGTGCAAGTTTTTAGAAACAGTAATCAGAGGGAAAAAAAATCAACAGACATTTGGAGAGATTTGAATTCATTAAGGAGATTACAGATTTGTAAAAGGCAAACTGTGCTCGACTAATCTAACTGAATTTTTAAAAAATTCATTCGTGGGATGTGAGCATCGCTGGCTGGCCAGCATTTATTGCCCATCCCTAACAGCCCTTGAGAAAGAGGTGGTGAGAGCGTAAGAACATAAGAAATAGGAGCAGGAGTAGGCCATTCAGCCCCTCAAGCCTGTCCCACCATTCAATAAAATCATGGCTGATCTGCCAGCTCCTCATATCCCTCAACTCTCCGATATTTCAAAAATCTATCTACCTCCTCTTTAAATACTTTCAGTGATCTAGCCTCTACAACTCTCTGGAGTAGAGAATTCCAGGCATTCATTATGCTCAGAGAAGAAATTCCTTCGCATCTTAGTTTTAAATGAGTGTCCCCTAGTTCGAGACTCCCCCACTAGTGGAAATATCTTCTCAACATTTCCCCTGTCAAGCCCTCTCAGAATCTTGTACACTTCAACAAGATCACCCTTCATTCTTCTAAACTCTAATGACCTAACCTGTTTAGCCATTTTTGATAAGTTAACCCCTTCATCCCAGGAATCAGCCAAGTGAATCTCTTTTGAACTGCCTCCAATGCCAGTATATCCTTTCTTAAATACAGGGCCAAAGTGTACACAATACTCCACGTGTGGCCTCACCAACACCCTGTACAGTAATAACAAGACCTCCCTATTTTTAAACTCCAACCCCCTAGCAATACAGGTCAAAATTCCATTTGCCTTCTTAATTACTTACTGCACCTGCATGTTAACTTTTTGTGTTTCATGCACAAGAACACCCAGATCACTCTGTGCTGCACTTTTAGGAAACAGGGTTTTCAGGTTTAAGGTTTATGTGGCACCATTTAAATAATAATCTGCCTTTTGATTCTTCCTACCAAAGTGCATGACCTCACACTTTCATACATTAAACCTCATCTGCCAAATTTTTGCCCATTCACTCAACCTATCTATATCCTCTTGCAGATTCCTATGTCCTCATCACAAAATGCCCTCCCACCTATTTTTGTATCATCAGCAAATCTGGATACATTACACTCTCCCACCTCCTCCAAGTCATTAATATAGATAGTAAATAATTGAGGCTGTAGGACTGATCCTTTTGGGACACCACTAGTTACGTCTATCCAACCTGAAAAAGACTCATTAATCCTGACTCGCTGTCTTGTATGTGTTAACCAATCCTCAATCCATGCTAATACATCACCCCCAATACCGAGAGCTCCTATCTTGTGCAATATCCTTTTATGTGGCACCTTATCGAATGCCTTTTGGAAATCCAAATGCACTACATCTACTGGTTCTTCTTTATCAACTCTGCTTGTCATACCCTCAAAGAACACCAGCAAATTTGTCAAACATGATTTCCCTTTCGCAAAACCATGTTGACTCTGTTTGATTGCGTTAAGCTTTTCTAAATGTCCTGCTATTTCTTCCTTAATAATGGACTCTAGCATTTTCCTAATAACGGATGTTAGGCTGACTGGCCTATAGTTTCTTGTTTTTTGTCTCCCTCTCTTCTTGAACAGGGTTTTCAGGTTTAAGGATTTATGCAAGAGATGCAGGGGGATATGAGGAAGAGCTTTGGCCTGGAACTCGCTGCCTACAAGGATGGTGGAAGCAGAGATGATGAATGATTTCAAAAGAAAATTGGATGGGCATCTGAACGAAATAAAACTTCCAGGGCTACAGAGATCGAGCAGGGGAATGGACCTGATTGGATTACACTACAGTTAATTAGGATGGATTCTATGGGCCGAATAACCACACTCCGTGCCATAATGACTCTCTGCTTCCAATGGTCTCCTCACATAACTTCAACTGAACCTGCCAGAAAATAGGAGGGACCAGATCCGCCTGGTCTCCTCCAATTCGAGGATTTTGCAATATTCATTGCAAGGGGCAGGACCTCTTCCTATGCCAGACAAGTCAAGTTGCCAGGGGATCAGAACCAAAGGCAGGAACTCCCTACCCTGGAATTGCCCTTCCTCTGGCTCATTTCGGAGCTGACAAAGCCAGTACATTGTTTGAGATGAGTCAGTGAACGGGACCCATTGGGGAACTGAGGTCAGATAAGCAATAAGGGGAGATAATGGTGTAGTGGTATTGTTGCTAGATTCAGAGACCCAGGGTTCGAATCCCACCATGGCAGATGGTGGAATTTGAATTCAATATAATTCTGGAATTAAAAGTCTAATGATGACCATGCAACCATTGTTGATTGTTGTAAAAACATATCTGGTTCACTAATGTCCTCTAGGGAAGGAAATCTGCCATTCTTACCTGGTCTGGCCTACATGTGACTCCAGACCCACAACAATGTGGCTGACTCTTCAATGCCCTCTGAAATGGCCTAGCAAGCCACTCAGTTGTATCAAACTGCTAGAAAATCTCAAAAAAGGAATGAAATCGAACGGACCACCTGGCATCAAGCTAGGAACTGGAAGCAACAATGGCAAACTCAGCCCTGTCGACCCTGCGAAGTCCTCCTTAGTAACATCTGTAGGCTAGTGCCAAAATTGGGACAGCTGTCTCACAGACTTGTGCAAGCAACAGCCTGACATAGTCATCCTCACGGAATCATATCTTACAGATAATGTCCCTAACACCACCATCTGTCCTGTCCCACCAGCAGGACAGACCCAGAAGAGGCGGCGGCACAGTGGTGTATAGTTGGGAGGGAGTTGCCCTGGGAGTCCTCAACATCGACTCTGGACCCCATGAAGTCTCATCAGGTCAAAAATGGGCAAGGAAACCTCCTGCTGATTATCACGTACTGCCCTCCCTCAGCTGGTGAATCAGTGCTCCTCTATGTTGAGCACCACTAGGAGGCAACACTGAGGGTGGCAAGGGTGCAGAATGTACTCTGGGTGGGGGGGGGGGGGGGGGGGCTTCAATGTCCATCATCAAGAATGGCTCGGTAGCACCACTACTGACCGAGTTGGCTGGAGTCCTAAAGGACATAGCTGCTAAACTGGGTCGGTGGCAGGTGGCGAGAGAACCAGCAAGAAGAAAAAACATATTTGACCTCATCCTCAGATGCCACAGATGCATCTGTCCGTGACAGTATCGGTAGGAGTGACCATCACACGGTCGTTGTGGAGACGAAGTCCCACCTTCACATTGAGGATACCATCCATCGTGCTGTGTGGCACTATCACCATGCTATACGGGATAGATTTCGACCACATCTAGCAACTCACGACTGGACATCCATGAGGCGCTGTGGGCCATCGGCAGCAGCAGAATTGTACTCGAACGCAATCTGTAACCTCATGGTCTGGCATAACCCCCCACTCTACCATCACTATCAAGCCTGGTTCAAAGAAGAGTGCAGGAGGGAATGCCAGGAGCAGCACCAGGCACACGTAAAAATGAGGCGTCAACCTGGTGAAGTTATAACACAGGACTACTTGAGTGCCAAACAAAGCTAAGCGATCCCACAACCAACGGATCAGATCTAAGCTCTGCAGTCCTGCCATATCCAGTCGTGAATGGTGGTGGACAATTAAACAACTCACTGGAGGAGGGGACAGCTCCACAAATATCCCCATCCTCAATGATGAGGGAGCCCAGCACATCAGTGCAAAAGATAAGGCTGAAGCATTTGCTAAAATAGTCAGCCAGAAGTGCCGAGTGGATGATCCACCTCGGCCTCCTCTGGAGGTCCCCAGCATCACAGATGCCAGTCTTCAGCCAATTCAATTCACTCCACGTAATATCAAGAAACAGCTGAAGGCACTGGATACTGCAAAGGCTATGGGCGCTGACAATATTCTGGCAATAGTATTTGCGCTCCAGAACTTGTGTCCCTAGCCAAGCTGTTCTAGTATAGCTACAACACTGGCACCTGCCCAGCTATGTGGAAAATTGCCTAGGTATATCCTGTACACAAAAAGGACAAATCCAACCTAGCCAATTACCGCCCATCAGTCTACTCTCAGTCATCAGTAAAATAATGGAAGGGGTCATCGACAGTGCTCTCAAGTGGCACTTGCTCACCAATAACCTGCTCACTGATGCCCAATTTGGGTTCCGCCAGGGCCACTCAGCTCCTGACCTCATTACAGCCTTGGTTCAAACAAAGATAAAAGAACTGAACTCCCGAGGTGAGGTGAGAGTGACTGCCCTTGATATCAAGGCCACATTTGACTGAGTGGGCATCAAGGAGCCCCAGCAAAACTGGAGTCAATGGGAATCAGGGGGAAAATTCTCCACTGGTTGGAGTCATACCTAGCACAAAGTAAGATGATTGTGGTTGTTGGAGGTCAGTCATCTCAGCTCCAGGACATCACTGCAGGGATTCCTCAGGGTAGTGTCCTAGGTCCAACCATTTTCAGCTGCTTCATCAATGACCTTCCTTCCATCATAAGGTCAGAAGTGGGGATGTTTGCTGATGATTGCACTATATTCAGCACCATTCATGACTCGTCAAATACTGAAGCAGTCCACGCCCATATGCAGCAAGAGCTGGACAATATTTAGGCTTCAGCTGACATTTGCACCACACAAATGGCACGCAACGACCATCTCCAACAAAAGAGAATCTAACCATCGCCCTTGAGGTTCAATGGTTTTACCATCACTGAATCCCCCACTATCAACATCCTGGGGGTTATCATTGACCAAAAACTGAACAGGACTAGCCATATAAATAGCGTGGCTACAAGAGCAGGTCAGAGGCTGGGAATCCTGTGACGGCTAACTCACCAAGTCTGTCCACCATCTACAAAGCACAAGTCATGAGTGTGATGGAATACTCCCCAATTGCCTGGACGAGTGCGGCTCCCACTACATTCAAGAAGCTTGACACCGTTCAGGACAAAGCAGCCCACTCGATTGGCACCACATCCATAAATATTCACTCCCTCCACCACCGACGCACAGTAGCAACAGTGTGTACCATCTACAAGATGCAATGCAAAAATTCACCAAGGCTCCTTAGACAGCATCTTCCACACTCACGACCACTACCATCTAGAAGGACAAGGGCAGGAGATAGCTGGGAACACCACCATCTAGAATTTCCCCTCAAAGTTACTCACCATCCTGACTTGGAAAGATATCGCCATTCCTTCACTGTCACTGGGTCAAAATCCTAGAACTCCTTTCCTAACAGCACTGTGGATGTACCTACACCACATGGACAGCAGCGGTTCAAGGAGGCAGCTCACCACCACCTTCTCAAGGGCAACTAGGAATGAGCAATAAATGCTGGCCCAGCCAGCAAAGCCCACATCCTGTGAATGAATTAAAAAAAACAACTGGAACTCCTGGGATTGCCTCTATTTAAAAATAAATAAACCAGCTCCCTTAAACAGAGGGCAGGTGGAATTCTGCATGTGATCAGGGGAAATGGAGTTTGGTCAAACCCCCAGAAAGATGGCCAGATGCTGAACTCTGAATCTGCTTGGGGCAGGTAGAACTAGAGCCACACCCTGCAGATTTTTGGGGCCATTTTGTTTATTTTTATCTAATCATCATTCTGAATGTCGATAAAATAAAAATTAAATTATAGAACATCTGCACAAACTCACTCATTTTATTAATATACAGAGCCAATACCAAATGATTAGCATAACTGCAAAGCACTTTTAAACTGTTAATAGTCCTGCTGCACAATGATGCTATTCACAAGCCATATTAATTCCACAAGTTGGAAGAGCAGGGTTCTGAGCTGAAGTCAGTGTGGCACATTACATCTGTTTTAGTTTTTTCACCTGCAGTGCAGTTTAGCAAGTAGGCCCGATCTGTCATTATTGTCACAGAATAGATTTGAAAGAACAAACCAAGGATCTATTGGTCTGAAGCACTCTCTCCCATACTTCAATAGAGAACTGATAAAATGTAACTGAATTGAGTTGGAGTTGGAGTAGGGGTTTGGGGGCATATGCCTATGAAATGAAGTTGCTGTTACTTATTACTAAGATAAAAGCAAAACACTGCAGATGCTGGAAAAAAGAAACAGAAACAAAAATTGCTGGAAAAACTCAGCAGGTCTGACAGCATCTGTGGAAAGGAAGACAGAGTTAATGTTTCGAGTCTGTATGACTCTTCATCAGAACTAAAGAGGAATAAGAAGTGTGGTGAAATATAAGCTGTTTAAGGGGGGTGGGACAGGTGGAGCTGGATAGAGGGCCAGTGATAGGTGGAGGCAAAGGAGAGATTGCCAAAGATGTCATAAACAAAAGGACAAAGGGGTGTAAGCTCAACGCAAGCCAGAAGAACAGCACCTCATCTTCCGATTAGGCACTTTACAGCCTTCCGGACTCAACATTGAGTTCAACAAATTCAGATCATGAACTCTCTCCTCCAACCTCACCCCCTTTATGATCCCCTTTTTTTCTAATAATTATTATATATTTTTACATAAATATTTTTTTCTTTTCCCACCTATTTCTATTATTATTTTTAAAATTTATTTCCATCCATTGTTTTAACTCCACCTTTTAGCCTATTTCGATCCCTTCCCCCCACCCCAACTAGGGCCATCTGTCACTTGCTCATCCTGCTTTCCACCCTTAATGTCACCATTAGCACATCCTTTAGCTAATATCACTACCGTCAACACCCCTTTGTCCTTTTGTTTATGACATCTTTGGCAATTTCTCCTTTGCCTCCACCTATCATTGGCCCTCTATCCAGCTCCACCTGTCCCACCCTCCTTAAACAGCTTATATTTCACCACATTGCTTATTCCTCTTTAGTTCTGATGAAGAGTCATAAGGACTCGAAACGTTAACTCTGTCTTCCTTTCCACAGATGCTGTCAGACCTGCTGAGTTTTTCCAGCAATTTTTGTTTTTGCTGTTATTTATTCCAGTTATTCCACACCATTTGCTAGGAGCACAGTAGACTGCTTTGGGTTTCTGCCCATTGGCTCAAAGGATGCACAGTTAATGTGCATCCTATCGATCTGTTTAAAAACAATCAGAACAAGAAAGCTGGTCTATAGCTACAAAACAGTGTTTGATAAATTTATCAAGAGTATTTTGAGGATGTAATTACTATGGCGGATAAAGGGGAACCAGTAGATGCAGCATACTTGGATTTCCAAAAGACAGTCAATAAGGTACCATCTAAAAGATTAACACACAAGAGCCCATGAGTTAGGGGTAAAACATTAGCATGCAAGGAGGGATGGTTAATGGACAAGGAATAGGAATAAACGGGAAATTTTCAAGTTGGTGGCACTCCATTAATTGCAGCCTGCAAGGATCAAGCTATTTAAAATCTATATTAGTAACTTAGATGAAGAGACAGATAATAAGGTATCAAAGTTCTGATGATACAAAGCTAGGTGGGAATGTAAGCTGTGAGGAGGACAAACAGCCAGTCAGGTTAAGCGAGTGGGCAACAAGGCGATGAATTGGTATTAATAGAAAAGCAGAATATTTTTTTAAAAGCTTAAACACAAGGAACACAAAGTTAGAAAGCAGGTACAGCAAGTAATTAGGGAGGCAAATGGCACATATGGCCTTTAATGTGCTATAGGGTGAGAACAAGGAAGTCCTGCTCCAATTGATTGGGGCTTTAGTGAGACCACATCTGGAGTCTGTGCACAGTTTTAGTTTTCTTATCCAAGGAAGAATATACTTGTCTTGGAGGCAGTACAGAGAATGTTCACTAAATTGGTTCCTGGGATGAGAGCTTTGTCTTATGAAGAGACTAAATTGGGCTGATACTCTTGAGTAAAGAAGAATGGGATGTGATCTCATTGAAACATACAAGGTTTTGAAGGGAAACAAAAACAGAATTACCTGGAAAAACTCAGCAGGTCTGGCAGCATCGGCGGAGAAGAAAAGAGTTGACATTTCGAGTCCTCATGATCCTTCAGCAGAACTGAGTAAAGTTAGGAGAGGGGTGAAATATAAGCTGGTTTAAGGTGGTGGGTAGGGTGCGGGGAGAGAAGTTGGGGGGTTGGTGGTAGTAGGGACAAGCAAGCAGTGATAGGAGCAGATAATCAAAAGATGTCACAGACAAAGGAACAAAGACATGTTAAAGGTGGTGATATTATCTAAGAGAATGTGCTAATTAAGAATGGATGGCAGGACACTCAAGGTACAGCTCTAGTGGGGGTGGGGTGGAAAGACTGACAGGGCATTACAGGTATAGATTTAAAAATAATGGAAATAGGTGGGAAAAGAAAAATCTATATCAATTATTGGAAAAAACAAAAGGGAGGGGGAAGAAACGGAAAGGGGGTGGGGATGGGGGAGGGAGCTCAAGATCTAAAGTTGTTGAATTCAATATTCAGTCTGGAAGGCTGTAAAGTGCCTAGTCGGAAGATGAGGTACTGTTCCTCCAGTTTGCGTTGGGCTTCACTGGAACAATGCAGCAAGCCAAGGACAGACATGTGGGCAAGAGAGCAGGGTGGAGTGTTAAAATGGCAAGCGACACGGAGGTTTGGGTTTTTCTTGTGGACAGACCGCAGGTGTTCTGGCAAAGCAGTCGCCCAGTTTACGTTTGGTCTCTCCAATGTAGAGGAGACTGCATTGGGAGCAACGAATGCAGTAGACTAAGTTTGGGGAAATGCAAGTGAAATGCTGCTTCACTTGAAAGGAGTGTTTGGGCCCTTGGACGGTGAGGAGAGAGGAAGTGAAGGGGCAGGTGTTGCATCTTCTGCGTGGGCATGGGGAGGTGCCATAGGTGGGGGTTGAGGAGTAGGGGGTGATGGAGGAGTGGACCAGGGTGTCCCGGAGGGAACAATCCCTACGGAATGCCGCCGGGGGGGTAAAGGGAAGATGTGTTTGGTGGTGGCATCATGCTGGATTTGGCGGAAATGGCGGAGGATGATCCTTTGAATGCGGAGGCTGGTGGGGTGATAAGTGAGGACAAGGGGGACCCTATCATGTTTCTGGGAGGGAGAAGAAGGCGTGAGGGCGGATGCGCGGGAGATGGGCCGGACACAGTTGAGGGCCCTGTCAACAACCGTGAGTGGAAAACCTCGGTTAAGGAAGAAGGAGGACATGTCAGAGGAACTGTTTTTGAAGGTAGCATCATCAGAACAGATGCAATGGAGGTGAAGGAACTGAGAGAATGGGATGGAGAATGGAACGAAGAAATGAATGGAGAAATGAACGTAGGGATTGTTCCCTCCGGGATACCCTGGTCCACTCCTCCATCACCCCCTACTCCTCAACCCCCACCTATGGCACCTCCCCATGCCCACGCAGAAGATGCAACACCTGCCCCTTCACTTCCTCTCTCCTCACCGTCCAAGGTCCCAAACACTCCTTTCAAGTGAAGCAGCATTTCACTTGCATTTCCCCAAACTTAGTCTACTGCATTCGTTGCTCCCAATGCGGTCTCCTCTACATTGGAGAGACCAAACTTAAACTGGGCGACTGCTTTGCAGAACACGTGCGGTCTGTCCACAAGAAAAACCCAAACCTCCGTGTCGCTTGCCATTTTAACACTCCACCCTGCTCTCTTGCCTACATGTCTGTCCTTGGCTTGCTGCATTGTTCCAGTGAAGCCCAACGCAAACTGGAGGAACAGCACCTCATCTTCCGACTAGGCACTTTACAGCCTTCCGGACTGAATATTGAATTCAACAACTTTAGATCTTGAACTCCCTCCTCCATCCCCACCCCCTTTCCGTTTCTTCCCCCTCCCTTTTGTTTTTTCCAATAATTGATATAGATTTTTCTTTTCCCACCTATTTCCATTATTTTTAAATCTATACCTGTAATGCCCTGTCAGTCTTTCCACCCCACCCCCACTAGAGCTGTACCTTGAGTGTCCTGCCATCCATTCTTAATTAGCACATTCTCTTAGATAATATCACCTTTAACACGTCTTTGTTCCTTTGTCTGTGACATCTTATGATTATCTGCTCTTATCACTGCTTGCTTGTCTCTACTACCACCCCACCCCCTCCCCCCCAACTTCTCTCCCCCCACCCCACCCCCCACCTTAAACCAGCTTATATTTCACCCCTCTCCTAACTTTACTCAGTTCTGCTGAAGGATCATGAGGACTCGAAACGTCAACTCTTTTCTTCTCCGCCGATGCTGCCAGACCTGCTGAGTTTTTCCAGGTAATTCTGTTTTTGTTTTGGATTTCCAGCATCCGCAGTAGTTTTTTGTTTTTATCTAAGGTTTTGAAGGGGTTTGGCAGGATAGACAGAGCTTGTTTTCCCTGGCTGGGGAATCTAAAACATGGTGGGGGCACAGCCTCAGGATAAGGGGTCGATCCTTTAGGATTGATCTGAGGAGAAACCCGTTCACTCAAAGGGTTATGAATCTTTGGAATTCTCTCCCTAGAGGATTGTGAATGCTCCACCATTGAGTATATTCAAGGCCAAGATAGAGAGATTTTCGATCTCTCAGGGAATCGAGGAATATGGGAAGCAGGCAAGGAAGTGGAGTTGAAGCAGAAAATCAGCTGGGATGGCAATGAATGGCAGAGCAGACTCAAGGAGTCATATGGTCTAACCAGCTCCAATGTTTTATGTTCTTAATGCAATGACTTATCACAAACATAACACAAGCATAAAATATCAATAGATAGGCCACTCAATATGCTACACTGCTTTTTCAGATATGGGAATCTGTTTCAATGAATGCTATGGGTTTGTGTTACTGATTGTGATTACCATGACAAATCCAAAAATGATACCATAACCCATGAATTTCTGATTACAGAAACAAACATGAAAATAATTGGGGTAAAAAAAAAGGTACTTATGTTGATCCAGATTAATTTATTTAAGTGGCTGCCATTTAACCTTAATTACTATAACTAGAAATAAAATGTAGTTAAGTGACATAAACATACACTTCACTTTTCAGTTTTCCAGAATGTTTACTGCTTGGCCATTTTGGCAGTGAAATATATTCAGACCCTCAACCTTCATATGCATACCACTGAAATGCAACACAAATTTCATGTAATGTACCAACAATTTAATATGGAAATAGAATCAGTGCCCATAAAAGTATCCTTAAAAGGTAACGTTACACTTAATGCTATTGTTCCATAAACACAAATGGTGTTATTATCCATGCACAGAGTAATGCACAGCTTCAAGGAAGCAAAGCATTGCACTTTTAAGGAAAAAGACGGACAAACGACTGGTGCTTGGTGGATATGGTCTACGCGCTGTATCAATAGCAGTGATCCTTCAATGTAAGTCTATATCCCAGCTGTAAACGGTTACAAATGAATCATGTAGGTAAAGTAAGCCTTTGATAACCAAATATTTAGAGTGCTAAAATAATACTTTAGATGGTTGGGGTGGCTAGGAGTGTTACAAAATATTCTAGAAAAGGTTTGGAAAATTGCTATATAGTGCATACGACACAATATAGTTATAATCAGTTACCTCAACACTTATCTAAATTATGACTACCTGCCATGTTAGCGTGCAGCAGTTACTAGAAGTAGACCAGCTAGGGCAGAAAGACAAATGAATGCCCAGAACCCTCCTGTCTGGTTCTTCATGACTTCTGTAACTAGGCACTCAGGGTTACAAATTTGGCTTGGCTTCACAGAAATTGAGATAGTGAATCAACAGCCTGTTTTATAATCTGTCCCATTTACTTTCCATTGACATCAGGTGAAAATTGGATGAGTGCAAAATAGGCTGCCGATTGCTATATTATATTCTGTGCTACCATTCAAGCCAAATTTCTATCCCGAATAGTTTCTATTGAACCAAATCACAATTTTTGTCTTAGAGTTATATATAGTTTATTAGATTTGGACAACCTACATTGTATTTTCTGCACAATTAAAGAATGACAGGATATAAGCTATATTAAGAGTGATTAAATTTTGAGTTCCAGTGCACATTGAAAATATTTAATATATGCTGGTCCATTTTAAATATCTCCTTTTTTGACACCCCACCCCCACTGCTGACTTCTCCCCCAGCCCGGGACTCCCCCCATGGGGAATTCTCTCTCACAACTAGCCCCCCCCCCCCCCCCCCACCGCCAGGCCTGACTCTCACCACCTCTGCTTCCCTCCCACACCACCACCGCTGAGGCCCAACTCTTACCCCCAACCCCCTAGGTCTAACCCGTCCCAACATCCTCACCCCTCCCCCACCTGAGGCCCCACCTAACCCGACACAGCCCCCCACACTCGACCCAGAAATAAGCCCTCCACCCGAGGCCCCACCCGACCCGACCAACCCCCCCCCTCGGAGGCCTGAGCCGATGACACCCGAACTGATGCCCCCTCCCAAAATCCCCCATCCCAACAAATCCTACCCACTTACCTTTTCCCTGGCCTGTCAAAGACCTTTAAACTTATCTGGTCTTTGGAGCTAGTGATGTAAAAAAAAAGGGGCCTGGCCTCCTTGCATCCAACAGAGCTGCACTCAAAGCTAGGCCCCAGGGAGGCGCTGCACTGCCCAGATCTCACCCGGCCAGAATCCGAAGGTTGAGTAAGATAGGATTGAAAAGAATTTAAGGTAAAAAACTAGGAGTGGAGTGGTAATCCGACACTGACTCTGAGGAAGTTCATGCCCATTATGTTAGGTTAAGCAAATCAACTGCACCAAATAGTACAATACTGAATGAGTGATTTTTTAAAAATTCATTCACGGAATGTGGGCTTTGCTGGCTCAGCCAGCATTTATTGCCCATCCCTAATTGCCCTTGCCCTTGTCCAGAGGGCATTTGTCAACCACATTGCTGTGGATCTAGAGTCACATGTAGGCAAGATTTCTTTCCCTAAAAGACATTAGGGCATTTACAACAAATGACAATAGTTTCATGGTCATCATTAGACTTTTAATTCCTTTCAATTTTGAATTCAAATTCCACCACCTGCCATGGCGGGATTCAAACCCGGGCCCCCAGAGCATTACCTGGAGTCTCTGGATTAAGAGTCCAGTGACAATAGCACTACGCCATTGCCTCTCGGCCTTGCGCCTTGTAGATGGTAGACAGGCTTTGGGGAGTCAGGAGGTAAGTTATTTATCGCAGGATTCCTAGCCTCTGACCTGCTCTTGTAGCCACAGTATTTACATGGCTAGTCCAGTTCAATTTCTGGTCAACGATAACCCTCCGGATGTTGATAGTAGGGGATTCAGTGATGGTAATGCCATTGAACATCAGGGGGCAATGATTGGGTTCTCTCTCGTTGGTCATTGCCCGACACTTGTGTGGCGCGAATGTTACATGCCACTTGTCAGCCCAAGCCTAGATATTGTCCAGGTCTTGCTGCATTTGGACATGGACTGCTTCAGTATCTGAGGACTTGCGAATAGTGCTGAACATTGTGCAATCATCAACGAACAGCCCCACTTCTGACCTTCTGATGGAAGGAAGGTCATTGATGAAGCAGCTGAAGATGGGGGCCTAGAACACTACCCTGAGGAACTGCTACTCTTCTTCCTGAATCATCAGACAAAAGTCAGACAAAATAATGAACCGACATTTCTTTAGTAACACATTGAGATTAATTATCACTTGAATTAAAGAATGAGAGTTTAATTATCACCTGAATTAAAGAATATGAAAGCCACATACATAGATATCATTGACAATGAAACTCTTTCCACATTCAGAACATGTAGAGTGTCAATTTTGCAGCTGTTGCTGACAGGTGTATTGAGGCCTAAAGTTAACAATAGTTTGTAAAGAATGTATGGCCGTTTAGCTGCGGAAAGCGGATCATTCTCAGGATCATAACCTTTCTTGCAAAAGAAACGGAACCAGTTTCAGTCACTCAGACACACAAACTAACATAAGCTGAAGTCACTCATGCACCTCCACTCCCTCATCCATGCCTCTAAGACCTCCAATTTTGGCCAGAATGTTCTCGAACCTCCAAGATAGCTTTGTCCTTCATGAAATATTCTTGAATCTCCCAGTAGCTTGGTTGGATCATCTAGTCATTCCCAAGCACCTCTGTGCTCAAGAACTGATTCCAAACCCTGTGTAAGGCTGGTTAGAACTCCATCTAACAGATAAACTGTAATAATTAGCAATTATTTTCTAACCTTGATTTTTTTTTAGGTTAAGCATCACTGTACTTAGCAAGCAGATCAGGAGAAAAATGCAATAGTGTGTCACTTCCAATATAAAGTCATATCAGATGCACACAATGTATTTACATTCAGGTCACAGTAAATCTGAGATAGCTGAGCTAATTGCAAGATCAGCAAAAAAAAAATCATTTATCTGTTTCTTCTCCATTGGTGTTAGTACCTTCTTTGATATTCCGTTTGTCACTTCTGGAATTCTTTTATTATTGCAGGCTGCTGGAGGAATACCTAAGATGTGGTGTTACATTTATGCACTGCTTCTTGCAGAATTAAAATTTAAAGAAAGTTAACTTCATTATCTGACTTCCTTTCATACTGCCACAGGTAGGGTTACTTTTTTTTCCCCATGTGGGTTTTGTTAGCACTATACTGACAGTATTACACCTTCTCACATTCTTATATGTATTGTTTCTTGAAGAAGTCAATGAAAATTAAAATTGGGAGGTTGGTGTATAATGGGCGACTGCATTGATACTGCCAGTTCTTAACATCAAAGTCGAAATTATCCCCAATGTCTAAATAGTCAACAGATGAAAGTGAAGTTGATTGCATTAGGGCATACATACATAATTAACTCCTCATTTTAAATTCATAAATTCTCTCTATACTTTTGTAATGTAAGTATAAACTACCATGCTCACATTTACAATAGAAACTGCTACAAAAGCTTGGAATGAACACACAAGATCACGAGAGATAGAAGCAGGAGTAGAACAAATGGCTCGTCGAGCTTGTTCCACCATTTATGGCTGGTCTTGTGCTCCAACTTCATTTTCCCACCAGGTCTCCGTATCCTGCAATTCCCTGAGACACCAAAAATCTGTCTATACCAGTCTTAAAATATAGTCAACAATGGAGCATCCACACCCTTCTGGGGTAGAGAATTCAAAAGATTCACACCCTTTTGAATGAAGAAATTTCTCTTCATCTCCATCCTAAATGATCGTTCCCCTTATCCTGGGACTGCGCCCTGATGTTTTAGATTTCCCAGCCAACAGAAACAACTCTCAGTGTCTAACCTGTCAAGGCCCTTAAGAATCTTGTATGTTTCAGTGAGATCACCTCTCGTTCTTCTAAACGTCAGAGAATATAGGCCGAACTTACTCAGTCTCTCATCATTGGACACTCCTCTCATCCCAGGGACTAATTTAGTGAACCTCAACTGTGCTGCCTCCAATTCAAGTATATTATTTCTTAAACATGGAGAGCAAAACTGCATCTCAGGTGTGGTCTCACCAAAGCCTTGTACAATTGTAGAAAGGCTTCTTTATTCCTGCACTCCAATTCCTTGCAATAAAGGCCAACACGCCATTTACCTTCCTAATTACTTGATGTACCTGCATGCTCACACTGTGTTCCTTGGATCAGCACACCCAAGTCTCTTTGAACATCAACATTTACAAGTTCTACGCCTTCTAAAAAGTATTACACATGTCTATTCTTACGACCAAAGTGAATAACCTCACACTTCCCCACATCATACTCCATCTGCCATCTTGTTGCCCACTCACTTAAATTATCTATATCTCTTTGCAGCCTCTGTGTTCTCCTCACAGCTTGCATTTTCACCAAGTTTTGTATAATCAGCAAACTTCAGTACATTATTCACAGTCTCTTCATCCAAGTCATTAATAGAGATTGTAAATAGCTGAGGCTCCTATTGCTGCCAGTGGAGTGAGAATGTTAATTATAGCATGACAAGTTTACGAAACAGTTTATGTTATAAATCTAATCATAAGAATTTAACTGGAAAAGCTGACAGGGAGTATGTGCCAATGTAAGATTTTTAATACATTATTAGTCAATCTTTAATGGTTTCACATTAGGTCAGAGAATATATTCACTCATTGGTTGCATGTTGCTGTCTAACTACTTCTATTCCATATCTTACTTAATTCTTTGTTCATTTCGCTCAGACCTCTTCTGCTTCTTTGTATTTTTCTTTGTTCTTGTTACATGGGAGGTGGTGTGTGTAATGGGAGGGTGAGCTGGGGGCAGGAACCACCATCTGCCGCAGCTTGCATTGCCGCTTCGGTTTTGGGTAAAATATGGCCTTAACAATTCCTGCCACATTTTCCCCGTCAATTTCTTGAGCTCCCCTCTCATCCCATCACTCCCATTATCAGTTATGCTTTCCAAATGTTCCGTCACTCTCAAGCAGACACCCTGCTTTACTTCTCCTCCCACCTGACATTCTTGTTACTTTCCCTCCGCTTTATTGGTTTCATAGAAACATTTAAAAAAATTATGGCACAGAAGGCCATCTGGCCCATCGTCTTTGACGTGGCTGAGAAAGAGCTATCCAACCTAATCCTACTTTCCAGCTCTTAGTTGTAGGTTATGGAACTTCAAGTTCAAATGCAAGAACTTATTAAATGAAATGAGAATGTTTGCTGCCCTTTAAGATAGCAAGTTTTACATCCCTACCATGACTGGGTGAAAGGAATTCTCAATTCCCCATTAATCCTTCTGCCAATTACTTTAAATTTATGACCCCTAGTTATTGACCTCTGTGCTAAGGGAAATACATCCTTCCTATTGACTCTATCTAGGCCCCTCATAATTTCATACACTTCAATTGAGTTTCCCCTCTTTTGTTCCAGAGAAAATAACCCCAGCCTATCACAAACTTTCCTCAAAGCTAATATTCTCCATTCCTGGCAACATCCCTGTAAATCTATTATGTAGATTCTCTAGTGTGATCACATCTTTCCTATAATATGATGATCAGAACAGTATGCAATTTTCTAGCTGTGGTCTAATTAGTGTTTTACACAGTCCGCCATAAACTCCCTTTCTCAGCTAATAAGGGAAGTATTCTGTATGTCCTGTTAACCACCTTTCAAAATGCAATTTAAAAAAAAAATTAAATTACAATGAAAAAATTAACCATTGATCTGCAATAAAACACAAAAAGTTAATAAAATAGATACATAATAATATTGTGAAACATGTCCTTATTTTTTAACAGAAATTTCAGTTACTCTGAGAAAAATAGCAAAGGAATTAATTTTAGAAATCAATCTGATGTAATTGTGGGAACCCAGTAGTCAAGATTCTGCAATCAAATGATCTGATTACACAACTCGATGGCAACATTGACAGGAAATGGATATTTTTGAGGTGAAGCAGGGTTGGAGAGACAGACCGAGAATGCGAGATAGATTAGGTCCTTGACCTGAAATGTCAACTCTGTTTCTCTCTCCATAGATGCTGCCAGATCTGCTGAGTATTTCCAGCATTTTCAGATTTTATATAAGAGAGGGGGAGGTTGGTTTGTCTTCCAAATTTTGCCTCAACACTTGGTGGTTTTGCTTTATATGTTTCTGTGTGTTTCAATCAAGACTGCACTCTTCCTTGCAATTCAGTCTCTGGGCATCAGCCTTGACTCTGGTAGTGCTTCTGCCTCAGAGTTAGAAGTTTTTGGGTTAGGCAAGTGAAGGAAGAAGTGTTGTTATGGTCTTATACGAAACAAGGAGTAGTCCAAAATAGGGTCTGAAGTCCAGAGGCATTAATTGATAAGCAGGTAATTGGTTGGTAAGCTTTAAGGTTTTTTTTTTCTCCTCCAATCTAGGGCATATTTTAAACTAGGGCCAGGAAAATATAAGTATTGTGTTAAATTTATAGCTTAACTAATTAAGCTACCTGATTTGACTATCAATAAATAAAGGCTTAAATTAATTAAATAAATAAAATAAAGTTAGTTTTAAGATATAGCAGAACAGGTTGTGTATCTGGACTGCAGGAAGCTGGAGTTTGTGGATGGTGAAACTGTCCTGAGCAAACACGTCTGCAGAAAATGTCTCCATCTCAAATTTCTCTGGCTTAGTCATTAAGCTAGAGTGAGCTGGAGAGATTCTGCCACAAGGGAGGGGGAGGAATTTCTGGACAGTTTTATCCAGAATAGTGTCACACCTCAGAGGAAAACAAAGGGGGTGCTTTGAGTGATTGGGAGCTAGTCCCACAGACTGGTCCTGTCCAACAGGTACAATGTACTTGATCCCTGTGAGGACAAAGTGAAAAACCGCAGGGTGAAAAACCACAATGTAGACCAAGGCACGATGGCACAGGCAGGGGGTGGGGGGATGAACAGCAGAATAGAAAATAAGGTTCTAATATGGGACTCTATAATTAGGGGGATAGAGGCATCCGCTGCAGCCAAGAACAATAATCCCCAAGGATGTGTTGCCTACTTGGTGCCAGGATAAGGGATATCTCACAATGGAATTAATTTAGAAACAATGGGGTAAATCCAGTTGTCATGGCCCATGTTAGAACAAATAATAGGTGAGAACAGCGGGGAAGTCCTGCTGAAGGAGCATTAGAAATTAGGCTTTCAATTAAAAAGATGAATCAAGGGTAATAATCCCTGGATTATTGCCTGAGCAATGTGCAAATTAGCATAGGACCAGAAACATCAGGAGAATTAACATGTGGTTAAAGGGTTGGCATGAGAAGGAAGGGTTCCCTTTCAGGGGAGACTGGCACCAGTTCTGGGACAGGAAGGAGCTGTACCGATGAGATAAGCTTCACTTGAAACAGGATGGAACCTGTATCCTAGTGGAAAGGGTAAATAGGGAGGTGACAAAGGCTTTAAACTAGTAAGATGGGAGGAGGGATAATACACAGCCTAAATGTAAACAAAACAGAACAGGAGAGCAGGGGGAGGAACAAAGTAAGGGAGGGCATTGATAGCAAAGGAATAGTTATAGAACAGGAGTCTAAAAAGATAGTTAAAGTGAGAGGAAATCCCATTAAAATGGATTGAAATGTCTGCACAACAATACACCGTGCCTGTAGTGAAACAGAGGAGCTGGAGACAATGTGTTGTGAGGAACCAGACATAATAGTGATTATCGAGTCATAGTTAAAGAAAAATCAGGGCTGGGAAATGAACATTGCAGGGTATAACATATTTAGAAAAGATAGAGGGGGAAAGGGGAGGTGGAACAACTCTACTTATTCAAGATAACAATGGTAGTATATTAAAGAGACAGCTATCAGCAAGAAAAAAATAGGATTCATACAGATAGATATAAATGACAATAAAGGATCAATTATGCTAACTGGTGTAGTCTATAGACCCCTAATAGCGGAAGGGAGGTGGAAGAAGAAATATGCTGACAAATTAGGGAATTTAATAAAAAAAACATGGAATAGTATTCCTGGGGGCAGAGGGGTTTCCAACTACCCGGATATTAATTATCCAGAAGTCAGTAAAGGAGATATGGGAATGAAGTTCCTAAAATGTATAGAGGATGCTTTTCTAACCCTTTATGTAAAAAAACCCAGCAAGGAAAGATTCATTATCGGATATCATAATTGGGAATTAACCAGAGTAGACTAGAGAAGTAAAAGTAGGGGAACATCTAAGCAATAGTGACTATAATATAATACACTTTAAGATAATGACAGAGAAAGAAATAAGTATGATGAAAATTAGGTTAATAGATTGAGAAAAGTTGCTTTTGAGGGACTCAGAACAGAACTTGGTAAAATAAAATGGGCAACAATATTGGTAAACAATGATGTAGAACAACAATGGGAAACATTTAAACTGGAGAGTGCAGAAAAACTATGTTCCTCTAAAGCCAAAGAACAAACTAAACCTAATGAGAGTCCATGAACAAATGAAGGCATAAGAGAACAACTGTGTTAGGAAAGAGGCATACATTAAGTACATAGATACCAGAGGAGTGCATGGTAAGGAAGAATATGAAGAGATTAGGAATGAAGTAAAAAAAAATCAATTAAGAAGGCAAAGAGGAACCATCAAATTAAATTACCAAGGAACATTAAACAAGATAGTAAAATATTTTATGGGCACAGAAGCAGTACAGTAAGGAAAATTTGTAATTTCTTGAAGAACAATGTTTGAAAAGGACTTTTGTTTCATCAATTGTAAAGGGATCAATTGTAATTTTCTTGGATAAGAAGACACTGGTCCATGTGACCTGCTGATCCTTGACCAGGAAGCAATTGGAATAGGAATAAGTTGAGAAAGAGGCCATGTGGCCAGACACAAAGGAGAGCTACAAGCAGGGGAGTTGGAGGGTGAAGGTGATCAGCGCACGACACAGACACAAAGCAAAAGCAGGCAGAAACAGAAAGAGGGCACAAAGAATTCTTGTGAGGAGAAGAAGCAATCACTCTCAGGAAGAGATCAGTTTTTCTGTTCATCAGAAACAGAGGCAGGAGCTCTTGGCGATACTGTGCGAGCTGGCCAAAAAGGTTTAAAGTCTGGAAGGCTGTATGAATAGTTCAGAGATGCTAAAGAGCTGGGTGCTTTCCCAATAGTGGTCAACCATAAATCAGGATGTTAGTGGATGGTTGGTTGAAAAGTAACTCTAGAAAGTTACACTATCAGGATTGTAGTGCCTTGAAGGGGTGAGGGTTCATAAAAGTGGGCCTTGCTGATGATAATCGTATCCGTGAAACTTGAAGGTGAAAGCTGTTTTTGGACAGGACTCCTGACCCTGCCCCGCATGAACAAAGAGCATCATACTGTTTGAAGTGACGACAGCATGCTGTTCAAGTGGTGTGCCACAGGGATCAGTGCTGCTTTGATGAAGGGAACGAAAGAGTGGTGGCTAAATTTGCTGACAACACAAAGATAGAAAGGAAATTGTGAAGAGGATGTAAGGAGGCTACAAAGTGACAGATAGGTTAAGTGAGTGGGAAAAGATCTGGCAAATGGAGTACAATGTGGGCAAATGTGAAATTGTTCATTTTAGCAGGAAGAATAAAAAGGAAGCTTATTGTCTAAATGGTGAGAGGTTGCAGAGCTCTGAAATTCAGAGGGATCTGGGTGTCCTAGTACATGAATCACAAAATGTTAGTATGCAGGTAATTAGGAAAGCTACTAGAATGTTGTCATTTATTGTGAGGGGAATTGATTACAAAAGTAGGGAGGTTATGCTTCAGTTATACAGAGCACAGGTGAGACTGCATCTGGAGTACTGTGTACAGTACTGGCCTCCTTATTTAAAGGAAGATGTAAATGCATTAGAAGCAGTTTAGAGAAGGTTTACCAGACTAATACCAGGATTAGCCGGGTTGCCTTATGAGGAAAGGCTAGACAGGTTAGGCTTGTATCCACTGGAATTTAGAAGAGTAAGAGGTGACTTAAATGAAACCTTTAAGATCCTGAGGGGGCTTTGACAGGGTGGATGTGGAGAGGGTGTTTCCTCCCGTGGGAGAATCTAGAACTGGGGGGTCACTGTTTGAAAATAAGGGATGGCTCATTTAAGACGGAGATAAGGAGAATTTTTTTCTCTCAGAGTGTTGAGTGTCTTTGGAACACTCTTCCCCAAAAGGCGGTGGAAGTCTTTGAATTTATAAGGCAGAGCTAGATAAATTCTTGATTAACAAGGGGGTGAATGGCTACCAGGGGTGGGCAGGATTGTGGGGTTGAGGTTGCATTCAGATCAGCCATGATGTTATTGAATGGAGGGGCAGGCTCAAGGGACTGAGTGGTCTATTCCTGCTCCTAATTCGTATGTTCGTATGTATGTTTACTGTGGAACTGTGTAGCCACAAAGTGCCACATTTGTGGGAGGAGTAATGTGAATGCTTGTGGTTGTGTAAGACTTTTGTTTGTTGTATTGACTGTTTAAAGTGAAATTTATCTTTTCATTAGAAACATCAGTTGCTTGTTAATTCATGTTTAATTTGCATTAGTTTTAATTCATGTTAAAGTAAAAACTACAAAAAGTGGAATTGTGTTGGTAATTTCTTCAATGCGGGGTCATTTAGTAAATTTGGTTATTTTGGTTTACAGTTTCCCCACAGGGATTGTAATATTATCAATAAAAAAAAACACTATGTTGGGAATAGGACCATTAAGGGATAGACAGGTAACAATAGAGAAATGGCAGAAATATTAAATAG
This sequence comes from Cetorhinus maximus, assembly GCF_964194155.1. NCBI lineage: Eukaryota > Metazoa > Chordata > Chondrichthyes > Lamniformes > Cetorhinidae > Cetorhinus > Cetorhinus maximus. The sequence goes on from NC_135884.1 coordinate 41,052,082, forward strand.
AACAAGGAAACAAGACATTACGATGAGTAATGAGACAAGTGCGTTTAAAATAAAAAGGGGATGTATTGAATAAACTAAAGCTCAGAGGCTAGTCCAGATGGATTGCAGCCATGTATTTGAAATGAATCTAGGGAAGAGATAGCAGGGGCTTATCACAATATTGATATTTTGGCCCCCATTACCCCCATTGTCAGTCAGAAATTTAGCCAGTGCTCCCAGACATTTTGCCATGATTTTATCTACAAACACCCTTTTGTTCTTACCATGCATTTAAATAGAAAAATGGAATCTGGTTGCCATGTCTATAAAATGTAAACTGAAAATGTTTCTGCCCTTGTCCTACACTTTTAATTCCATGGCTATCGTTTCATTAAAGTCTCGTGCCAATGGGAGTCTAATTGTATATGTTTTACGCATATTACAATTTTCACTAATCTGTTCGATGAGCCTTGTGTACTCATCTTCAACCACCCCCATGTCTTTTACTAGGATTTTTAATCTGTGACAATAAGAATGAAATGAGCATAATTTAAAGGCAATCTGCTTTTTCCTCTCTCAAATTCTTACCGCCTGATGCCATTAACACTCCTTTTACATTCTGATTAGTAATGTCAGGTTTTGTTAAAGGGATGCAGTAATGCCCCAGTTGGGTAAACTGCAGATGTACTGATTTTCCAAAACAATTATTTATCATGTTTTATGTCCAGTTTCATTTGTGCCTTTTTATCGAAAACTTGCACAGCAGCAAGGGTATCTCACTAAAGACAAGTCTGAAATTTTGAAAAAGTGGCTTACTCCAGCTGTTGTGCATGGAATCACCACTCACTTTAGTGACCTCAATGTGTTGTCGTCCCCAAACTTGAAAGTAGAGCTTTCATACTCCTTGACCTTACTTCGATCATTACTACTCAGTGAACCTAAATATCATTTGAAACGATCTGTGCCACAAGCAAGGTGCAACCATTATCTAACATGGTACAATTAAATGAATTTGCAACTAGTATACATTACAGACTGAAGCTTCTTGTGACTAGTACAATTCCCTCAGACTGATCCTTATCACCATCTTCAACTTCTGCATTCTCTGTTGTCATGCATCGTTTGAAAACCCTGCTGTTCCGCTTTGGGTAGTTCATCACAATGATGTTTTGAACCATATCTGAAGCACCTGTTAACTGTTCTCTGGGCATTCTGTGATTCATTCATTTATCCTTACTACTTCAATCCTTTTGTCTGTCAGATTTGCTAAAAATGCCTTCATTCTTCTTCCTTTGGTAATTCTGCTGTTGTATTGAAGACAGGTGAGAGTGATTGCCATTGACATCAAGACAGCATTTGATCAAGTGTGGCATCAAGGAGCCCCAGCAAAACTGGAGTCAGTCAATGGGAATCAGGGGGGAAACTCTTCTGGTTGGAGTCAGACCTAGCACAATGGGAGATGTTTGTGGTTGTTGGAGATCAATCATTTCAGTTCCAGGACATCATGACAAGAGTTCTCCAGGGTACTGTCCTAGGCCCGACCATCTTCAGCTGCTTCATCAATGACCTTCCTTTCATCATAAGGTCAGGAGTGGGGATGTTTGCTGATCCTTGCGCAATGTTCGGCACTATTCGCAACTCCTCAGATACTGAAGCAGTCCATGTCCAAATGCAGCAAGACCTGGACAATATCCAGGCTTGGGCTCACAACTTGCATGTAACATTCGTGCCACACAAGTGCCAGACAATGACCGCCTCCAGCAAGAGAGAATCTAACCACTGCCCCTCGACATTCAATGACATTACCATTGCAGAATTCCCCACTATCAAGTCCTGGGGGTTACCATGGACCAGACACTTAAATGGACTAGCCACATAAATACTGTGGCTACAAGAGGGGGATCAGAGGCTAGGAATCCAGAGGAGAATAACTCACCTCCTGGATGGTGTCAAGCTTCTTGAATGTTGTTGGAACTGCACTCATCCAGCCTGGATGAGTGAGTGCAGTTCCAACAACATTCAAGAAGCTTGACACCATCCAGGACAAAGCAGCCCACTTGATTGACACCCCATCCACAAACATTCACTCCCTCCACCACTGATGCAGTGTGTGCCATCTACAAGGTACACTGAAGGAACTCACCAAGGCTCCTTCGACAGTACCTTTCTTGACTGCTACCATCTAGAAGGATGAGGGCAGCTGACACATGGGAACATCACCACCTGGAAATTCCCCTCCAAGCCACACACCATCCTGACCTGGAAATATATCACTGTTCCTTCACTGTCGCTGGGTCAAAATCCTGGAGCTCCCTTTCTTACAGTACTGTGGGTGTACCTACAGCACACGGACTGCAGTGGTTCAAGGCAGCAGCTCACCACCACCTTCTCAAGGGCAATTAGTGATGAGCAATAAATGCTGGCCTAGCCAGCGACATCCACATCCCATGATTGAATTAAGAGAAAATATTGACATCTACGCCCAGTATCTTGAAAGGCTGCAATCATTGAGTCTTCCATCCTTTGAGAGACCATGAAATGTCCCAGTTGCGCCATCATGGCTGTTGGAAAGGGTGCTTCCGCAAGAATTTTTTTAAACGATCAGACATTTTATTCAAAGAGTCTCACTTTCTGAGAATCTAACTCCAGCTAAGACCAGGAGTCTATCCATATGTGACACCTTAGTACAATCCAGCAATTTGAATGCGAGCACTGAACCATGAATTTGCAAACTGAATTTCTACAGCCTTTTATTTCGCCTGTTAAAGTCCATGTTAAATTTGTCTGAAATAACCATGCATCATTTGAGATCTATCGCTCTGACCATGCCTCATAGGCATTTAATAGATCATCTTTCTGATCAATTCCATCCACGAACATTGATAGAATATACAATATCAGTATCTAATTGATGGGCATCCAGCTCACAAAATGCTTTGCTGCTGATTTTAATTTTGTCAGGAAACGACAATACCAAAGCCACACCTTGTTCTCTGTTTGCTAATGCTGTGAACTGTGTCCACATTTTCCATTGGTCGTAAGGTTCGGATTCAGAAAATCTCAATGGATAATCATACCTTGACAATTTATACTTGCTTTCAGTCATTCTTCACAAAAGTAATGTAAATTACAATTTTGTCTGAATTTTTTTTTCAGTTTCCAATCTTCACCTTTAGGTACCATCCTCTGTTACCATGTTAATTCATTCTGAAACCAGATTGTGAAGTAGGAAACCAGATGCCAATCTTTTTACTTCATCCTAGATTTATTTACAGAATGTAACACTACATATATCTGCCTCCTCTCTAACCAACACCCGTGTCTCAGAGGTCTCTTTATACATGCTCAAAATATTTAATCAATCAATGCTCTCCACCTGTATATACTTAACAATGACAATACAATTAACATACAATTAATTGTGTAGCCACATTGCACCAGTGGAGGAGGGAGTGAATGTTTAAGGTGGTGGATCAGGTGCCGATCTCGCAGGTTGCTTTGTCTTGGTTGGTGTCAAATTTGTGTTTTTTTAAATATTCATTCATGGGATGTGGGCGTCGCTGGCTAGGCCAGCATTTATTGCCCATCACGAATTGCCCTTGAGAAGGTGGTGACAAACTTCCTTCTTGAACAGCTGCAGCCCATGTGGTATGGGCACACCCACAGTGCTGTTAGGGAGGGAGTTCCAGGATTTTGACCCAGCAACAGTGAAGGAACGGCAATATATTTCCAAGTTAGGGTGGCATGGAGGAGAACTTGCAGGCCGTGGTGTTCCCATGTATCAGCTGCCCTTTTCCTTCTAGGTGGTAGTGGTTATGGGTTTGGAAGGTGCTGCCTAAGGAGTCTTGGTGAGTGTCTGCAGGGCATGTTGTAGACGGTACGCACAGTGGCAGCAGTGTGTTCGTGATGGGAGGAGTGAATATTGCTGGGGTGCTAATCAAGTGTGCTGCTTTGTCCTGGACGGTGTAAAGCTTCTTGAATATTGTTGGAGTTGCACTCATCCAGGCAAGTGGTGAGTATTCCATCACACTCCTGACTTGTAGATGGTGGTGGTGGTTGATTTCAGCATCAGGAGACAACTTAATCGCTGCAGGAGTCCTAGCCTCTACCTGCTCTTGTAGCCACAATATTTATATGGCTGGTCCAGTTCAGTTTCTGGACAATGGTGTCCCCCCAGGACATTGATAGTGGGGGATTCAGCGATGGTAATGCCAGTGATTGTCAAGGGACAGTGGTTAGATTCTCTCTTGTTGAAGATGGTCATTGCCGGGCACTTGTGTGGCACGAATGTTACTTGCCACTGGTCAGCTCAAGCCTGGATATTTTCCAGGTCTTGCTGCATTTGGACATGGACTGCTTCAGTGTCTGTGCAGTGCAAATGGCGCTGAACATAGTGTAATCAGCAAGCATCCCCACTTCTGACCTTATGATGGAAGGAAGGTCATTGATGAAGCAGCTGAAGATGGTTGGGCCAAGGACACCACCCTGAGGAACTCCTGCAGTGATATCCTAGAAGTGAGATGATTGACCCGAGATGATTGGAGCTGCAGCCACCCAGGCAAGTGGAGAACATTCCATCACACTCCTGACTTGTACCTTTTACATGGTGGAGGGGCTTTCAGGAATCACAGAATATCCAGCCTCTGACCTACTCTTATAGCCACAGTATTAATGTTGTTGGCCCAGTTTGGTTTTGAGTCAACTGTGCTACCCAAGACTTTGATAGTGGGACATTCAATGATGGTAATGCCTTTGAATGTCAGGAGAGGTACTTTGACACCTTGATGGAGATGGTCATTGTCTGACAGCTGTGATGTCAATGTTACTTGCCATTATCAGCTCAAGCCTGAAGGTTAAGGCAGATTTCTGTAGAACTCTTCAAAGCATTTGGGTGTCACTGATTGCACCATGGGCTTTGAGAAAGCCTGGAACCCTGTCAAATTCCTAAAACGCATGGGCTGCAGCGTTTCAAGAAGGCAGCTCACCACCACCTTCCCAAGGGCAATTAGGGATGGGCAATAAATGCTGGCCTAGCCAGTGATGCCCACATCCCATGAACAAATAAAAAGCTGACAACACTATTTCACTGCTGCTTTTCTGTGGTGCCAAAAGTGATGAGCTTCCCAGCTCTGCTGTAAATTGTACCAATCACCTGCAGAATGCATTCCTGTCCTGCACCTGGCTGATATTACAGGGATTTAGAAGCTAGATAAATACTTGAAGGGCTCAGGGGAAAAATAAAGGGACTAGAAATAATTGGATAGCTCTTTCAAAGAGCCAGTGCAGTACAATGGGTCAAATGACTTAATGAATTTATATCATTTTATATGAGCTATATTATTCTATAAACCTTTGCTACCCAAAATGAGCCTTTGTTATAAAACTTGGTCATTTGTCACATTCATAGTCAGGGAGAGAGAGCAGTGCAGGGAGATATCCTTGGCTACAGGTCCACATTAACGCAACACGTGGCAGATCTACCTTTTTGCTTTTATGGTGAAGTGTACTCTTTTACAGATCTCTTCACTAAGGTCCTTGTTATGATCTCTGTTGCTTATATATTCAATTAAAAGAGGCAATACATGGCGGGGGTGCATGAGGGCGGTGCGGTGTGATGTTAAGGTGTCCATCCTCTTTAAATGCTGCATGACTCTCCTTTGCTGTACCATTTTCTTTTTGAGAATGACAAACAAGGGCACATCAATAGGAAAAGCCATACTTCCCGAGAAGGCCATGTGCTATAAGAGACCTGCCTTGTCTGCAGACCTCAGGTGAAGCGGTCTTTTCATTCGAGAGAGACCTGTCTACAATGAGTTACCTCTTATTATAAACCAATGCTGATCAGGATCAGAATTTTCCTTATGCAGCACAGCTCCCTCTAGCCAGTTATCAGTCAATGAATGTTATTGAAGATAGTTGTTGGTAAAAAACTGATACTTTGATCATTCTGACAATACGCCAATAACTGTAGGTATCAAAGGAATTGGAAGCTTTGTGCTTGACCAAGCTTGATGATATTGAAAGAGGCTGTACTGAGCCCCAGATAATCAATGCCTTTTCCCAAGCCACAGGCACGCTGCACCTTTCCTGGAACTACCTTAACAGCAATACTCCTCTATACTAGAGTTGAAATCAGCATCTTGAAAGAATTGGAGATTGAATTCTATAATATGTATCGTTAGCTTGGCTTCATGATAATACTCTGGCCTCTAAGTCAGCAGGTCTTAGTGTCAAGCACAACTGCAGAATTCAAGCCCATAATTCAAACTGACAGTTAAGTACTGCGCAAGTGCTTTATTGTCAGGAGGTACCAGATTTTAATTTAGCATGATGTTAAACTGAGGCCCTGTATGCTGATTCATGTAGATATAAACAATTCCACAGTACTATGCAGAGATGTTCCCCCAATATCCTGTCCAAAGTTTATTCTTCAACCAACATCATTCAAAACAGATTAACTGATAATTTATTTATTGTGCTCTTTTTTGGGAACCTTACTGTGTGCAAATTGACTGGCATTATCCTACAAAAAAAAATAACTGCACTTCAAATGTATGTTGCTGACTGACTGTGCTCTGGACCACTTTGGGATGTCCTGTGGGTGTAAAAGGCATTGTATGAATCCAAATCTTTCTTTTTTGTTCTTCATATTTGCAAGTTCAAACTATGGTATCTTCAGTCTATTGAACCCACCAGTCAGTGTGATTTATGGACAAGTTGGAGGCTTGACATTTATGAATGTCATGTAGTATTAACAAACAGAACACAATTGGAGGAATGAAGCATCTGGTGGGAGGGGTGAGAAGAGAGTAAGGCTTCGCCTGCAGGTGTAGCAAGCAATTAGGAAGACAAATAGCATGTTGGCCTTTATTGCAAGTGGATTGGAGTACAGGAATAAAGGCGGCTTGCTACAATTGTACAAGGTTTTGGCTCAATCATGCCTCGAATATTGTGTGCAGCTTTGGTCTCCACATTGGAGGCAGTAGTGAAGGTTTACTAAATTGGTCCCTGGAATGAGAGGGTTGTCCCATGATGAGGTGCCGAGTAAATTGGGCCTATATTCTGGAGAGTTTAGAAGAATGAGGCGCAATCTCATTGAAACATACAAAATTCTGAAGGGGCTTGGAGATGGTTTCCACTGGTCGGGGAATCTAAAACATGGCGGCACATCTCAGGATAAGGAGCTGATCATTTAGGATTGGGATGAGGAGAAATTACTTCCCTCAAAGGGTGGTAAATATTGGGAATTCTCTACCCAAGAGGGCTGTGGATGCTCCATCTTTGAAAATATTTAAGACTGGGATAAACAGATTTTTGGTCTCTCAAGGAATCAAGGGATATGGGGAGCGGGCAGGAAATTGAAGTTGAAGACCAAGATTAGCCATGATCGTATTGAATGGCACAGCAGGCTTAATAGGCCATATGGTCTATTCCTGCTCCTATTTCTTGTGTTCTTGAAGCAGACTAGAGAAGGCATGGGGCTCAGAGAGGAGAGCAAGGATTTTGAAATTAAATGCGGATCAATGACTATATGAGCAACAGACAAGTGGCATTTTACATGTGCAGGATAGAATAAATGTGGCAGAATTCTGGACAAATTGGAGCTTTTGCAGGACAGAAGAACAGGCAGCCAGGAAGGAGAACATTAAGAGCAGTTGAGATTGGAGGTGAAAAAGGAATGCATAATTGTTTTAGCAGGAAAGGGATTGAAATAGGGCAGAGCAGGCGCTGTTGTGGAGGTGGGAAGCAAGAAACCCTGATGTTGGATCAGATATGGATGGTCAGAGTTGACCAAGGGATGATAAGGCTGCTAAAGGTTTAGTTCAACCTGAATGCGAGGCTGGCAATGGAAGGGGATGGATTCAATGGCAAGGGAAAAGAGTTTGTGATGAGGGTCTAAAGGTGATGGCACTGTCAATATTGGGAGAGCTTACAGATAAGTTAAGCTTTTCCTAATCAAGTCTGAAAACGTTTTATAACTCAACTTCAAACTATGCCCAGTCAGGAGTTTTCCCCTCTCTGTGGTATCAACTTCTTCAGTTTGCTAGAAATCCAATCATATACACTAAGATCTTCAAAAAGCACAAATGCAAATGGAATTACAATGTTAAGGACTGGATACTGGATGCTCCACAAGGCCACTAAGTATGATGGAACAGGCAAAAGAAAACACAGGTGCCTTTGATGCTGCTAGTCACACAGATGATCCCTCAGCATTACAAGGGTATCTGAAATGGTGTTACATATGCATTTTATGTCATCTTCAATTGTTTAAGACACTGGCAGACTTGAACTTGGGTAACTGGGCAAAATTATTTTATTCTTGATTTGTTTCACTACATAACAGAGGTTAAGTGATCCTTTAAGAATTAATGCTCCTCATGACTACAGTACAAATTGAAGAATCCTTTCCAACATCTGATATTGAATGGAATTTAATAAGACATATTACGAAACCATATTAAAATAATTAGATTAGATCTACACAATTGTTTCCTCATTTATTCACCATTTGATCATGGTTTTCTGTATTTAGTTGCATTGCTGACCATAAAATTCCTGATTTTTCTAAATATTTGAATGGATGTCAGTAGTGTATTCTAGCTTGATGGGAATGGAATTTCTCATTACCAGTTACGGGGGCTTAGCATCAAGCATGCTTGAGAGAAATTCAGATATCAGTTTTAGCTAAAATAATTCAGAAATGATTCCCACATTCGTACCACTGACCTCTTGGCAGCTTATTGATGCAAACAGTAGCATCATTGTGACAAATTAATGACCTTTAACCCAAGGTCAGTGTCCAACATTGCGTAAAACCTTTGTTCAATATACCAAAAAATGGTCAAAAACAATAGAGGCCAGCTTATCAAAATACACAGTATTGCTTTTTAAAGCAATTCAGGCCCTATGTTAGCTATAGAAATAATTAGATTAATTCCATTTTGCAATTGTCTTAACCTGGAAGGCACCTTAACGTCTTTTCAGTCTAATCTTAAATTCTGTTTTTTAAAAAAAATAAAACTTAGGAGAATGTGGACGTTTTCCTATCATTATCAGACTACTCACTGCACTTCTCTAACTGCTCATATTCTACCTCAATAACCCTGTTCCTCTACAAAATCCTTAATTCTTTCTACAGCCTACTATTCATTATTCTCCCCAAACTGTTTGCTGCACTGTATTATGCCTAACTTCTCCTATCAACTGAAATACTTAGACAGTACCTTCCACAGTGTCACAGTCACAAAGAACACCCACTTCCAAATACCAGAATCCCTCAATTACTATGGCCAATGTCATGCCATGTCCACTTCCTTAAAGTGTGAAGGGGAATCTGTTGATGCATATAAAAACTACACTTCATTTCCTGTCACACTTCAGTTTTCACACATTTTCTGATTCAAATTTCTATTGCTGCACTGTAATGAACCGTAATGAAAAGCCTCAGAAACAAAAAACTGCCAGAATCCACTGGAAGCCTCAAATGATAATCTATAATGTAGTTACTATATTTATAAATTACAGTTTTATCTGCATCATTCATTTCCTATAATCGCAGGAAGGTCACATAACTCAATTGCCATCTTGCTTGGGTATTAGGTTTAATACAGAATGGTTAAAATTTATGATATACATATGATGCTTAGGTTTGAGCTCCCATCTTTCCAAGTTAGATAACAGTTTGACACTTTGCTGCACAACGCAATCCCCTTCAAGCTGCTTTAATTCTCACTCTTGCAATGCTCTTGTGTCCCACATCCCAAATCTTTACCATATTGTATGCTTGCAATATGTTTAGATGTGTTTGTTAAATCTACAGGCCTATTAGCAAGCCATCTCAAAATTCATGAAAGCCTGCAGGGTGACAATAACCTTCTGGCCTGTGTTACAATGCAGCACATGAGTAGCGACATGGAGTTCTCCGGACATTGCTTTCCAACTATGATTTCCGTTGGAATATTAGCTTTCCTGCCAGGGTAAAAACACTGGTTTAAACAAGTTGGAGAATTTTCACCATGTTCTAACTTCTCCTTGGTAAACTGCAAACCGTAGTGAGGCTCCATGTAATGAGATAACTGAGTAGTTAAATCTGTTTTGCTAATGTTGGCTGAGGCATAAATGTTGGTCAGGACACCAGAAGTAGCTTCCACGCTTTCCTTCGTATAGTGCCATGGGCTCTTTTCCACAAGTCTGAACATGCTGACAGGTTATCGGCTTTTAGTCTCATTCAAAGCTGGTGGGCAGAATTTTGCCCTTGATGGGCAGGCGGGCCCCACCGGCTCGGCGGCAGGCGGGCAGCCGATCGCCGCTGCCAAAACGGGCCCTGCTGCCATTTTGAGTGTGCAGGCCACCCGACAGGAAGCACAATGTGTTTCCTGTGCGGGGGGGAGGGAGGGATTCCCCAACTGTCAAAGTGTGCTCTTTCACACGTGCACTCTTTCACGCATGCGTGCGAAAGAGCGCACAGCTCCCTGAGACTAAGCGCTGTCTCAGGGAGAACGCTGAAAGTTTTATAAACTTAAGAAATAGAAGAATTTTAAAAATTAACATGTGCCCTCATGTGACAATGTCACACGAGATGGGACATGTTAATAAATATCACAAAGTCATCCACCAGTGGATGAGGTTTCATGTTTTTTTCAGAAGCCCACTGGGGCTCCTGGCCTGCCCGCCAGCCTTAAGGTTGGACGGGCAGGGCCTTTAATTGGCTTAATTATCCTGTCAATGGCCTCAATTGACCATTGACAGGTCAGCGGGCTGACAGCTGATTTCGCTGTCCACCCGCCTTCCTGAATATTTAAATGGGGCGGGATGATGTTGGGGGCTCCCCCCGACGGCGAGCAGGCCCCGCCCCCAACTCGCCGACGGAAAAATTCTGGCCGGTATTTCTGAAGGGTGCTGCACTTCCTCAGTAATGCACTGTAGTATGACTCTAGATTGTGTGTTCTCTCTGGAGTGGGGCTACAATATTATTTCTGTGGCAGGCTCTACAATCTAATGATTCTCTACACATTAGGGAAACTGAACATCTATTTGTTTTAAAGTGCTTCAGGGAGAATAATTAATGCAAGGAATCTTAAGACAGTAATGTGATTGGCTTTTCAGATGACATAAAATCAAGAGAAAAAAAAAATCTGAACCTGCGCCCCCAAGGTTATAGGACAAATTTTTAAAAAGGATTCAGAAAAGATGCCCTTTATTCCTTAAATCATGCCTGGTTTGCTTTATTTTGGCAAAATATGCCATGCACTTCACGGAGACTTTATTCAATTCCAGAATTTGAACATCCTTTCCTGATAGTAATCCCCACTGCACCCCAATCCTACAGTCATAATGACACTGATAATGCTCAACAAATGCAGAAATTTTAAAATTGAGAAAGAGTAGTCAGGATACAAGCATTCACTCCAAAACAGACTGCAATACCTTCATCAACCCATAGCTGACCACTCAAACCCAGCCAGAATTTTCCTAAGCATGAAAGTAAACTGAAAGATTTAGACCATAAGACGTAGAAGCAGAAGTAGGCCATTCAGCCCATCGAGTCTGTGCCACCATTCAATGAGATCATGGCTGATCTGATAATCCTCAACTCCACTTTCCTGCCTTTTCCCCATAACCTTCAATTTCCTTACTGATTAAAAATCTATCTCCGCCTTGAATATACTTAACGACCCAGCTTCCACAGCCCTCCGCGGTAAAGAATTCCACAGATTAACTACCCTCTGAAAGAAGAAATTCTTCCTCATCTCTGTTTTAAATGGGCGACCCCTTACTCTGAGATTATGCCCTCTGGTCCTAGACTCTTCCACAAGGGGAAACCACCTCTCAGCATCTACCCTGTCAAGCCCCCTAAAAATCTTATGTTTCAATAAGATCGCCTCCCATTCTTCTAAATGAGTATCTGTACCAACAATGCAAGTAAATAATACCCCTTTATGAAAATAACGATAATATTGCAGTGAAAGGGAATGGATATCTTCACTCAGCTTTTCTTTTATTCAAAACATAATTCAGGCTAATTCATGAAAAGTAAGTAGCACCCTCTGCTGTACTTCTAGAAAACAGCTTCATCCTTGCAACATACAGTGGTTAATAGTAACATATTTTATTTACTTCAACTCAGCATTGGAAGAGTTTTGTTTTTCAATACAGATGTGGGAAGAAATATTTCTAACCCATTCTCCATGGAATGGAAAATCAACCAGCTTTGGCTTCAGGACAGAATAATTTGTAGTAATAAGTATCTTCCCAGAAGGCAACAAGCACTCTTTAAAAAAACATAAAGGAAAAGTTTATAAAAATAATTATGCATCACTAATATCTGTCTGAAAAATGTACCCTGAAATTCTATGAAGGCATTTTTTTGCTCCAAGTATTAGACAACACACCACTTTAAATTTTTATTGAAAAACTGGGGAATCACTGTGTCCTTGCTCAGTGATCAGAGGCTATCATGAAGCCACTAAAACTGCTTCCAGCAGAACTAGATATTCTTCCCTCCTCCCAGTCATGCACAATTCTCTTCCTTCCTCCCCATCTTAAGAGTATCTACCTCATGCCCCACTCCACTCCACCTCCCTCACCCCGTCACTGGGTCTTTCCCTCCTCCCAATAGAGTGTCACTCTTGGTCTCTTTCCACTACCGCAAATCAATCAAACAAAAATTGAAGTGGTGTGTTGCCTAACTGTTAAAAAAAAATGCCATCATAGAATTTCAGGGTACATTTTTCAGACAGATAATTGTTGGTGATGTATAATTTTTTAAAATAAACTTTTACTTTTGTGTTTTTAAGAAGTAATACTGGTTGTGGAGATGGAGGAGGTTGCAGAGATAGCGAAGTACAAAGGAAGGAATTTCCACATGTGGATGAGTTTTTAAATTGGAGGTAACAAAGAGTCAGAGCTCACTGTATGTAATGAATGACAGATGAGAGAATTTACAGAAAGAATTTTGGATGTGCTGCATTATGCTGAGGGTGAACAAAGGAAGGTTGGTCAGGAGAACATTGGATTATGCAATTCTGGAAATGACAAAGGCTGTTCAGGACTTGACTAGTAGATGGGCTAAGGTGAGGTAGAGGCAGACAGTTACAAGAGTGGTGGCCAGTGAGGGAGGACATGGGATTTAAAGCGCAGCTAAAGTTTGACTGTGACGTGGTAGGTGCAAACAGCCTGAGACAGTGGCTGGGAGGGATACACAGCATGCGAGATGGACTGAAGATAACAATTTTGGTCTTCCTAATGTATAGCTGGATGAAATTGCTGCTCAAAGACCGGATGCTAGACAAGCAGTCTGACAGTAAAGAAACATTACAAGTTGAGAGGTGATGGTGAAAAAATACTGGATGTTACAATTTACACGTGGATACTGATCCCATTCCTGTGGATTGTGTTGCCTTGGATCAGCATGTAGACGAGGAAGAGGAGTTAGCGAAGCATAGATCCACAAGGGATTCCAGAGGCAATGCTGTGCAGGTGAAGAAACTATTGCTTTGACGTTAAGAGTTGCAAATAATGTTTTCTTTTTTAAAAAGAATTCACACAGAGATATTCAATTCATAGTTATTATAAAACACCTAGTACTCAAAATCAGATAGAAACTAGCAAATACCAGCTTGTCTAATCAGGAGAATTTATATATAAGTTCACAAAATAGGTAGAATAATAAAGGCTATTCTCCCATCTGCCATCATGTATTGTGTTCCATTCTATTCTTGTCCTATCTAGAATCAATCTTCCTACAATTCCAGTTGGAAAAGGAATTGATTTCTTTTTGCAAGTCAATACATACAGTAAAGGATGCATATCACAGTGTGATATTTTTAAAAAACACTATTAAAGTCACCATACTTCAACAGTTGCTATTAAACTTTACTCACATGGGCAAAAATTAAAATGGATCAATCTAGTTAAAATTTGTTCATCGGTCATATGCAGTTTGGATGGTCAACCCAGTGATTTTGACTACTTTTTTTATGGTATACACTGTAATGAATGTTACAGATCAATCGCAAATGTACTAAATAAAACTGATTAAAAAGTAGCCAATATGTGTTATTTTCGGACATGCTTAGATTAGGTTTGCTTTGGAATATTTGTGAAGTACAAACTAAGTTCTGATAAAGAATAAGTGTGAATTACCCCAGAGCCTAAGTGAAGATATATTGAAGATATATTTGTTAAAAGTACCAAGTAAAACTTGTATGCATTGAATAATGTGAGATTCAGTCATTTTGTACAGACTATATTTCAGGATTCCAAGGCCTTGAAATTAAACTGAATATTATATTAACTATTCTGATGCAAATATGAAATTCCTTTGGCCACTATTTCAATGATCCTCAAGAGAGAGTGACAACGGAGAGTTAATTATATAAGGAAATGATGGATGAAATGAACTATTATTTTGCTTCTGTATTCACTATGGAGGATACAAAAAACATTCCAGTAATAGCTGTAAATCAGGTGGTGGAAGGGAGAGGGGAACTTGGTGAAATTACAATCACTAGGGAAGCAGTACTGAGCAAACTGATGGAACTGCGGGCTGACAAGTCTCCGGGTCCTGATGGACTTCATCCTAGGGTCTTAAAAGAGGTGGCTAATGAAGTAGTAGATGCATAGGTGTTAATTTTCCAGAATTTCCTTGATTCTGGAAAGGTTCCACCAGGCTGGAAAGTAGCAATATAGCGCCTCTATTCAAGAAGGGAAGGAGGCACAAAACAGGAAACTATAGGCCAGTTAGCTTGACGTCTGTTGTGGGAAAGGTGTTAGAATTGATCATTAAGGAGGTTATAGCTGGGCACATAGAGAAACTCAAGGTAGAAGAGTCAGCATGGTTTTGTGAAAGGGAAATCATGTTTAACCAATTTACTGGAGTTCTTTGAAGGAATAGCATGCGCAATGGATAAAGGGGAGCCTGTAGACGTGCTGTACTTGGATTTCCAGGAGGCATTTGATAAGGTGCCACATCAAAAGTCACTGTGGAAAATAAATGCTTTGTGTAAGGGATAACGTCTTGGCATGGATAGAAGATTGGCTGGGTGACAGAGAACAGTATGCCTAAATGTGTCTTTTTCTGATTGGCAGGATGTGATGAGTGGAGTCCTGCAGGAGTCTGTGCTGGGGCCTCAATTTTTTACAATTCATATCAATGACTTAGATGAGGGGAGTGAAGGCATGAAAGCTAAATTTGCAGATGACTCAAAGATAGATAGGAAAGTATGTTATGAAGTGGTCATAAGGAAGTTACAGACGGATATAGATAGGCTGAGTGAGTGGGCAAAAATAACAAGATGGACTATAATGTGGGAAAATGTGAAGTTGTTCACTTTGGCAGGAAGAATTAAAAAAACAGTATTTCTTAATAGGAGAATGGCTGCTGAAGGATTTATGAGTGGCTATGGTGAAAAGGAAACTGGGCATGTGGGAGCGACGCTCCCTCTCCATTGCGGGTAAGAACCTGGTCATCAGGTGTGAGGTACTCGCGCTGTTGCTGTACGTGGCGCAGGTCTGGCCCATTCCACACTCCTGCGCGATGGCGATCACTCGAGCCATCTTCCGCTTTATCTGGAGGTCGAAAATGGATCGTGTCTGCAGGGACGCGATGTACAAGCCTCTAGATAAAGGGGGAAAAAACGTGCCCAACATCGCCCTCATACTGATGGCCACCTTTGTGTGTGGCTGCATCAAGCGGTGCGTAGACCCTCAGTACGCAAACACCAAGTGTCACTACGTGCTGAGGTTCTACCTGTCCCCGGTGTTGCGAAGGATGGGTCTGGCCACGCTGCCGCGGAACGCTCCAAGTAGTTGGACCGTGCCGTACCACCTGTCCCTGGTGGAAAAATTTATGCAGAAAAACACCTTTGACCACAAGTCCATCAGGCAGTGGTCAGCACGTAACGTCCTAGAGGCCCTGAGGGATAAGGAGAGGGTGGACCCTGTGGGATGGTTCCCCGAGCAGACTGTCAAAGTCATTTGGCAGAATGCCTCATCGCCAGAACTTTCCAACAAGCACCAAGACGTAGCTTGGCTGGTGGTGAGAAAGGCCCTCCCCGTCAGATCCTTCCTACACGCCAGGAGTCTCACCCCCTCTGCACGATGCCCTCGAGGTGGCTGTGGTGGGGAAGAGACCGTTGTTCACCTCCTTGTGGATTGTGCCTTTGCAAAGAAAGTCTGGAGAGAGATGCAGTGGTTGCTGTCGAGGTTCATCCCGAGCAGTTCTGTGACACAGGACTCTGTGCTCTTCGGGCTGTTCCCAGGGACACACACCGAGACAAACATCAACTGCAGCTGGAGGATCATCAACTCGGTGAAAGACGCGCTTTGGTCTGCCCGAAACTTGTTGGTCTTCCAGCACAAAGAGTTGTCCCCGACCGATTGTTGCGGACTGGCACAATCCAAAGTCCAGGACTACGTGCTGAGGGACGCACTAAAGCTTGGGGCAGCTGCCGCAAAGGCGCAATGGGGAAGGGTCGCTGTCTAAGACCTTTCTACCACAGCGCACCGAGAGACTGGGAACTGTTTAGAGCCCCTCGGGCTGTACAGATCAAAATGAAAGGCTGTAAATGACTGTAATATTGTTTGTACTGATGCACCTGGTGATACATTTTGTAAAAGTTTAACCTGGATTGTACCCTTGTAATGTTGTTTTTGAAATGGTTTTGAATGTGATTGAAGATTTTTATGAATAAAGTATATTTTTACAAAAAAAAAAAAAAAAAAATTTATGTGTTCTCGTGCATGAGTCACAAAAAGTTAACATGCAGGTACAGCAAGTAATTACAAAGGCTAATGGAATGCAATCCTTTATTATGGGAGGAATTGATCATAAAAGTAAGAATGTTATGCTTTAGTTAGACAAGGCATTGGTGAGGCCGCATCTTAAATATTGTGCGCAGTTTTGGTCTCCTTATTAAAGGAAAGATGTAAATGCACTGGAGGCAGTTCAGAGGAGTTTACTAGATTGATACCTGGAACGAGCGGGCTGTCTTATGAGCAAGGGTTAGACAGACTGGGCTTGCTTCCACCGGAAGTTTAGAAAGGTGAAGGGTGACTTGGTTGAAGTATACAAGATCCTGAACGGTATCGACAAGGTGATCGTGGAAAGGATGCTTCCTTCTGTGGGAGAGTCAAAAATAGGGGGCACTGTTTTAAAATTAGGGGTTGCCCTTTTAGGACAGAGATAAGGAGAATTTTTTTTTCTCCGGAGGGTTGTGAGACTATGGAACACTGCCTCAGAAGGCAGTAGAATCAAGGTCATTGAATATTTTTAAGGCACAGGTAAATAGATTCTTGTTAGGCAAGGAAATCAAAGATTATCGGGGGTAGATGGGAATGTGGAATTCGCAACACAAACAGATCAGCCATGATCTTAATGAATGGCAGGATAGGCTCAAGGGGCCGAATAGCCTACTTCTGCTCACATGTTCATATGTCTCCATTATGGAAATTCAAATGAAGATTAAGCATGCTTATGTCAATAGTGATGCAGCATAGTGAGGAAACTATTTAGTATTTATTGCATTTCAATGTTATTGAAACTAAAGCTAAAAGCTGCATTAGCATCTTACATACATTTTATTTGGGATTTTAAAATGATCAAAAAAAAACGTATTTTGAACTTTAAAGGCAACCAAAAAATGAGGAAAATTGAGTGCGATTTCTACAGCATCTGATTACAAATAATTAGTTCCTGCAAAATTATTAAAGTGATCTTATTTTCTTTA
The DNA here is from genome assembly GCF_964194155.1 of Cetorhinus maximus. Lineage (NCBI taxonomy): Eukaryota > Metazoa > Chordata > Chondrichthyes > Lamniformes > Cetorhinidae > Cetorhinus > Cetorhinus maximus. The sequence goes on from NC_135884.1 coordinate 41,069,793, forward strand.
ATTAAAGAAATTATACATGGAAAAAAACTCAAGCAATGTACTTTCAGCCTGTTTAATTCCCTAGCCATATGGCTCCATATTCCCAACGAACATCAATATTTCAAGAAAATACCCTGGGCTTGGTTGAACGTCGGCATTTAACACAATGGTAAATAATGGAAATCATAAAGAAAAACTAAAAAGAAAGTGTCAGATTGTGAATACCGCATGCTCATTTACACTTTTTGATTAATTATGAACATACAATACCAAGTTTCATTACTTTTCTATTTCCTCTCCCCATTATCCAGTCAAATATCTTGATTTCTGAAACTTACAATGCAATGTCAAAAATCTAAATCTCGTCAGTCTATCAATCTGACTAATTATGTAGATTTCAAGACTGCCAAGTACTATAATGTATGAATTACGAGAAGGCCACACGGCCTCTCACGCCTGCTCCACCATTCAATACGATCAAGGCTGATCTGACTGTAACCTCAGCTCCACATTCATACCTAACACCGATAACCTTTGACCCCCTTGCTTATTGTTGTGGGATAGCTGAGTTGTATTATTAGTAATAGAGTTCATCTGCAGACACTTCTTGAGTGGAAATATTTAAGTTTATTTACAATATACTCAGCAGCAACTATACGTGTGCTTTCAACTCCAACTCTATCTACGCTGTCTGAAGTAGCCTGTGATACTCTCCTATTGGTTACTACAGATCATGTGATCTTCCCAAGTATTATTCTTAAAAAGGTACATTACACACTAAATAAAACCATAATTACTACACTTATCAAGAATCTATCTCTGCCTTAAAAATATTCAAAGACTGCTTCCACCCGCCTTTTGAGGAAGAGTTCTAAAGACTCGCGACCCTCTGAGAAAAATGTTCTCATCTGTCTTAAATGGGCGACCCCTTATTTTAAACAGGGGCCCCTAGTTCTAGATTCTCCCACAAGTGGAAACATCCCTTCCACATCCACCCTGTCAAGACCCCTCAGGATCTTATATGTTTCAATCAAGTTGCCTCTTACTCTTCCAAACTCCAGCAGATACAAGCTTAGTTTGTCCAACCTTTCCTCATAAGACAACCGCCCATTCCAGGTTATTAGTCTAGTAACCTCTGAATTGCTTCCAACACATTTACATCCTTCCTTAAATAAGGAGACCAATATTATACACTGTACTCCAGATGTGATCTCACCAATGCCCTGTATAACTGAAGCATAACCTCCCCTTGTAATAACCAATAACATTTGATTAGCTTTCCTAATTACTTGCTGTACCTGCATACCAACCTTTTGCAATTCATGCACTAGGATACCCAGATCCCCCTGCATCTCGGAGCTCTGTAGTCTCTCACCATTTAGATAATATGTTTCTTTTTTTTTTATTCTTCCTGCCAGAATGGACAATTTCACATTTTCCCCACATTATACTCCATTTGCCAGGTCTTTTCCCACTCACTTAACCTATCAATATCCCTTTGTAGCCTCTTTATGTCCTCTTCACAACTTACTTTCCTACCTATCTTTGTCATTAGCAAATTTAGCAACCATACCTTCATTCCCTTCGTCTAAGTCATTTACATATATTGTAAAAAGTTGAGACTCCAGCACAGATCCTGTGGCAACCATTCGTTATATCTAGCCAACTAGAAAATGATCCATTTATGTCTACTGTTTCCTGTTAGCTAGCCAATCTTCTATCCATGCTAGTAAGTTATCCCCTACATCAGGAGCCTTTATTTTCTGCAATAGCCTATGATGTGACACTTTATCAAATGACTTCTGAAAATCTAAGTACAGTACATCCACCGATTCCTCTTTATCCACAGCACGTTACTTCAAAGAGCTCCAATAAATTGATTAAACTTGATTTCCCTTTCACAAAACCATGTTGACTCTGCCTGATTACTTTGAATTTTTCCGAAGTGCCCTGCTATAACATCTTTAATAATAGCTTCATTTTCCCTATGACAGATGTTAAGCTAACTGTAGTTTCCTGCTTTCTGTCTCTCTCCCTTTTTGATTAAATTTACATATACCATTTTCCAATCTAATGGAACCATCCGCAAATCTAGGGAATTTTGGAAAATTAAAACCAACGCATCAACTATCTCACCAGCCACTTCTTTTAACATCCATCAGGGCCTAGGGACATGTGAGCCCACAGCTCCAACAATTTGCTCAGCACCACTTCCCTGGTGACTGTAATTTTCTTGAGTTCTTCCCTCCCATTTCTTGATCTACAGTTATTTCTGGGACGTTACTTATATGCTCTATATATTTCTTGTTGGAATGTTTCTATTCTGTGCATTCTGAAATGTCCAATTAAATATCTGCCACTGCATATCTATTAACCCATTCCTTAACTTTAGACAGCTCTGCTCTCACGCCCTCATAATTGCCCTTATTTAAGATTAAAATACTAGTCTTAGACCATTCTGCTCTCCCTCAAACTGAATGTAAAATTTAATCATATGATCGATGCTACCGAGGGGCACCTTTAGCGAGGCCATTAATTAATCCTGTCCTATCTTGTTGCACAATACCAGATCTAGTATAGCCCGCTGTCTGGTTTGCACCAGAATGTGCTGTTCTAAGAAACTATCCCGAAAACATTGTGCCTTTGCCCATCTGAGTTTTCTAGTCTATGTAGATTAAAATCTCCCATGATTATCACCGTACCTTTCTGACAAGCTTCCATTATTTCTTCCTTTATATCCCGTCCTACCATGTGGTTCCTGTTAGAGGCCTGTGCACCATTCCCGCAAGGGACTTCTTACCTTTATCATCTCTATTAAAACCGCTTCTACATCCTGATTTCCTGAACTTAGGTCATCCCGCTCTATTGTGCTAATACCAACATTAATTAACAGAGCCACCCATCCACCTTTTCTTAGCTTCCTGTCCTTCCTAAGTGTCATGTACCCTACAATATTCAGATTCCAATCTATGTCATCCTGCAGCCATGTCCTTGTAATGGCCATCAGATATTTATTTATATTTGGCCATCAGGTATTTATTTCTATTCGTGCTATAGGTTCATCTGCTTTGTTTCAAATGCTATGTGCATTCAGATACAGAAACTTTAGTTTTGTCATTTTATTTTTCCAAAACCTCTAGCCTTATCTGCTGATTTACTCTTAGATTTGTACTGTCTGTCCCTTCCTGTCACAGTCTGTTTATCCTTTCCCATATTAATATCTTTCTCTCTTGTCTTGTCTCCACTCTGATTTACCACATCTTCCCAAATATGATTTCTTGTTTAGTTTAAACCCCATTCTACTTCCCTATCTATACGGCTTGCTCGAACACTGGTCCCAGCGTAGTTCAGGTGTAGACCGCCCCAGCCTTACAACGCCCACTTTCCTCAGTACTGGTCACAGTGACCCATGAACCAGAACCCACTTCTTGCACAGCAGTCTTTGAGGCATGCATTAATCTCTCTAATTTTATTTACCTTATGCCAATTTGCATATGGCTCAGGTAATAACCCAGAGATTATTACCTTTGAGGTTCTGCTTTTTAATTTAGTGCCTAACTCATTTTCTGTGTGCAGAACCTCTTTCTTACTCTTACCTATGTCATTGGTACCTACATGGACCACAACCACTGGATCCTCCCCCTCCCACTGCAAGTTCCTCTCCAGTCCTGAGTAGATATCTTGAACCCTGGCACCAGGCAGGCAATACAGCCATCTGGACTCATGCTCTCGACTACAGAGAACAGTATCTATCCCCCCTGACTATGCAGTCTCCTTTCACTACCGCATTCCTCTTCGTTCCCTCTAATTGAATGGCATCCTTCACCATGGTCAGTCCTTCTCCCCATCAACACTCGTACCTGTTGGACAAAGTCAGAGGCTGAAGCTCCTCCATCACTATATGCTGGTTCCCCTTATCTGTCTGACTTGCCGTCACATCCTCCTGTTCCTGACTATTGATCAACTCTAAAGTTCTGCCTAACCTAGGGGGAGTAATTGCCTCCTAGAACAAAGGGTCCAGGTGACTCTACCTGCTAACCCGCCATGTCCACAACTCAGACTCTAGCTCAGCAACTCAGAGCCGAAGTTGCCTAAGCTGCAGATACTTTGTGCAGATATGGTTGTCCAGGATTGCAGTGCATTCAGCAGATTCCCACATGCTGTAGTTACGGCACACTACAAGCCCTGCCATTTCTGTCCAACCTTATTTATTTAATTAGTCAATTAGCTAATAATTTACACAGATAAGGTAGTGGCACTCTAGCTTGGAGGCAAGGGAGGAAGCTCACCAATCACTTGAAGCTGAAAAAAAGTAGAAAAAAGAGTACCTCTTTGCCCCTCGGCCCCAAATTCCCACCTGAGCCAAATTCTCAACTCCTTACTCAATCTAAGTTTCACTCAGGTGTAGTCTCATGTCCGCATGTGGATTTAAAATCTTTCTGCTTTTATAAGGCCTCTGGTGCCTCAATAGCTAGCTCAGCTTTCTGCTGCAGAAATTAACACCTATTGAGAACTACCTTCAGCTGATTGACAGATAACTGCCCCTTCAGGCAGCTCCCTGTTTAACTAGGCTATTCAACTAACAATGTTTGAAATTAAGAACCTAACTCTTAATCTAAATTTAAAGTTAAGTAAAGCTTACCAGAAATTCCCACCTGAACCAAATTCCCAATTCCTCACTCAATCGATATCTCACTCAGGCATAGTCTCACGTCCACGTGCCCCTTTCTACACACAGGAAAGGAAACAGAACAACCAGTAATGTGCTTAAGTGGAAAACAGAAGATGGTTGAATGCAGAATTGATAATAGTATGACATAATAGGAGGCATGAGAAAATTCAAAGGGGGAAAAAAAGACATATACAAGATTGAGTGAGTATCTGAATAGTTGGAGATAGTTGAAGGTCAAAAGGAAAACAAAAGGCGGCTCAAGCAGCAAGGTTGCTTTAAAAAAAAGCAAGTCGATGCCAAGCAAACAGACCCATAGAACCATAAAACAGTTATGGTGCAGAGAGAGGCCATTCAGCCCATTGTATCTGCATCGGCCAAAAAAAGGTGAAAAGGAAACTAGCCACTCATTTTATTCCCACTTTCCAGCAACTGGTCTGTAGCCTTGTAGGTTACAACACTTCAGGTGCACATCTAGGTACCTTTTAAATTACTTGACCGTTTCAGCCTCAGCCACCAATTTAGGCAGTGAATTCCAGACGCCCACCAACTTCTGGGTGAAAAAGTTTTTCCTCATGTCTCCTCTAATCCTTTTACCAATCACCTTAAATCTATGTTCCCTGGTAATGGACCCTTCAGCTAGGGGAAACAGATCTTTCCTGTCTACCCTATATAGGCACCCTAATTTTGTAGACTTCAATTTGATCACCCCTCAGCCTCCTCTGTTCTAAGGAAAACAACCCCAGCTATCCAATCTTTCTTCATAGCTCCAATTGTCAAGCCCTGGTGAGATTCTTGTAAATCTCCTCTGTACGCTCTCCAGAACAATTATATCCTTCCTGTAATGTGGTGACCAGACTGTACACAAAATTCCAGCTGTGGCCTAACCAGCATTTTATACAGTTTTATCATTACATCCCTGCTTTTGCATTCAATACCTCATCCAATAAAGGAAAGCATTGCATATCCTTTCTTTACCATCTTATCCACCTGTCCTGCCACCTTCAGGGATCTATGGGCATGCACTCTAAGATCTCTCACTTTCTCAACCCCTCTCAAAATTCTCCCATTTATTGCGTATTCCCTAGCTTTGTTTGCCCTCCCTAAATGCATCACCTCACACTTTTCTGGACTGAATTCTATTTGCCACTTTTCCACTCACTTAACCAAACCATTGATATCATTCTGGAGACAACAACTATCAACTGCATGGCTAATTTTTGTGTCATCTGCATATTTCCCAATCACGCCTCTCATATTCAAGTCCAAATCATTATGATATACATCAAACAGCAAGCACCCCAACACAGCCCTGTGGAGCGCCACCGGAAACTGCTTTCCATTCGCAAAAACATCCATCAACCATTACCCCTTTGTTTCCTGTCACTGAGTCAATTTAGGACCCAACTTTCTACCTTCCCCTG